>NC_091481.1:26650105-27297972 GCF_036971445.1 Narcine bancroftii
TGATATATAATTCCCTGAAAGTGGCGTCAGTGGTGGATAGGGTTGTAAAGAGAGCTTTTGGCATGTTGGCCTTCATAAATCTAAAGTATTAAGTAGAGGAGTTGGGATGTTATAGATATTGGTGAGGCCAAATTTGGAGTATTGTTTGCAGTTTTGATCACCTAATTACAGGAAACATCAATAAAATTGAAAGAGTGGAGAGAAGATTTACCAGGATGATGTCGGGAGTTGAGGAGATGAGTTACAAGGCAAGGTAACATAGTTTAGGACTATATTCCCTGAAGCGTAGAAGATTGAGGGGAGATTTGATGGAGGTATACAAAATTATGATAGGTATAGATAGAATAAATGCAAGTAGGCTTTTTCCACTGAGGTGAGGAGAGATACAAACTA
Organism: Narcine bancroftii; assembly: GCF_036971445.1. Lineage (NCBI taxonomy): Eukaryota > Metazoa > Chordata > Chondrichthyes > Torpediniformes > Narcinidae > Narcine > Narcine bancroftii. The sequence goes on from NC_091481.1 coordinate 26,650,499, forward strand.
GAGGACATAGGTTTAGGGTGAAGGGGAGAAATTTAAGGGGAAAATTTGGGAGAATGTTTTTCACACAGGGTAGTGGGAGTGTGGAATGAACTGAAATGGTGAATGCAGTCTCAATTTTAACATTTAAGTAAAATTTAGACATGTGCATAGATGGGATAGATATGGAAAGATATGGACTGGGTGAAGGTCAGTGGGAATTGGCAGAATGATAGCCTGTCACAGACTAGAAGGGCTGAATGGCCTGTTTCTGTTCTGCAATAGTCAAAAATTCTATGCCTACAACTGGACAAATATGCCCTTTTCTAGATGCTGAACCTGAGCTTCAAAAATATAGAGGCTTCAGTGCGGATGCTGAAGTAATTTTCTCAAATTATTCCAAGGATGAGAGACTTGTGCAACATGAATAGACTGAAGAAGTTGATGCTTTTTGTTCCTTTGAATAGTGGAGGTTACAAGAGATCCATACCTCAAATCTGAGAGTTGAGTACTGCCAATTACACTCTTCTTAGCAGAAGGGTCAAGAACTTCGAACGTAGAACTAAAATAATGTCTTAAAATGACATGCCGTGTTTTTTTTGACATTTTGAGTCAGTGGTTGTTGCTGTGACAAGTTCAATATGGAAAGAGCTGGATAAGTATCTGAAAAGAAGGAACTTGCTGGATTGCCTTTGAGTGTAGCGATACAGACCTGAAGGGTGGAATAATCACTTTTCTTGTTGATTTGTAATTTGATGCAGAGTGTGAACTAAGTACAGAAGTTGCTTTCAATTGTTGCCTTTTTTGCTCTAAACATTTGATTATCCAAATTTTTTTTTTAAATGAAAATAATGTGCAGGAAATTTGAATTGGGTTGTGCAACATTTGTTTATTGCAAATGCAATTTAAATTATTTGACAATGAAGCCTGTGGTAGATCTAAGAAGTCTAACAGGAGCAAGTTTTTGATTAGCTGCGTATGTTTATGTTCACGTTTCCTTATTCAGATGAGGATCTGGTTTGCAGATTTTTATTTTTTAGTTGGAATTAATTTGGAACATGCTGTGTTAGGTACAGGATGTCAGCAGTTACTTGAAACAAAAATGTCAGCACTTGTTCATAGAGGAATAATGTATGCACTGTTCTGAACAGAAGCTGGAGTATGATGGGAAATCAAATAAGCCTCAACTGGAATAAGTGAAGTTTCCCTTGGCTGTTCTGAATTGGTTGAAATTATACTTATTATAACTTTGCCAGTAAATAGAAATGAGGGTATAACTGGCACTATCTTTTTATATATCTAATGAATATCCTGATAATGGGAATGTGAATTCCAAAGGGATATAGTTGGTGGGAATTTCTTGGAAATAACCCACATTCTAAAGCATCTGCTGTATCACCAAAATAACGAGAAAAAACTACGGTCATTATTTGGGATGCATCTAAAAGTACAGTGCTTAATGCAATGTATTACATGGAGAAGGAACTTGCTTAAAATGCATTTAATTTTTTTCCCCCTAAAACACAAAGATTGTTAATTATGCAAACCACACTTGAAAATGTATATTTTTTCATCCTCCAGAGTGAAAAATTTACAGAATTTCCTGTTGTCTCCTTTTTCCTCCTTTCATACCAGCTTTTTTAAAAAAAAAATTTGCAGATAATTTTTGTTTGTTTCTTGTTTCATAGGTTGACCTGCAGTACTGTTAGCATTACATCTATCTTTCAAATGTCTCCCAAGAGGCCAGGTGTCAAAGTTCTGACTAACTTGCATAGCTCACAATCAAATCATATTGCTGTCCAGCTCTGGAAATGCCAAGGCTATTTTTTAAACCATTTGGGTGACATTCAAACCATAAGTTACCATTGGCAGGCCAATCAATGGGTGAAACTTTTTGGAATACGTAGTTTTATAAAACTAGACTAGTCTATTTATTTAAATAGATTTTAATGGCAAAGATTACATGAATTGACTAGTTTGTTGAGATTAAGTTTGTGAATGTTTTTTTTAAATACTTTGTGTTTATTGAGGTTTCCGGTTGTTTAATGACTTTAACTTGCAAGTAAAACTAGGTTTTTCTCCTCTGAATATGTGGTTAGCTTTGCTGCACATAACTTCAAAGTGTTATGAGCCCAGAAGTCCCCAAAACCCAGCAGCAATAAATATTCACCAAGACAAATGGTTACTTAAATAAAAGTTGCTTTGAATGATCTTTAAACATGAAAATAGAATCAAACTTTAACTTATCACTATTGACTTACTTAGCCCCCTTCTATTTCTAAGCGCACATGTATGTAATGTGTCTGTGTAAGTTCAGAAAAGTTCTTTGGTTCACAGTCCAACCTCACTTCTCATTCCTCCAAGTTCACTGGGTGCAGGCAATTCTTATACTGTGCACAGAATTTAACATTTATAAAGTTCACCAGGCTTTGGTGCTTGAAAAGTAAATGGTTACCTCTCAGAAAGGTTCTTGTCGGTTTTCAGAGAGAGATTTGTTGTACCAAGACATCCACAACTGATGTACGTCCATCAGCCACTTCAGTGTCTTGCTGACGAAACCTGCCCCTTCAGGGTTATAACCTCTTTCTTTCAGGTCACCACAGAGTTCCTTTTTGTTTCACTTATTCCAAGTGAAACATTAGACAGCCAGTCCTCTCCTCTTGCATGAACTACAAGGGCTTTGACCAGGCCGTCTTCCAAATGTGGCTTTCCACAAACTTGCCAGCTTGTCCTGTTCCAGTCCCAGCTCCTGTTACTGGCTGTAACACTACAGAAGTGATCTCTGTCTCTCTCTCTCTCTCTCTCTCTCTCTCTCTCTCTCTCTCTCTCTCTCTCTCTCTGCTTGCAAAACCACATGACCCTCTTAGTTCTCTTCCAGACAGAAGGCAACTCCAACAAGATCTTTCATCAGTTGCCTTTTTGTAAACAACAATCTATTAATGAAGTCTCTTGGGCACTCTCCAAAGCTCTTGCAAAAGATGTGGAGCCTATATGTCTAGCATGAGCAGAACTCCAATATTTTAAATAAGATCTGTTTTAAAGTGTTTATATGTGACCTACTCTAACAAACCTTTCCCAATTTATCTCCCAAAAACATAGGTATATTCTCTGTCACAAGAGGAATAGGAAAGAATATGGTGGGAGTTGTCTTGGAGCGTTCTCTTAATTATTTGCTGATTCCACAAAGAGGCTTGATATTCTACCTTTCAAACTTGCAGGAAATAGTTCTGCCACTATCCCAAAGTTGCTCAAAGCAAGTTATCTTTTAGTTCAAATAATCTTGAACCTTGTGAACCCCAGATAGTTTGCTTTGTTGCATTCTTAATGGAAAATAATCTTAAAGTTCCTTTTATTGCTACATAATAATATATTAAAAATGTAACATCAGCAAGCAGAGGTGTCATGTATTTTTAAACATTTGAAGTCATTTAGACTATTAAACAGTTAACTTTTCCTTGTAATGTTCCTCCTGTTCTCTTTTGGTACTTGATTGTTGATTGATGGAGACAGTTTAAAACTAAGTTTCTAACAATTGCATGGCTAAATATTTAAATTTGTAGTTCATGCAAGGAGAAAAATCAGTGACGGACAGATCTTTTGGAGTTTCTGGAGTAGTTTATGGCTAGAATACTAGAGGGAGGTTCAAGGGCCTGATAGCTGTGCGGTGGGGGGGGGGGTGGGGGGGGGGTGGAGAAATGTTGTTCTTCAACATATCTTCTGTACCATCAGGCTTCTGTACCTTGTGCTTGAAGGTAACAGTGAGAAGAGATTTTGAGAAGGGTGATGGTCCTTAATGATGTGGCTTCCTCCTTGAGACAGTGTATCACATAAGGCACTTTCAGGCGGCCAATTGCCCTGCTTGTAAAGCCGCATATTTTGGCAATATGCAGCTGTCAGGAGGCCACATGAATGCGCAGGAGGCGCCTGCGAGGCGAACTTTATAACCTTCCTCCGAGAGTGATAATCGCCGCAGCACAATGGCCTCCCCAGCCATCTGAATGCAGCCGCTTGAAAGCTCCTCTCCCAGATGCCCCATCCCCTGGCGCAGGACGTCAGGGGAGGGGCAGCCGGCGTGGGCTGTCAGCGCGGGGACCTCCCGCCCACAGCCCGAAATCAGTCCCCACACTGACAGCCCGTGCCGGCTGCCCCACAGTGTGGGGACTGATTTTGGGAGTGGGGAGAGAGCGGGGCAGTGACATCAGTGTGGGGACATCCCACGCTGGCTGTCCCAGCTGACAGCCAGCCATCCCAAATCTGACAGCCCAAGGGACAGGAGCCAGAGTGCGCTCAGATGCGCATTTCGGTGCAGCTGTTCTTTCAGGTGGCCAGAACGACAAATCAAAGGGCTGCTTCCTCTTCAGGTGCATTCTTAGCAGAGAATGCACCTGAAGAAGCCTATAGATATTTACAATGGACAGGAGGATTGACCACTTTCTGCAGTTTTAAGTGTTTCTGGGCACTTCATTTTACAAATGAGGCTGCCATGCAACCTGACAGTATATTCATGTTGAATTGAATATTGTAGTTTAAATGACACTCTTTTCCTTCCGATTTTGCTCCTTTTTCCCTCCACCGGACTTTCCGACAATCTCCACTTTATTTAATTGAAAGTTTCTAAGCTTTCTCTACAGATGAACATTTCTGAAATTTCTTATTTTTCCTAATTCTGTTGAAAAGTAATTAAGATTAAGCATTAACTTTATTTTTTCACACATGCAACTTGACTCTTGCTGAACATTTAAAGGGGTTTCTGTTTTTATTTAAGAGCTTCAAGTTTTGAAAAGAAGATTGAAAAAATTATGGAAAGCACATTTTTTTTGCATGAGTTGCCTATGTGAATAAGAATTGTTAAGTCCTCTGAACTGAACAATTCTCATAATTGGAGCATTTTCCTCCTGCGGTTGTACAAGAAAATTGAATCTTTCACCTTTTGTTTAATGTGTTGACTTTCTTATCATTGCCATGAAAGCAGGGAATGTTTAAAAAGCTTCAAGATAGGAAATCTGATCGAGATAATATTGTGCAATTTTAACCTCAAGAAAAATGATCAGATTTGTTCTCTCATCCAAGAAATTATCAAATATGCGATCTTTGTTTTTGGACTCTGTAATGTCATCCATTTATAAACATTAGGATAAGTGAATTTAAATGCATTCTTGTGTTTAGATTTGAGCATATCTTAATCAGATTTGAATATCTGTTACACAAAGAGGATGACCTTGGATTAGTTATTTTACTGCATTTTCCATTTAAAATTCTGCTTCAGTACAAATTGAAACTTGACCTGAGCCTAAATTTGACAAATGTGTTTGGAGGATTCCCACAATCTGTGACCACATCCTTTATATAGTTCATCCATGAAATTATCCTCTTCATCTTGATTTCCTTCTTCTAATATGACATACTGGGAGATCATTTTGTTGAGCTCCTCGGCTCTGCTTGCTGCAATAGCCTGGATCTCCCTGTGGCCACCCATTTTAATTCTCCATCCCATTCTCTTGCTGACATGTCTGTTCGTGGTCTCATCATTGCCAGACTGTGACCACCTGCAGATTAGAGGAATAACATCTCATCTTCTGTCTAGGCATCCTCCAATTGGATGGCTTTAACATTGACCTCCATTTTCCAATTAAACCTTCCTCTTCCCCCCACTGTTGCCCTTCCCACCATCACCACCCCCCCCTCCCCCCACCACAGCGGCTGTCTTGCTAATGTGACAGGCCCAGAGGACCCCAAAACCCAGCAGCAATAGAAATTCACCAAGACAAATGATTACTTAAACAAAAGTTACTTTTATTTTTATTTACTCAAAAACAGCATCAAACTTTTACTTATTACTATTAACCTAACAAACCCCTTCTAATTCTAATCACACGTGTATGTAATGTGTATAAGTTCAGAAAAGTTATTTGATTCTCACTTCTCACTCTTTCCAGTTCACTGGTATCAGGCAATTTTTATACTGTGCACAGAATTTAACATTTATGAATCTTCACCAGACTTTGGTGCTTGAAAGGTAAACGGTTACCCCTCAGGAAAGTTCTTGTCAGTTTTCAAAGAGAGATTTGTTGCTTGTTGGACACATAGAAACTTATTCCTTTCGATCAGCCACTTCAGTGTCTTACGAAGAAACTTGCCCCATCAGGTTTTTCCATATGATAACCTCTTTCTTTTATACAGCCAGCCATCTCCTCTTGTATGGACCACAAGGGCTTTGAACAGGCTGAACTCAGAACTCACAACCTGTCTTCAAAATGAGGTTTTAAACAAAATTCCAAAAGCCACTGAAGAAAACCAGCTCTCTCTCTCTCTCTCTCTCTCTCTTTATGACACACAGAGAAAAAAAAACTTGTTTGACTCTCTCCTCTGCAAAAACACATGACCTTCCTAAAACAAGACACTCAACCAAAACAGCTTGCTGACTCCCAAAATCAATTCATGAGAGATCTTATCAGTTTCCTGAGATTGGCCCTTCCATTTGCACCTCCTTGTGAAAATCTCCAGAACAGGAGTCTATTGTCTTTACAGATTAAAAGGCACCAGCTTGCACATAACTTTTGCATTTTAAAATGAGAATCTATTTTGAAGTGTTTGTATCTGTTTGACCTAACTAAAACCCCACGATCTCTCTTCCAAAAACATATCTATACTTAATATAAAATATAACGTAATCTGTCTTGCTCCCAGAGACAAAATAGATTCTCGCCTCTTATCAGATCCATTTAACATATTTGATCTGCACTCCTCCGCCTGCCAGTCTATATTCTGATGCCTACAGATTCTTTACATGTCAGTAATATATCTTTGACTGCTATGGATGTTGCAAGACTGGCTGAGTTCCTCCAGCATCTCTGTAGTTTTACTTCAATCAGAGTATCTGCAGACTTTTATATTGCACTCCATGGGGTGAAATTGAATTGGCTTGGCTCATTTGCAATCTCCCAAAGCTGGGCTAAATGTGGAGGATTGATGAAGTTGATTCTTCACCTCCAAAGACAATCTCGTAGAGGTGCAAACAAGAACGCAGTGGTGACTTATTTGTTATTGACTGAAGGCAAAGCTCCACACGCAACTTTTCATCTTTTGAGCACTTTCGTTGCCATTATGTTTCCCTCGAATTTCCAGTCTACTCTTCCAATAATGCGGCAACTTGATGCCAAATCTATCTATTTCTCCTTCATCTTAATCGATCTATTGATGGTACTAGATACAGTTTATCATGTCAGTTACCCTTCGCCAGTTCTGTTTCAGTTTAGCAAAAGCTCTGCTACCTGGATGTTGGTATTCACATTTCTAGAATTTATCAGTACAGGTCGAGTACCCATTATCCAAAATGCATGGGACCAGACGTGTTTCTGATTTTGGATTTTTTTTGAAATTTGGAATGATGTGTTTAATAATGTGAATAATGTTTTGTATTTACCAAAACAAAAACGATCTCTGCTTACAAAAGAAGATAGAAGCAGGACCAACTACTAGAAAATCTGCTAGATGGCAAAAAAAACAGTGAGTAATGTCTGGCAGTGACGATGGTTGGTAACAAACTGGCTCCCACTTGTGGCTCACGTCGGCGCTCAAAAAGTTTTGGATTTTGGAGTATTTCGCAACTTTTGGATAAGGGGTACTCGACCTATATGGTGACAATATCCAATTTAATTTTTTTTCTTTTCTAATGATTTGAAAATAATAATTCATTCAATAAATGTGTATTTATGTAAAAGATCAAGCTGATTTTAAATGGTTTGCCTCAGTAAAGTGACATCTTATTTATTTTTTTTGTAGCATTTAAAAATTTTCAAGTTTCTTTTGGCCATATTAAGGTCATTGCAGTAAATTTCCACTCCTCAGATTTTGAGACTGTGAAATATAATTGCATTACTTCAAAGCCATTAAAAATAATACAGGTGATCTCTGCAACATATATTTGTTTTTAAGTTCTATTGAAGTGTGTTAGTCGGTTATAATGTGTCTGGATTTGATTTAATTAATTTTGTTGCAAAGTACAGGCATCTAAATTGTGTGAATTATGCAGTTTCTATTGATGACAGTTTGGGGTGACTCAGCAGGACCAAGGTTTTCATCAACCAGAAATTGGCAAGATGTAGAACTATAGTTGGAGTAGCCTGGATTTGCAATGAAGTATGGTTATGTCATACAATATAAATGACACTCTTGCTCACAATTGGATGAAGGGCTACTCATTTTTTTTTAAATAATGTGGTTTTAAAACAGATTTGATTGAGAACAAATGCTTATCCCTTCAAGGAGATGATGAAAAGAGAGTAGTTTAGAATTTGCAGACGTCTGAGGAGCATATTCGAACAAATGTCTATAGGTGAGGTGGTGTGATCACCTGAGCCAAACCAACCCTGCTATTCAAGTGTGATCAAGCCTTGGCAACATTACTCAACTGGGAAATGGTCGTAACTTTGAATTAAAATAGATTGGGTGCAAATTATTTTAATATTGGGCATACTAAATTGAATTGAAATGAAGACTGGTATCTGTGACAGTGGGGTTCTCAGAAGAATGGATATACTGTATACTCAACAGTTATGACTCTGTGGTGGCAAATGTTTCTGACTTGTTTTTAGCACTTATAAGCTGGGCATCACTTTTTTAGACATATAGCATGGTAACAGGCCATTTCTGCCCACGAGTTCATGCTCCCCAATTTACACCCCTGGTACATTTCAATCAGTGGGAAGAAACCAGACCCCCTGGGGAAGACCCACGCAGACACAGGGACAACATACAAATTCCTTACAGACAGCATGGGATTCGAACCCTTGTTCCGATTGCTGGCATTGTAAAGATATAGCACCCACAGCTACTGTTATGAGCCCAAAGGACTCTAAAACCCAGTGGCAATAGACATTCACCACGACAAATGGTTACTTAAACAAAAATTGCTTTTAATTATCTTTAAACAAGAAAACAGAATCTAACTTAACTCTATTTTTATTAACTTAACTAACCCAATTTAACCCCCTTCTAATTCTTAAGCACACGTGTGTTAAGTTTAGAAAAGTTCTTTGATTCTCATTCTTCCAAGTTTATTGGTTGCAGGCAATTCTTATACTGTGCACAGAATTTAACGTATAAAGTTCACCAGGCTTTGGTGCTTGAAAGGTAAGTGGTTACTGCTCAGGAAGGTTCTTGTAGGTTTTGTAGAGAGAGATGTGTGGTTCCAGGATTTCCATAACTGAGATACCACCATTAGTCACTCAAAGTCTTGCTGATGAAACTTGCCCCATCAGGGTTCTCCAGATAATAACCTCTTTCTTTCAGGTTACCACAGAGTTCCTTTCTGTTTCACTTATTCCAAGAGAAACACTGGACAGTTCATTTTCTCCCCTTGCATGACACACAAGAGTCGGCTGTCTTCCACTCTGGAGCTTCTGTTTCAGTTCCAACAGCTTCTCTTGGCTGACAATCTTCAGTCTCCCTCTTTCTCTGAAACCCACACACAGACTCTCAAACTGCCAGAAAGCCCGTGTGACTCTCTCTTTTGCAAAATAAACTCTTGACCTTCTCCAGCAAACAATAGTCTTCTGCTTCATCTGTTGTTTTTAGGTAAACAAGAACCCATTAGTGACCTTTCTGTGATCACCTCAAAACTCTGCCAAGAAGTATCAATAGACATCTTGTCTTCTGCTTGTTGCTTTAAAGACAATAGTCCATTTATTTCCACAGTTTCTGTAAAGTCTCTCATAATATGAATTCTCCAGTATTTTCAAATAAGACCTGTTTTAAAGTGTGTGTATGTAACCTACTCTATTTTTTTCCAATTTATCTCCCAAAAATATTCCTAAATATTCTGTCACACTACACCAACTATGCAGCCCTTTGAGGATGGAAATTCACTTCATCCCCAACCTCCTTTTGACTGTTTACTCACCACCACTCTCAACTAGATGTGCAGCACAGCAAATTATTTAACTGATCCATTAGTTGTGGGATGTTTCATCCCTGCTTTTGCAGTTTAACATGCATGCAGTGCAGTATTGCAGTTTTTGAGTCAGGCATATGCCAGCATATGCTTCTGCTTCTTGAACCACCTTTGATTATGTTACATTGAGAAATCTGTAGGTTCATGAGGTATTGCATTTGAAATAAGTGCCCAGTGAAAATTAAGAACTTAATTATATTTGGAGAAAATACTGCAATTTCAAATGACCAAAATGTGACAAATCCACTGAACTTGATCAGTGATATATTTGGAGTCTCGAAGACATGGCAATGCTCATGTAATTTTCCAAAATTTTCACAATTATGAAGCAAACAGTTAAAAAAGTAGGGAATACAATAATAATTTACTGAATAAGAAAAACGTAAAATATAAATTCAGTTGTCTGAAAAGTGCTGGATCCCATAAATCACTATGTGGTAGGCAAAGCCACATGATTAAATTCAACATCATTGGACAAATCAAGTTTCTTTGAAATGCAACTTGAAAGTGATTGGGAGAAACTGATTAATTAATATATATGATTAAAAAAAAGGATTATCTTTAGTTTTTCACATGTCTCTTAGGAATTCCCTAATACTACTATAGCCAATTAACTCCTTTTGCAGTATATGCTCTGTATTAGAAGAAAATGGCAGCTATTTTGCACACAGAGTGGTCCCATAAACAACAAAATATTTGATAAGGATATTTAAATACTTTTTTTTAATCCAGTGCACCAGGGTAAGCATGTTGACTTTGTAAAGTTAATTTTATTGTTCAGTCTACTTAATATCTGAAGATTTCCAGATCCAAATCTCAAGCATGTTGAGGCACAGCCCCTCGGGATGTCCTGTGTAGGATTGGATTTTTAGTACGATGCTATGAATTGATCCAAGGTTGATTTATTTAGAAACACTTTTTTAACCTTGGATGTATCCTCCTGCTATTTCTTGTGTTTGACGTTGCCCAGCAACCATTTTGCCTGAGAGAAAATCTGGAATGTAGTTTTCGGCAAGGCAACTTGACCACACCATATTTCATGAGTTATTTTGAGATTGTTTAACAACTCGCTGACTCTCATCTTTACTCTAGATTTAAAATCTATGAAAAGTATTTATTCAAAATCACAACAGTATTTTTGATTTTTGTGCTTTGCTTGAAGAACAGGTTTTGAAAATTTGCATGGAACTGTTGATTTAGAGGAAGTTGAAAAACAAAATCAGTAAATCATTGAGAAGTTGCATATAACAATTAAACAAATATGGCAGACAGCAGTGGAGAGAGTTAGAAGTTTCAGTATCCACAATTGCAGGACCTCTTCTGAGGCTAATACATTGAGGATTTGTCACATTTTGGCCATTTGAAATTGCAGTATTTTCTCCAAACATAATTTAGTTCTTCATTCTCACTGGGCACTTATTTCTGCCAATCAAACTCTAACCTCATGGCCCGACACATCTCTCAATGTATCGTAAATAAAGTTAGTTCAATGAACAGAAGCAAATGCAGGCAACCAGCATGACTCAGAGGCACTCAACCACCTCTACTTTCTGAAGAGTTTTGAGGAGATATCGCATGTTGTTGAATACTTTATCCAACTTCTATAGGTGTACTTCATCATGGCCTGGTTTGGTATATTGAGCCCAGGTTCACAGAAAGCTACAGAATGCAGCATATATAACCAAGTTCATGACAGCCACAGTCCTGCTGGCTTTGGAAGTCATCTGCATTAGGCACTGCCTCAAGAAGACTGCCAAATCACAAAAGGCCTCCAGGCAGTAGAAGCAGAAATCTGGACCGGTACCTCTAGGTTCAAGAGTGAAACATGAATGTTTGCAGACACTGTGATTATAGTAAAAACACACCAAAATGCTTGACCGGTTTCAGTGTCCAAAGGTGACAAAGATATATTATTGAAGATGGTCCCTGCGCCCTACAGGGCCGAGCCTCCGTCGCAAACTCCCACCCTGGCACCGAGTGTGCACGGGGCTCTCTCCCTCCACCCTCTGACTTCCCCAACAATCCCCTCCCTTCCTTGCACAGTTCCTACCTGCCACCTCCTTAACCTCCCCTCCCTGACAATAACCACTGCTTAGTGTTTACCATCCTGTCCGACCTTCCCCTCTCTGAGACTGAATACTCTGTCCTCACTGGAGGCCTCTGCTCACACCTCAACAAGTTCAGCGCACGCCATGATGCTGAACCCTTCTGTCGGTTCCGTCTCCATGCCTACTTCCATAACACGATTCTCTACTCCCCACTACGAATCCCTTCTCCTGTTTTAAACCTTCTTCCTCCTGGACATCTCTGTTCTAGTCTTCTGCTCACTCTGAATCTTTATATTTCCAACTGCTGCTTTGACATCAACCATATCAACTTCACTACTCACCTCACTCATTCCAATCTAACCCCCTCAGAGCACCTAGCCTTCTGTTCTTTCTGCACCAATCCGAACCTCACCATCAAACTTGCAGACAAGAATGGCACTGTTGTGGTCTGGCGCACACACCTCACATGACCTCATCACTTTAATAAGTTCCAGATTCCTGAACTTGATGAGTATCTTTTCTGGCAGGAAAAACATCAATCTATAAGGTTCTTTGCCCTTATGGTTAAAGACATACCTTTCTGAATGCGCCCTGGTTGGCTCAGAGGTGCCGATTCCAACCCTTCCTGAGGAAGGATAATCGGCGGAGTGCTGCGCTCCGCCGCCTGAAATGAATTTATCACGAACCTTGTTTCAAGAGGTTCATTTAATTAGTGAGGACTCTTACCATCCCACACACAGCATCTTCCAGCTACTCCTATTGGGAAAGATATATAGAAGAATCAGAGCCAGAATTACGAGACTGAGGAACAGCTTTTTTCCCCAATGGGCAGTAAGACTGCTGTATGACTAATGAACTGCTAAAGCAACTTCTGAGACACCTCTATTTATTTTAAGTACTGTACTTGTTTGCATGTGTTAGCAATATTTTGCACTATAAGCTGTAGAACTGTTTTGTTGGGTTGTACTGGTACAATTGGGTGATAAATGAACTTGATGTATTAACTGCCATGTTCTGTTGTGCCTTCTGGTCAAAATTAGTATTTTGTCAATGTATCTCTACTAAGAGCATCTCTGCAATTCCTCCCTTTCTCTTGTGCAGCCTTTGCAGTTATGGAATGAAAAATGCTTCTCTTCATTCTCTGATAATTGTGACTATAAATATCCCAAGTATCCTGCAATGCTGTTGGAGAGATTGAAAAAGTAAAGACATAGAAACCTTAATGCAATCAAATAGAGTTTCAGAAGCAATTCCTTGAACACCAATTGCAAAATAATTGAGGTTTTAGTGTCCCTAAAAATGAATGTTGTGTTAACTCTTCTTTTCTTTTCCTGCAGAATTCGACCACAATTGGCGAAAGAGAAAATAGAAGGATGCCATATTTGTACTTCAGTTATACCTGGAGAGCCCCAGGTTGTCCTTGGAAAGGATAAAGCATTTACATTTGATTTTGTATTTGATATGGACACACAGCAAGAAGAGATCTATCTGAAGTGTGTAGAAAAGCTTATTGATGGCTGCTTGGAAGGTTACAACGCCACTGTTCTGGCCTATGGGCAAGTGAGTGCTATATTTATATCAAGTATTTTTTAAGAACACCATTTTCTACGATCCTACTGAAACAAGCAGCAAGAACAATGTAGATATTTTGCAAGAGCACAAATGCCTGATAGTTTTGTTTTTGAAAATTTGGAAAAATTGGCTGTGTTGCATTCTTCCTGTAGACATGCACATTTGGTATCTGCATCTTACTGGATTCATTCAGGTAAATTTTTGAGAATCTGAACCTTGGTTCGAAAAATAAGTTTTTGATTTGGGGAGAGTTTATAAACATGTCAGTAAAACCAATTTGAATTAAAATTGGAATTCTTTGAAGAAGTGAGAAGTGGGCTGCAATAAGGGAGATGCAGTGAATGTTGTGTATTTGGATTTTCAGAAGGCATTTGACAAGGTGCTGCACATGAGACTACTTGTCAAAATAAGAGCCCATGGTATAACAGGAAACATACGAGCGTGAGTGGAGCATTGGCCGATTGGTAAGAAGAAGAAAGTTGGAATACAAGGATCCTATTCTGATTTGCTAGTGGTGTTCCACTTATTAATGATTTGGATTATGAAATGAATATCTTTGTGAACAAGTTTGCAGATGATACAACAGTAGGTGGAGGAGTAGGAGGTGTCAAGAGGCTGCAGAAGGACTTGGGCAGATTAGGAGAATGGGCAGAGAAAAGTGGCAAATGAAATGCAATTTTGGAAAGTGTGAGGTTATGCACTTTGGTATATGGTAGAAAAAGTAAACAAGTGGACTTTCTTGAAATGGGGAGAAAATTGAAAATAGCTAGATGCCAAGGGACCTTGTGCAAGAGAGCCTGAAGTTAAAATTGCATGTGGAGTAGATGGTGAAGAAGGCAAATGCAATGGTGGCTTTCATTTCAAGAAAGAATAGAATGTAAGAGCAGGGCTATGATGTTGAAACTTTATCAGGCACTATTGAGACCTCACAGAGCATAGTGAGTAGTTTTGGGTTCCTTGTTTTAAGAAAAGGTGTGCGGACATTGGAGAGGGATAAAAGGAGGTTCACAAGGATGATTCCAGGAAAAAAGGGTTATATGAGGAGTGTTTGACAGCCCTTGGTTTGTATTAATTGTAATTTAGGAGAATGAGTGATGGGGTGGGTGGGGGGGGAAAATCTCATTGAAACATTTTGAATATTGAAAGGCACAGAGAGAGTTGATGTAAAAAGATTGTTTCTCATGTTGGGAGAGTCTAGGACTTCAGGACTGAAGGGTGTCCACTTAAATTTAAATTTAGACATACAGCACAGTAACAGGCCATTTCAGCCCATGAGCCAGTACTGCCTAATTACACCCAATTAACCTACACCTCCAATATGTTTCAAACAGTGGGAGGAAACTGGAGCCCCCAGAGGAAACCCACGCAGACACAGGGAGATGTACAAACTCCTTACAGACAGCATAGGACACAAACCCCTGTCCTGATCGCTGGCGCCGTAACAGTGTTGCGCTAACCACTACGCCAACCATGCCTTAGAACAGATGTGTTGGAATTTCTTCAACCAGAGGGTGATAAATCTGTAGAACTTTGTTGCCACAGGTGGTTGAGGAAGCAAGGTCATTGGTTGTGTTTAAGGCAGAGATTGATTGGTTCTTGATTAGCTAGGGCATTGTCGGTTATGGGGAGAAGACCGGGCAGTGGGGCTGAGTGGGAAAATGGATTAGCCCGTGATGAAATAGTGGGGCAGACTCTGGGCTGAATAGCTTAATTCTGCTCCAAGGGCTCGTGGTTATGTGAGCAGTTTTAAAAAAAAAAAATTGTGTAATTTTACATACTTGGTGTATTGCAACATTTAATAATTAATATAACAATAATAATGAAGAAAAATCACAATCTCTTGCAGACAGGGTCTGGGAAGACTTACACCATGGGGACTGGATTTGATGTTAACATCACCGATGCTGAACATGGTATCATTCCACGTGCAGTCCAACACCTTTACTGTGGTATTGAGGAGAAAAGACGTACTGCTATTGAACAAGGGCTGCCACCACCAGAGTTTAAAGTCAATGCTCAGTTTCTTGAGGTATGTATGTTAGTCATTGATAGGATTTGCTGTACCTCTTTGAAGGCTTATTTTTAATGTATAATGAAAGTTTGTAAATTAGGGAATTGTTTGAGAGTTCATCATTGAGCAATTAGCAAGTGTTCTAAATTTTGATTCATTCTTTTCTACTTTTTAAGCATTCAAATTGTACAGAAAATAATTAGACTTTCCAGATGAAGACCAATGATCTTGGATTGTCATTAGGCTTGAGGTTGTATTTGAGAAAATGAAAATAGAAGGGAAAGTGAATGAGCAATGATTAGGGATGTTATGTCTTTGGACAAGACAATCTGAGAAACATGAGTTCAGGCACAGTATTTCAAAATTAGGGAAGAAGAAGCAACAGAAGCCAAGACCCTGTCAACAAAAATAGTGATGGAAGTTTGTAACAGAATTGGATGCTAAAGTCAAAAATAAATCTGCAAAGGACATTGAGCTGTTTTTAAAATGGGTTCACTTCATCTTGAATTATAGTCAAGTAAAGCTTTTTTTAAAATCATTTGTGCACCTCATCTCATATATTTTGCATTTCAAATACATCTTTTGTTTGTGTATTTATGTGTCATGATTCTCATACTAGTATCTAAAATGATAATGTGATTCATAACTTTTTTATTTAATAACAAATTTCAAGTTGTGTTTTTTAATTTTTCAAGCTTTATAATGAAGAAATTCTTGATCTATTTGATTCAATTCGCGACCTTGAGGCAAGACACAAGAAGTCGAACATTAAAATCCATGAAGATGCAAATGGAGGCATTTACACTGTTGGAGTGACAACACGTGTGATAAGCTCAGAAGCAGAGGTAAATTTATGTTAAAATTCAGAATGTCGGCAGATTTTTGCATTTATTTGTTGATGGAAAATATTGCTGCCATCTTGTTTTTAACAGATTCATGAAAGGTAGTTTTTAAAATAATCAAATTACACAATAGTATATTTTTTAATTAAAAAAAGTAACGAGCAGGATTTTATCCTGTAGCATTTTATCCTTGATATTTTATCTTTTTACCCAATTCTGCAGAATAACAATGTGAAGTCTCTTTAATTCATTGCTGTTTGAACTTTCTGAAAAGCTTTGTGGATCTCAATCCTCAAATTTCTTTTGTTGAATTTGCATGTTATTTCGAAATATTTCACACCATCATGTGGCACACCTTGGAAACCAGTGGAGTACAGAAAGACTGAAGAAATTTTGAGACAATTGTAATTGATGAAACTTGCAAACTCTGCCTGGACAATGATTGATCTTCATGACACAGTCTTTCCCACATAGCATATTTATATGATTGAGAAATGGCAAAAAATTAGTAGCAAGGAGACCCATTTATTCTATCCTGGCAGTGGAAATTGGTGGTTTTGTAAATTGAACAGACACTGCATTCATCTTTGGAATGAGAACAGCATTTGGCTAAATTTTCCAAGTGTTAAATGGTATGGAAGGTTGTGTCATAAATCACATTCTATCTTGCTTAAGCCAGTGTAGGAAGTGAAGGTATTTGTTCATGTTGTTTATTCTCCAGAGATTTGAGGGTAAAGGTTTTGACCAGTTTTAAGGATTTGGAAGACATTTTCTCACTCAAATTAAGATGAATTTTTTAAAGTCACCATGTTTTTGTCCATGTAGATGCCCATATAATTTTTATTGAAGAAACTATCTCAATTAAATATTAATATAATTGATTTTGGTTTCTTTTTCAATTCACTGTGTTGAGATTTAAGTTTTATTTGTGCTCAAAACCGGGAATAGAGAAGAGGATTGCTTAAAATAACATTATCTGTATGCAACTTTAGTAATTCAATGTGAAAGGTGTTGATCAGGACTGAACCAACATCTTTCAGAGAGAATGATCCCCTTTGAAATGTTGAAGAAAAGATTTGTTTCATTGCATTGAGGTAGAGATCCATGTAAATCTACTTTTCCCTGTCCTATTTTTAACAAGAGACACCACTCTTTTCAACGTCTATTATTCACCTTTTTTTGTTCTGGCAGTGTCATCTCTCTATGCATCCAGTTGTATACTTCATTGAAGAAGTTGCATTGGTTTTTTTTTTGAAGACTTTATTTAAAATTTTATAACATGAATACAATAAAGAATTACATTTAAATAAAAATAGAAAAAAAGAATTTAAAAAGGTATGATTACAATATTACATCAGAAAACTACACAAAATAACCCCCCCCCGTTAATTGTAACACAATATTAATAGTCTAACAAAATTAGTCCAACCCTCCCCCCAAAATAAAGAGTGAAGAGTTAATAAAATTGACAATATTATATATGAAAAAAATACCCACTTACAAAAAAAAGAGATAAAATTTAACCTAAAACAATTCTAACAACAACAAAAAATATTGTCAATACTAAAATATCACACTTAAACATATATTTAAATCAAACTTAAATGCATATAATTAGCAAACGGAGTCCACTTTAACTGATAAAAAGACATCTTATCCTGAATTGAAAAAGATGTCCTTTCCATAGTCAAACAAAATTTCATTTCCAAATACCACTTATCTACAGTTAGTATGTTTCTATCTTTCCAAGTAAGTGCTATACATTTCTTAGCCACAACTAAAACTAAATAAATAAATGAAATCTGATAATCCTCTTAACCTAAATCGATTAATGATTGCATGTTCCCTAATAAAAATATATCGGGATCTAATACAAGATGGATATTATATAAACTGTTAAAAACAGATTGAATACCTTTCCAAAACTGTTGCAATCGATCACAAAGCCAAACAGTATGCAAAAAAGTATTGGCTGTCTGATCACATCGAAAACAAGAATCCAACTTGCTAAAACCAAATTTTTTTTAATTTCTCCGGCGTTAAATATAGCTGATGAATAAAATTATAATTAATCATCGCTAGTCTAGCATTAATTAATTTCCGAATACTATTCTGACAAATTTCCATCCAAGCTTCTTCAGCTATTTTATGTCCTAAATCTTTTTCCCATTTCAACTTATCTTTATCCCAGTCTTTTTCACTATTAATTTCTTGTAAAATACAATAAAAATCAGATATATATCCCTTTTTTGAAGAAGTTGCATTGTTCTTAATGTTGGTTTTAACTTGCTCCATAAAATCAGAGTTTTTGCACTTTTCAGATAATGCGTGTTTATGATAATTTTTTTTTAGATGGATAACTTGGTCTGTTTTCCCATCATGCATTTTTTTAAAAAGGCTTCAATGAAAAATACATAAAAGTATTAAACAAAATCTTCCATTTCTGACATGTTGCAGCATGCGACCGAGGAAGATTTCTCATATGCGGTGGACAGCCTCTGATAATAAACCACAAACAATCCATTCTCGAAAGTAAAGTTCACATTTCTACTGCAGATTTATGCCAATCTCTAATTTGCAAGTTTTGAGACCCATTGATGATAATGATCAGTCTAAATGTGACTGAATAGATCTTTAGAAAATTGCAGTTCAGGTGAACAAAATCTCCAGATGCCTCTTGGTAAATTTATCTTACAAATGAAAACATTTGCTCGAAACTGTAGAAAGGTGCAAAAATGGCATCATTTTCCATGGTTTTAATAATTTTTTTGAATTGGTATCCTTTAATTTTTAAACAAAAATCACCTGTACGCTGCTTGTGATCCAAATTTGAACTCAATATCCAACCAAATACTCTTCACCATTTTCAAAGAGATAGTGTATGTCTATCCTCTGCCTCATTCATTGCCAGGGTGAGGGCAAAGTTAACATTGAGGAACAGCATGCATTCCTCCTGGAACCTAATTTTTCTAATTTTAGGTAATGGCCACATCTTTGCAGTTCCACTGTTTCTGTCTTTTCTTTAACTATTCCTGTTTTTCCTTTCCTTTTTTGAATATTTTATTTAAAAAATTTTCCATACATGTAATGAATAAACTTTTACATAGACAAGATATTAAATTTAAAAGTACAATTATTACATGATGGTTTAACCCCACCCTTACCCTCCCCTCCCGCCCTCCTTATACCCCCTCCCTCTGGGGAAAAAATCCCAGAATAAGATATAAATGTAATATAGAGATATATAAAATATAGAAAAAAAGAAAGAGAAAAATAATTTCCTGGATTTCACAAGGATTCGTTTGCACATTGGGGTCCTACAGTATTTGTACAACCATTTTTGGGGAAGAAGATTAACACAGTTCTTAACAGGCCAGAAGTACATTTTTACACATTCACCCCTAAACTTTGCTCCAAATTTGTTAAAAGTTATGATATTTATTTCTTAAATTGTATGTAATTTTCTCTAAAGGAATGCAACTTTGAATTTCTGCATTCCATCTCTCCATACCTAAATGTGGATCTAATTTCCAAATCACTGAAATACACTTCTTTGCCACCACTAATGCTATTTTGATAAATTTCTCTTGATAAAGTGATAATTTTAACTTGGGTCTTGTTCTTTCTCTTCCCCAATAAAAATAAGTCTGGATTTTGTGGAAATATCATACCAGTGATTTGTTCTAAAAATTTCCTGAGTCCACCCAAAAAGACCTTACTTTAGAATATGACCAAGTAGAGTGTGTATATTAAAAAAAGTTCCTATCTCTTCACCACATCTAAAACATTTATCTGATAAATCCAATTTCATTTTATTCAATTTTTGCAGCATTAAATATGATTGATGTAAATAATTATATTAAATTAATCTTCATTACATTCATAATGTTTGTTATACAGTATCGACAATGATCTGACAGTCTTTTCTCATCAATTGTAATATTTAGGTTTGCCTCCCTTTTCTGTCAAGATTTATGAACTCCCTGTTTAATAATGCCTGCTTGTAAATAAAACATACATTGCAGAAATAAATTTCTTAGTATATTCTCTCTTAACATGAAGTTCCAAATCACTACAAGCTTGTAAGAACATTGTTGAACCTAATTTTTCACACAAATATCCGCTAAAATTTAAAAATGATTATATAAAAGAGGTAAATCAATTGGAGGAAGAAAAAATGTTATTGGAAAAAGATCTTCAGAAGCGAAGTTCTGAAGACGAGCATGGGCAACTAATTAATAAATAAAACTATGTTCTATATGTATGTAATGTATTATATTGGAAAAAATGATTATAAGAACTAAATGGGGAGGGGGGGAGACATCACGTGATAACGTAGAGTTATGATGTGAAAATCTGGCTCTCCTAATAAAGTTTTTAACGAAAGTTGAAAAGAAATAAAGAGACATGAATTAAAGTATAAGTACATAACAAGTGACAGAGGACAGACATTAATGTCAGCAAAGAAAGATGAGAATGTCAATGGAACATTAGGAATGTTACAGAAAAAAAAGACAAGATCAAGAAGGGCCAACCTTGCAAATGGATCTGGGCGCTGTGGTAAAGTTTCCTACCAGATCATTGAAGGCTCCAAAAGTGGCCACACAGTGATCTGCAGTGCCACTGTTGTTGCAACTCCAGAGAAATGATGAAGGCGACAATGACGAGCAGCTGCGCACACGCGAAGCTAAGGATATCAACGACATCGCTAAAGAAGGCCGTTTGTTTCAACTGCTGCCTTCTGAAACTTAATATTCATTGCATTTCAATGCAGTGATGGTGAAGAGGGACCAGAACAGATTCAACAGGAAGAAGTAGAGGTTGAACAAGATGAAGGTGAAGATGCAGCTGCTGCCACTGGAGGTACTAAAGTTTAGACCAGATTGGGTGCTCAAAAAGCAAGTCCAAAGCAAGCTCAAGAAGGGAAATAAGATAATCTTCTATCCTGACATTGAGTAGTTTAAAAAAAAAAGGAAAGAATTCAATCCAGTAAAGAATTCTCTTTGGAAGAAAGGTTACAGTTTTATCCTACAATACTCTGTGACTCTTAAGTTCTCTTCAGGGGGCTGAATACATTCTTCACTGATCCTGGAAGCACGCAAGAGTTTGCGGATGGCTTGCTGAATATTCCTCGTGAAGTTGAACAAAGAGCAATACGGTGACCAAGAGTTTGAAATTTTTCAGGACTTGATTGATTTAAGTTATTCTGTCTGTTACAGTGGTTCTCAACCTTTTTCTTTACACTGCCATAGATGTTCTGTGATTAGTAAGGGATTGCTTAAGGTGGTATGTGGGTGGAAAGGAAAAGGCTGAAAACCACTGTTTTAATCGTACCTAATTGATTCGTTATGTACACGGTTTGATAACTCCAAAGAAAATAGCCAATGGCAATTTTTCTCAAGCCAAATATTTCAGTAACAATTGTGTCTAGAGGAGTGATTCTCAAACCTTCCCTTCCCACTCACATAGTAAGCAATCTCTTACTAATTAAGAGCACTTTTGGCAAAGGGATTACCTAACATGGTATGGGAGTGGAAAAAAAAAGGTTGAGAACCCCTGGTCTATTAGATATGAATAAGGTATTAATGATTCTTTGGGGGAGCTGGAGGACAATGGACTGATGTCTGTTGACACGTGTGTTTGTGGCTTTAGCCATTACCCGTAAAGTAGAGGGGAGTAATGTTGCACATTTTAACAACATTTGGTTTTTTTTTTAATCTGTTTTTCTTCTTATTCTTTCTTTCTTATTATTTGGATTGATTAGAGGTAAATGCCTTACAATAAGTTTCAGATAAGAGTAGAAGTGCCAAAGAGTTGAGGGGGAGGTAAAGGGGAGATGTTTCTTAATGGATGATGAAAAATGTATTAATGAATTGATTGTTGAGGGTTTTAAGTTATAATATTAATGGGTTTTTTGCCTTGGCGAGTCTGTTGTCTATCTCATTGTCGATCCTTGCATCTGATGAAATGGTGCAGCCGAGATAGGTAAACTGGTTGACCGTTTTGAGTTTTGTGTGCCCGATGGAGATGTGGGGGGGCTGGTAGTCATGGTGGGGAGCTGGCTGATGGAGGACCTCAGTTTTCTTCAGGCTGACTACACAAAAGAGTCTGGAAAAACAACCAACTGAAAAACCTCACAAAGATAAGCGTATACAGAGTGTGTCATACCCACACTCCTGTTCGGCTCCGAATCATGGGTCCTCTACCGGCACCACCTACGGCTCCTAGAACGCTTCCACCAGCGTTGTCTCCGCTCCATCCTCAACATCCATTGGAGCGCTCACACCCCTAACGTCGAGGTACTCGAGATGGCAGAGGTCGACAGCATCGAGTCCACGCTGCTGAAGATCCAGCTGCGCTGGATGGGTCACGTCTCCAGAATGGAGGACCATCGCCTTCCCAAGATCGTATTATATGGCGAGCTCTCCACTGGCCACCGTGACAGAGGTGCACCAAAGAAAAGGTACAAGGACTGCCTAAAGAAATCTCTTGGTGCCTGCCACATTGACCACCGCCAGTGGGCTGATAACGCCTCAAACCGTGCATCTTGGCGCCTCACAGTTTGGCGGGCAGCAGCCTCCTTTGAAGAAGACCGCAGAGCCCACCTCACTGACAAAAGGCAAAGGAGGAAAAACCCAACACCCAACCCCAACCAACCAATTTTCCCTTGCAACCGCTGCAATCGTGTCTGCCTGTCCCGCATCGGACTGGTCAGCCACAAACGAGCCTGCAGCTGACGTGGACTTTTTACCCCCTCCATAAATCTTCGTCCGCGAAGCCAAGCCAAAGAAAGATTAATGGGT
Organism: Narcine bancroftii; assembly: GCF_036971445.1. NCBI lineage: Eukaryota > Metazoa > Chordata > Chondrichthyes > Torpediniformes > Narcinidae > Narcine > Narcine bancroftii. The sequence continues at coordinate 26,673,703 of NC_091481.1, forward strand.
TTAACAGAACTGTCAAGAGGAAAATGGTATTAATGCATTTTTAAAAAAAATGAAAGTAGACATAGCTTTCTTACAGGAGACTCATTTAATTAAAAAAGATCAGAAGTTGAAACGAGATTGGGTAGGACAAGTTGTAGCTTCTTCATTTAATTCAAAAGCTGGAGGTGCTGCTATTTTGATTGATAAGAAACTTCCAATTAAAATTCAAAATGTAATTTCAGACCCAGCAAGAAGATATTATTCAGTTTCATTTTCAGAATATTGGAGACTTATGAAAATATATGCAACTACTGTGGATGACAAAATGGTTTACATTGGAAACCTTTTTGAATTTGGCAAATATATATGAGAATATATTAATTAGTGTAGACTTCAATTTTTGTTTAGATCCAATTTAGATAGGTCTATCAGAGTTATAGAGGGCTAAAGCAACATTATCATTGATGAAAGACTTAAATTTAATAGATGGTTGGAGAAGATTCCAATCGAGAGAAAGAGATTATTCATTTTATTCAAGTTGGTACACTTCTTGCTCTAGGATTGATTTATTTTTGGTATCAACACAGCTTCAAAGCAAAATTCAGTAAGCCAAATATAAAGCAAGAATTTTATCATCATTCTCCTCTATTGATGGCAATAACAATGGTAGAGAAGAATCAGTTTATAGGTGGAGATTTAACACTACTTTATTTAAAAAGGAAGGATTTTTGTGAATTTATTAGAAGACGTAAGATTTTCTTTGAGATTAATTCTAATTCAGTTATGAATACATTAATATTATGGAACATGTGGCCATGTTATAAGTTATACTTCAAAAATTAAGAAGGATTGCCATTGACATAAAATAGACATAATAGACTTAAAATAGACTTACAATGAATAATCAGTTGTTTGATGTTTGGTCTACCAAAAGAATTAAGAAAATAATGGACTGTTTTCAAGAGGGAAATTTAATGATATTTTATGAATTAAAAAATACAATATTTCATTATCAAATTAAGGTGTTTTTATGTTATAAATGAGGTCCAATAATGTTATTGCATGAAAGGAGTGAAATAGAAATTTTAATTAGTAATCCGTTTTTTAAAAAAAATTCATTTCAGCTATGTATGATTTATTGTAAAAAGAAATATGAAAATAAGGAATTCATAGATCTAGGCAGAGATGGGAAATGGATTTAAATATTAATATTAGGGAGAAAAAATGGTCAGAACGATATGATAGTATGACAAATACAATAAATGTTATATAGATTAGTACAATATAATCTTTTAATAATCTGTATCTTACCCCACAGAAATTACATAGGCTGCAATCAGATTTATCAGATAAATATTTTTAGGTGTGATCAGTAGATAGGTACTTTTACACACTCATTTGGTCATGTTCTAAATTAAAACGGTTTTGGATGGAATTGGGAGTATTTTTAGAACTGGTTACAAGAGTTAAATTCCCTCAAGATCCTATGTTCTTTTTATTAGGTAATGTATCAGGAATAAGACCAAAAATGAAATTTAATTTGTTTCAAAAACAATTTGTGAAAATTGCATTAGCAGTTGCAAGAAAATGTATAGCAGTAACATGGAAATCAGATACATATTTGGGATTGGATAGATAGCATGCTGAAATTTTAGTTGTACATCTCTCGAGAAAATTACATATAATTTAAGGAATAAATATGGTTCCTTCTTGAAGATTTGGTGCCCATATTTACAAATTGTAGGTATTAATTTATAAAAGGCATCACCAAGACCTCTGAGAACCTTATCAGCTCCTTGGAGTTAATTGATATATGGTTTGTCAAGGTATAATTTCATTAAAACGATGGGAATTTTAATAACAAGGTTCTTATCTTTAATTCTAACCTTTCTTTAATTTTCTATCTTTCAGTTATTACTTTCTTTTCTGGGATTATTATTTGGGGCGATGGTGTGGGAGGGCGATGGGTAGGTTTATTTTTTTAAAAAGCATGTATTTTAGTTATGTGGTATATGATTGATATATGTTGTACTTGTATTATTACATGTATGGAATTTAAATTAAAAAAAAGAACTAAAGAGATACTATAAATTAGGTGAATGAGCACATAAAGTATTTGCTTGGCAATTGAAATATGAACTGGCTTCAAGAACGCTTAACAGTTAAAAATGATTTGAATGTGATCAGTAATGAACCTCGAGAAATAAATGAAACTTTTATTCTAAACTATATAGATCAGAGTCTTTAAAAGATGAAATAAAATAGATACCTATTTATCGAAGATAAGTTTACCTAGATTAAATATGGAAGAACAAACAGAATTGAGTGTACATTTTACCTAATTAGAGGTAAAAGGGACAATAAGTTCATTACAAAGTAATAAATACCTGGGTGAAAAGGGTTTACCATCTGAATTTTTTAAGGTATTTAAAGACATATTGATTCCTATTTTTATGGAAATGTTACATCAAACATCAATGAGTCGTACTCTTCCAGATTAATTTTCAACAGCAGCAATTATTGTGATACCAATAAAAAGAGATCCTTGAAAACTTTCTTTGTATAGACCTATCCCACTATTAAATGCAGATGGTAAAATATTGGCTAAAATAATTTAGAATTACTAAATTATTTCCTAAATTAATAAACATGAATCAGTCAGGATTTATGAAAATGAAACAATGTGGCTAGGTTAATTATTATCATACCCACAGCACAATAAAAGGAAAGATTTGAGTGTTGTAGTGGCCCTAGATGGAGAAAAAGCATTTGATAGATTGGAGTGGGTCTTTTTGTTTAAAGTGCTACAAAAATTTGGGTTTGGCTAAACTGTTCTTCCTTTTCTCCTCCCTTTTCTATCTCTCCTATCTTCTGACTAATATCCTATCACATCTTTGACTCTCCCTAGCTTCTATCCCTCTTTCCACTTCAATCTCAATAAAGGAATGAGCCCTAAATGTTGACTGACTATTTCAACGCATGGATGCTCCTTGACTTGTTGAATTTCTCAAACATATTTGTTTGCCCAGTATTTTGTTCACAAAAGATGTATTTTGCTCACAAAAGATGTATTTTGCTCACAAAAGATGTAGGTTTATTCATTAAAAAAAAAGTAACATTAACAAATGATTCAAAATCATCTCTTTGGTGAGCTTTCAATATATAAATTCCTTGCAAGCAATGGCTATTTCAAGTTATTGTTAAATCAGTGCTAACTCTGTCTCCAATTTTTATTCATTAATTAGGTTGTCATTGTTGAGTGAACTAGAAAGAGCTGTCATGAAAGTCAGTAATATTTCTTAATTACAAATATAAATCAATTATTGCTTTCATAAAGCAACCATTATGAGAAAAACTGAATACATCGTTTACAGGTTGGTCAGCTATCTTGTTTATTTTGCAGATGTTGCAGTGTCTTAAACTGGGAGCTCTGTCTCGTACAACTGGCAGCACACAGATGAATGTTCAGAGTTCTCGCTCTCATGCTATTTTTACGATACATATCTGTCAGATGCGTTTCTGCACCAAATTTGATAATGTAAGGTTCCAAAATTTGGTATTTATGTTGTTAATATTATTAAGTAGTAATATGTTGCTGTTTCAGATCAGATTTATTGTTCCTCCAAATTTGGCTTCACTTTAATGTCACAGTTTGAAGTTTTGCAACCTGCTGAAGGATCAAGGCCTAACACTCTGCTTATCCTTTACTTCCATTGGATGCTGAGTGACCTACTGATTTTCTCCAGCACTTTTGTGTATCGTACTCAACTCCAGCACCTCAGACTTTATTTTACTTGTTTCTTGGAAGATTGGATTTGAGGTTTTTTGAAAATTGTATTTTTCAAGTTTTTGGTGTAGACTAAATTAAATTCACTATTTTACCTTGTCTACCTTTGAACATGGAAATGCTACAACAAATTCAGTTTTTAAATTAAAATGGGTGTTTGGAACTTAATTACATAAATGTTTTTATGAGAATTGCATATTCATAGATTGGGAAAATATAGAATTATTTTTGTTTCTTGAAGGCAGATAGGAAAGATATTTGAAAAAACAAAAATATCCCATGGATGTTGTATATCTGAAATGACAAAAATCTGTGGAAAGAGAAATGGCATTTACATGTCAAGCCAAAGAGCCTTAGTCAGTAGGCCTTTCATGTGGAGGGAAAAATATAAAATTACTTTTCATGGAGCAGCCCTGAAAGGCTGCTCTTGCATTGCATTCATGTTGAACGGCACCTCATAGCGTCCTCCGGAGCTGATGGAGGCTGGGTGACTGGTGCCGTAGTACCACCCACTGAGTCGACGTTATTCATATGTGCTGAATTGTTGGCATTTTAAAAATACCACTCCTGTGTCTCAGGCAGACGACGAGAATCTCCGCCTTTACAGTCAGTCTTTTTGACTGTATGAAAGGATCTAGAGTTGCAAAAGCAAGGTAGCACGTTAGTCTTGAAGTGGGGGAAGGGATGAACAGATCAAATAGAATACTTCTGATGGATGAGTTGTGGATTACCAGGCTGGTTCTATTTATGCAGATCTCTGGTTTATAGATTAATTAGGGCAATTAGAGAAAGATAAAATAAAAGAATTTTTAAAAAACTGTGCAAAACAAGTCAGAGCCTTGTGAAGAATGGAGTCATGAAGGCCATAATATGCCTAACATGACAAAAAATACTTTCCCCTTTTATGAAATAATTGGGAGCAATTAAAATAGAATCTGCACAGAGCTATTTAAAATATTTGTTTAATGATGTAAGATTGAGCCAAAGATCTTAAGAAAATTATAATTTTCAAATGGAAGTTCCTTGTTTCTTGATTTAAAAAAAACTCTCGCACTCTCTCACGTACTATTAATTTGGGTTTGTTGAATGGAAGGGTTATTAATTTTGTGACTCAAATGTACTCCAAACGAGCTTGTTGAAAATATACAATCCGGTTCATACCTGTAAACTTAAAATACTGAATTCAGGGCAACTTCGACTGTTCACTTTAAACTTCTAATTCTGTGACATTTCCACATAATTTTCAAATAAATTGACACATTTAATACTTGTATAAAATTGCTGTTATTTTAATTCAGGATGAAATACTGGATAACAGAGTAATTAGTGAATCTAGAGAAATGAATGAATTTGAAACCCTCACGGCCAAGTTCCATTTTGTTGACCTCGCAGGGTCAGAGAGACTGAAGCGTACAGGAGCAACTGGAGAGCGAGCAAAAGAAGGAATTTCAATTAATTGTGGTCTAGTAAGTACATGTTGAATTGTGCTGTCATAAATAGTAGTTAGATTTAGTCACAGTATGGAGAATTTTGTTGCAAGCTTGAATGACTATATTTCCTTGTGCACAATTTGTACATATCTTATACAATAGTTAAACAACAATAATAAAACATCATCTGGATAATAAGAACAGAAGAAATAGGAGTAGGAGCAGACCATCTGGCCTTTCGAGCCTGCTTTGCCATTTAACAATTGGGGTTATGGGGAACCTTTCGAATCCTGTAACCCTTATTTCCCCTATTCTTCAAAAATCAAGGGTTGCCTTTACTGCTTTTTTTGACAGAGAATTCCACAGATTTGCTCATCTCTAAAAGAAGCAGTTCCTCCTTATATCTGTTATTCATTTCACCCATATCTTGAGGCTATGTCCCTGACCTCTAGACTAACTGCCAATGGGGGAGGGGGGTTGGGGGTTGGGGGTGGGGGGGACTTTCTGCTTCTATCTTGTCTATTGATTTCATAATTTAATATTTCCATAAAATGTCCCCCCTCCTTCTGAACTCCAATGAGTTTTGCTCCAGGCTATTCAGTCTCTCCTCGTTCAATAACCCCTTAATTGCTGGTCTTAACTGGTGAGCTTCCTCTGCGTAGACTCCAAAGCCAGTATATTCTATCTGAAGTTCGGAAACCAGAACGGTGCACAGTCCACAAGGTGAGAGAACAAGAGAGACTGGTACTGGATTATGCAAACTATGTCCTACAAACTGAATGCCCCTTCTTAAACTGAAGGTAATTTAAAATGAAGTCCTCTCATGTGAGCTAGAAATAAACCAGACAAAAACTCAGAAATCGAATTGAGATGAGAGGAGAGCTGTTGTACTGAGGGGCATTAGAGTTCAAGTCCATGCCTTGCTGAAAGTGGAGACACAGCTGAATAGGATAATGAAGCTATTTGTTATGTTTGCCTTCATAGATCAGGCATTGAGTACAATAATTTGGGATTTTATGTTTCAGCATTACAAAGCACGAGTTGGTACACATTTAGAGTAATTTGTACTCTTTTAGATGCCACATTCAGGAAGGATGTGGAAAGAATAGAGCAAGGGCAAAAGAGAATCACCATGATGTGGCTGAAATGGAGAATTGCATTTGTGAGGAGAAATGGGATTGGCTGGTTTTATGCTGAGGGGTTATCCTACTGAGGTTTATAAAATATGAGGAGCATGGATAGGATAAACAAGCAGTCAAGTTTTACCAGTTCAGTGGGAGTCTAAAACTAGAAGGCACAGGTTTCAGGTAAGAGGAGAGATTTTTATTGGAGATTTTTCACATGGTGGCAGTTATTTGGAATGAACTGCCAGAGATGGTGGTGGAGGAAAATACTCAGATAGGAGGGGTAAGGGCTCAAGGCAGGCAAATGAAATTAGCAGAGATGGATATCAGAGTCTGCCTGTTTCTGTGATTCTATAAGTAGAAGATACAGCACATGAGGGAGCAAATTGTCTCAGTTGAACTGACAAAATCATTCTGATTTGAGCTCTGTTGTGTCAACCTTAGTGAATGCATAATCAAAGTTGAGATTTATTGTCAAAAGTTGTGTCGTGGTAATGGTTGAGAGAGCCAGAGTTGGCAGACTACTTTGGATGTGTAAACCGAATGCATGCTTTGGTCCATCACTTGAGAACCCTACACAAGATCAACATTAGCATACCTTGAGGCTGGTCCCGATTTCTGAGCAGATCATGGTAAACATTTATTGTGGAGACTCATCTCCAGTATCATGTCCTGATGATGTATTCTGAAATGGTATACTATGCTCTGCATTTGGCTGTCTGATGGCAGCTTCTGTGTAGACCAGCAAGCTTCTGCCAGGGACTGAAGAGAGAAAACCCTGAAAAGGTTTAAGATACTGTAGCATTAAAAAGAAGAATATTAATTCTCAATGGTAAATAGTATAAATCTGTGTTGAAAGGTCTCATTGGTACTAAATACTCAAACCGAATAGATTTGTAGCAAACAATTTCCATATTTGTTAATAAGGAATGAATGCACCATTTGTTTTCTATTGCTCCAAACAGAAGCCACTTTTACTAAGTAAGTTCACTTTTAGCATTGTGTTGAGGACTGAATACAAGTCGCTACAAATTATTGAAATGATCTGGAATGTGAGTAAAATGATTGGAATTATTGCTTAGGAAGGATGTTGAAAGCAAATATTTTGTGATCCTTTGAGGCAGGAATTGATGTGGTTTGTGAAGGTTAAATTTTCTAATTTTCTGTATGTCACTTACTGCTTTATTATGTGGAAAATGGTTGGTTTGCATCCTGTTCATCTGAATTTCAAATTGCTTAAAATTCTAATTTTCTGAAGAACTGTGCCCTCTGTTGGCCTGTACACTTATTTCTGGTAAAATTTAGTTCTCATGGTACAGGATGTATTTTTAATGTGAAATGCAACATCAGAAGACCATCTAAAATCATTTTTTTTTCCCCATAAATTATTTTAATTTATAAACTTTTTTTTAGATATTCACCTTTTGGCCCACGAGCTCATGCTACCCAATTGACTTCCAACCCTGGTATATTTTGAATGATGAGAGGAAACCCACACCGACACAGGGAGAATATACAAACTCCTTACAGATAGCGCCAGTTTTGAACTCCAGTCGCTGGCACTGAAACAATGTTGTACTTGGCGCTATGCTAACTGTGCCATCCAATTTAACAATGTCATTTAAGAAATATTGTAGGATGGGTTGTTCTACCAGAAGGAAATGAAGCAAAATGAGGAGTGAAGAGGATTGGATCAGGGAATAATTATTAATCAGAATGGATTAAGTCTGAATAGTTGTCTGTGCAAAGGAGAATGACTGGAATGGTTGCGAATGAGCAGGCAAGAAGAATGAGCTGAGCCTATCCAGAGCTGAAAGGTAACAAAGTCTTGGAAGGTCAACATCCAAGGAAATGGGGATAAACCTTTTGATTAAAAAATGAAATTAGCAAGGAGAGTGGAGACCCAAGGAACATTTTGTAAACAGGAGTACAGAGATTATGGGTATAATATTGAATCAACTACAAGTTACCTGCTGGGTGATCTATATACAGATCCATAAGCGGAGCTTGAAAAAATTGCCTGCCATCCAGAATTAGTAAGCTAGTGATGACAAGGAAGGCTTGCCAGCAGCTATACTTTGTGAGGGGTCTGAGGAGATTCAGTATGTCACTGAAGACTTGTAAATTTCTACAGATGTACCGTAGAGAGCATACTGGCTGTTGCATGAAGGCACTAAGTCTCAGGACAAGAATAAACTCCAGAGGGTTGTTAACTTGGCCTGTGGCATCACAGGCACCAGACTTCACTCCATCGAGGAAATTTACATGAGCAGGTGTCTTATAAAAGCAGCCTGTATTGTCATGACCCCCACCACCTAGGCCATGCTCTCTTCACTCTGCTACCATTGGGGAAAAAGGTACAAGATCCTAAAGACAAGCACTCAGCAGCACAAGGATAACTTCTTCCCCGCTGCCATCAGATGCCTGAATAATCAATGAACCAAAGACTCTGCCTTACTTTTCGTGCACTACTATTTAATTTTTTTAATAGTAATGTTGTAAGATGGTTATAATATGAATTTCACACTATGACGCTGCCACAAAACATCGAATTTCATGATTTGTTCATGACAATAAATTCTGATTCTAATTAAATGTAAATGAAATGGTGATCAATTAAATGTGCACAGTATTCAAGATTTAAAACAAATGTAGACAGGTGAGACCTTGAGGCAAGAGCACGTCAAGCAAAATCTTTAAATTATAATAAGCAATAGATTTGTGAGCAAGCTACTATTTGGCACTAAGGATTACTTAAAGTTAAACTTTCTTTAATGTTATTGGCTGTGGAACTGGGTATTTTTTCCACCTTTTCTAAGAGTGTAAAATATTTTCTGTGGGCTTAATTGGACAGAAGGAAGTTGGCTAAATACTTCTGTTTGGGATGACACCAACAGGAAATGGTTGTGAATATTGCATTGTGGTTTTCATTTTGGTAGTGTTCATATTTCTAAAATGCAGCTGGAAATTATGATCTATTGTCTTGGTGTTTGTGCTATTTTTGTGGTTAGAGAATCCTTGTGTTCACTGAAATTTGGCAGGTTTCAGTACTTGTATGCTCAATTTAGTTAAGCTTACAGTAATAGACCTGACAATGTGGTTTTGTATACCAAAAGTATGCTTATTTCGATTGCCAGTCATACAATTACTTTTGAAAATGTTCACAGCAAACCAAAATAATTCTTGGATTAAAAATGAACCAATGGATAATTTTGTAAAAAGCATTAATGATTTTCCTGTAAAAATTGCTTTCCAGCTGGCCCTTGGAAATGTCATTAGTGCACTTGGCGATAAAAGTAAACGAGTAACTCATGTGCCTTATAGAGACTCAAAATTAACCCGATTGCTTCAAGATTCTTTGGGGGGTAATAGGTAGGTATTTACAGTAGATTGATTAGATCATATTGGAAGTTTTTATAAGGTGATCTTTTTGTTTGTGCCTCTCTTGGCTGTATCTTTTATGATGGGGTGGCGGGGGTGGGTGGGGGGGGGGGGGAGGAGGTGAGTGTGGTGGGGAATGGAAAGGTTGTGTTTTTACATTGCTGAAATTGAAGGAAAATTAGTTTTGAAAGTGGGATTCTTGCTCCTATCAACTTTAATCACTCCCACAACTTTTTTCCATATGCTTGAGCTTATAAACCAAACATCATTGGAATTAACTTTTGTTTCCTGGGCTATTCTCAAGACCTCATATTCTTTAAAAAAAATCCACTCATGTTAATGCATACTCAATTGCACATTATAAGCTGTGAAATTTGTCCAGAGGATAGGTATTGCTTTTCTTTGGTGAAACATTTTTGGAGACCATAGGGCATCCTGTTGGTTCCCACTGCACAAAAGACCACGATGAACCTTTAAGAAATTGACATATTTCAGAAAATAACAGCATCACTTTTTTTTTCCAAGAAAAGGAAGTTTTGGGGAAAGAAAAGACATTCAATCTTGTGCTTTCAAGAGGTTTAGGCTGGATTTCTATATTGTTTTCTCCTATGAAGAATAAGCCATTTAGTGTGGTGTGGTACAAGGGTAAAAAAAATACAATTTAATGGTACATGCTGCTCATGCTCATCTGAGAAGATTAATGTTCAGTTAACTGTTTTGCAAAAGCCAGTCAAATTTTTAAAATTTTCAGTCAAGTAAAACCTGAATATTAGGATTATCTTAAGCCAAGAAGAAGTATTTATATATTGCTGGAAAATTGGAAGGCAGATGAAATTCTGAAACGTGTGCTTTTTCAAACTGGATATTCAGAGCACTTTTAAAATTATAAATGATCATATTTTGAATGGTATTGGAGCAGAGTGGAATACAGTGACTCAAGATGCACAGAAATGGTGCAACCCAAGAGAAAAGAATGAATAAAAGGTGATTGCTGTAAGCAGTATCTCAGGGAAATGAGGATTCTGGAGTCCCTGAACCCAAGCAGTGCGTTATATTTGCTTTATTTGTGATGACAAACAAAATGGATTAATGCAAAGCATTTAGTGGTCTGTCAACTAATGTCAGTTTTGGCCCAATGGATTCCCTGATTTACAAGGTTTTAGAATAGGTTCCATTTTGGTGTCAAATAACTTAAGGTGCTATAATGAGTGAAGGGGCTGGGGTGGTGGGGAGAGGTTGAGAACCACGGCTGCAGACTGAATTGTTACTGAAATAGTTTGCTTGAGAAAAATGGTCATTGGTCCATTTCCTTTGGAGTTATGAAACTGTGCACATAACGAGTCAATGAGGTACGATTAAGACAGTGGTTTTCAAACCTTTTTCTTTCTACTCACATACCACCTTATTAATCACAGCACCTATGGCATAGGAATTACATAAAGTGGGATGCGAGTAGAGGAGAAAGTTTGGGAAACCCCGCTTTAGGGACATCCTTGCAGGTAAATTAATCAGAACCGATGACCATCCATACCGAAAGCTGTTGACAAGTTATCAAGTGGGAAGGAGAGGTCACATTTGGTGTGGTGAGTCTTAGCATTCCTCATCTTTTTAATTTGCATCTGTTAGGAGTTCATTGATGGTAAGAAAGGGACAAGGGTGTTTTCTTCCATTATTCCTTGGTATCAATAATGGCTCCTTTCTCCCAAGTCCATGATAGCTGGATCATAGAAATCGCTATGGATTAGATTTTTTCTTTGAAATGATTGAGACGTAGATACCAATACCATCACTTGCTTTGAGGATGTTACAAGAACTCTATTGTGTCTTTTAAATTAATGGTATAGTTTAAAAAAAAATTCCTCTGTTCCAACTGTATATTTGGGGGAGGGGGGAATCAAAATTGTAGACTGAGTCTTCAGTATTGCAGTCAGTGATATCATCTCTTTATTCCCAACGCCAACCTAGCATTATAATTTTACTCAGGAAAAAAATAGGAATACTCAACACTTTAAAGAGAACTATCTTGAGATAGAAAACGTACATTCCATGAAATAGCTAAATAAAAGTGCTTGATAAATAAAAATGTGCTGATAATACTAGCAAAAATGATGTACAAAAATGCTGCCAAATAGTGACATGAGGGGAAATAATTTCCCTGCATCTTTTCTTCCCATATTATTTAGCTGGATGGGGTTTGCGTAAGCTCTGACTAATATGTGATGTAAACTCACTTGGATCCTGCTGGTATTCTGTGTTGCAAAGTTCTCTCAATTCGGTTGAAAGTAAAAGAATATGTAACCATTGTAGATATTTAGTCAGTGGAAGTTTTTAATCTTTTAACACAATAACCGTGATAAAGTGCTAGTAATGTGATTGGTATACGGATTGGTATTGCTCAACTTATTGCATGATTTTATTCTTAACTGGGCATCTAAACTTGTGTTTTCAAAAATTCTGCATGTGTTAACTGAGATGTACATCTATAGTAAACTCATTTTACTTTTGCAGCCAGACAGTTATGATCGCTTGCGTTGGTCCATCAGATCGTGATTTCATGGAAACTTTGAACACACTGAAGTACGCAAATCGTGCACGAAACATCAAAAATAAAGTGATGGTTAATCAGGACAGAGCTAGTCAGCAAATCAATGCACTCCGTAATGAAATAGCACGCCTCCAGATGGAACTGACAGAGTACAAGACGGTAAGCAAATTTTGAGAAAACTGGAAGGGATATGAATTTTCTGATGAACTTGTGTGGTGAGTTGGATAATTTATTTGTGATCATGTGGGATTTGTACCACATAGTGCAATGATTCTGCTTAGTTTAAACTTCTGACATAAATTGTGGCATCATCTTATTTTCAGATCTCAAAATATTCCTGCAGTTTAGATCATTTCGGCTGACTTTCAAAATAAAGTTCTCGCAATCCTCACTCTTAGCATGTTGGTGCCAAACTGGTGAATTTTCCTGACTATTGCTAATAATGCTCCAAAGCTACTTCTTTAAATGTTAGACAGTAAAGCAGCATAAGCGGTCTCTAAGCAGCAACAGGGTTTCATTTTTGAAACAATCTGCTGGAGGAACTCGATGGGTTGAGCAACAACAATGGGAGAAAAAGAATAGTTGACATTTTGGGTTAGAACCACTCAAGACTGAGTTCCACAACAGTTTTTTTTTGCTTCAGATTCCAGCAATTGCAGTCTCTCTCATATCTTGCATTCAATAAATTGATTGTAACCCAAACTATTTCTGAGATGGAAATGAACAAGATCTGTGTGTGGGAGATGAGCACAGAAACAGCTGTGTCAGCAGAGGGAGTGGGTCTGCGAAGAGCAACTGGCAGCCTGCTTCACTTAATGTGATCTGCTCAGTGTTCCCAACTCTGCTCGGCTCGACCCAGTCTCCAATTGTTGTGGGTAATGCAGATAAGGGGAATAGAAGACACAAGTTTGTACGTATAGGGTCAATAAGTGGATGTTTAGAATCCATTGAGGACCTGTACAATTTCCAATTAATCTTGTGTTGTCAGGGGAAAGTGAGAAATATGGCCCTTGAGATGTCAAGCAGAGTTGAGTAGAGGTGTATAATAATCAGTTCAGTGGACAAAAAAAATTAAATATAAATTTTCTGGTTGCTATGAGAGTATTTATCATCCAATCGAATTTATGCTTGAGCAGGAAAGTGTCAAGTTGAATTTTAAAATTTGACCTAGAAGTAACAGGGAAAAAGTAATGGTCAATGTGAATTTTAGACACTGGAGGCTGTTTGTTTTTATAATTCAAATAATGTTTTGATAGCAATGTGTAATTGTGATATTTTTGAGATGAACATGTCAGTATATTAAAATAAACGTCATTGCCTGGACAAGAGAATCAATTTCCAAACCAGATTAGAGTGTAACATGACAGATAAATCTGAGATGAGTTTGCTTTTTTTAAAAAAAAAAAATATTTTTTCAGGGCAAGAGAATAATTGGAGATGATGGTGTGGAGAGTGTTAATGATATGTTCCATGAAAATTCCATGCTTTACACTGAAAACAATAATCTGCGAATGAGAGTAAAAGCAATGCAAGAGACCATAGAATCACTGAGGGCAAGAGTAACTCAACTTCTCAGTGATCAGGTCAATCAAGTTCTTGCCAAATCAGGTGAACTTTTTACTTATTAAGGTTCATAGTTTGAAAATCTAATGTTATTTGTTTCTTGATTTAAATGATTTTTCAATGTGATTGAATGATATTATCTGTTACAAGATCAAACCATCTACCACAAAGAAGGCATATCACACAGGGGTAAAGATGAACAATTACTTTGTTAACAAAAAATTCACCTTCAAACTTTCATTCAAAATCCCCCCTTTTATAACAATGCCCACTGGTTACTATGCAAATTTCTATAACAGTGTAAAACTAATAAATTCCCCAGCCTAAATATAACATATGTAATTAAAGTCTAAGTTACACTTCCAACCAGCCCATAGAAAAACTTAGACACAAAACAAATTCAAAACACACAAGACTTACAAAACTTCGATCTCAACTGAAGCAAAGATCATAAACAAAATTCAGTTTGTTTGGTAAACTGAAGCCAAAAGATGTTTGAGAAAGAGAGAGAGAGAGCACAAAATTCGAAATTGTCTTGTGTTGCTTGTAGAGAGAGGAATCACTGGCTTGGTTCGGATCCTTCTGGCTGCCTTCGGAATGTTCATCCTTTTTGAAATCCCAACATGACTCATGCTCTGGGCCTCCTTCCACTCCACAGCACCACTTTATCATCCAAGTCCAGAAATTTTTAGATCATTTTCTGCACATGCTCAGTCCATCTCCCACTCTCTCAGTAGTCCACCTTCACATTGGTTCTCTAAGGCAAAGTGTCACTTTTTAACATAAAACCACACAACACATAAGCCAATGCACAAGACAGAACTCTGTAACAAATCTAAATAGTCACTTAATAAATCTACCTGTTCAAAAAACAATTCCTTTTTGTTTTGACCTGAATGGTGACTTAAGCAAGCTTGAAAAAAATGAACCCTGTGCTTTATGGGTCTTGTATAAGTTGAACTCCACCCACCCCCTCACCCAAACCCTTTTTTTTAAAACCAGATTTAAAGAAAATGTGTATTGTGAAAAAAGTTGGAATGAGAATGAGATACTGAAATCTTCAATTTTACTTTCCCAAATAGTCATAATTTTCTTTTCTACCGTGACAATTTATAGGAGATGGAAATGAAGAAATCAGTGCAATGATACAGAATTATATCAAAGAAGTTGAAGATCTCAGGTACCTGAAATTTAATTTTTAAGATGAAAACTGTTATATATTGGCACATATCATTTTTGAGAAAAGACAATACTTCTGCAGGAGTTGGAAAGTTGGGCTATCAAACCTGCTCCACTGAAATTTTCCTCTTTCTAGTCCTATTTTTTCTAATTATTTATTTAAACCTTCCATGACTGATGTAGGTTTTAAAGAATGGTATAGATTAGGCATTAAATGCTTTAAAGATCTATTTATTGAAAGAAGTCTTGCATCTTTTGAACAACTGTTAGTAAAATATAGCTTGCCAAATACTATATTTTCATTATTTACAGATAAGATATTTTTTGCAATCTCCATTACATACATTTTCTAAAAGCTTTGACAATAATGGATGTAATTTTTAATTTGCAACTTTTTTATAATGGTTCACTATGCAACAGTTATGACATGTTGGGATAAAGAGGGGCTCCTTTAGATAAAATTTAAAAAAGCTGGGGACAGGATCTGCAGCTTTCAATCTCTGAAGAAACTTGAAATGTAATTTTTAAATTGGTTAATGCCTCATCTTTGTGCTTGCCATTCACTCCTACAAGTTAAAGTAGTCCAAAGGGCCCACATGTCCAAAGTCAAACTATCTCGCTTTCATGTGGATGTATCTCCTTGTTGTGACAGATGCAACAATGGAGATGCTTTGCTAATTCATACGTTTTGGACATGTCTGAGTCTGGGGATATACTGGAAGGAAGTATTTCAAACATTTTCTGTACTTTTTTTTTTAAAGTAACTTTTATTTCTAATCCTTTAACTTCTATGTTTGGTATAGTTGGAGAGAAAGACATAACTTATAATAGCATATGATATGCATGTATTGGCTTTTATTTCTCTTATGGCAAGGCGGCAGTGTTGCTCAAATGAAAAGATGTTGCTCCACCTACTAATGTTCAATAGTTGCATGAAAAATTATAAAAAATTTAGAGAAGATTAAATGTTCAATTTCCAATTTGAATTTAAAATTTCAAACACTGGGGACCCTTTTTGAATTACTTTCAAAATCTTTGATTTGGTATTAATGCAGAGGTGTTGACTAATAAAGTTTATTTATTACTCTGATAAGGAATTTTTTCTACTCTTTGCCAAACAGTTTCATTTTTGGTAGTGGGATTAGATTTTTGTTTTATAATAAAATATTACTACAATATAATTACTATAATGTGGGGTACTGCGGATGAAATTTTGAGTGTAGTGTATTCTGTACTTTCCTTTTTTTTAACTTTTAATATGTATTCTTATATACTCTATTTTTTGATATGAATTTCATTTCAATGAAAATAGAAAAAGTAAAGAAAGGGCCTGTTCCTGTGCTGTCTGTCAAAATTTAATTTAAAATTTTGTATTTCACATTATTCAGGCCACTTCCATGGCTTGATCAGGACTTCTGTGTATTATTTCTTCCTATTTCAATTTTGCCTCTAACTCAATTGGTTTTTTACAACTTTATTATTTTAGATCAAAACTATTTGAGAGTGAAGCTATGAATGAAAACCTTCGTCGTAACCTTTCAAGGGCTTCAGCAAGACCCCCATATCTAAATGGTACTTTTTCTGGTACAGTGCTTGGTTCAGAAAAGGATACTATAGATGTTTTGGAAATGGCTAAAAAGAACTTGGAAAAGCTAAAGAAAAAAGAAAAGAAAAAGAAAAAAAGGCATGTGTGGTTATTGAATGTCGCTTGCTGCTATTAAATTATTCTGCATTAATATTTTATGCTTCAGTTGATTCCTGATAATGAAGTTTGTTCAATTTCTTTATGGGTCTTGAGCGTGTGGTAAATTCAGCATTCTTAAAAATGAAAAATAGTTAATAAACACAAATATTTATAATGACATGGTTTAGGTTGGGTTTTTTAATCTTTGCAACAAATCTTTTGTGGTTAATCTGTATATGTACTTTATTTCAGTCATGTGGCTGAAGTTGTTTTTGTATCTCCTTATTTTTTTCTACACTCAGTATTCTTGCTGTTGAGGCAATATGTAGTTAACAGCAGTATTTTATGAGTTTCTAAACTTGTGCCCTTACTGCACAATCAAATTAAAAATTACTGACTCAATTATACATTTCATATATTGCAATTTATGATATTGACGCACTCTTCTTGATCTTCAAACATTTCATTTGCACGATTGGGGGTGTTCCACATGAGTTTGATGTTTGAAAAAAAAATTCAACACGGTTGTTAATGGAACTGAAATTTTCTACACAGCATAATTAAAGAGGAGAATCTTAATGAAGGGGAGAAGCTGGAGGAGAAAGATATGGAAGAGAAAGAAAAAAATGATTTGGAGGAGGTATGCTGAGATTTAAATAACTAAAAGCAATTCAGCTTTTTTAATGAATCAAAATGTTTAGTGACTGAATTTATCACTTTGAAGGAAGAGGGTCAGGAATGCAGTGATCATGAAGGGGATGAAGAAGATGCTGAAGAAGATGATGAAATAAGTGAAAGTTCGGAAGAATCTGATTCTGAGTTAGATGAAGAAGGTAAGGCCTTAAACATTTCTAAGGCCTGTTCAGCCTGGCTTTGAGTATATAAATTTTGATTCAAGGATTTTTCTCGAACAACTATGATCACAATTTGGAGGGAACATTAATATTTTTGGAGATTAGAAGAACATGTCCATAATTCTTGTAAGTGGAAGACTATTAATCCCCATCTTTATATGAATATAAGATTTGTGACTAGGAAGAAGCCATCAATTGTGAATGAACTAATAAACTAGATGACTGACCTTCCATGGCCTTCTTTGATAGAACATTCAAAATCATCCTTTGAGCTAGGACACTTGTCCTCATTGTCCCCCAATTTCACGTGCTCTAACATTGTTAACCAACTTTTTGTATGGCACCTTATCAAATGCCTTCTGAAAATCTAATGCACTATATTGACTCCACTTTATATGTTTTCCAAAATTATTCTCAGAAAGTCTGATTGCATATGATTTCTCATTCAGAAATCCATGCTTTGTTTAATTGTCCCTTTCTTAATGTTCTTTTATTCAGTCTTCATAATAAATTGCATTTTTGACCCTACTGCTACTAGCAATTGTGTTTCATTTCATTTTCTGTTCATTTGTTTTCTTCCTTACTTCGCTCCCACATTGGTGAAGGAATTGTCTTTCTCCCTGCGGTCAGTGCCACCATCCTTATCTCCATCTTATCAAATCCATTCCTACTTGTTCCATTTCCTGGTGTAATTTATGCACTAAAACTCAGTTCCCAAGATAAATAGGGCACTGGGTCTCTTTTTTTAATGGGATAATTACTTTACTGAAAGAAAGAATTTAATCCAAGGTTTTAAGTCACCTTCAGTGACATTTGAAGATTGTAGTGTATTCTAAATGAATTGAATTTTTTCTTTGAGAATGGTTCAGTTCAGTAAGAATGCACCAGAACTGAAGTAGACATTTAGAATATGCTCAAGGAAAGAGATGGTTTGAAATTCATGGGATATGCAAAACACTTTTACAGCCAAATATAATCCATGCATTTATAGAAAAGTGCACTTGATGTTTAAAATATCTGTGTTTTGATGATTAAAAGTTGGGTCAATACATGGATTCGCAGTTATGTTCACTGGTTCAGTCAAGTGGGCTTTTGCTTTGTATAAATATGGTTTGTTGCACAGCCAAAAGAAATACTGATTTCTAATCCATTCCCATCAGAAAATGCTTTTTTTTCATGTGTTCAATAACTCTTGTCACTCTAACAATATCCTTATTTCCATAGCTAATTTCCAGGAAGATCTGGCTAACATTACCTGTGAAATAGAAATTAAGCAGAAGCTCATTGATGAATTAGAAAACAGCCAGCGACGACTACAGACACTGAAGCAGCAGTATGAGGAAAAGTTGATGATGCTACAAAATAAAATTCGGGACACGCAATTGGAAAGAGACCGTGTTCTACAAAATCTAGGTAGAGCATAAAATGAATTTGTCAAATTTTGAATGTGATGAGGACTTGATCCTTTTCTAGAAATTATCAGTCCATTTACTTTTCAATTGTGAAAACTTGATTCTTTTCCACAAGGAGCCTTGATTTGAAGCATAATTTTGTTCGACTTCAGAATCAATAAAAAAAAAAGTTAGATGCACCTTTGCTTAATACAAAGAACAGTGGACTGCATAAAATTGGGACACAATGGATCACAGGAGAAAGGAAGCTTTTATTTTTAGATTTCTTGATTAACTTGAAACTTTGTTGATTTCAGGTTCAATGGAATCTTTTTCTGAAGAAAAGGCAAATAAAATTAAATCAGAATATGAGAAGAAGCTTCAAGTTATGAACAAACAATTGCAAAAGTTGCACACTGCCCAAAAAGAACATGCCCGTTTACTTAAAAATCAATTACAGTATGAAAAACAGCTGAAGAAACTGCAGCAGGAAGTGGGAGAAATGAAAAAAACCAAGGTGGAGTTCATTTCTCATTACTAACAGTCATAAACATAAAGGACACATTTAATTGGTTGGTTTAAAATCTTGGGGTGGGACTCAAATCAGTTATCGAGATGGGAAGGTGGAGGCTAATGTCCACAATAAAGTAAGCAGTTCAATAGTTAAGAAAGACAGGTAGATGCCATTGAGTTGAGCATCAATAGTAAGAAAGTTAAAAGAATGGCAGATGGTGTGAGATGAGGCATTTTGGCAGAACTCTTTCAGTAAATTGCAACGCGGCTGGACAGCTTCTCTATTGGTGTGGACCCGGATAAAGCAGGGAGTGTCTTTAGGCTTCCTTGTCGTGTCGTAGGTTTGGATCTGGGCTTGTTTGCTGATCATTTGAACGGAACTGGAGTCCTTTGTGGCTGCAGAGCCTGTGGAAGCACTGGAGGTGATTCCATGGATTTTCAGTGACTTTGATGGCATTTTTTGTTTTGCTTCCCTTTCTCTGTCTGTAAGGGCGCCAAGCAATTCTAATGATGAATTATTGGCTGCAATTTTGTGTAGTATTGCATTTGTTTTATTACATGACATAAATAGTATCTGTGTGGATTTAAAAAATTTGGCCTGAAGGAAGAAAGCAGAGCTTAGTAGTGGAAGGAAAATATTCTATCTGGAGGTCGGTGACTAGTCGAGTGCTGCAGGGATCTTTTCTGGGACTCCTGCTCTTTGTGTTTTTTTTAATATAAATGACCTGGATGAAGAGGCAGAAGGATGGGTCAATGAGGTTATCGAAGATTACAGGAGGATAAACACAGGATGCAGAGTTGAACAGAAAAGTGGCAGATGGATTTCATTCTGGATAACCGTGAGGTGATGCATTTTGGAACGACAAACCATAAGGCTGAGTACAGAGTTAATGGTCAGTTACTTAAGAGTGTGGAATTAAGAGAGGATCCTTGGGTTTCAAATCCATATATCCCTCAAGCTTGCTGCACAGGTTGATAGGATAATTAAGAAGGCCGGTGGGATGCTGGGATTCATTAATAGGGGGATTGAATTCAGGAGTAGAGAGTCATGGTGTAACTCTACAAATTTTTGGTAAGACCACACTAGAGTATTGTGTTCAGTTCTAGTCACTTCATTATAGGAAGGATGTGGAAGTTATGGAGAGGGTACAGAAGAGATGTACCATGATGTTATCTGGATTGGGAATCAAGTCTTGTGAAGCAAGGTTAGCAGAGCTGGGACTTTTCTCTTTTAGTAGCAGGATGGCAGGAGACTTGATTGAGGTCTACAAGATTATGAGAGGCTTGAATACGGTGGATAGCCAGCACCTGTTTCCTAGGGCATATATACAAAGTTAAGGGAGTGAAGTTTAGCGAGACATCAGGGGTAAGTTTTTTTACAGAGTTGTGGGTGCCTGCAATGCCTTTCCAGGAATGATGGTGAAGGTTGAAATATTGGGGGCATTTAAGAAACTTTGACACATGGATGAAAAAAAATAGAGGGTTATGGGGTGGGGAGGGTTTAATACTTTTATTTTTAGGAAGGAATATATGGGTCTGCACAACATCGTGGGCCGAATGACCTTTTCTGTGCAGTACTGTTTTAAGTTCTATAAAAGCTAGGGCCCTGCGAGTGTTTTAGGAAAAAGAGACATTGGGCTACAGTTATGTAGTTCCTTGAAAGTGGTGGCATTGGTCAACAAGGTAGTGAAGAAGCATTTGACGCACTTGCCTCCTTCAGCTGGGGTACCAAGTACAGGAGTGTAACATCATTATACAGCTGAAGAAGGTGTTGGTACAACTGTATTTGAAGTATTGTGTACCGATCAGGTCACCAAGCTATAAGATGCGTTTCTAAACTGGAAAGGCTATAGAAAACATTCACAAGGATGTTACTGGGAAAAGCTAACTTGAGTTGTTAATGAGATTGACTTAAATTTCTTCTAGGAGCAATGAATCACAATAAAGTTGTCATTGTTATTCCCAAGGAAGTGGCATCTAAATCTAGAGGTTTTAAGGTTAGAGGGGAAAGATATTAAATGGACTGAAAAGCCCACATTTTCCCCACAAGGGATAGTAGGAATGTGGAACAAGCAAGCTACAGGAGGAAGTGTACAATTGCAACATTCAGAAGACATTTAGGGAGGTACACAAAATGGTTTGGAGGGATTTGGGTTTGGAGTCGTTGGACTGATGAAGCCACTTCTGAGGTGCAAAACTGATTCTATAAATTAACTGCCATGTGGATATGTTGGATGTGTCAGAGAAGATGAGGCTGATTTATGATCTGTTTTAAAATGGTCTGATTATACTGTTAGAATTCTCAAAATACTTTCAACTTTAGATTTCAACTTCGCATTAAAAACTGAGAGAAAGTGAAGAGAAAAACATTTGAAAAATTGCTTTAAATGGGCCCATAAGTTGAAAGTTGTTTTGCTCTTCTTACAAGTTAATGGTCTTCCAAGGAAAGATAAATATGGCCAAATTCAATGACGGAATAACAATATCCAAACCTCTTGTCTAGGATTATATTTTGTCAAATATTACCCAACCCCATGATGAAAGAAGATATTGCAGATGATAATAACAATTGTTTAGAAAATGCCCTTTTGGAATCCATGTTCATTCTTGTTTTGAAGGTCCGTCTCATGAAACAAATGAAAGAAGAACAAGAACGTGCCCGCATGAATGAATCTAGGAGAAACCGAGAAATTGCTCAACTGAAAAAAGATCATCGCAAGCAAGAAGTGAGTATTGAGGTGTTTGAAAATTATAATATTGTCAGTACGAGGTCCATTGTGGAAAGATTAAGTTATTATATTTAAGAAATGGAAATTAATATTTAGATCTTTCCATTTTCATGTATTTTTTGCATTTTCAGAATCCAAGATTCTCTGCAGCACATCTCATCAAAATGTTATTGCCAAATCTTTCACTTCACATTAACAATTTTCAATAGCTGTGTACTTGGTTTTGTGACATTGCAAGTATATATCCTATAATGCTACTCAAGACAGAGTGATTACTGATGTTAGAGGTTTAATTTTTGCAAGAGCACATGCTTATTTTCACTATTTCATTGAATTTTGTCATGTTACGTCATAGACCAGCAACTAAGACACTTATTTTTAAAACTATATTTTGATTAACAATTACATAATATAAAATCTTACTTTTTTTATATATATATATATATATATTCTCTTCTTTGGCTTGGCTTCGCGGACGAAGATTTATGGAGAGGGTAAAAAGTCCACGTCAGCTGCAGGCTCGTTTGTGGCTGACAAGTCCAATGCGGGACAGGCAGACATGATTGCAGCGGTTGCAGGGGAAAATTGGTTGGTTGGGGTTGGGTGTTGGGTTTTTCCTCCTTTGCCTTTTGTCAGTGAGGTGGGCTCTGCGGTCTTTTTCAAAGGAGGTTGCTGCCCGCCAAACTGTGAGGCGCCAAGATGCACGGTTTGAGGCGTTATCAGCCCACTGGCGGTGGTCAATGTGGCAGGCACCAAGAGATTTCTTTAGGCAGTCCTTGTACCTTTTCTTTGGTGCACCTCTGTCACGGTGGCCAGTGGAGAGCTCGCCATATAACACGATCTTGGGAAGGCGATGGTCCTCCATTCTGGAGACGTGACCCATCCAGCGCAGCTGGATCTTCAGCAGCGTGGACTCGATGCTGTCGACCTCTGCCATCTCGAGTACTTCGACGTTAGGGATGTAAGCGCTCCAATGGATGTTGAGGATGGAGCGGAGACAACGCTGGTGGAAGCGTTCTAGGAGCCGTAGGTGGTGCCGGTAGAGGACCCATGATTCGGAGCCGAACAGGAGTGTGGGTATGACAACGGCTCTGTATACGCTTATCTTTGTGAGGTTTTTCAGTTGGTTGTTTTTCCAGACTCTTTTGTGTAGTCTTCCAAAGGCGCTATTTGCCTTGGCAAATATATACACATATATATATATACACACACACACACACACACACACACACACACACACACACACACACACACACACACACACACACACACACACACACACACACACACACACACACACACACACACACACACACACACACACACACACACAGAGTTGGGGTTTCGTGTGTGTTACCCAAACCATTATAGCTTGGGCACAATTCTGGAAAGTCAATTCCCAAAGCTCAGTCTTAGAAATCCCGTGTTGAAATTTAGAAGTTTAAAACTGGTTTTCAGAAGTTATTATGAAGTAGGTAAGACACTGCGTGATCAGATTGTTCAAAACTTATGAATCCTTATTGAGGAGTTGCTTCTTATAAATGATTGTCACAACACCCCTCTTCTTTTCCTAGAGGAAATGAAACGTGTGACTTCCATGGTGCTTCCAAAGACGCAGGCAAGGGTCAGATGAAATGACCATTAGAATGGTCACGATCCAATTACAGGAATGATCCTGCTTCTTTTATCCAGATATGGGTCAATCAAAATAAACATCACTGTTTTCCCTGACAAAGAGAAACAGCAGAAGTGTCCATCTCACACAAAGTTACTTCATTTCTGTCTCTTGAAGCTCTCTGGTTACTTATTAATCAATCTTGCTTCATGACTTGCTTGATCATACTGCCTTTAGTTTCTGATTCAAGGCATAACCCATAAATCAGATGACTTCTCTCTTACCAGATGTCCTTTCCTAGGTAAACAATCCATAGCACTAACTCTGTTTATGGCTTTGGACTTGGGTGCCAGACTGTCTGGAATTGTTGTGAACTGTGTCTGCATCCTGCTCCAACTCCCTAAGTGACACTTACTGAAAAATAACAGAAGCTTGCAACAGCCATAATTAAAAAAGTATAGCTTAAATCTCAGTGGCAAAATAAGATTGATTTAAAAAGGATATTTATGAATTTGTCTTTGTGAATCTGTTATTTCTCCTGTTAACTCAGGAAAATGTTTACCTCTTGGCTTCTCCATATTGCAGCTTTTTGCCTTCTCCCTCATTTATCATTTTTTTTCTATTCCCTTGTCTTTAAAATCTCGACTTCTTTTCTCAAGGGCATTGTATTTCACTTTCCCCTCTTTTTGTCAACTCTTGAACATGTCTCGGGATGAGCAAAGGAGTTCAAGGTGCAGCATTTTTGTAGAATCAGCATTCATGTTGGAATTACCAGAAGGAGAGTGGCAATTGGCTGAAAAGCAGTGATTCTTTGATGATGCAACAGCCCTAACTGAGATGTCAATGACATGTTGGTGACAAAAATCAGAGGAAGAGTTGAAGTGAAAATGTTTTTACATTTAATTATATACTATGGACGTTGCTGGCTGGCCAGCATGAATTTTGCATCAGACTTGATGTCGCCTGTTAGGAAGGGCCTGTTTCTATGCCATTAAAATTCTGCGGTTCAATCTGCCCACAAATTACTGAGTTTCATTACTGTTCTGATTTTGTGAAATCTGTGGTTGACATCATCCTCTCCACACAGCTTCCTCATCTTGAATGTTATCGCATAATCAACAAGGGAGTGCTGTTGAAAATGTCTCTTTATTCACCCTCTTTGAACAAATCTGCAATTATCATTAAAAGAATAATTAAGTTAACAGGACATTGCCAAGTCTGTTATTACAGGGTACTGTGGAAATAATTTACTTCATTATTGTACACCAAAAGTTCGTATTTGTTTAGAATTATAATTTAAACCTGAAAAATGCACTTAGTGGAGATGAGAAACTAGAGTTTCATATTCTTAATCTCTTTATGACCTGATCTAATTTGCTTCAACAACAAAAGGCAAGTTCCTTGAGAGGTTGAAAATAGTGCTTGATCAGAACACGAGAAATTATGTCCCTTTAATTTTTTTTTTTAGCATCAAATGAAACTTCTGGAAGCTAAGAAACGGCAACAAGAAATAATCCTGAAGCGAAAAACTGAAGAGGTGAAACATTGTTTATTATTTTGGCTTCTGATTTTATATGTTGAAGATTGAAGTATCGGTGCTAAATGGCTCTCTGATCTCTATTGTTTTCATTAGTAAAACTTCAGGTTTGAGAATTTAATGCATAAATTGTACCAGCCATTTTGTAAGTTACAAAAACTTGAAATTTGAGTCTCTTATGAAACAAATATGGAAAAGCAGTGTTTTCAATTTTGCATGAACAAATCTATAAATATATTTTTTTACAATAGGAGTTTATCTATATATTTTTATTGAACATATGGAAAAAGTGTTTATTGTAAAGAAAATCTTATTTCATGGGATGATCAGCTAAAGTCACAAGATATGATTAACTATACGCCTTATGTAGTTATGTACTAGATTTTGTTTATTTTTAATATTTTTTGATAGTAAGATCTTTATAGAGTTCAGAACATAATTCAGGTCTTTCTCTTTCAAACATTGAAATTCAGAAAACATTAAATAGGTCCAAATCATTTGTGAAAACACACTGAAATGCTGGAGGGATTCAACAGGTCTCTCAGCGTTCTTAGGAGTTAAAGATATATTACTGACATTTCGGGCTTGAGCCCTTCAAGTATAGGCAAGAAGCAGGCAGGCATCTTAATTAAAGACTAGAGAGAAAGGGGGAGGAATGGAAGAGGGAGGAGTCCAGACCAACAGCCTAAAGGTGTTAATTGGATATGATGAGAATTAATTCTCCCCTTTTATCATATTATTAATAGTAGAGTTATGGGTTGTTTAAGCAGTCACCCAGCAGCCTCACTGCCCTTGGGACAAAGCTGTTCCTCATCCTGATGTTTCTGGCTCTGATACTTCTGTATTTTATACCCAACGGGAGTAGCTGGAAGATGACGCATGTGAGGTGGTTGGGGTTCTCCCTGATTTTTCTGAGTTATCTTACAACAACGATTCCGGTAAATCACATCGATGTGGAGGAAGGGAGACACCAGTTATCCTCTATGCCACTTTCATTGTCCTGTGGATTAACTTCTGATCTGATGCTCAAAGGCAATTGTACCACACTGTGATGCAGCTGCCAGGACACTTTTAATAGAGCATGTGTAGAAAGTTGATAGAATGGTGGCTCATAACTTTGCCCACCTCAGCCTTCTAAGGAAGTACAGTCACAGTTGTGCCTTCCTAACAATTGAGGAGATGTTGTGCGTCCACGATAGATCAATACTTAAGTGGTCTTGGAGAAACTTGGTGCTCTCCACTCTCTCCACAACCAAGCTATTAATGTGTAGTGGAGGATGGTCGTCTATGGTCCTCCAGAAGTTCACAATCATCTACTTGTTGATGTTGAGATTCAGCTTGTTATTCCCTAGAGATTTTCCATCTCTTTGTATTTCGACTCATTATTGTTACTGATGGGCCAACAACTGTCGTGACGTCTGCAAACGAGACTCTGTGGGAGCTCGATTTGGCATTGCATTTGTGGGTCAGTAGTGTGAACAGGAGCGCACTGAGCACATAGCCCTGAGGTGTGCCAGTATCCAGTGTGATGGTGCTCAGTGTTATGCCAACCCAGAGAGATTGTGCTCTGTCTGTTAGGAAGTCCAAGAATACAGTTACAGAGAGGGATGCTTCTCCACCAGCCCCTGGGGTATGATTGTATTAAACACTGAGCTGAAGTCGATGAACAGCAGCCTGTGGTTTTTTTAAAATTTAGATATACATTCGGCCCATGATTCCATGCCACCCAATTTACACCCCATTAACCTACACCCCTGCTCAGTTTTGAACAGTGGGAGGAAACCAGAGCTCCTGGAGAAAACCCGCGCAGACATGTTGTATGACATTCTCCAGGTTTGTCAAGATGGAGTGGAGGGACAAGCCTTAGCACTGTCTGAGGAACGGTTTTCATCTGTAGGAGAATCAAAATGGATCTAGTGTCTCTGGGAGGTGCACTTTAATATGTTCAATCACTAGATGCTCGAAGCATTTCATAATGGTGCAGGTCCACTGTTCAGCAGTCATTGAGGTCTGCTACTATTGCTGTCTTTGGTACCAGGATGGTAGTGGCTTCCTTATAACTTGCGAGGATGATGAAATGCTGCATTAGCGTATTGAAGATCTCTGTCAGTTGGTCTGCAATCTTTCAATATCTGAAGAGTTTGTTATCTGGTCCCACTGCCTAGTGTGGGTTCACCCATGATAGGATTCTCCTCACCTCAGCCGTGGCTGCACAAGGGGCCTGTTCTTCAGGAGGAGATGGAACTTTCTTTGTTGTTAGCCTGATCTTCTCGTTGAACCAACCATGTGTATTCAGACAAGTGGAGTGTATTTTATCTTTCTCCTGACTTGTGCCTTGTAGATGGTTGAAGGATTTGTCAGGAGGTGAGCCACTCACTGCAGCACACCCAGCCTTTGACATGCTCTTGCAGCATTTAGTTATATGACTAAATTCTGATCATTGATGATTCCAGGACATTGGTGCTGGTAGTCTCTTGTGAAAATGTAATTGGATGGCAAGGTTTCTTAATGGTCACTGCTTGACATTTTTGTGCCACAACTCTTAAATGCCATAACAATCCGTGCTGATACTTGCTTCTTTTTGAAATAGTGCCAAGAGGTTTTGTTTTACACCTTGCTGAAAGAGTAGGTGAGGTATCAGCTTAATACTTCAGCTGAAATTTTGTTGGTAGTATACAGTTACAAAGCTCAATCGCTTCATGATAATGCCAGAACCCAAGGTCATGAACAATATTTTCACTCATATAATGCGCACATGCATATAATGCGTGCAGAAAGTTATAAATTGTATAAAAATATTTAAAAATTAGGTGTAACGTGGACACGCATATAAAGCGCGAGTGTAGTATCTGCCACAGTTGATCTCCCGCAATTAACACCCAATCAACTTCCCCCAGAGGTGTCACTCACCCATTATATAGATGATATATTCTTACAACACATTAACAAGGTTTGGAGAGGAATCAATTAAATAGATCGAAGACAGACAGGCTTCAAAGTTTGTTTCTGGGCACTTAACATTGAGAAAGTGCAGTGCCCAGCCAGAATATCATGTTTATAGGAACACCATGGCATTCAATACAAAAATATGTTCCCAAGATCAAAATTTCCCACGGCTGCTATAAATTGTGCCCATTCTTTCATTGCTGCTATTAAATTCTCATGCTCGCTATAATATTCCCATGCTTGTTATAAATTGCGTATTTCCCACGGCCGTTATAAATTGTGCCCATTCTTTCATTCTCCCTATGCTAATAGTCGCTATAATATTCCCACACTCGTTGTAAATTGCCAGCACGTCTTTGCTATTAATTGTGCGCATTCTTTCAATGCCACTATTATATTCCCACGCTCGTTAATATTTCCACGCTCGCTATAAATTGTGCATGTTCTTTCAACATGTAAAAATATTCTCTTATAGTGCGCATGTGCATATAATATGCGGTGTTACTTAGTTTGTAAATAAAAATGCATACAAACTTGCGTTATGTGTGTAAAAATACTGTAATTTTCAATATCAAGGATACATTGTATTTGAATACATTTGTAAACTTTTTCCAAGGCTGTAAAATAAAATGTTTTCAATTTTGAAAAACAGAAGTGGTTGGGAGAAGTAAATTTTACTTGATGTGGCTGGGTGTGGAAATCATGAAGGTCAAGGATCTAATTTGGAACCAGCCAGGATAATGATAATTCAGACATAATGGTAATTTAAATCTGACTGGATTACTGAAAATTGAAAATTATCAATATATTTTGATTGTAATTTTGGCAAAACTCAGCATATGTGTAATAAAGCTGTCAAATCTCTGAAGTTGTTAACCATTTCCTGTGTAATCGTTGAACATGAATAAATCGTAGTATAGCAGGTATTAAACTACTGAGAGAATAGGAAAATAAATAGTTATGATGATATTTATTCAATAACCTTGTTGATTTTGCTTGTTAAAACATTGTTATATTGTTGCATTTGACAGCAATCACTAATTGCATATCTATTGGCTCCAAATGCTTGAGTAGTTGTGTTTGACTGTCGGCTCCAAACCAGTTAATGCAATTTTGATTTGTCATTGGATAATTCGGAAAAAGTTTCAAGAGGAGATGATTTTTCAATAAAAGATGTATCTATTTGGAGTAATGTCAGGTTATAAAGTAAATTGGGATAAAAGTGAAATATTACCAATATCAGATGGAAATTATTCAGATTGTAAGCTACTTACAAAGTTTAAATGGTCAAATAAAATTAAGTATCTGGGTGTAATTGTGGATAAGGACTACCAAAATTTGTATAGTTTAAATTATGTTCCATTATTAAATAAGATTAAGTTTGATTTAAATAGATGGAAGAATCTACTGTTAACATTGATTGAACAGGTAAATTGTATTAAAATGAATATATATCCTCGTATTCAATATTTGTTTCAATCTATTCTGAGTGCTATACCGGGAAAGTCTTTTAAGGAATTAAAGTAATTTGTTTGTTTTTATTGAAAGATAAGTTATCCAGAGTATCTATGTAAAAATTGACATGGAGATGTGACTTGGGAGGTCTTCAACTACACATTTTCAAAATTATCATCAAGCAGCACAAATAAAGTTTATTAATAGACTATTTGATATTGACCAGCCTCCGATGTGGGCGAACGTGGAGGTGGATCAGATACAAGAAAGATCAATACATCATTTTATATATAAATGAAATCCTTTGCTTTTATAACGATATAAATTGCCTGTACTGAAACATTTAATTGGGATATGGTATGTGGAATCAACTTATAGGATCGAAAGAGGGATTTCAGCTAAAACTCCGTTATATCAGAATCAGTTAATTCCATTTTCTATGCGTAATCCTTATTTGAGGGATTGGCATTCAAAAGGATTGATATTAGTGGAAGATTGTTTTGAAGTAGGTTCATTTCTTTCATTTAATAGAGAAGTTTGGCAAATTACAAAACACTTTATTTGCTTATTATCAAGTACGTGATTTGTTATTAAAATATTTTGGTCGAGATTTAATACTACCGGGTCAAACGAAATTTGAGAAATTAATTGCTGATAAGGAAAAAAAAAGGTTTGTTTCAGAAATGTATTTGTTACTACAGGAAAAGATGAAGAAGGTAGATATATTTAGAATAAGAGAGAAATAGGGAAGGATTTATTTATTCCTATATCTGTGGAAGAATGGTCTGATATGTGTTTGGATAGTGTCACGAAATTAATTAATGTACGTTATAGTTTAGTTCATTATAACTTTTTGCATCAGTTATATTTAACTCCTGAAAAATTGAAAAGATATGGTTTTAGTGAGTCAGATTTGTGTTTTCGATGTGGGAACCTGACAGGTACTTTTGTACATTTGGTGTGGGAATGTGCAAAGGTTAAGCCCTTGTGGGAAAAAGTAATTAAATTTTTGTGGGATTTATTCCAAATAGATTTATATGTGGATCCATGGGTGTGTTTATTGGGTTATATGAAGAATATCATGGCTAATTTGAGATTGGAAAAACCTCAAATTGCATTTATACGATTAGGATTGGCGGTAGCTTGAAAATGTATTGCTGTAGCTTGGAAAAATGATGTTGAATTGCGTATACAAAGATGGCAGAAAGAAGTTCAATCATGATTGTATTTAGAGAAGATAACATATAGTTTGCGAAATAACTATACATTTTTTGTTAAAATGTGAACTTTACATCTGGAATGTATCGGCTTAGATGTTAAGAAAAATTTTTATTTGTGTTTAAAGATGTAAATAGTTGACATACCACACAACAGCCTGGATATATGTTTTTTTTTAACAAGCTCCAAGGGGGGAGGGTTGTAAGGGGTGGGGTAGTTGGGAGGAGTGGGAGGGGTAGTTTTAGATTTTATTTCGTATTTTACATAGTTGTATTTTGTAAAATTTTAAATAAATTTTTCCAAAAAAAATGTATCTATTGAGAATAAGTGAATTTTGATTGTTTAATATTTCCTTTGGAGACAAATATATCTTGTCTTTTAAAGTATTCAATATTGTTACCTTTTAGGTTACAGCCCTTCGAAGGCTTTCAAAACCTATGTCAGATAAAGTAGCTGGTAGAGTGAGTCGTAAACTGAGCTTGCCAGATCCTATTTTGGAGTCGACATCTCATGGAGGTTTATCTGAACATGATCGAACCACAAACTTCAGTGTTGTGCACAAAGGGAGAACTTTTGCTTCACGGACCTCTGCTTCTCCAGTAGACAAATCAAATGGGGCCTTGAGGTATTTTCGGAGATATTTTTAGTCCTTCAAAATGTTCTAATTTGTTTGTGTATTTTATTTTGTGCTCAGATTGATTTTATATGCCACAGTATGATCTGGAATGATCCAAAATATTCTGACTTTAATCCTATGATGAATCAATTCATTTCACCACTTATCCATGGAGCTGAAAAATTTGGTGCATTTCCTGCTATTTGAAATGAATCTGAGACTTTACTGCTCATTGCTGTGTGAGTTCAAAGTCATGAATGTGCTCATAATTACAGCCATTCCTCAACATATGTCCAAGTTCCATTCTGACCCATCGGTCAATCTTTTTTTTTTGGAAAACTTTATTTATGAATTTGTAAAATACATACAAAAAAAACTTGCTAAAAAAATACAGCCCCTTCCATCCCTCCCCTCATGCAGGAGCCAAAAACATATTTCAGGTA
This sequence comes from Narcine bancroftii, assembly GCF_036971445.1. Lineage (NCBI taxonomy): Eukaryota > Metazoa > Chordata > Chondrichthyes > Torpediniformes > Narcinidae > Narcine > Narcine bancroftii. The sequence goes on from NC_091481.1 coordinate 26,705,692, forward strand.
ATTATCGGTTGCTGTGGAGTGTGCCAACCCTTTACGTCTTAAAAAAAAACTTGTACAATATATCCAAACCCATACATTTCAAATATGGAGTCCACATTTTAACAAAAAAGGAATAATTATTTTGTAAATTATAAGTTATCTTCTCTAAATAAAGACAATTTTAGTTCATTTTGCCATCTTTGTATATTCAATTCAACATCGTTCTTCCATGTAACAGCAATACATTTTCTAGCTACAGTTAACACCAGACGAATAAATGCAATTTGAAATTTATCCAATCATAAACCAGTTGTTAATGTTGCAATCGGTCAGTCTAGAAATAGATGCAAGTTGGATGTATGTTAGCATGTTTAATACAACAGTCGTTTAATCCAGTGTGAAAAAAACTTGAATAATGCACGCTAGATGCTATGATGTACACAATGCCAGGATATCATCTTATGGTCACTCTATTATGCACACAGCCATTATCAGTGATGGACAAAACGACCGAGCGTAATTTTTATATTTACATTTTTTTAAATGTATAGAGTTTTTTGGTCATGTGTACAGATGGCTGTAAGTTGCATAGGTCATAAGTAGGGGAGAGGCTTGTGTAGAGCTGAAATTGTATTGGTTAAAATAGATGAAAGAATAGACCTCTGATCTCTGTAACTACCTTCAAGGAACACTTCATATTCATTAAATTTGTTAATGTTGTATAATTATTGCGTTCCAAGTTGGCTTGAACAGCTTCCAAACATAAAGATCTGTCAGTAATACGAGTTAGAATCATTTAATTTTTGCTTCCAAAGATGAGTTCCTTTGATCCATTAAGTGTTCATTAGAGTTTTGAAAGAATATTTCAATTTGTCCCAGTCTCTACATTCCCTTTTTCCAAAGCCCTCTGTAATTTTTTTTGTTTCTATTTCTTTATTGACAGTCAAACACTATTCATTTTGAGCCAATGCATTCTGGATTATAAATGCATAAATTGTCACTGCGTAGAATAGCTGTTCTTTGTATCTATTTTGGGTATTTGTTAAACTACATTTATATCCTCATGTTCTCAACCCATTTATTTGAAATTTGTTTCTCTTTAATAATTTTCTTCACCTTTAGTGCAGAGAGAGAAAGAACCCCAACTTCTCCATCTATCCACATAAATTCATTTCATTATCTTGAGAAACAGCTATTCACCACAACCTGCATTATTTGTGAGGTAAAGGTCATTCTGCAGAAATTACTGAAACTTCAGGCAATGAGGCTAAAGCTGCAATAACATGAGACAGTCAACATATCAAAATTTCAATGCCAGTATCCACGCATTTTGACAAGCTGAAATATAGAGCATTAGACCTTGTCTGATTGCAAATCCACCATATTCCTGATTGTGCCCATTGCCCCCCACCATGTTCTGAAATGCATACATTTCTATTATCAAACTTAATTTTCCTCTTTAAAAAATGCTGTATAAGCACAGTATGCTGGTTTTCTTTCAACCACATTTCACCAATTGGTTATGAACTTTGACCTGAAACTTGATACGTAGATAACATGCAATTCTGTGGAATAATAAATTGATTCTGATCAATTGCAGAAAGAAGTACCAGAGGAAAATTACAAGTACATATACTTCAAGAGCAGCTCGAATGAAATGGCAGTCACTTGAACGTAGAGTTACAGAAATAATAATGCAGAGAATGACCATTGCCAACATGGAAGCTGATATGAATAGACTTCTAAAAGTAAGAGCACTTGTAATTTGCTACTTGAAATCCCACCTCCATTTTCCATCTAAGATTGAATATTAACAATGCTCTTCACTTGCAAGAAAGTTTTGGTTAATTGCTGCTTGTATTTTTATTTTGCACCTCTAATTATTGGCAGGATAATTCCTTTATTACATTTCCTGTTTCTTTTTTCTTTGTATAAATGGTAGGTTATGAGTATAAAAACAAAATGCTGTGGATTGATCATGGTTGATTTTACAAATCACTTGGAAGGATAGTTATAAAATGTTGCATTGTGTAAATATTTTTAAAGTCCGATTTATGATGTTGTATTTGACAACATATAAGACCCATATAAGAATCTTCTCTTCTCTCCCCCCCCCCCCACCCCAGCAGGGAATATTAAGATAAAAAGTCTTAGTGTAATTACGTATGAGTTGGCAAACGGGTTCCTCCTGCACCTCTTGTGCTGCAGGTAGGGGATGCCATGGTCAGCCTTCTCACCTGGGGAAGTGAGCAGCAACAGTGGCTCTGGAAAGCACAGTCTTGTGCTGTTGGCAAGGGATGTCGTGGTCGGTATTCTCACTGGGGGAAGTGAGCTGCATTGGCGGCTCCAGACAGTTTTGTGGTACCGGCAGGGGCCGCCAGGTGGGCCTTCTCACTGTGGGGAGTGTGTGGTGGCGGCGGCTTTGGAAAGCACAGGCCACCTGAGGGAAGGTGGCCCACGAAGTTGTGGGCCCACTTCCTGGACAGCCACAGCACCTCTATGGGCTTCTTGAAGCCAGCGACCTGCTCGATTTCAACTTCACTTATCAGTCCCGGGGGTTATATTTGAGCCAATTTTTGGGGGATAAAAGTGGGTCTTGTATGCAGACAAATATGGTATAAGGCTGCTTCACCATTCTTCACATTTTAATTATCAGGAGCTGTATTGGGAAGGGTTGTAGCTGTCATGTGATAGCACTGCCCCCTACCTAGTTGGAGGACACACCAGTTGCTAATCAAGGTTTGGTTCTGACCCGCCCACTAGTGCACACCTTGCTGTTGGTTCCATGTATATTACCCTGGAGTGGACTCTCCAGTCAACCTGTACTTGGCCTTGGGCCATTGGCTGTTGTAATTGGATTAACCCTTCTGGCACTGAGGCATTTGACCTGCTAATGACCTGGGCTGGAACCCCCTAGCACTATAAAGGTGCCATGTGTTCTTTGTTCTCTCTCTTTCCCAGCTTGGGACTACCCTGCTTCACTCCAGGCCTAGAAGTGTGGAAGGGTGCTGGGGAAACTGTTGGTAAGATGCGCACTGTTAAAAGAGTTGGGAGCATTTAATTAGTGTCCCTTGTAGCATGGAGCCGAGCCTGCACTGAGTCAAGGGATGGTGGGGCGTCATAGTGATTTTTGTTCCTTGATGATTGCATGTACCAGTTCATTTTGTTTGTGTGTATTTTGTTCCCACGCTATTTTTCCCATGTTCGTTATTAATTGTCCACTATTTTTTCCCCGCAGCTGCTGTAGTGTGTGTGTGTGTGTGTGTGTGTGTGTGTGTGTGTGTGTGTGTGTGTGTGTTGCATCAGTTACCATTTCCCATACTTCTGTAAATAAAATCCTTCCCGACCAAGACTGTGTTCAGAGTCCTTGCCTATGAGACCTACCAAACTTGTGTCCTCACTCACAACAGGAGCTGATTGTTTTTACTTTTTAAAATTTGCATTGATCTTTTGAAATTTATGAGTAGTGTTTGCTTAGACAGGCTGGATATCTCTATAAAAATGTAAAAGTTTCATACGTGGAGTGAGCAGGTGCTTGAAGTTTTGGTTATTTTTAATGTCCTTTCATAAGGATAATATCCTGCATTTTTAGTATTATTCTGAAGTGAATACATGTGTTTAAAATTCTTGCATGTTTGTTTGATAGATTTGTTTTGATACCTTCTGATCTTGAGTTTCAAGAATAGATTGGATGAGAGAAGTCTGGAGGGTTATGGAGCGGGGCAGTGGGACCAGCAGAATAGTGGTTGGCACAGTCCAGAAGGGCCAAATTTACCTACCAGCATGTGCTTATAGTGTCCTATGGTTCTTCCCCAATCAAGTTAATATTCCTGAAACGAGCACCTCCATTTTAATTTTTCTCCTATAATTGATCTATTTATTTTCATTAGTAATGGGTTGAGTTTAAAAAAAATTCTCCAATGATTATTCTGCAGGCATCCTAATGATCTTTTCATCAGACCTTGATCTTCAGCCTTCCCACCTGAGAACTGCTTGATAGGCATCGTCAGATGTTTACAGCAGGCTGACTGGCGGAATAGTAATCACTGATAATATTTCTGAACATTTGTTAAAGTTGAAGAAAAATGTAACACTCATTCGTATCCTTCCAGATATTTTCGCTGCCCTTGCTGATGTATTAAATGAATACAGCAAATGATCATTCAGAACAGTTATTTTGCTACATTTGAGAATGTTAGTTCCCTCAAAATTCAAATTGTTCTCGGTATTTATTTTACAGCAACGTGAAGATTTGATAAAGAGACGTGAGAAGCTGAATAGAAGGAGAGAAAAATTTGTACAGGACTGTGTGGATGATAAAACAATTCACAGCATTAACGAAGAAACAGAATCTCTTTGTGCAAATATTGACTATGTTAATGACAGCATTTCTGAATGCCAAGCCAATATAATGCAGATGGAGGAAGCAAAGGTAAGGCAATTTTACAAAAATATTTTACAGCCTATTGTGCAGGAAGTATATCTGTACATCCAATAGCTTCCTTATCATCAAACATTTTCTGACTAATTTTTGAATCAATATTCTTGGTGAACATAACTGACAATTACCAGTGTTGGAGTGAAAATAATGTGCCTACAGTTTATGCCTCAAGCTGAGCCATCGTGGATGTGACATTTGGGGCAGGTGCCTTAGCAATAAATTCCTCAACCTGTAAAGCAAAAGGTGTTTTTAAGTGACAGAGAGTTTCCTTTTGTATCTTCACATGTTGACGAGTTAAGAATGAGAGGACAATTTTTGAAAGGAGAGAAAGATTGAGAAGCTTGAATGTGTATCAGTCAGGTTTCTTTGTGAAGATAATTGGAAGAATAGAGATGTTCAGTTTTCTGTCTCTGTCGCTCTCTCTGACTCTCTCTGTCTCTCTCTCTCTGTCAATTTCTTTATAACTTTCCCGATCTTAGCCATGTCCTCATTTAGTTGAAAGGATGCAACTTATGGCGTATACCATCTGGTGAGATTAGCTGGCAGCTCAATTTAGTAACTAACCATCTTGTTTTATATAATATGCTTTGATCACTTGTATCCAAATATGAGAAGCTTATAGAGAGTACATTTATTCACTTTCTGATATTAATTGTCACCATTCCGGAATTGATTTCTTGGCTTTGTTTTTTCCTCTTGATTTCTTTATTCTCTACACAAGTTTATATCAACCTATAATCTACTTCAAACTTGCTTGATTCCATTCTCACAAATATCTTGCCGTACATCTTCATTTCCTGGTCTGAAAAGAGGTTGATTTGATACAGCTTGGTTATCATTTCAACTTCCTTTTCACCTTCATCTACTTGGTTGTCAAACCAGTTAAGGATAAGTCAGAAATTTTATTCTAGTTAATCAAGGGGGACACTAAAGACCTAGTCTTTATCATCCACTATAAAAGCCATGTCCAGTTTGCCAATTGAAACAATATTTACCCACATTCTTATCACCAGATTGCATCCTATTTTTACCCATTACTTGCATCTTCAACTCCTTAATCTCTGTTACTGACTTAATAATTTCAATATTTGGGTTTGTCTGTTTTTGCTCAAAGCCTTAAGATTTCTTGCTGGCATTTGAAAGAATTCAATGCAAATGCATTGAGGAAAATTATAAAATTGCAATTACTTGTCTGTCTACTATTGAACATATTATGCTGAAGTGTTTGAAATATCCTATTTATGCTTGTCAGAGCTTGGTGGTTATACTTAATGCAATTTAGCCAAAAATTGATTGGTTAAAAATAATAATCAACATTGCCTTGCACTCCACTGTAGCTCATTCATTTTTACTTTTTTCCTTGCCTTTCTCCTTTTAGTTTGTCTTCCGATATGGTTTTGCACCATAATAAAAGCAGTAAATATAGGAAATACTCAGCAGACCAGGCAGCATCTGAGGAAAGACTAGAAGTTTGTTTTAGATTTGTTATTTTGTCAGAACCATTGTCTTCATGCTCATGAACAATGCAAACACCAGTACTGTTTTTGTTTGTTTGTTCAATTTATAGGAGGAAGGAGAAACAGTAGATGTTTCAGCGGTGATTTCTTCATGCTCTTTGACAGAAACTCGCTACATGTTGGATCACTTTCTCACAATGGTTATTAATAAGGTGAATCAATTAAAGCATGGACTAATTTAATATTTAAATCGATCCGTCTACAGATTTTTTAAAAAAATCATGAGGCAGAGGACACCTCGCAGCAGGTAGTATATATTTTAAGGCACATTCATTGCTTGGAACTGAAGTTGGGAGGTCTCTTGATTGGTAAAATCCCTCATCCCCCATAACCTCCTGTTCATTCTCCTGTCATCCACTGGCACTGTGGGTAATTTGTAATAGCCAATTTACCTACCAGCATGTGTTTGGGTTGTGGGAGGAAATTGAAGCATCCAAGGAAGATCTGTATAGTCAGACAGATTGTGCACACTCCAGATGGACAACACTCAAATTTAGGATTAAACTCTGGTTTCTGGACATGCATGGCATTTGTGCCACCTGCTGTGCAGTTGACCTGCTCCCATTTGGGAAGTACTTAGTGGTGGCTGCACTGTGTAAATCCAAATCACTGATGTATGCCTTAAAAGCATCAAGTGTGGCACTGAGCCCTGAGCACAGCACAATTTCAGCCATCCAGTCATAAATTCCTTTTAAATCCATTGTGTGCTACTTTTTCTTGCATCTCATGGGTTTTAACTTAACTAGTCAGTCTCCATGTTGGATATTGTGAAATTTCTTGGTGAAATCCTGGTAAATTATGTCAATTATGTGCAATTCTCATTGACAATCTGTCTCCTAATAAAGAATTCTGAGAATATAAAACAATTCTATGAGAATATAAAAGGGCCCTTTGATCCATGATGTTGGTGCTGGCCATGATGACAAATTTAATTGATCCCATCTGTCTGCACATGATCTATATACCTCCATTCTCAGCATGCTTGTGCCTGACTAAGTGTCTCTTAAACATCACCATCTTGTATCTGCTTTCACCAACCTCCACCCCACCAGGGTGTTCCAGAAACCCACCGTTGTGTTTCTTATTTCAACTTGTCAAGCATCTCCTTCAAACTTTCTCCCCTCTCCCCTAAATCTCTGACTTGAGGTATTTGACAATAATTGTATCAAATTGTATGAAGACTAATATTAAAACTTAATTTATGTATCCTCAAAACATACAAGATAGAGCAAGTGAATACTTAGACTTCCTTTTGGATAAAGACTAGCAGCCTTGCCTCTGCCCCTCATAGTTTTACATATTTTTGTCAGGTCTCCCATCAGTGTTCAAAAGTCGAGAGAAAACTAATCAAGTTTGTCCAAACTCTTGTATGTTGTCTGGTCGTAGGGTCTCCAAGCTGCTCAGAAGGAATCCCAAATTAAAGTTTTGGAAGGCAAAGTGAAGCAGATCGAAATTAACAGTTCAACTCAAAACCAATTGCTATTCCACATGTTAAAAGAGAAAGCTGAATTTAATCCTGAACTTGAAGCTTTACTTGGAAATGCTTTGCAAGGTAAATATTTTGTTCTCGGATTTGCATGTTGCATGCATACTTTGCTTGTGGAGCCTGATGAAATTTGAAATTTAATTGCACATTGGCTGGATTTCTGAATTAATACGTTTGGAATTGAGTTTTGGATTCTTGTTCTATGTGAATATAAATATTGTACATACATTGCCCTTGGGAATATTGACTTTTAGAAATATTTATGTCAATGTAATCAATGTAACTTTTTGAGATGCATCCCTCAGGACTAATGTTAAACAGGGACTTTTTAAAATTATGCTAAAGTATTTTTGAATCGTTTCTTCAAAACGGGTCATTTTCCTACACTGTTGCCATTAAAATTGATGACCTCCAACAAAGCAAGACCATGTGTCATTTGTCTGTGTCATTTGAAGGACAATAAAAAGAGACAAAACCCTGAATTTACAGTTCATGATAAAATAACAGAGCTTGCCATTGACCCAAAGAAGTTTCTCTAAAATGGCTTTGAGATGTGAATATCTCATTTCCCAGTGTGATTTATAATCGCTAACCCTTCTGAACAGGACTGTGCAATCCTGCATTGACAACATCATCAAACAACTTAAGCATCTGACTTGCCAGCAAATACTCTTGATGTGCTTTCTTGATAGGACAGTAAAGATGACAACATAAAAAATAAGAACAGGAGTTGGCCTAAGTTTCCTGCCTTGTCCCTTAACCCTCGTTACTATAAAAATGTGCAAATTTTGCCTTCATCTCTCTGAGATAGGTTATTTCCAATGATTCATGATCTACTTTTATTAGACATTCTACCTGAACCCCTTTAAGTCAAAGATTGTTAGGTTCTTTATTAGCCAGGGCATCAAAGGCTATGGGGAGAAGGCTGGGTAGAATGGATGAGTTGGAAATAGATCAGCTCATGATTGAATGGTGGGGTAGACTTAATGGGTTCAATGACCTATTTTGTCTTCTGGTTTTGTGGTCTTATTTCTTGTTCTGAAAAATACCTTCCAGATATCTCCACAGAAAAAGATTGATTCATGTATTTGCCCTGCTAAGCCCTCAAAATCTTGTCTGCTTCAGTGAGAACACCTCTCATTCTTAGAGTTGATGAATATAAGACCTAACCTGCTCAACATTAAGAAAATCCATTCTTCTTTGGACAAAGCATACTTGATAGACTCTTAACAGCCTCTACTGCAAGTGTGTCACTCAGATGAGGAGTCCAAAATTACAATGTTGTCAGCTCACCAATACCTCATTGTAGCAAGACTTTTCTACTTTGATTCTTGCAATAGAAAACAATGTTCTATAACCTGGCACACTTGCTAACTTTGTTTCATATGCAAGAAAATACGGGCCCAAATAAATAGCAGCATTTTATAGTCTTTCTGCAGTTTAATAATTTTTTTGTCTTAATACTGGAGAACCTTGCAGTTCTCCATATTAAATTGCATCTGACACATTTATGCCCACTTTGTTAACCTATCTTAATCTTTGCATCTTTAATTTTTCACCATCTTTGTTTTTCTTGCAAATTTGATTGCAATATATTTAGTTCCTCCTTCAAAATAATAACTGTAAATAGGTGAGGCCGTGGCATATTTCTTGTGTTTCACTAGCTATAATTTGCCAACCTAAAAATGAATTTTTCCATTCGGACTCTGCCAATCCAGACCATGCCTCTTCTCCCCTCTCCTGTTATTATAGGTCTTAATTTTGGCATAAGATTTCATGTGGCACCTTTTATCAAATGTCTTTTTGTAACTTCAAATGTGTGTATGTTTTGGTCCATTTATCCATCTTGCATCATCAAACAGTTTCTCTTCCATAAATCACGTTTTCATTTTGGCTTTATTGTGAGCTTTAAAATCTCTTACAATTTCTTCCTTATGGATTCCAGTAATTTCCTCAGGATGAATCTTTGGTCAACTAGCCAATAACTTCCCTTTGTCTGTGTCCCTACTGTTTTCAATATTGGCTCCTACACTTGCAATTTTCAAATTTTCTGGCATCTTTCTGGTATATTTATTATAAAAGAGTTGTTTGGATGTTTTATCACCAAATTTAAGCTGGTGGGAGTCAAGGAATAGAGATTCAAATGATTTGTTACAGGAATTGTATGGATGACACTGATGGAAAATTGGGTTTGAATTTGTGAGCCAAAAGTTCTGATTTTAGTTCTATGTTTCCACATCTAAACATTACTTTGATTCCAGTTGAGGAAAGTTAACAAATGAGCCGAAAGGCCTTGTGGCTCTTGAAAAAAAGCTCACGTTGCATTCTGTTTAAGAATTGTGTAACTCCACCACTACACATCACAGAGTAAGATAAGCTTCTTTTAATAACATAAGATGCTCAATAGGTCAGGCATAATTGATTCTGAACAATTTTCTGAACATCTTCAGCTCCAAGAGTTACAAGATGGTAGATGCTTTCCTTTTTTTTTGTTTCCATTGGTGTTTTTTGGTAATCTTTCCAATGGCAGTTACTCACCCTGAATGGTTCTTACCAATTTTAGGATTATCATAATATGCTTAATTTAATCTCCTCAAAGGTTTCCACTAATCTTAGTGAAGCAGGTTGCATTGCAAAAACTGCAACATCCTCAAAAGTTTTAATTCGTTTAGAATTCAGTATATAATTTTTTTTGGATGATAATGGTACTTGCATATTGAAATTAAGTTACTTATGAATATTATTGGATAAAATGTAATTAGCTGGTGCTGGAGACAAATTTTTCGTTATGTTTGAGGAAATAAGTCAGTATCTTGGTGTATGGCCATAATATGACTGAAAAATGTCACTCAAAGCCTGGGGCTACATTGTAATTCTGGGTAAACAGTTCTCGTGAACTAGATCAACATGTTCATGTTTTTTTTTTAATCTTCTAAATGCCACATCCTTTATCCATACAATTTTTGAGAGTGATGTCTCCAAGCGTTGGGTTGAAATTTGTAACAACTGCCAAATTAGTCATTGGTGTAATTTGGAACTAAAACTTTGCTATATTTGGTGCTTAAAATCATCTTGAATGTTCTTACCCTTTTTTCCAAACTTGCTTTGAGGGTAAAATCAAATCCAGTCTAAGTCACCAGTAAAATGTGTTCAGTAATTGTCAAAGATCAAGGAAATGTCAAATTGTTTACCTGTTACATTATAAGCTATTACATAATTACTTACTATTCTAGAGTATCCAAGAGAAATACTGAAAGTACTCACTGCACCACAACAAAGTTCCACACACAGATGCTTTCACAGCTGACTAGGTCAACCCCAGCCGTACCAGTTGTTGTAAGGTACCTTGGTTTGAAAATTTATGTCACTAATGCTTGAAAATAATCAAAAACTTTAAAACAATTTTTTAATAAGACATTAAAATACTTAACACATTTAATTGATTTTTTAATATAAAATTAATTCAATACAACATGCAAATTATCTGAAACTTGACTGATTGCACTGCCTCTCAAGCTTATTTGCATTAAAATGAATAGTCATTGAGCCTTCTCTTAATAGATTTCTCATTTTAGACTCCATTTTAAAAAATGTAAATTAGAAAGACAGTTACACAGGCTTCGAACTTTGGAACACCTAAATGTGTACATAAGTACTGAGCATTCTGACACCTCAGTGGAAAAATGCTGAAAGTTCCCTGATGAATTCACTCAGTTCCAGGTCATTAACTCTCATTCTCTGCAAAGATTCTGCCTGGCCTACTGAATATTTTCATCATTTTTTTTGTGCTTTAGATTTCCAACAAATTGAGTATTTTGCTTTATTTTTCCAATTTTTTTTCCAGACATTATAGCTTGAACCTAATGGATCCAGTATTTCCTACAATATGTAATTTAAGTTGTGACTTAAATGCAAAGTCACAATGCCAAGTTTAAAGAAAAATCCTGAATGAATACACAGGATTGAACTTTAGTGCAATTTTGTTCCATGATGGAACTGTGGTAGATGGTATAATCTCAATACCTGAAAATGAATGCTTTTCTGTGCAGAAATAAAATTTAATAATCCTTTGTTGTGTGCAGCAATATTATGCATTATTTCATTAAAGTTAATGCTTCGTGGCACAAGATATTTTCACCTGTGTAATATCTCTCATAAATAGGTATAAATGTTGTTTTGGCTGTGATTTTATTTCTGCACTGGTTCATTCTTGTTGACACTCTAGGATATTATTCATATATAGTGGATTCCTTTTGATTGGTTTGTTGCTCTTCTTTTTCCCGGTTACTATTATTTGCACAGAACTAGATAGCATACCTATGGGTAAGTTAATTGTGCCAACTGTTTTGTGTAACTGCATGTTTTACTAAAAGTTGCTTGTGTGCTAACAATTGCAACGATCATAACACCTGTTAATATTCAAAGTCTGCATGCAATTTTTAATAGGATACGAATGCAGATCATCATTTTTGTCGGCTCACTCCTCTTTTTGCATCATGTAAACCATTGAATCCTTGTATACACGTGCTCCAGAAGTTAACAACTGACTGATGTGGCAAGATGTTGGCTCCATTCACACTAAATATTGGCTCCATTCACACTAAATGTTGAACACTGAAGCCCTGGATTCTTTCCATTTGTTCAGTTTTATGTAACTTCAGAGTTAAAATTTTACTGTCAATGTAGAGTTTATATTAATATATAATGTTGAAGGTATTTTATACTAATCCAAAACGCAAAAGGGATGTGTGGACAAACCAGAATCATGGCCAATATCACTTGGTTAAAATTAAGATTAAAAAAAAGTTTTCATCAACATCGCTCGTCTTGAAAAAGGTTTCCCAAACTAAGAAACAATGTGGCTATTGTGCAGTACAGCAGAATCTAGATGATTTAAGATCAACAGTTATTTACTGACTTGGTTTTGATAACTACTCTTACTTTAATATTAGTCTCCTGAATTTGGCATTCATATTGTTTTCATTTAGAGAATAAGTAAATTGAAGTCACTAAAGGTATTTTGGTATAACTGATGTTTTGTGTCAAGCTTTGTAACTACACATTTAAAATACATTGTGCACTTAACTTGATTAAACCTCCATTTAAAAATCTTCCCTGGAGCTACCATCCAGTGTTATATACAGCTTGACTTCGAGGAAACCAACCATATTTAGTTTCTTAATGCAGTTCATGGTTGTTTTTTTTTCATTCATGTTAGATATTCATGAAACTGTATGTGCACTTCTAACAAATTATTTTGTAAGTGACTATTCCATATGAGATCTTAAAGCTAATCGAGAAATGTTTAGAATTTGTAATCTTTCGCATAATCAGTAATTCATTGTTGACATTTAAAACAATCTTCCACTTTGTGCAAAAGTTGAGCTTTTATTTCTGTTTATATGCCACCTCACTGACAAAAGGCAAAGGAGGAAAAACCCAACCCCAACCAACCAATTTTCCCTTGCAACCGCTGCAATCGTGTCTGCCTGTCCCGCATCGGACTGGTCAGCCACAAACGAGCCTGCAGCTGACGTGGACTTTTTACCCCCTCCATAAATCTTCGTCCGCGAAGCCAAGCCAAAGAAAAAAAATATGCCTAATGATTCACATTCAGAAGTTTCCTCAGTCTTAGCTAAAAATGAAATAATTCAAAACGTTAAATTTAAAAAAAATTAAATTTTGCCTTGTTTCATGAATTTTCTCCTGCTCTCTATCATAGTTAGAAAACAACAAAGCATGGAAACTGGCCCTTTGGCTCAACTCATCCAAGCTGACCAAGATTTTCCACCTGAGGAAGTCTGATTTTGGCAAATATCCCTCTCACCCTCTCCCATCCAGAGATGTGTCCATATGTCTTTTAAAAGTCTATCACTTCCTCTGGCAGCTCATTCCATATATACACATTCTTCTCTACGAAGATGCTTTTTGGGTCCCTTTTTAAATCTTTCCTCCTCCACCTTGAACAGAGGTCCTTGAGTTTTTTACTCTTTAATCCTGGGGGGAAAAAAGTGTGATTGTTTGGATTGTCTCTGCTTCTCATGAATTTGGATATCTGTAAAAGGTCACCACTCTCCTGTGTTATGGGGGGAGAGTATTCGCCTATTCAGTCTCTCCTTGTAACTCAAGACCTTGAATCCCAGGTATATCCTCTTGCTCTGATAGACCATAGTTGTGTTGAAATAGGCTACATTTTCTTTTTATTTTAGGGAAATAAATACTGTTGGAAAATGAGCCAAACATATTAACCACAATGTGCCTTACCCCAAAGTTTTCATTTGGTCCATTGTCTCTTTTGCTGAGGGGTTAGTTTGTGATGTTCTTAGCAACATGAACTTGACTTTGTTAAACCAAGGATTGCCAGTGACTGCAGAGGATGCTGAAATTTAAATTGAAATAAATTCTGGAGTTCCATTGCCATCATTTGTTGAATTGTGTGAGTAAAAGCGGTAAAGTCTGCAGATGCTGTGATTGTAGTTAATGCACAAAAGCACAGAAAAAAATTCTCCAGCGCTTTTGTGTATTGATTTATGTGACTTTTTTGTCATTGATCACTAAGTGTTTGGAAACACTTAAAGCTTTGAGTTTTCACATATTGCCAGATATTTTTATTTGTGGGCTGTATTACAGCCACAGAAATTTGAAGCCTGTGTGCAAGAATATTTCCTTAACTTTTTACCTGTTAACTTGATGTGACATTGATGTATCTTTCAAAGGGAATCAGAATTCAACTGTTGGCTAAGTTTAGAATTGAATTGGGAGTAGTTCAGTGACCATTTATAAGAAATGTTCAAGGGGTAACTTGAACAAGGGAGAAAATCTAAAACTTCATCCAAAATTGGCATTAAGTTCACTACCGTGCACTTCCCTGGTTTATGTTTACAGCCTTTCCTTTCTGGGTGGGTGGGTGGGGGGGGGGGGGGGAAGCATATTAGCCATTCTGAGAAGGATAACAGCACTGGAGTCCTTTGAAGATTGGAACAGTTTTATGCCAGCTCAATCTCAGATGTTCTAATAAAACCTCAACTTGTTCTGTGGGAAGGAATGTGTTGTCATCAGAAGGAATGTCTAATTTTTTCTCTCCAGGCAATGCAATAGGCTAAAAATTGATTTATTGTGTTATTTTTGGATGTGAAATTGAAGTTACTTCATGAATGCACGCAAGAAAATGTCTTGTGGAGTTCATGCACATTGTATTGGTCTAGTCTTTCCATGCCCTGATATTCTCATTTAGATTACGGTCTAAAATCTCATCAAGGTATTGCTTATCTTCTGCACAACTCTTATGAAATGCAAGGTGATTGTAACTATTTTTAGCCTATAAACATCTAAATTTATTTTGAATGACTGTAATTACAATGCAAATTGAAAAGTAATGTTTGTGTTTTCAACCAAATTTATAGAAGAAGGAGCTGAAAGCAGCGAGGAAGAAAATGTGACGAGTCCTGGAATGGAAGGCAGGTGAGATGATTACTAAGCAAGAAAGCATATTGCAATTTTACTCATTTAGCTGGTGAGTTCACTTTGTTTTGAAAATGAAAACTTTCCATGGTCTTTTGTACAAGTACATAGCTGAATAAAAGAAAGGAATGAGTACAAGAATTTGCCATGGTTTTAATGTCATCAATCATTTTAAAATGTGGTTTTGAGGAAACTACCATACAAGTCAAGTCGTTAAACCCTAAAAAAAAAGCCTCTAAAAAGAGGTGTTGGCTTGTATGCCAGATATACTTTTGAGACCATGAATTCACTGTGGGAAAAAAAAATCAATTTGGCATACAAGTCGGTGCTGGAAGCACCTCCCATCGAGGGTGCTGCTGCTCCCCAACACATCCCCATCGCTGGGCGCCACTATAACTCTTCCTACCTAGGATCCTGAGGTCGCTGTCGCCAATCCTGCCTGGTAGGCCGAGGGTTCCTGCTTCTGCCGGGAGCACGATGTTGGCATTCCAGTTCCATGGGCCAGCGCTGCTGTCTGGTAGGCCGAGGTTTCTGCTCCCGCCTTGAGAACGATGTCGCTGCTCCAGTTTCATGGGTTATCGCCATTGCTGTCTGGTAGGCCGAGTGTTTTTTTTTAAACTTATTTAATTTACAGCTTTGTTACTTGCAATTGGGGTGTTTTAAAAATTTTCCTGCGAGGTCCAGACAGCCTGATAAATGAGGGTCGACTTGTATGCCAGATATAGCATAAAACCCTTAAAATTTAGGCTGAAAAATGGGGGTCGACTTGTACACTGAAATAATATGGTATTTGATTTGGCAATACAGTGTTTTGATTGCTGATTAAATTTTGCACCAAATTGAATAGATAGTGAATTTATATTGTTGCTAATTTAGTAAAATTTTGAAATTTCAGATATGAAATTTTATTGTAATCTATTATTGACACAGACAGCATTACCAGCTTGGTAATGTTAACGTGGGAATCATTCACATTTTCAAGTGTCCCCCCCCCTTACTTTGTTTGTTCAGTTTTCTAACTCTCCAAAGTACGTCTATTTCAATTTATTGTCCTTGCTTTTTAAAAATTATTTGCTCCAATGGTACCTTGATGAAGAGTTCATGCCTGAAACATTGGTTGTGTATCTTTATCTTTTCTACATAAAGAATGCTGTGTGACTTGCTGAGCTTCTCAGAATTTTTGTGTAAACTGATATTCCAATGCTGTGGTTAACGTTAATACAAGTTCAATCAATGGCACCTTCAACATTTCTTTGTTTCCTTTATTTAAAATAGTTATGCAATCTTATTCTCAGTTCAAAACAGCAATTAAACTTGCTCTGCACCTTTCATGACTTCTCTATATCTGATAGCGAGGAATCTACTTTTAAATTTTGGGCTCTATTGCAAATGAAGACAGCAGCATGAGTCTGGTCCCAAGATGGTGGTGCCTGTGTTGTCAGCAGCACGAAGGTTTGCATACTCTGGGGGAGCATTAGACTTGCACTGGGCACCAGTTACAGGGAGAACACTCCCTGTTGAGAAGGAGAAATAGAGGAGACAACCTTAAGGATGGTGGTGGACCAGCGAGGGACTCTGCGATTAAAGTACACATGTCTACGGTGAGCTGTTGGCGACCTCCTGAAAAGGAGCCCATGCCCATGGGCAGCTGGCGACTTGTGGTCAAAGGACTCACACTGCGGGAGACCTGCTCAGGTGAACCAGGTATCAGAACTGGGATTCAAGAGGGTGCTGAAAGCAAGAAGCTCCCGAAGGATGCTGGGTGCTGAAGGCTTCCTCATCATGTCGGAGGTTTGGATCTGGGCTCAGGTTGCTGATGGTTTGAACTGAACTGGAGTCTTTTGTGACTGCAGAGGCTGCAAGAGTGCAGGAGGTGAATCCACGGACTCTTGGTGGCTCTGAGAGAACTTTCTTTTGCTTCTCTTTCTCTGGCTGTAAGGAGCGCCCAACAATGCTAATGACGAATCTTTGAATGCCTTATGGCATACTGAAGGCAATTTTGTGTAATAGTACATTTCTGTTTTATTACATGATAAATAGCATTTGATCTGAAATGAATTAGTGACCATATATTGAGTTTTAGACATTGTTAATTTTATATTTGGTTTCCTTGTTTTGCTGGCAAGATGAGCTTGTGTTGACCATACCCTTGTAAGTGCCCTTGTGATGAAGGTAGCATGCTGTCACCTCGAACATCTTCAGCCTTTCATGTGAAGATACTCTAGCGTTAATATTGAGGATTGTAAACATGGCAGGAAAATTTACAGAGGGCATCAGGAAGGCAAAAAAGGTCAATGAAATGGCCTTGGCAAATAGGATTAAAGTAGGACCTCTTGAGGACAAAGGAGGGAATTTGTGCTTGGAGCTGGGGAAATGTGTACTTGTGTTCAACAACAAGAAGGACATAGAGAGTAGTGAGAACAGTTTGGGGATGGGGGCATGTTACAGGATTTTGAGAACAAAGAGGTGGTGTTAGGTTGTTTGAAGAGCATCAAAATGGATATGACCACAGGGCCTGATGGTATATATCCCAGATTATTGAATGAGATTACAAAAGATTACTTGGATCTTGAAGAAAATCTTTGTGTCCTCATCAGCAACAGGTGAGGTCCCAGAGAATGGGATAAAAAAATGTTTAATTGTTCAAGAAGGGAAATGGGAATAATCCTAGAAATTATAGTCTGGTGAGCCTCACATCAGTAATAGGAAAGGTTTTGGAGATGATACAGGGACAGTAAGATGGCGGCTTATAGCGGCAACTCTTCGTGTAGCTTATATTCCCGTTCAGAACTACTAAAACATAAAATCAAACCCACCTGATAATATTGATGTCCTAAGATCACTGGGAGACCTCTGAATCGGCAGTCTCTGTCGGGCCGAGGGACCTTTAAACAGCCAGTGCTCAGGCAAATACAACTCCACGTGAGTTTTTAACAGCCAGCAATTGGGCCATTTAAACTTTGTGGAAATTGCAAACAGCAGGCACTAAGAACATTTAAACATTGTGGGTGATTTAAAGGGACAGTGCATGAACCATTTAGACAACACAGAAAATACCAGCAGCAAGCCCACAGGCCAGGTAAAAAAGACCCAACCTCGTGGATGCAGAGGGGGGCTTCAGGTCAAACTGAGACGCTGGGCCCTGTGGCTTCCGCTCCCTACCATCCTCCTGGCCAACGTACAATCCTTGGAGAACAAACTTGATGAACTCCAAGCCAGACTTCAACATCAGAAAGTCATTAGGGAGTTCTGCGTGATGTGCTTTACAGAAACCTGGCTAAATGTGGACATTCCAGACAAGGCGTTTCAGCCCAAGAGCTACCGAATACTGGCGTCTGGAAAAACCAGAGGAGGCAGTGTTTTGTATCATCATCAATTCATTGTGGTGATATGACAGTCATGTCCCAGTCCTGCTCCCCCAACCTGGCAATCAAGTGGCGCTTATTCTACATGCTGAGAGAGTTCACTGCTGTTATCCTGGTCGCAGTGTACATTCCACCCCAGGCTAACGTCAGGCTGGCACTAAGAGGGACTGAGCTCTGTGATTAACTGCCATGAGACAGCACATCCTGATACCTTCCAATCATTTTAGGGGATTTCAATCAGGCCAACCTGAAGAAGTCTCTGACAAACTAACAGCAACATGTCTCATGTGAAACCAGGGGAACCAACATACTCGACCACTGCTACGCCACCTTGAAGAATGCATAATGAGCTACACCACATCCGTATTTTGGCAAGGCTGATCACCTGGTGGTACTTCTACTCACGGTGTACAAGCAGAGGCTGAGGACCACAGTACCATTGGTGAAGGCAGTGCAAGTATGGTCAAGGGAGGCAGAGGAGCATCTGCAGGACTGCTTTAGATCAGTGGACTGGAATATATTCAAGAACTCATCCATAGACTTGAATGAATATGCAATAGGTGTCATCAACTTCGTCAAGACCTTCGTGGATGAGTGTGTGCCCACGCTCACATACTGGGTGTATGTGAATCAGAGAATTTCAAACCTGCTGAGGACAAGAACAAGGGGGTTTAAGGCCGGGAATTGGGATCTTTACCAGAAGTCCAGGTACAACCTGCAGATGGCCACCTCTGAAGCAAAGTGGCAATTCTGGAGGAAGTTCGAGTCAGACAGATAAATGCCAGCTGTGGCAGGGAGTGCAAAGCAATAGTAAAGACCATAGATGGCTGTGATGCTTCACAGCTGAACACCTTCTATGCCTTCTTTGAGAAGAAGAACCAAACAGTGCCTGTTAGAATGCTTGAAAAGGCTGAGGACCCTGTGATATCTGTCTCTGAGGCCGACATCAGAGCATCATTCAAAGGGTAAACCCTCGGGAGGCATCCTCAAAGACCACCACCATCCAGGACTCTTCACTCTGCTACCATTGGGGGAAAAGGTACAGGAGCCTAAAGACAAGCACGCAACGGCATAAGGACAGCTTCTTCTCCGCTGCCATCAGATTCCTGAATAATTAATGAACCAAAGACATTGCCTTACTTTTCGTGCACTGCTATCTTGTTTTATTTATCGTAATGTTGTAAGATGATTATAATATGAATGTTTGCACCATGATGCTGCCACCAAACACCGAATTTCACGACAATAAATTCTGATTCTGACAGGATTTGTGCACACTTGGAAAGACTGGAGATAATCAGCGTAGCGTTGTGTGGGTGAGGTGATGTCTTACAAATATGGTGGAGGATGAGAAGAGGAGGTTCATAAGGATAGGGCAGTGGATATTGGCTACATAAACTATAGTAAGGCATTTGACAAGGTCCTTCATGGTAGGTTGATCCAAACTGTTTTATTTCACACGTTACCAGAACCTTAAGTTGCAAAGAGTTGAATCTTCCTGGTTGGAATCAATTGTTGTAATTAAGATGCCCAGTTTTCAAATATTAAAGCTTAGGTTTTTCTGTATGTGCTACCATTCGAAGAAATAGCAAACTTTATAACAGCATTGTGCAGCAGCGGGCAAGTTTTCCAGTGTAGGTACCGTATTATTGTGGAAAACCTCTTTGATCTTGGTTTTGGGCTCCCCAATGATCTCAGTGGGAATTTCAGGATCAAACTACTGGTAACTTAATTCTGTTTTATTTTTAACAAGCTTTTTTAATTTTTGATTATTTTACATTTATTTTAAATTGCTGAAAATAAAGTTTAATGATGCCTGGTCATTATCACAGCACCTTTGAGGGAAAGTGCTGAATCTATTTGTCCTTTTATTTTGATCATTTTGCTTGCTCCAGCATTTTCCATATCTTGTTATTTGTGCTTATCTGAATATCACTGCTGGAAAGATATTTAAATATCAACCATTTGGTATCTGTACAAAGTGAAGGGAGGAAAGTTTAGGGGAGACATCAGGGATAAGTTTTTTTTACATTGAGAGTTAAGAGTGCTTGGAATGCATTGCCAGGGGAGGGGTGATGGTGGAGGCTGGATCAATAGGGGCATTTGAGAGTCTCTTAAGCACATGGATGAAAGAAAAATAGAGGGTTGTGAGTTAAGTATTGTTTTGAGGAAGTACATCTAGGTCGGCACAGCATCTTGGGTTGAAACGTCTGTACTATGCTGTTCTATATTCTCTGGATTAATGAAAACTTTCCCCTTTTAAAATTTCTCCTTTCCTCATCAACTTAAGTTTTCTCTGTTTTTGATACCTGTCATGGATAAAAGTTTCCAAGCCAACTCTATAATTTTGATGTCTTACAAATATGGTGGAGGATGAGAAGAGGAGGTTCATAAGGATAGGGCAGTGGATATTGGCTACATATTGGCTACATAAACTATAGTAAGGCCTTTTATAATTTTGTAAACCACTATTGCTTCAGGAAAACAAGACCGGCCTATTCAAATCTCTCTGCATAACAGAATTCCTCCAATACAAGCAAAATCCTTGTGAATGGTCTCTGCATTCGCTCTAATACAGCCACACCCTTCCTGTTGTACACTACAATTATAGTCTAACCAGTGTTTTCTTAAATTGCAACAGGTAGCAGACCTGATGCAGCACGACTTAGTTGTAGTTTAATTTGCTCATCATGTCGGCCAAATTACCTGCTCCTGGGCTGGACTGTTCTATGATTTGACTCGCTGTGCTTTCAAGGGTGTTACATTATTCATGATTAATGAGCATGCATTTTGTATTGCAGTTTTTGGTTGGAACTGGAAAGCATTTGATTTTGTGAAAGCTGGACATTTTAATCTGAACTAAGCCTTTTGTCCTTTCAGTGTGGTAAATCAAATATTAGTTGTTGATGGTGGTTATTTAATTGGACTTTAAATTCATTTTAAGTTAATGGCCAATAAATTGTTAAGATTCACCTTAATTAAAAGCAGTCTTGTGAGGAGGTTTATTTGTTTTTATTTCCACAGTTCACTGACTTCTGACTTGATGAGATTAACAGGTGACATCAAACCAAAGGATAAGGTATTTTTGCCTTTATCACTTTCCACATGGTTATTGAGTGCCCAGTAGATTTGTGAGAAAGACATCATCAGGATACAGCAACCACTGAATACTGCAGAGACAACCTGTTTTTTTTAAAATCAGCTTGTTATTGGCAGTATTGTCTAATTTCAGGTTCAAGTACTACTTTAAAATTAATATTTTCTGTAAAATCAGTTGTTGCTATAGAAGTTGCTCCTTGACATTGATGCAGGAATGTCTGACCAGTGGTGTATGGCTGAATTAAATCCATGCCACCTAGCTGGTTGTAAATTACGCACTTAGATTTATGCTAGTAATTATTTATTGATGTTATTTAACATGTAATTTTAAATTAATTTAAATATATTTTGCTGAAATTTAAATAATGCATTGAAATTTAAATGTTTCTGCCTATTATTGTACAGGCACGAAGGAGGACAGCTACACAAATGGAATTGCTTTATGCAGACAGTAGTGATTCTGCCTCAGACATAGTTGCAGGAGATCTTGCTATGCCTATGCCATTAATGCCTGTCGCAGAGGTGCAAGGAATTGAGAAGGACGTGGGGACTTTACAGGCTGATGCTGCTTCAGCTAGGGAAAAAGAGATAATACCATCACCCCTTAGACTTGGCAGTAGCATGTAAGTTCTGCCTGGCGTGCACTAATAACTTCTGCATGTTGCATGATGCTGCATTGGTTTACTATGGTTTTTCTGTCTTTTTCCTTAATAGTTAATAAATTATGTAGACTCTGTTCAATACTTTGCATGCATTTCAAGCTTATAAATGGTTTACAAATGTTTCACAACTAAAACAGCAAAATTTGATGTTCTGAGTAATATGTCTTTATCCAAAATTCCATTGGAGTATTACATTTAGTCACTGAACATAAAATCTGGCACCACATTATTATTTTATCTCTAATTAAAAATATGACTTTTACTTTGGGAATTAGGCAGATAAATAACAGACACTGCCTATTCTCTTAAAGTTTTCCTTTTCATGTTAAGCTAACTTAAGATGAGAGTATTTGCTCCAGAGATTGGAAGACTTGTTGATATGGGTAAACCCCCATCCACATTGGGTGCTTTTATTCACATTTGAGTTCTCTAAATACTCCTATTTATGGTTGCTAACTAACTGCATAGTTTCTTCCTCATCCTTTATCTCAACACACTTTTCAATGGTTAAAAAAAGAAGAATTGCTGAGGTGTTTTGGTATCCTTCATCCTGCATTTTTTTTTTCAATTTAATTTAGCCTTGTCCTTTACCCAAGTGAATGAATCAAGCCTTTGTTCATAACCTTTGAAGTATTTGGATTTCCACCTTAGCCTTATCCCCTTTAGCTTGTTTTCTGTAGAGATTCCCTTTGGTCTCACTGGTCATTTTAATTGAATTTGCACATTTAAGAAAGAAAGCCAATGTTACCAATGGTAAATCTGTGCTGTGTATGTGCCCTAATCGTTGTCTATTTGAATGCTTTATCTCTTTCCAGTTATTTGCATCAGTGCTTTTTCTTAAAATGGGTCTGTCACTTTAGCCAAGTAGCCTTTCTGTTCCATGTTTATTCAGTTAAACATTTATTATTCATTCTCTATTCCCAACTCTCTAACTTGACCCATATTTTGTGGAACTAGATCGAATAGGAACTGTCTTAAATATCTTTTCTGAGAGTCCATGGCATGTTCTATTACCAAACCTTTACACTGCAGCCTTCACTTACAGCACTGATACCCTTTGAGGTAATGAAAAGCTATATTAATTAAACTTTACACTTACTTTGCCCTTTTGATTTACAATTTACCTATATTTCACTTCAAATCAATAAGTGCTCTAAATTACTTTCTTTAAAAATTTATTTTAGGGATATGGGTGATGCTGGCAGGGCACAGTTTATTGTTTAGGTCTTGGTAAGCTAACCAAATTGTTACATTTTAAAGGTTTGTAGTGTTCCGTCATCTATTGCAGTG
The DNA here is from genome assembly GCF_036971445.1 of Narcine bancroftii. Lineage (NCBI taxonomy): Eukaryota > Metazoa > Chordata > Chondrichthyes > Torpediniformes > Narcinidae > Narcine > Narcine bancroftii. Next base: position 26,728,992 of record NC_091481.1, read on the forward strand.
ATAATGTTTCTACATGGGTATTACTGTGTTTGTGAAATTAAATTGATGTTGATGAAGAAGTGGAATATCCAGAATGGTGTGTGGTTTGATTGGGAACTTGGTAGTTGCATTTTCTACATTGTTAGGAGATACAGGGAAACTGGTTGTTATCAAAGTAAACTTGGAGAGCTGTTTTATTGCATACTTAGGTAAAATTGAGCCACAAAAGGTTGTGACAGAGTGTTTAATATTGAGTCTTGTTCAAGGGTATTGATCAGGTTCATTACTCTTGAATGATTTTTTACTTCAAATATATCATCTTCATCCATCCAGGAAACTGCTGACTGTTCCATTCCAACCTCGTCTCTGTTATTTTTAAAAGCAGTATTTAAACGTTTTCCATATATGGTTTGGTATCTGCAAACCAAATTCTTGCTCTTCAGTTGTTGTATTTGGGTGGATCTGTGATTGCTTTTACTTTTGTCCTTGTTAAAATTGCCAATACATTGAAAATTGTGTTGGGAGGAAAACCATTGTTAGTCCCTTGTTCGGCTTGGAGCCTGCTTGCAAAATTATTGTCAGTAAAATGATCTCCAGCAAGTGAATGGTTTATCTTGGTGTGAAAGTTCCTTTATCTGTGCTTATAGAACAATAATTGTTGAGAGATTTTTGTCTTAAATTAAGTATAAAAACAATTGGTGTTTCCACTTTTGGAGTCGGAACGAGTATGAAGTTCAGTTTACTTTTGATTATTAATGTAATAAATTAAACCGGAGAGCAGTTACAAACACAAACTTTAGTCTATCGTTATCAAAATAATTTCATTTGAAAATTCAAATTAAAGTGTAAATAATGTTCCAGAATTGGTCATATTTTTATGGGATCAGTTAATATTCATATTTGGAAACTTGATTTTTACTGTTTTCCTCCTTGCTGCTGAGGCCTAACAATTTTTTGTACCATTTGTTATTGATTCCTATTACTTAATTTAGGAATTATTATATTCTTAAAGTCCACACTGTCATACTAGTTGAGAAAAATCTTAAATCTTGACAAATTTGGATGGGTAAATTGATTCATAGATGGTTCAGTCTTGATAATCTACAGGAAGTAACATTGACCATTCTATATTGTAACAGGTTTAGCCCAAGGCAATTAATATAAATTGAAATGCAAGTTAAATTAGATTAAAATATTGGAATGGAACATTGTTCCTTGTGTATTGTAAAGTTAATTATTATTGTATTTGTCGAATTCATCTTTTCCACTGGAACCTTATTGCATTTAGATTAGATTATGCACAGCTACTTGCATGTATTCTGCAATAATTAACTCTGGCTTTGACAATCGCTTTGAGAGGCAGGTGATGGTGGTGAAGGGCAGAGGGCAGCTATGTGATATTTTAGATCCAAGCAGCTGGTTGATAGAATAAATGTACAGAAATTATCCCCAATCGTTGGAGCATCAAGTGCAGATTTTGACTTGGAATCAAGTTGAAGGTAAAAAAAAAAGTAAATTTCCATAACTATTTTTATATGCATATAAAATTGTTATAAAATCTACTCAAAGATTGTTTGAAGACATGAAGAAAAATGACCCACAGAGAACATTATTTAACTTACTTGTGCATTCATTTTTCAAACATTTTTAAAGCAGGATAGGGTTTTAAGATATAACCAGAATATCAAAGTTAATTTGTGTTTTGAAAATTGGACATTGAAGTTTGCAGTTTGGGTGTTATACCCAATAATTAATATTATAGTTTATAGAGTTTGGTCTTGTTTTAGCTCTCGACCATCATCAACAGTGGAAAGAAAAATACCTGAACCTTCGCCATTATCCAAGAGGAAGATGTATGACAGAGGGAACTTAACAGGAGAGAAATCGAAGGTTAAAGAGCAAAAACAGTGAGTAACATGATAGCAGACTAAACAATTTTATAGCTCTTGCATGTCAGTTTACTTCTTGGCCATTTGCAAATGTACAACTTTTTCTTTCTTGGATATATCATTATCTTTTATGAACACTATTGTTTAGTACATTGCTTAGATAGTGTTGTTGAATTCAACTCAGAACATTTTTCTTAGCCAGCTTGGTTAGCTTACATACATTGGGTTTAATTTATTCCTAAATTATTCCAAGAATTCTCTTGTTAGCTATGATAAATTTTATGTGGGAAACAATGGAAGAATTTTATGTAGATCAACTTGAGGGTAACTTACTTTGCATTTAAACATTGCCATGGTCTCAGGAAAGCTGGAAATGGATCTTCATCCCACAGTCTGCTTAACAGACATGAAGCACCTTATCTACTGTAATTCCATTTTCCAACCCTCAGACTGCTTCCATCCATGGCTTGATTTCTCATTTGCTCATCCAGATGCTAGTTAAATATTGTGAAAGTATATGCCTCCTTCACATCTTCATTCTGAATTTCAACTACTCACAATTCCCTGCTAAATTTCCTCACCAAAAACTGGAACTCTCTTCTCTCAGACAACTGTGCCAAGAGAGACAGTTTCTCATAGTCTGCCCTATTTATTTTGTATACCTCAATTTATCTTTCAATTTGTGTAAGTGAAAATAGTATCACAATGAGAGATGATACAAAATATATTTTGACATTTATTTTGGTGCAAACATTATCATTAGGTACAAAGTATCAGTAACTTACTCTCCAAAGCTCAGTTTTATTTTTAAGCATTCCACTGAACACCTCCAAAAAAAGACAAAATGGTCCACATCAATAGAGCACCCTGGAAATTTGCATGAATGCAGTCTCAGTTGGACTAGCATCACGTATCCTATAATGTGACTTTTGTTCTCACCCCTTAAACCCTTTCATCAACTTTGTTTTTTTAAAAAAATATCAACAGGAATGCCACACATTGAATTCTCTCCCAAGCTTATGTACCACTCTGTCCTGAAAATATCACCTTCATCATCAAGATACCTATCTAACAAAAAAGAGAGCACTTTGACCAGAAGAACTGTAGTGATTCAAGAAGGCAGCTCAACAGCCCCTTCAAGAATTGTTAAGCATAAGGAATGTTACAAAGTTCCATCAATGCATCCGTTCACGTTTCCATGTCCAATTGAATGGGTTTATCCGTTTTCTGTGGTCATTAATCAATTACCAAAGTCATCTGAATTTTATTCCGTTATCCTCATTGTGCAAGTTAATTGCCATTGAGATCAAAAGAACGAGAAGATCAGAAGCACTTATGACATTAAACTGGGTGGAAGAGGCTACTCAATCCTTTGAGCTTGTTCTGCTGTTGAATTGGATAAAAACTGATATAATTGTAACCTAAAAATCTGTTTCCATTTACCCATATTTATTTTTCCACTCCACTTGCTCATCGAGAATTCATCCACTTCTACCTTAAAAATCCGAACTGCACCATCAAACTTGCAGACAAAGGTGTAGTTGTTGTGGTCTGGGACACTGACCTCTCTTTGGCCAAAGCCAGACAACTCTCAGATACCTCTTATTTACCTTATGAACAGGACCCCATCAAATCACTCTATCACGCATCATCACTGAACTCACTTCCAGTCGCCTCCCTGGCACAACCCCCACTGCCTGTTTCTACCTCCTATCCAAGATCCACAAATCTGATTGTCCCAGCAGACCCATCGTTTCCATGTGCCCCTACTCCACCAAATTGGTCTCTGCTTACCTCGACTGCTTTGTCCACCCCCCCCACCCCCCACCAGTCCACTCCCTTCCCACCTATATCCAGGAAACTTCACACACCCTCCATCACTTCAACAACTTCTATTTCCCTGAACTCAATCGCTTATGTTTACAAAGAACATCCAATCCCTATACACTTCTATCCCCATACTAAAGGCCTTAAAGCCCTTTGTTTTTTTTTTCTGGACAATAGACCCAACCAGTACCCCTCCACCACCACCCTCCTCCAACTGGCAGAAACTGTTACACCCTCAATAATTTTTCCTTTGACTCACCCACTTCTTCAGATTAAAGGGGTAGCCATGAGTCGTAGCTATGCCTACCTTTTTGTAATCCATGCTAAAAGTCTACACAGGCAAGGCATCTCAACTTTTCCTCTGCTACGTCGATGACTGCTTTAGTATTGCCATGTGCACCCATGATGAGCTCATTGACTTCATCCAAATTGCTGCCAGCATCCATCCTGTCCTCAAATTCACTTGGTCCATCTCTAGCAACACCCTCTCTTTCCTTGACCTTTTTGTCTCCATCTCGGGAGACAAACACTTGACAAACATCTTCTACAAGCCCACCAACTCCCACAGCTACCTCAACTGTACCTCTTCACACCCTGTCCCCTTTAAGGATTCCATTTCATTCTCTCAATTCCTCCGTCTCCATTGCATTTGCACCCATGATGATGTCCTCCTCAAACAACATGGCTTTCCCTCTACCACCATCAACTCAGCCCTCACCCGCCTATCCTCCATTACCCGTACATCTGTCTTGGCCCACTCTGCCCTCATGTGCAACAAGGACAGGATTCCTCATCTTCACCTACAAACCCACTAGCCTCCACATCCAACATGTCCTCTTACGCCATTTCCGCCACCTACAAGACATATATTTCCCTCTCCACCTTCCACAAGGACCACTCCCTCCGTGACTCCCTCTCCACCAATTGTTCTCTTGGTACCTACCCCTGTGACCACAGGAGATAGTCCACACCTTCTCCCTCACCACTATTTGGGTCCCAAAACAGTCCTTCCAAGTGAAGCAACATTTCACTTGTGAATCTGCAGGGGTCATCTGGTGCTCCTGTTGTGGTCTCCTCAACATTGGAGAGACTGGGAGATTGCTTTGTTGAGCATCTCTGCTCTGTGAGCTGCAATAACGTGGATCTCCAAGTGGCCACCAATTTTAATTCATCATCCTATTCCTTTGCTGACATGTCTGTCCATGGTCTCGTGCACTGCCAGAATGAGACCACCTGCAAATTGGAGGAACAACACCTCCTCTTCTGACTTGGCACCCTCCAAATAGATGGCATTGATATCGATTTCTCTGGCTTTTGTTATCCACTTGCCTCAACAAAGGTCTTCCTTGACATAGTGCCAATTCACAGGAATATCTTGGTCATGCCAGCAACCTGGTTTCAAATCAGGTGTTGTCTATTAAGATTTGTTACTTTCTTCTTGTATCCACATGTTTTTTTCCCCTGGGTGCTCCTGGGTTAATTGGTATATTTTTTGGCACAGGCTTCTGGACAGGAAGGCTCTGTAACTATGCTGTACGTCTAAATTTAAATAGACTGTTGCAAATAGTCCTTCTGCTAAGATATCTATTGAATGGATATTTAGCAGATGTTTTTAGTTTTCTTTTCCAGGTTTGTAAGATGTTAACTTGTTAAACAAACATCAAGATTTTTTTTAAATGACAGGAATGATACAAACACAAGAGGAACATGAGTAGGCCACCAGGGCCCTTCAGCATGTCATGGGTTCAAACAAGGCTTTAGCAAGTCTGAACATTTAAATTGATAAGAAAAGGATGTTCAGTCACAGAGATTAATATACGAAGAATCAACATTCAAATATTAAATGCTAAATCTTCATATTAATACTTCTTAAGTTGTCTATCACTAAATGTTTTAAATTCCTATAATTTGTAATCTAAAATTAGTTTGCAACATTCTTGTAATTTTCTCTTTTCAATTTAAAGTACATCCTGATTTCTAATTGTTAAAATTCATGTCATCGTGCACAGTAATTTGGACATGTTCCATGTATAAAGCAGCTTCTGCAGTCAAGATAGGCCATTCTAAGAAGTGAAGTCTGACTATATGGGAAATTTATGGCTGGCATTATCCTGAGGAAAAGTATTGGCCTGCTCATGGGTTGACTTATAAACAGAGGTTCAACTGGTCATTACATATCCACTGTGACAAATTATGTTATATTTTATATTGTATATAGATATATTTTAAAGGAGATAAATTGTGAAAATTTTTAAAAAAGTAAGTCACATACAAACACTTCAAAACAGATCTCATTTAAAATGGCAGAGCTTTGCTCAAATCAGACAGTCCAGGCTCTCAGTGCCTTTGCAAAAACTTTGAAAGATGCCGATAACTTTACAAGTAGGTGTTAATTGGATATGCTGTGGAGTAATGGATGATTGTTTTGGAAAGCAACTGATGAAAGAACTCAGAAGATTAGGTCTGGAGCCACAGTCTGACTGAGTGCAGTTGCCTGTTCTAAGAGGGTCATGTGGTTTTCTCTAAGTAAGAGAGAGAGAATTCAGTTGCATGGTTCAACAGCAGTAGCTGGGACTGGAAGAGGACAAGCTGGCAAGCTTGTGGAAAAACCCCATTTTGAAGATGGGTTGTGAATCCTTAGTTCAGCTTGTTCAAAGCCCTTGTGGTCCATACAAGAGGAGAGGACTGGCTGTATAATGTTTCACTTGAAATAAGGGAAACAAAAAGGAACTCTGGTGACCTGAAAGAAAGAGGTTATCATCTGGAAAACCCTAATGGGGCAAGTTTCTTTGGGAAGACACTGAAGTGACTGTTCAGAAGGAATCAGTTGTAGGTGTCCAATGAGCAACAAATCTCTCTGAAAACCGACAAGAACCTTCCTGAGTGGTAACCATTTGCCTTTCAAGCACCAAATCCTGGTGAAGTTAATAAATGTGAAATTCTGTGCATAGTCTAAGAATTGCCTGATATCAGTGAACTTGGAGGAATGAGAAATGAGATTGGACTGTGAATCAAAGAACTTTTCTGAACTTACAAACATGTGCGCTTAGAATTAGAAGAGGGTTAAGTTAATAATAAATTAAAGTTTGATCCTGTTTTCATGTTTAAAGATAATTAAAAGCAATTTTTGTTTAAGTAACCATTTGTCTTGGTGAATTTCTATTGCTTCTGGGTTTTGCGGTCCTCTGGGCTTGTAACATCACAGATAGTGTCTAATATTTCCAGTTTAATTATTGAAATAAATAACTTGTGCCTTTGAACTGCAGTCAAGAACTCACGAGTCAGGAGATATGCGAATAACATAGGTTTTTATCAGCAAGAACATGGCAGTGTTAGCCATCTATGAGGCTGGTCCCAATCTGAGCTGAGAGCAGTGGGCAGGAGCACGTGTACAAGCAAGGAGACTTCTTCCCCCTAGTCAGCCTATAGCACCGGTCCTCCAACCCAGCTAGCAGAAAGCAACTACATGCATGCAATTCCAGGGGTCGCCACAGCCTTAAATTTGTTCAAATGAAATGGTCCTTATTCCAAATAGTTTTTTAAAAACCACATATTCATTCTGTTAGCTTCGGGTCCATTTTAGAATCCCTCCAAAGGATTAGTAGCTTGATCTCTGCAGATTTTGTGAAATTGTAGAGCTCTTCTGTGCAATTTTCTGTTGGGTTCAAATAGTGTATGAATATTCTAATACACTAATTCTGATATTCAAATAAAAGTTTTGAAATATACCCATTGGCTCTGGGTGCAGTTCTTTAGATATGTATGGAATAATATAACTGAAAATGGAACTAGGTCTTTATAAAGCTGTTCAGTCAGAAGTTCAGTTGAATGATCACAGTGGGATACTACTGATGCAGATATATCCTGAATATTATCTAATAGTTTAAATTACATTATTTTCACAATATATGTGATTTGAGTTTACTTGTACAATTCACATTTAATAATCTCTCCATTTAGATTGTACAATTTCTCTGCATTGCTTTCCTTGATTAATGCATTCTGATAGAATAGGACCCCTGATTTGTACCTGCTTTGGTGACAGTTACTGGAGGTGGCCACCCTGTATAAAGGGCTTAAGGTCTGAACAGTGCCATGGTTCTTTCTTCCCTTGCCTACCACCTGATGCAGTTGTAACTTTAAATAAGCTGTAGTGTTTTCTTCCTTTGTTGTAGCAAATTGGAATCTACCCCATAGCATCATCCGGTGAGGATGCTTGGAGATGAAAAAGCACCAACAATTGAAACAGTTCGAAAGAAATGTGAAAGATTAAAGTATATTGAAATTTTGTCTACAAGATATTAGCAGCTGTATAATGTTTCAATTTTCATTCATGGCTGTCATTCCACATTTTCCACCAGCTGAGGAAAACTTCAATCTTGAACCATTTGATTCTTCATCAGGATTCATGGATAGGACTCTCCTGGTCACTTTCATGTGCACTTTAGTTTCAAGTGGTTCCCTACATTGAAATCACTTTGCCACTGATATGATGTGGAAATCTTTGAACATTATTGACCTTGCCGATTTATTGTAAATTTTAGTCTTTCACAATCTGCAGTGACAAATCGAAGTGTTTTTGTACATGAGAACTCTGAGGATTTGAAATGAACCAGAACACTGGTAATTTTGTGATTTCAGATGCTGCCCTAATCAGGAACCTAATTCCATTTTCAGTTATGTTATTGTAAACTTATGTGTAAATAACTATTCCTGCTTCTAATGGGTAAATAAGCTTCGACTTCATTAAAGTTTCTACAAAGCTCACTTGCTGTTTTGTATAAGTTGAATCTGAATGACAGTTTTTTGATATTACACTCTTAACAGTTTTTTTTTACTGTTTAAGGCAACAATTTAAAATGGGGAATAATAACTTGGGTGTTGATAGTGAACAAAATGGGTTACTCCCAGCCTCATTAAATTTCAGTTCTGCATTTTGCCATTAGGTGTCAGTCTTGACACAGCCACAGCACTAATGCTAATTCATTTGCAAGGTTGAAGATTTTTCTTGCTTTTCGGGTTGTTTAACATGAAATGGTGGGAGATGACATCTTTTGGATATTAAACAGTAAACTAAGATCTGTCTGCTTCTTTTGAAAATATTAAACATCTCTGCATTTATTAGGCCATCATTTGTTACTGAGCCAACATCATGAGGCAGTGGGAAGGGGTGTCTGCAATTAATTCAATTTCTAATTTGTCCACGCTTCCAGACACATCATTCCTCCATCTGCCTTGCTTTGTACTTCAGGATAAAAGCTTTGAGAGAAGTAAAACAGAAAAAAATCTCATTGCTATTGTGAAATTTCTATTCCCATTTTGAGGTAGTTGAATTGTAGTTAAGAGTCCAAATAGAAATTGGGATAGACAGCCTTAAAAATTTATTTAACAGCATATAAGATCCCCCCCCCCCCCCCACCCCCATTTCAGCAGGGAATATTAAGAATTTTTTTTAAATTGTATTTATGGGTAAGAATTTAAAACTTGGACAAAACATGCAACTAGGACAACAGGAAAAATCTTTTTAATAATAATACTGCTGTAATTAACAAGAGAAAACAAAAGCAGCTTAGCTATAGCAGGAAACATTTTATAAGAGAACAAGATACCAGTTTGGTTATCTTAAACAAAAACACATTAACCGATCACACCAACCTTTTGTTCTTGCAAAACACTGATTCTTTTGTTGTTCTCTTAATCTCCTGGGCTCATTAACCATCATTTTGGTAGAAACGCATTTCCTTGAATTCCTCTCATTTATCACCCAGTTTTATGAAATCTCTTCAAGTTGTGGCCAATGTGGGACTGGATGACGAAGGCTACGTTTACCCTATAGTTGTTATTCTTGCTTTCCCCAGTCTCGTTTCATTTTTAATGGAGACAGTGCCCCCAAAAGCTCTCACTGCTGCTCTATTACCATGCTCCTTAGCATAGTTTACCACTTTTAGCGTGTATGCTATAGTGTAGCATATGCGCTTTCCTCCCGTAGCCATCTTGACAGTAAAATCTTCCACTGCTATCATCATGTGCTTTGTATTTTGGTGCACAATGAAAGATGGCGGTCATACTGGTGAGTATGGCATTATTCACCATTATCACCCTAATTTCAACTTCGCATCTTAGACCTAAGCGATATTTTTTGTAAAAAAAAAATTAGGTCTTGTATGCCGTCAAATATGATAACTAGATTCATTAATATTATTATACTAATCTGATACCACCATGGAGAGGATTTGAAATCTTTCTATCAAAAAAGCAAGATTTTGGACACTCTATTAAATTGCTTCTTGTTGTTGTTAAGGCAGCTTTTGAATATTAATCAGGATCCTTTGAGGCTTATATTTTTTTCCTCCAATTACATTGGAACCACTGGCAAGTGTGGTGGCCTGCAGTCTCCTCACATTTCTCTCATTATCTGAGCAGAATTGCCAGTATTAATGCATAATGCAAATTTTTAATGTCCAATTCAAAAAAAAATGGTTTTTCTTTTGAGAATTATGCAATAAAGAAACACATTCTGGTGATTTGAATATTCTTTTTCACTTCTGAACGTGGACCTTGTGTATGCCCACATGATTTCTTTCTTTTTCTCCTTCCTTTGTGTGTTCTTGCTCTTAGATCTGTAGGTTTTGGACTCTGCAGCATTCATAATGAAATGCAATGATGTAAATGATGAATGTTTTGTTTTCCAAAATAAGGTAATTGTAAGTACTGAAGCAGCAAGGAAAATGCTACTTTTCAGTTATTCTGCAGAGTTTAATCTACTGATGTCTCCTCTTCTGTGTCTTTCCACGATTCCATCACTTCTATTGTAGGTCAGATGAAAGTGACTCCTCTAGTTCGGAGGTACAAAGGTACACCATTTAACTTGTCACTCAAAATTAAGCAGATTTTACTGTGGCGCTCATTGCTTATATTTCTTGCATGCTGACAATGCTACCAGCTGCTATTGCTTTGGGGACCAAAATGTTTGTGGGTGCTCTTTCCAAGTTGGGTGTTTTAGTGTCAAGCATAATATAATTTTGGTAAATTACTCAGCTTTTGGTGTTGCTTGCAAAATTTAGTATGCTTTTTGCACTAAATGCTTCTTGAAATGCTTTTTTGCTGAAGAATAATATTGACTTTTTCCATTCATAGGTGCCCTAGTTTTCCTTTGCTTATAAAAGTCAAATGATGAGATGTCATACATTGCAATGCATGTTTTTTTAAAATAAATGAAATTCAAGATAAATTATGTCTGAAAGGAGAAAAAGACACATTGGCTTTCTAGCAGAATATAAATTAGTGAAAATAGCTGCATGGTGAAAGTTTTAAGAATTAAAAACCTTGTTTAATTGTGGAAGTTAACTTCCATCAAGAAATTTGCTGGTATTCTGATCGCAATGTATTTAATATTGTATACCTTGAATAATTTAAGGATATTAGCCTTTTTTGGTGCCAACTGGTTAATTCTCAGAAACATCAATTTTATTATTACTATTCCTATTGCAAATTGATACCAGCTAAATAAGAATAAAGTAGAAAAGAACATTTACCTGAAGGTGTTCTGATTATAGTTTCAAGAAGAGGCGTGGTTGGGGAGGGGAGACAAAGTGGAAGAGAATGTGGCCCAGATCTTTAAGATCAGTGGGACACAATATAGGTCATCCGTCACATTGGTTAAAAGGGTAGCAAAGAAATGATGCTTATGTTTGTTGATTCTAAAATTTTGAATCCATTGATGTGCCAGAAAGTCACCATATATTGCCAGATCATTTGGGAAAAAATAAGCAAGTCCTCTCCATGAAAATGATTGTGTAAAGAGAGCTTCTAATTTTATTAAAAATATTGACAAGGCAACTTTTTTCTACTTTATGAATTAAAAATGTAAGCAATTTAAATATGCCTTTCGTCACTGTCCTTTTGTGATTTCATAACAAAGCTTTTGTGCATATTACTTAGTTTTCCTATCATTCTTTTCCCAGGGGTATAATCAACCTGTGTGCGAGCTCTAAAGCTAATAGGGGTGCACCTCTTTACTGTACTCACATAGCTGAAGGACACAGCAAAGCAGTGCTCTGTTTAGATGCGACAGATGATCTTCTTTTCACTGGCGCAAAAGGTGAGGAAAGAAATTACTCAAACTGAAATAAATAAATAAAATACAATAAATATCGATTCACCAATCCGTAGTTTTCTGAAAACTCAGTGATGTGAAGGTCAAAATCAAGACTGATTACCCCTTTAGTGTTTTCTGTAATTGGCTGAGAAGAACAGGATGGTCTTTGTCTCATTTCCTGTTGTGAATGGCAACCTCTGTCCAATAAGTCCTGATTTCCAGGGACAAAGGGTTGATGATTTGTCAACCCCACCTACAGGACTTTGTGAATACCATCCACCAGCCTGTTAACTTGTTCATCTGTTGGGTAGGCAATGAAAGAAAAAAATTGTTGTACCATTACATTTGAAATAACCTTCATAGCCTGATTTGGTCAAAATTTCTTTGTCCTCTTCACCCCTTGTGCTTTTCCAATCAGATGAGGGCCACAGTTTTTGTATTACAGTACATACATTTGGCTGTTTCACCAAGAATTGATTTGAATAATTTTGATGCTAAAAGATAACTCAGCTATTCTGTAATCATTTAAAAGTTAGTCCTTTTATGCAGAGCTGTTACAATTATGGCAGAGTACTTTAAATTGTTCTATGTCCAAGAAATGCTCTTCAGGTCATCAGCTGACCAACTGTCCAACTTTGACAGCTCATTTTCTTGAGCTCAAGAGTGCTTGATGCCAATCATGATCTGATCCAAGTCTGATGGGCTGCCTGATTTCGAGAGTTAAAACTATAACAGGAACCTGTGCTTTCTCCTAATCTCTACCAGGATTTATCAATTTCTTTATACCATTCTATGACAATTTAGCAGAATTTCATTTACAGGTCCTGAACAAATCATTGTGCATTGTATCTACAAGGCCTTGAGAGCATAACATACAGCACTTTAATTCCATGTGAAATGTTGATCCAGAAGTTTTACAGTCCTCCCCAGTCACACTCTGAACTTCAGTAGGTCAAAGACAAATATCAATGTAACCATAATGCAAATCACCACATCTCCTTTCTGGGCACATTCCAGTCCTTGAACTCCACATTGATTATCTGCAGTTGCTGAACTCTTACAGTTCTGGATTTGACCCAGTATTTCTTATTTAATTCATTGCCTCCATATATAACTCAACACTATCATTTATCATTTAATTTTGCCTGTTATCGAAGATCTTTCCTAGTGTTTTCTCTGACTCTCTCCCTGCATTGTAGCTTAAAACCCATTTCATTTCTGAATTCTCCCAGTTCAAATAAAATGTTATCAACCTGAAATGTTATGACTGTTTATCCTCTCACAGATGCTGACTGACCTCTATTGGCTGATATTTTTCACAGCACAAAAAAGAGGCAAGCTAACATTTTTATCTGTAAACTTCTGACAGATCGAACATGTAAAGTATGGAATCTTGTAACAGGACAAGAGATCATGTCGCTTGGTGGACACCCTAATAATGTGGTATCAGTCAAGTACTGCAGCTATTCTAGTTTGGTATTTTCTGCTTCTACATCTTATATTAAGGTGTGGGATATCCGAGATTCTGCCAAATGCATCCGAACATTGACGTAAGTATCTATTTTGACAATTGAAGACTTTAGCTTAAGATCAATAGGATGTACTTTTAAAGATTTTTTATTAGAAATTTAAGTTTAGAATTCTTCCTTTTTTTTAGAAATACATTTTTTTAGGAGTATTGACCCTCTGCAAGGGTTCTAATCTGTAGTTCCATCCTTGTCTGAGGTGCTGGACAAATCCTTTTGAGTGCCTGTTTTTGATCAAGTTATTGAAGTTGACAGTTTGATGTTAAGCCCTTAAGAGAACCTGGAAGTGTGCTGTTAGTAGAAGAGGAGAGGATAGTCTAGGGCCACAAAGACTTTGCCTTTCTTTTGCACATTTTAGTGTCAGTCTGGGCCCCCATCTCCTGGTATTTACTAAAGAAACATGCATGGTGTGAGATATATAAGCAACATATTGACATTTTAGAACTGTTGTCTTCACCGGGACACTGCTCTGCACCACCCATCAACAACTTGCAAAGGCTCAGTGAGCAGATATAGGTATTTAGTTCTGTCACATTTCTGATTAATTTTTGTATTCCTTGTTAAGAGAATGTTGTAATAATTATTAAAAGGAGCAATATAATGTATGAACAATCTTTTTTGTTTCTCAGGTCGTCAGGCCAGGTATCAATGGGGGATGTTTGTGCAAACACAAAAAATAGAGCAGTTACCATCCCACCAGGAGAAAATCAGATAAATCAAATTGCACTCAACTCCACAGGCATGTTCCTCTATGCTGCTTCTGGTAACTCTGTGCGAATGTGGGACCTCAAAAGGTATTTTTAAATAGAAAAAAATTACTATATTGAGATTTGTTTTTCAATCTTCCTTTTAAATATACTCAAAGTTTGTTGTCCAACTTGATCAGAAAATTAAATTCATCATCTGCAAATTCACTCTGAATGATCCAAAAGGTATTTGAAAATCAAAGAACTACAGATGATGGAAATCTGTTGGAAACACTCGTCAGGTCAAACAGGAACTAGAGAAATATAGTTGACATCTTGGGTCTCTTGTTCTGAAATATTATCTCTGGTCCTCTTCCATTACTATTAGACCACTGGAGTGTTTCTTGCAACTTTTTATTATGAAGTAATGGTTTGCAGTAATGATAGTGAGCAAGTACAGAATTGTTGAACTTGCCTCTTCTTGAATTCTCTTTCAAACTGATCTGGATTCAAGATGAATCATAGTCAATAAAATATATTGGCTTAAATTATGATTGTTGGGTTCATTTTTTTTCCAGAAAGTTGGTGAAAACTCAGTCTTTTAACTGAAATAAATGTATTTTCACTTGTAGTGCATGTTCAATGATTAAGGAGGTTTTTCTGTTTTTAAGGTTTCAATCAACTGGAAAATTAACTGGACATTTGGGTCCAGTTATGTGCCTTACTGTTGACCAAACTGCAAATGGACAAGATTTAATTATCACTGGGTCCAAAGATCATTATATAAAGGTAATATTTTCACAATGAAAATAAAATCTACATCAAAATTTACACTTTTGTATCAACTTATTTCAAATGAGTCCCTTTGCAAGACTTTTAATATTGAATAATATTGGATAGAATGTGCCAGGAGCTGTTCCAGAGAGAAGCATCGGTGAAGAACAGTGCATGAGTCAGCTCATTCCTGATCCTGTCCATGCACATTAAAATCTGGAATAAACTGGATTTAAGATGTTTGGAAACTTGTCACCAAGTTTGGTTGGCAGAGGGGGTGTTGCACAGATTTTCTGTTTTGAGCAAGGTGCTTTTTTTTTCCCCCAAGGGTAGCTAGATAATTTTCCTTTATTTACTAAATGGTTTAATTTGTTTATATTCTTTTGTAATTTGAAAAAATAAGTATTCATGTCTAACCAAAGTAAATGTGCTAATTAATAAGATGTCTGCAAAATGAACTGTTTTCAAAGAATTAATTTTCCACAATATTGTTAAATGTTGGAGATTATTGCATAAATATTGGAATTCCGACATTATCTGCAGAAAACCAGTAGAATATGATTTTTGGATGGTTTTTCTATCTGTTGGTGCAGCTTGTAATGTATAATGAGACGCATAGGACAAGGTTGTGACTCAAAATTGGGTACCTGTAAACCACAATGTTTCACCATGTGAATAAAGGTGATTCCACATTTCACTCAGCTGTCATTTGGGATCGGTAACTGGTTCATAGAGAGTGAACCAGGGCATGCAAGAGACAAAAATGGATATATCCTAAATGGAATGACTACCTGATGAACCATTTTCTTATGTTTGTTAATTATGAAATCAATGTGCTATTACAGATTATTTGTATATTTTCACAATATACAAATCTGATCAAAGAGCTGCATCTCTCACTGTGCCTCTCTCGTTATTGGAGACAAATGAACAGCTACTAGAAGAGCCTGCAAGAATATTCTCATCCTCCATAACAGTTGACCCAAACACATTAGTACAAAAGACTAGTGTGTCAAATTTATATTCTGCTTTAGTCATATGTTCTGCATACATTAAATTGTAACAAGTTGTACAACTCTGAAAGCTATTTTTATTTTGATCATATAAAATCAAAAAAATACCTTATGTACAGTGGAGGTTCTGGGAACTGAAAGCATCAGGCTAGAGGATTAAAGACTTGTTTCAGGTACAGCCATGCCTCTGGCCAGGCAAACTTTGTCCATGTACTTACAAGATGGAAAATTTATTAAATATATTGTTACGAGCCCAAAGGACCCCAAAACCCAGAGCAATAGACATTCACCAAGACAAGTGGCTTTCAAAACAAAAGCTATTTTTAATCAACTTTCAACATGAAAATAGAATCAAACATTAACTTAACTCTATACTTAACTAACTCAAATTAACCCCCTTCTAATTCTAAGTGCACATGTATGCAATGTGTGTGTAAATTCAAGAAAAGTTCCTTGGTTCACAGTTCAATCTCACTTCTCCTCTTCCAAGTTCTCTGGTTGCAGGCAATCACCATACTGTGCACAGAATTTAACATGTATAAAGTTCACCAGGCTTGATGCTTGAAAGGTAAATGTTTACTGCTCAGGAAGGTTCTTGTAGGGTTTGCAGAGAGAGATATTTGTTGCTCCAGGATTTCCACAACTGAGGTACCACCACTAGTCACCTTAGGGTCTCGCTGATGAAACTTGCCCCATCAGGTCTTCTAGATGGTAAGCTCTTTCTTCAAGCTACCACAGAGTTCCATTCCTTACTCTATTTCAAGAGAAATATCAGACAGATAGCACTTCTGGCCATCTACTGCTCTGGAAATTGCTTTCATCAGTTTCAAACAGTTTTCCCTGGATTGCACTTTTCAGTTACTTGTCAGTGTCCCACACACTGACTGACTGAACTGTTAACTCAACTATCTCTCTCTCTCTCTCTGCCACCTGAAACTCCAAAGAGAGCATGTGACTCATGTCTTGCAAAACCCCGACCTTCTCCAGCAAAACAACAGGAGTTCTTTCTTCTGCTCCCATCTGTTGTTAGATAAACAAAATCCAGGAGTGACCTTTCTGTGAGCATTTGCAGAAAGGGTACTGATAGACAGCATGACTCCAGCAAGACAATGGTCAAGCATTTTATGATGTCAGTTCAATTAACACCTTCTTGTGAAAGGTGATTACATTCTCCAGAGATCTTGCAATGTGAATTCTTCAGTCTTTCAAATAAGATCTGTTTTAAGATGTGTGTATGTATGTGACCTATTCTAAATCTTATAAATTCTCCCCAAATATTAATATTGTTACAATATTCCTGTCCCATCTGGCTAAATACTAACCAATCAGTCTCCTCTCAATTATCAGAATTGTTATTGAGCAGTGCTTCACCGATAACATGCCCACTGATGTGTATTTTGAGATTTGCTTACCCTATTCAGAATAGGGTCTGGCTGCTACCTTTCATCATACCGCTAAAGGAGCTGAAGTCAGATCTAAAGGTGACCCTGACTACCTTTGATGTCAAATCGACAAATAAGCAAATTCAAGGTCCTTAAGTTCACAAGAATTAGGGGAAAAATTCACTAGCAGGATAACTCAAAAAGAGAAAAGTGGTCGTGTTATAATCAGTTCTAGTGCCTGGGTTTTTTGGAGCGCAAGTTCCTAGGTCAAAATATCTTTGACTGCATCAGCAACTAATTTCCTTCCATTTTAAGATCAGGAGTGGGTTTGTTTGTGGCTTATCCTGTTCTCTTTACAATTCCAGTAATGCACTCATTACTCATGCACTCAGCCTGCCAACATGCAGCTACACCACGACCATGCAGAGATACCAGGCAAAAACCTTCTTCAGCAAGAGCCTAACCACTTCCTTTTGACATTCAACAGCTTGGTTACCACCGAGCTAACAAAGCTTAGAAACTTAACTAAATAAATACTGCAGCAACAGGAACATATCAAAGTTGAGTTTTCTGTGGCTGGTGCCCCATTGCCTTTCTGTCACTTATGAAGCACAACCCCATTTTTCTGAACATTTGTAGAGATAATTCAAGTTTGACTCTTTTAAGGGAAAACATTCTACTTGAATAGCTTCAAATATGAGCTCTATGTTTGCATCCTCCCATCACTATGGCCGCAGATGATACCTTTCATAAGATGCAATGTAGAAACTCTTCAAGTCTACCTTTCAACACAGGACCTCTGCATCTAGAAGGGCAAGGATGACACGTGCATAGGAACCTGAAAGTTATTCTCCAGTTTGCAGATCACCCAGACTTAGCAATATATCACTCTTCTTTCATCGCTGCTGGATCTAAACACTGACCGAGCAGCAATGAATAAAACAAGTTGCACTCAGTTTGAGTACCATTGCTGTAAGAAGAGGCATGAGTGCTAGCATTTAAAAAAAATTCCTTTCCAAGAAAGGTGAGAGGAATAGAAACAAATGTCAGAATTGGAGATTGAGCATCATTTGCAAAATCATCTTTCTCAAAATGTATATTCAACTGTAACCATCAACAGCTCTCCTGAGCCCCTTTTGACATTTTGAGCTCAATAACCTGTGGGGTTCTAACTTTCATAATCTTGTATAAATATTATTCTATACCTATTTTTTTATAGATGTTTGAAGTCACGGAAGGTGCTATTGGGACTGTAAGCCCTACGCACAATTTTGAGCCACCACATTATGATGGTATTGAGTCACTCACGATCTTGGGAGACAGCTTGTTTAGTGGATCAAGAGACAATGGAATAAAAAAGTGGGATATGGCCCAGCAAGAACTGTTCCAGGTATGAACACAGTGTTAATGTAAGTTCCATGTTGGCTGAACAAATCCTACAAAAGGAGAAAATCTTGATTTATCTAATATGGGCACTTGCCTGAAAACAATGATCCCCTTTCTATTCCATGACTGTTAGTGGATACTAAATACCTCTGAACGTCTCCTGATTCACATTAATTTTCCTAGTCTATTGAATTATGGAACACAGACCATTCTCATTGAATGAGCTATCGTATTATTTTGCTCTCTTTTCCAGAATCCTTGAAAATACATCTTCTCCAAAACGCTTCTAACATATTCAATTGATCCTTTCAAAATTGTCTTAATTTCCTTGCTTCTTAAATCTATCCCATTTAGCCCTCTCTCCTCCCCATCTATTAAATCAAAAAATGTATATTTTCCTTGAATTCAGGCATGTCCATGACATTTGAGAATTGTGTAGGCTGAGTAAAACTTTTTGAGATGAGAAATAATAGAAAATTGCTTAGGAAGCTCTGAAGAAGTGAAGTACTATATTGAAGGTCACAAGACAAAAGATGATTAGACTGGATGGGTTTGAATAGGAAATGGTGGAAAAGATAAATTTGGAATCTTAGTGTGGAATAAGGTAAAATTAAAATCTTTTTGGGTGTTGTGACAATATTTTGAAAAGAAGGGGCACAAGATTTTATTAAAGATACTTTTACCCAGTTGGTCTAAGGAGTGATATTTGAGTCAAGATGCAAGTAAGAATTGTTTATGAAGATCATGTATTGCTGGTGTGAGATGAAAAATAAGTTGAATGTAATTCATTTGAAGCAGAAGTTATAGAGAACTGACACTGTCTGTTATACACAAGTAGCTGAGAATGCTAAACAAAGCAATCTAAAAAAGGAAGGTCCTTGAAAGAATATAAAGTGAGCACTTGAAGAGCAATATTTCACCGAGTACAAAGACATTATATCAGCTGAGATAAAGGATTGTTACTGCCTAGATTTGTGATCAGTAGTAATATAACAATGCTGGTTTTAACGTGAAGAAAATGATCTCCAATTACTTGATCTTTGTGGCATGGATTTTTGTTTTTAACTGTTTAAATGTGGTAGATCACTGCTATCCAGCAGTCCTCAAGCATGCTTAACAGCCAATCTAGTATTACTGTATTTTCACTCTTATAACGCATACGTGCAAATAATGCACAGAAAATCATAAATTGTGTAAAATATTTTTGTGTAATATACCGCGCAGGTATAATATTCTAAATTTTGACTGACAAAAGCAATTTGCATTTAAATGGGACATGAGATAAAACACATACCAGTATTTGCCACAGTTAATCTGCAATTAACACCCAATTTCCCCCAGTGGAATCAATAGCCCATTATATAGATGATATCCTGCTGCAACACACTAACAAGCATTGGCGAGAAATCAATTTAATAGATCGAAGACAGGCTTCTGAGTTGATCAGAATTTTAATTCTAATATTGTCTCAAATCTGAGGCACGAGATATGTTAATTTCCTCCCTCAGGAACAGGTCTGGGCAATTTACATTGAGAAGGTGCCGCACCCTAGCCAGAATGTCATGTTTTTAGGAATACCATGGATTTCAGTTCAAAGGGACATATTCCCAACATCCAAATTTCCCACACCCTCTATAAATTGTGCGCGTTCTTTCGTTGCTGCTATTATGTTCCCATGCCCACGTTTGCTCTAAATTTAGTCTTTTTCATGGCCGCATAAAAATACAGTAACTAACTGTTCAGCCTTCTTAAGAAAAACAATGTGTAGATTGGGATTATATGGAATTGTTACCAAATAAAGTAAATTTCTAACAGTTAAGATGTTTGATCTTAATGATCATTATTATTGAAGTGAGAATTAGAATGAATATTTTTTTGATGAGATTTTTGCTCAATTTTGGTGTGGGAAATGCCTACCCTTCACTGAACAAGCGATAATTTATCAGGTTTAAGTCTGCATAGATCTGACTGCTTCTAGGTTAGACTGTAAAAGGTTGCAATAGTCCAGCCTTTGAAAGAGTAAGATGTCTGAAACCAGCTTCTTGATGACTGTGTTGAAATATACATGTGAGTATTGTGCATGTTACTGGCAGGTTGCCTCCAAAATGTTGCTTTAACCCTCTTAATGTGTTGCTAATTCCCGCCTTTGGTGATGGCTTATTCTCCTGCATTTTAAACCACACTTTTTAACTCAACTAAAATTGTGCATATGTATATTTAAGAGTTCAAATTTATGGACTTAGCATAATTCTGTTTTTTTAGCAAGTTCCAAATGCTCACAAGGATTGGGTGTGTGCCTTGGGAATAGTACCAGACCGGCCATTTCTGCTCAGTGGCTGCAGGGGCGGCATCCTTAAGCTTTGGACTGTAGACAGTGTTTCACCACTTGGGGAAATGAGAGGGCATGACAGTCCCATAAATGCAATTTGTACCAACTCTACCCACATCTTTACTGCTTCAGAGTAAGTACCAACATTGACTTTATCATTATTTTACATGTCAAACTTTAAATAATATCTCTTTGAAAGAAATGGAACTTTAATAAACATTTGCACAAAAAATAAATTATTTTCTAGTGACCAAACAGTGAGAATTTGGAGTACTCGAAGGCAATTGGATGGACAAATGGTGGAGACTGCAGGCATCAATAATGATTTTAACAGCAGCTGAACACTGCGAAAAGGCAAAGCAACATTGGCCAGTATTTTTATTGTGATTGAGAAAGCAGTTCCAACTGGACTGAAAGCGGCTGGAAGATGCAGAGTTTCATCAATTCTAATAAGTAAAATTCAGTCCCATCAGAGAAAGTAGCACCTCCATAATTATGACATAACCTAATGCTTGATTGAGTTTGTGTTCTGTGAATAGAAATTGTGAAAACTTTTTTCACTCTGCAGAGCTATTATAAATGTATTCAGTCTGCAGTAGCTTTCAGAACAATAAGGCTTGCATCAAACAGCATGTCTAGAAAACAATTCTATACAGCTTATGGGAATTACTATGTACTTTGTCTGTTGTATACCCAAAATGTTTGTGTAGGTTTTAATCAACCATGGGTATAAATGTCAGTACTTGTGTCTGGAGTTTATTTCTAGTTGGAATTTCATTACTTTTAAGACTGGTTTTAGCAATTTTATCTATTTACGCAGCACTATTCCCATTCTGTCACTAATTTTTGTTGCAGAATGTACCTTTTAATGTTTGTTGCATATTCCCATTGATAACATTACTGTGTTGACACTCACTGTTCAGATTACACTATTATTCCATCAGCCTGCATTTCTTTCAAGTAGGAGGAAATGGACATTGCAGTTGAGTGCATAAAATGCTGCTATATTAATAGTGAGAAATCTATTCATTCTTGCATTAAGTAACATTTAACTGGGCAGTTTCACCTGGAGTGGAAGGGCACTGTACATAAGAAGTTTGAGATGAAATGTGTTTGTTTCCAGAGGTTGTGGAATATAGATGATTAAATGGGTATATATTTTATTTAGGTTTAGACTTTGAACGATTATATGATTTTACTGAGCGTCTGAAAATTTTATGTAAATAACTACCTTGAATTGAATTTAGATTTTATTTGCTGTCTGTTATGGCTACTTGTATACAAATAGCTCAATAAAGAATGTGTGTTAAATTTGCAAATATTTTATGATATTTTATAGGATGAATTCAAAGGAAAGAGACATTTTGGTCCAGTGCACCATCTTTGAAATAATGTTCATTTGTCACAATTGATCCTGAGTTCCAGTGTAAATTGGTTAAATTACACACAAATGCCATGAATGAAATGAACCATCAGTTAATGAATCGCTGTTTTGTAGAAATCTTTATTAAATATGAATAGCTTTTTTTTTGCACTTTAAGCTTTTTAGTATATGAGGCAAACTATAACAAGGCACATATCTAAGCAATTTAATGAGGCATTGACAAATTGATTTGCATGTTGGATTTATTTTCTCCTGTTAGCTGTGGTTGGCCACTGTAGTTGACATTAGCTATTCATGGATTTGCAGGGAATAAAACTACAAATTTCATGCTGATGATTGTTCTTCAATAAATTTTTCTAGGAATTGGCCAGTGGGAAGAGCAAGTTGGAAAAATTTGGTTTGCAATGGTGAAGACCACTTTTTGTCTTTACTAGATAAGCTGTGCGCTGCTATTATATATCTCCTGATTATCAACAAAACTTGTCATATCTAGCAACTTCACCAGTTTGTCTTTTTACTTGTTTGATGGATTTTTCTAGTGTTTTATTTTAATAAATATCAATCACTTTTCTTTGAAGCCTTCCAAATCGACATTTTATTACAAGCAAATAAGACAATTTATCAACTGGGTTATTAGTGCTTTCACACCAAAATCCCAGTAAATTAGCACGTCAACGACCCTTGATTAAAGCTGGGTCAGTTCGGAGCATTCACACTGAACCAAGAACAGCCGGTTCAGTGTGATCCTTTACCCATCCTGGGTCAAAAGGAGAAGGGACCTGCAGCATTACAGCGATAGCATCCCAGGAAGGCAGGTAACCCTTTCACAAGGGAGCCGTTGCTCTGAGTGGCTTGTGTGTTCCATTTACATTGGTAGATTTGGAGTCAAGTAACCCTAGCTAAAAAAGGCAAATTCCTCCACCCTCACCCCCCAAAAGGTATTAGTGAACCAGACCAATAAACGACCACGATACATTGTGAAATAGGACGTTGTGTGAACACAATATTATATACTTAGAAAACTTGTGGGATACTGTAGTGTTCCTGTATTGACTAATAACCAAGATACTGTACACATATTACTGTATTTCAGCTAATGTATCTGGCAAGGTAATATGGGTTAAGTAGGTTCATACTGTACAATACTGTAAAGTTTTTATTTGTAAGTAGAGAAAGTTCACATTAAAAATAATGATAAAGTACAGTACATAAGCCAGTAAAATGGATGTTTATTTATGACTATCAAGACGTATGGTTTATAGGTTATACATGTAGCATTACACGCCTGGCAGTGCAATCACTTTGTATATAAGAGACATTAGATAAACCTGTTGCATGCGGGAAGCTGTTGCATTTGCTATGTCTGATTATGTCTGCTATGGGATTTCTGAACTATTATATCTTAAAAGGACCATTATGTATGATATTTTGATGCAAAAACTGAAAAGATCCAAAATCCAATTTTTTTTTTTTGCATCTCTTAATCAGGGATAGACTGTTGTATCAGGGAAGATGGAGCAGTTCTCCAAAATGCTGGTTGATAATTACACTGTATATAATGGTATTGAATTGAATCCTCTGGACACATCGAAATGCAGCAAATTGGGAACATCCTCACATTTGAGTAGCTTCTAGTTCTGTTCACCTCTAGTTAGTGACTTTCTCACATCAGAAATAGGTATTTAGTCCTTGTCTCTTGCCTCTTCATTCATTAAAATCATGTTTTTTTTTGCTATGGTGTCACTTTGCTGTTGTAACCCTATATCTCTTTGTGCAGCCTCCTGAAATCTCTTCAATCTTGTATAACCTCCGCAACAACTTCCACAACCCTCATGAGCTGAGAATCTCAAAAATTTAACCACACTCTGGGTGAAGAAATTCCTTTTCATCCCAGTCATTAATTGGTAAAACTTTAATTTGTGACTGTGATCCCGTGGATAAGAATCTATTCAACATCTACCTTTTTGAGTTCTGTCGGGATTTCATTGAAGCATGCACAATTACCTCTTCTGATCTCTCAAACATGTAAAACCAGCCTGCTTAACCTGTTTACTAACAAATATCAGAACATTCACTGCATTCCATCTTTTGCAAACCCCTCACTGCCACCATTTTATGTATCAATGGCAATTTTGAATACGTTGTCTATTTGAGCAGACTACCCATGCCCAATTTCTTGGGAATTGCTTTAACTTCACACTACACACCACTGCTGGATTCCATCTGAAGAGTCAAATGAGTGCTATAATTGTGAAATCGATAGTTTCTCCACAAAATCAATGCAAAGGTTCAGCTTGTGGATATGAAAGTGCAATGACTGTATCATGTTTTTGTTGTGAATCAAAGGTTGATCAGGATAACTTAAAATAATTGCAGCATTCCTTCAGTATTACACTGAAGTAACAATCTCAATTATTTCTCAAATTCTAGAATGGTTATTAATCCCACAGCGACCTGATTTAAGAATTTAAGAGGTGAGTTATTTGCAACATTTAAATGTTTCCACTGTTCCATTAATTCAGAGTATACAGGAGATGGTGTCAAACTAATTTAATTCTTTCAATATTATTTCAGAAACTTCACTGCCAAAACTTTTACTGAAGCAATGAGATATAAAGGTAAAGGTTCCATTATTGTCACATAGTACTACATTTAGAATGTAACATACATGAAAATCTTTAACTTTTGTCTACTGTAAGGCAGACAAGAGAGTCACCACTTTGTCCAGCGCCCCTCACAGAAACCGACAGCACATGGAGAATCCCCAGAAAATACTTTTGAGCCATTAAAAATGAGATCACATTTGTAGTAATCAACACAAAAAAAATCTTAACTTTGTGAACATTCTGAAAGACCACTTGAGGTTATTTGTTGTTAAAACATTTAGAGCACAATGCAGACATGTGACCTGAAAATTCAAGCAGCTGGCACCATTTTCTATTTTCTATTCAAAATAGAAGAGGGAGAATTTAACCAATATGATGAAATAACTTTTAATTAGTTCTGAATTATTAGCCCCTTTTACAATTGTGTCCCAGTAAATCGGCCGTTCAGTGTCCTGGTTAGGAATGGTGTTTTTTGCTGTTCACATTTGGCCACTCTTAACCAGGACACTGCATGCTTTCACACTTAGAAGGAGCCATCCCCATGGATAGGACTGTTTCACACTTGGCTGATCGCAATGCTAGCGTCTGCAGACATTGGGGATTGCAGTAGGGGTCAAGGCAGTCTGGCTTGAGATGATATCTTTTCATGCCAGCATCCAGACAGTTTTGCTTTCACACTTGACCCTTGTTTTTTCAGCCGATTGGCCGTTAATTACTGGGACCACATGCAAGTGTGAAATGGGCTATTAATTTACATAGAATAGAATTACTCTTTTTTTAAAATTAGAAAGACTACATAAAAGTATAAGAATATCTAACTCCAATTTACATTTCCAAAATAAAATTGCAAATAAGTATGCCATTTCTTTTTCCTTCAAGCATTGTTCAGTCATAATGTGTTCTGTGTTTGGCACTGATTTTTAAAATATATCTTAATATCTGAATTGCATCTAAAATTTACCAAGTAACTCCATAAATCAAAGAAATTTAATATTCCAAAATGTTAATTATTGCCTTTGGATATCTAATAAATGTCTTCTTTGATCAAATATAATTGTACTTGGCTGCAATATATTTGTAAGATCAAAGGTCCTCTCCCAGACATGTTCACTTTGTTTCTCTTGACAGACGACCTGCTGAATATTATTTGTTTATAGATTTTACAAGAAGCTGTTGCACTTGCAAGAGAATATGGAGTATTGGTTGGCGGGGTGGGCGTGGGGTGGGGGGTGGTTGTTGTGGAGGAAGCAAAGGAAGGATGTGTGTTTAATGTGCCTTTGACTATGGAGAGCAATGAATAATCAGTTGGGAGTATTGATAATTTTTATTCTGATTTATTGAAAACTACAGAAAATAGAAAGAAAATAGGAGACAGACAGCCATCAATCTCTTGGAATCTGCTTAACTGTTCCTTAAGATTGTGGTTTTCCAACACTATTCTGATATTCTTTGATTCCAGAAATCTATCAATCAGTACTCTAAATGAACTCAACCACTGAGCTGGCAATAAATTCTGATTTTGAGACATTGCGTTTGGATTGGTGAAGTTTGAAAGTAGGCTTCTGTGTCTCATTATGGACCATAAGCTGTAGCAGAAATGTCAATTAGCATAATCTGTAACTTCAAGGCTTGGTATATCCATCACTTTATCAGTACTTTCAAGGAGGGGGATACCGGTAGCAGCTCAAACCATACTCTAAAATTAAAGTGTTATACTTATGAAACTGTAACATAGGACACATGGTGCAAAATGATGTAATACATGGAACTAAAGAATATCACAACTTGTTGATCAGATGAAAACTGCAATTCCACAACATCTTGACATGAATGATAGAGGAAATAGAAATGCTAACAAAGAGAGGAGGGTTCAGGAATAATCCCATTGCATGGTTTCAGATGGTTCAGCCTTATCTTTAGCATTCTTGTTCAGTTAGATATTGCAAACAAACAACCCATCTTGGCTTCTTTCGAAGATGTGCATCTTCATCAAAAGTTGGCTCCAGCGAATTTGATTCACTCCAGCTAATGATCAAAAAAAAGTGAGAGCACTGGATGTTGCCAAGGCTATGAGACTTCACAACATTACAGCTGAAGTGCTGTAGTGTCTTCCAGAAGTGGTTGTTTTTCTAGCCAAGCTGTTCAGGGACACTTGCAACATATTCCCAACAATGTTAACAAAGGGCACTTTGCTTAATTACTGCCCAATCATCAGTAACATGATGATAAATGTTACCATACACCACATACTCACCAATAATGGTTTCTCAATTGAGTTTTCATCAGACCTGGTCAAGATCTCACCCACAGCCTTTCTCAAGTCTGATTATTTTTTTGCATTAATTTATAGGGAGTAGGCATCAGGTCAGATACAATTTATTATCATATAATAGAACTGAACTGTAATGTTTCACAAAATTGCCTTTAGACTGCCATAAGGCAAAGATTCATCATGAGCATTGCCCGCTGCTACTTAAAGTAAGAGAAAGAGAACTAAAAGAGAGTCCCCTCAGAGTCACCAGTGTCCATGGATTCGCCTCCAGTGCTCCCTCAGCCTCAGTAGCCACACGACTGCAGTTTGGTCCCAATCATTGGTATCCTGAGCTCATTTTCAAATGTCCGGCATGATGAGGAAGCCCTTCATGCTAGGGCCCTTCATGAGACCTTCTTCCTCTCACCACCTTTTCGAATTCCAGTTCAGATCCTTGGTTCGCATGAGCTAGTCTACAACAGCTTGATATGAATCCTTTGACTTCAAGTCACCAACAGTCCATAGTCTGTATATCTTGCCCACAAGTTGCCAGCAGCTCATCACGTGTGTCCATCAGCTGCAGAGCTCCTTGCTGGTCTACCACTGTGATCATCATCCTTAGGGAATCTCCTCTGTTTTGCCTTCTCAACAGGGGTTATTCTCATTACTGGTGCACTCCAGCAGTTTGCTGCTCCTGTGTAGCCTGAAGCCCCCGTGGCAGCT
This sequence comes from Narcine bancroftii, assembly GCF_036971445.1. Taxonomy (NCBI): domain Eukaryota; kingdom Metazoa; phylum Chordata; class Chondrichthyes; order Torpediniformes; family Narcinidae; genus Narcine; species Narcine bancroftii. The sequence continues at coordinate 26,756,845 of NC_091481.1, forward strand.
GCCAAAAGCAGGTGCCGCCATCTTGGGCCCACACCCTACAGTGGCAGGATTTTAGATAAAACCCATTTGGTGCCTTTAACTGGCTGTTTAAAAGCCTGTACAGAGCCGTCAGCAGAAGGACTGGGCAGTAGAACCACGTGGGGGAGCACGGGAGTGCTGCAGTTGCAGAGGCGCTGGCAGTGCTGCCATTTTTTTCTCTATTTACTTTTGACAAGATGTGAGTGAATTATTGGCTTTGTTGGCGTCCAGGTGAAAGTGCTGACATATGTTTGTGTCCTGAGTTTAAGAACCAGTGGCTGTGAATACCACACCTGACAGAAGTATATGAGGGTGAACTACCAAAGGTCTGCATTAACCTTTCCCTTAGATTTATTTAAAGTACCCTTCCAAAGGTGATTGAATTTAAAATCCTGCAAAGACTATGAAAATTCAAATGTTATCAAAAACCTCAGATGCATTTCTGCTGGAACACAAACCATTCACTTACAGATGGCAATGTGCAATCTTTGAGGGTGTAAATGGTGCCAAACTACACGTTACAGAATCCTCCTTTGTAAACTTTGGTTTGAGATGTGTATATGTAATGGTGTATGCATGGGCCTAACGTAATCTTCATTTATTATCATAGTTGAGGCAAAAAGTTGCATTTCCTGCCTGGGAGAAAATGAGTCAAAAGCCAAGAAAGCATCTGGGATAAAATAAAGGTTTAATAGTCTAAACAAAAAACTGTCTTTGATTCTACAAGGTCCTATTTCCCTATGAAGAGAGAGATGATGCAAAATGGCATATTTTTGCCTGATTAACTTGCTCCGTTAGTGTGAGGCCTAAGAACCATGGACAAATTGTACTGTCTTTTTAAACTGTAATCCTTTAATCGCCATGAAATTTAAATAATCTGCCGCGCGCCCTTGATCATTTTTTTTTTCCTCAGCGTCATCTACACGTGTATACTTGCCCAGATGACCGAACACTAACTTTACATCACACACTTTGGCTCCTCCACTTTCTCTGGATTATTAGGTTTGGATCTGTGATATTCATTCTTAGATGGAGCTTTCATCGACTAGATACTGGGAAGACTGGAGGGGAATGGAGTCATTCCCCTCTCATGACTCAGGTTAAAAATATATGAATTGCAGCCTTGGGATCCAATTCAACAAGTTGAATTACTGATCAAAAATCCCAACCCTTACTTAGTTTTTTTTTCTACCTCTGCAACCAAACCAACTCTGTCTCTACTTCAGTTCTGCTGTCATTAAAATACTCATTCATGCCTTTGCAACCTCAAGACCCAAAGACGTCTGACCTCCATATTCGATGAACTTCAGATCACCTGACATTCTGATGCTATATCCTAGCCTGTGTTCTCTTTTGTTCATCCATGTTCTGATTGATCTCCAATGACTCCTTGTCTTTAAAACTCATTTTTAAAAATCTTGTTAACAATCTAATGAGATTGTTCTTCTTGGCTTTCCTCATTTATCTATCTTATTATCGTTAGGTCTGGTCATAAAAGGGCCATCACAGAGACAGCAGTCGATTATAATCACTCTTCTAGTCTTGTGAAACCTACTTATAACATGTTTCACCACTGTGGCCATCTCTAACTCACCAAAAAAATAAATATTTTTACCTGAAATATTCATTTAGAATTTATTTAATTCATTAGATTGTGGAGTAGCACTTAATTTGAGTGTTTTGATTTAAATCTTTTTACATGGTGAAAAGCAAATTCAGCTTTGGAACAGGGCAATGGTTGATTATTCCTCCATTGAAAATATTCTTCTTTTTTCTTTGGCTTGGCTTCGCGGACGAAGATTTATGGAGGGGGTAAAAAGTCCACGTCAGCTGCAGGCTCGTTTGTGGCTGACAAGTCCGATGCGGGACAGGCAGACACGGTTGCAGCGGTTGCAGGGGAAAATTGGTTGGTTGGGGTTGGGTGTTGGGTTTTTCCTCCTTTGCCTTTTGTCAGTGAGGTGGGCTCTGCGGTCTTCTTCAAAGGAGGTTGCTGCCCGCCAAACTGTGAGGCGCCAAGATGCACGGTTTGAGGCGTTATCAGCCCACTGGCGGTGGTCAAGAGATTTCTTTAGGCAGTCCTTGTACCTTTTCTTTGGTGCACCTCTGTCACGGTGGCCAATGGAGAGCTCGCCATATAACACGATCTTGGGAAAATATTATAGCACATGTAAACCATTGGGTGGCACTCACAACCTGTATAGATAACAACTTGGAAAAATTCCCAGCAAGAATATTTATTTCAACTCCAGTGCCTGGAAAACCTCTTGCGGTTTGTGATGTTCATGCATTTTATTTCATGTGGCAGCATCGAAATGCAATGAAAGCAAGCAAATTAAGCATGCAGCTATGGTTCATTCCATGTCAAACCCATTTGTAAATCATATTATAAAAAGAAGTACCAATGAAGTATAAAACTAAAATAATCTGAATCAGAACCAGAATCAAAATTTTATTGTCATGAGCAAGTCATGAAATTTGATGTTTTGATGCAGCACCATTATGTAAACATTCATATCATCACTATCTAATAACATTACTATAAATAATAGGGCATGTAAAGTAAGGCAGTGTCTTTGGTTCATTGATTATTCAGGAATCTGACGGCAGCGGGGAAGAAGCACTCCTTGTGCCACTGACTTCTTGTCTTTAGGCTCCTGTACCTTTTTCCTGATGGTAGCAGAGTGAAGAGGGCATGGCCTGGATGGTGGGGGGTCTTTGAGGAGAGAGGCTGCTTTTTTTTTACACTGTCTCATGTAGATGTCCTTAATGGAGTGAAATCTGGTGCCTGTGATGTCGCAGGCCAAATTAACAACCCTCTGGAATTGAGGGTTCCAAAATGGCAGTAGAGGGGTGGTAGAAGGATTGTAGACCTCCATGGATAGTAAAGGATAAAATACAGAAAAAAATAAGAAGATCCCCCTAAAAATTGTAAGAAAAGCACAAGAAGAAACAAAGAAGTCAATTAAGAATGGGAAAGAAAGTAAAGAAATTGATTCCAGAAAGAATGGAGAAAATGAAGAACGGGAAGGAATAACCTTGCAGTCGAGAAGGAGAGGACAACTGCGGGCCTTTCCAGAGGCCGACGACAATGGCAGCGTCGGGATTGCAACATCACGACCCCCATTGGGATGAGAATTCGCCCAGAGTGGTGAACAAGGGCACCCCTGGCAGGGTTGACCCAAGTGGTGGTCGGCAGAGAGCCACGAGCGAGGAGACAGGAGCGGCATCAGGTGTGGACAGCGAGGAGGCCCATGGATGAGGGAACTGACCTGGGATGGTAGCAGCGGTGACGGAAAAAGAATCGCTGTGGGCCGCTTGGAAAATAAAAGACTTTCCGGGGGTTGAGAGGAGGCAGAATTCAAAGAAACATCAGGGGTCCAAGACATTGGGCCTGGCGGGAGACGGGCGTGGCGAGGCCAGAGAGGAATGGAAGAAAGGTCAGGAGATTCAATGTCGGAGAGTGAGGAGGAAGATGGAGAAAAGGAGGAAGAATGTGGGGGAAAGAGAAAAATATTAAAGAGAAGAGCAGAAAAGAAGGGAGGTGGAGGGCTTGATGCCTTTGACCAGGGATATAATGGTGGATATTGGCCAGTGGGTGATTGAAGAGAGATTAGATAACTTGACAGAAATGAAGGAAAGAATTGAATGAATGGAGGAAAGGTTGGATAAGAGGGAGAATAAAATGAATATGTAGGTGAAGGACATGGAAAAATGTGGGAAACATAGATAAGTTGGAGAATTACAGCAGGAGGAATAATGTCAAGGAAGGTATGGAGGGGGGAGACTTGGGGTTCTTTTGGAAATAGAAGGACCCCACCAGTCTCTTTTCCCTAACCCCTGCCTGGGTCCAATTCAATGACCCTATTCCATCCTGGTTAGACTCTTTCACGACCAAGACAGAGAGCGAATTTTACAGGTGGTGGCTTTGAGAGTTGAGGAAAGAGGGGGTCCAGCAGTACATGAAGGTGTGAATATTCTCTTTTACCTGGACATTAGTGCAACACTATTAAGGCACAGAGGACAATTTGATCTAGTTTTTTTTTAAAAAAACTAATACAAAAAGGAATTGAGTATACCCAGCAATTCTGAAGGCAATAAGGCCAGGGGAGGAGAAAAAGATTTTTGATGGACACTCGGAAGACAATAGACTATGCAAAAACCCTACCACCATCTCAGGATTAAATATAAATAAGGGAAAAAAAGGGAATCAATGGAAGGACTGATTGTATATTCTGTAAGTACTCTGAATATAGAGGGTAATGTTTTTAATGTGTTATTGTTTAAATATGACCATTTTAAATGAAGAAAGAGGAGAGGGAGTAGTCTAAGTGATAGATGGGTGCAATACGCACTCTCCAAAATGGCAAGGGGCTTGGCACCAATACCTCTGGTGTTGGTGCCAGAAAGGGAAAGAGTAGATGAGGAGAAGAGAAGGGGGTAATTTTTTAATTGTTTTAGTTTTCGTTTAGCTTGTTTAGGTTTTGTTTGGAGCATGGTCGTCTGCATCAGAGATAGACAGAAGATACGTATCGGAGAAAAGAAGGAAGGGGAGGAAAATGATGGAAGGACTTTGGGATAATGGATAAGATGATTAAATTTGTAAGTTTAAACATGAATGGGAGGAATGAACGATAAAGAAAAAGTTTTGGCACACCTTTAAAAATAAATGCAGGCAGACATCGTATTTTTACAGGAAACCCACCTTATAAAGAACATATAAAGTTAAAGAGGGTGTGGGTGGGTGGGCCAGGTGGCATTGTCCTTTAATTCCAGAGCCAGTGGAGTGGCTATCCTGATAGGGAAGAATGTTCCAGTGGTGGTCTGGGGAGTGGTCGTCAATCTGGCCAGGCGATTTGTAATGATGCATTGTCAAATATACTCTGAATCATGGGCACTTATGAATATATGTGCCCCGAATTTTGATGATGAACAATTTATACATGATGTATTCTTAAAGGTAACAGAGGGGTGCAGAAATGTCTTGATTGAAAGGGATTTCAATTTTTGTCTGGATCCATGGATAAGTCAGCAAAGAGAAAGTAACAAGGGCCAAGGTGTCTAAGTCTACCTTGGCCTTTAGGATTTATGAAAAAGCTGAATTTAATTGATGTCTAGAGAAGGCAGAATCTGAGAGAGAGGGGTTATTCTTTTCACTTGAGACAACACGATTCCAGCATCAGAATTGATTTATTTTTGGCATGAGCCCAAATGGAGGGTAGGATAGTGGAGACCGAGTACATGGGTCGACCTCTCTCTGACCATTCACCCATGAATCTGTCCATTATAAAGCCAGATAAGCAGGCAACGGTGTATAGATGGCGCCTTAACTTGTTGCTGTTGGGAAAACCTGAATTTTGTAGCTTCATTGGTGCTCAGATAGAATTGTTCTGTGAGACAAACTGCCCCTCTACTGACTATAACTTCCACACTGAAGGCTTATTTAAGGGGCCAGATAATTGGATATACCAACGATATCAAAAAGGGGCATATGAAAGAGATTAACAAATTGGTACAGGAATTGGCCTGATTGGAAAAAATTTATCAAAAATCGGGTTTGAAAGATAAATACGAGAATTTAATGAATAAAGAACTCAAATATAAACATAGAAGGCAGAAAAGTTGATTTTAAGATTTAGACAACAGTATTATGAGCTGGGGAAAATGACACATAAAGTCTTGTCTTGGCAGGTGAGGGCAGAAGAGGTCTCAAGAATGATCAATGTGATCCAAACGCAGGAGAGCTGTGTAAATCAGTCGGGGTGGCGGGTGGGGGGTTGGTAGCTCTGCTAAAATAGATGATTTCTTGCATACATTGGAACTACCAAATTTGGATCAAGAGGGGTTGATTGTCCCTTTCTCTGGAGAAGAGACTGAAAGAACCCTGAGCTCTTTGCAGGTTGGTAAATCACCAGGGGAAGGATGGTTTCCCTGTTGAATTTTATAAAGAGTTCAAAGATCTCTTAATGCTCCTTTTATGAAGATGGTAGATCAGGTAGTGGAGACACATACCCTCCCAGAGTCTTTCTCAATAGCAATCATTACGATGATCCCAACAAAAAGATAGGGACTCATTGAAGCCCTCCTCCTTTAGGCCCATTTCTTTACTTAATGCAGATTATAAAATCATAACAAAAGCATTAGCCAATAGGTTGGCGGAATATTTGCCAAAATTAACGAGACTAAGTTGGATTTGTACGAAAGGCAATCATCAGACAATATAGGTAGATTGCTTAATATAGTACATCTGGCGTAGTTGGGTGAATTCAGATGTGACTGTAGCTCTGGTTACGGAGAAAGCCTTCAATAGATTGGAGTGGGACTTTCTGTTCAAGGTACTGGAGAAATTTGGATTGGGACATACATTTATTACTTGGGTTAAGAGACTATTATAAACCACAACCAAAGTTATTACAAATGGACAAAGATCCAGTAGACTGGGCTGTCCACTGTCCCCGGTGCTGTTCATACTGGCCATTGAGTCGCTGGCAGAAGCCATTTAGCAGGATGCAGACATAAAAGGGTTCAAAGAGGGTCAGGACGAGCACAAAATCAATCTACTTGCTGATGACGTGTTAGTATTTTTGACAGATCATGGGAGTGGTGGTCAGACCTGTGACTAGACAGCATGAGAACAGTTATTAATGCCAGGTACAGATTGGTACAGTACAATTTCTTGCACCAGCTGCAATTCACACCACAAAAATTACATAAATCTAGACCAGAAATGTGCTTTAGGTGTGGAGATTGGAACCTTTGTCCAATCCACCTGGCTGTGTACAAGGATAAGATTCTTCTGGGAGGACCTGGGGACATTCTGAAAAAGAATACAAAGGTGGATTTTCCACAGGATCAGGAAGACATTGAGAACATGAATTTTAGACTGTCCAACCACCAAATTCAGTTTGTGAAGGTCACCTTGTCAGTAGCCAGGAAATGTATATTGGTTATGTGGAAGTCCAACACCCAACCAAATATTGCACGATGGAATATGGAAATGCAGAGTTGCATTCCCCTGGAGAAAATCACATACAATTTAAGGAGGAAATATGAGACATTCGTTAGAGTGTGGCAACCTTGTCTGAAACACAGTGGTACACAGATTTAATTCACCCTTTCGGAATAAAGGAAATGAAACAATCTGTCCCACAGAGAAACAAATGGGATCAAAGAAATGGGATGTCGCACAGTTGACATGCTCTTGTTTTTTTTTTGTCCCTTGCCGCTTTATATTTAAGTACCTGGGTTTTTTTCAGTTTCAGTTTTTCACAAGGGTCATTTACCTCACCGGTACTTGTGTTTTGTGTATTTGTATAATTTATATAACTTTATTCTCCATTGTATTGGGGCATGGGGGAGGGGAGGGGGTAGTGTACAGAAAAAGTGGAATCTGTATGTCATAAATAAGTATTGAAAAAAAGTGTATTGTCTGAATAAGTCTTTGAAAATCAAAAACAAAATGTTCAAAAAATAAAACAACCATCTGGAATTTATTCTTGTCCTGAGTTGGCACCTCCATACCAGACAGTGATGCAACCAGTCAGAGTGCTCTCCACAGTACACCTGTAGAAGTTTGAGAGTCTTCAGTGACATACTGAACCTCCTCAGGCACCTTATGATGTATAGCCACTGGCAAGCCTTCTTGGTGATTACATCAACATGGAGGCTCCAGGACAGATCCTCGGAAATATTGACACCCAGGAATTTGAAGTTCTTCACCCTCTCCACAACTGAGCCGCTCCAACCCCATAGTCCCACGCCGGGGGGCTGTCAGGCAGCGAGGGGGGGGGGGCTGTCAGGCAGCAGGGAGGCGAGCTGTTAGATGGCTGCCCCTGCCCCGACTCAGGAGCCGCCGTTTGCTCCGCGGCATCTTTCCCAGCTTCGGACCTTTCAGGTGGCAGAACACCGCTTTCAGCGTTGCCACCTGAACGTCCCTTCGCAGCCGCCCCGGAGCTGCATTCTTCAGGCATTTCCACCTGAAAGCAGCTTATGATTAAGGAAAATCCCAAGCTAGATCAGTTAATGATATGGACAGAGATGTGGCAGGGAGAGTTTAATGTGGACAAGTGTGAGGTTTAGCACTTTTGCAGGTCAAATATAAGGAAAAGGTATACTTGGGAGCATTTATGCACAGCTGAATCTTGGGGTGTGTGATAGTACAGATCTATCACCAATATACATAGTGTATATAGTTACTGTATCTAGACTGTGCTTACAGCGATTGGCTGAGAGCTAAGCCACACCTATTGTCTGGGCCTTAAAGGGTTGTGTCCCTAGCCAGGTCGGATCATTCCAGACTGGTCGGCCACCTGTGAAGAGCTCCGGTCTTTTGCTAATAAAATTGTAGAGCTCGTCGAAAGAACCAAAGACTTGTTGATTAGACTTCCAGTGTCAGTTCCAAACGGTGTCCCTACACTTTGGGGGACCCCACGCCTCCCTCTCGGTCAGCCATCGCCCCACCCCCGAAGCACCCGAGCAACCCTCCCCCGTGCCCCGGGGCCAATCCTGCGGCATTTCCACACTCCGGATTGCCCCGCCAGCACTCTTCGCAAACCTCACCCCTGGCTGGAAGCCTGTGGCCACCAAAAGTTGGCAATATAGTTACGAAAACAGGAGTGAGGTGCGTAGATTGCTGGATGAGGGCATCATCGAACCCAGTTCAAGCCCCTGGAGAGCCCAGGTGGTGGTTGTCAAGAATGGGGAAAAACTACAGATGGTGGTCGACTATAGCCAGACCATTAACCGCTTCACGCTCCTGGATGCGTACCCCCTGCCACGCATCACGGATGTGGTGAACTAGATCGCCCAATACCGCATTTTCTCCACTATTGACCTACGTTCGCCCTACCACCAGCTCCCAATCCGCAGCGAGGACCGACCATTCACGGCCTTTGAAGCGAATGGGCGGCTATATCAATTTCTCAGGGTACCATTCGGGGTCACGAATGGTGTCGCGGTCTTCCAGTGGGAAATGGACAGGATGGTGGACCAGAACGGGCTAACCGCTACCTTCCCGTATCTGGACAATATCACCATCTGCGGCCACGACATGCAGGACCACGACGTCAACCTAGACAAATTTCTTCAAACTGCCCGTCGGCTGAACCTGACTTACAATTTGGATAAGTGTGTCTTCCGGACCACACGACTCGCTATTCTAGGTTGTATGGTGGAGAACGGGATAGTCATGCCAGATCCTGACCGCATGCGTCCCCTAATGGACTTTACCCCCCCCCCCCATCCCCCCCACAAACCCAGAAAGCTCTCAAACGTTGCCTGGGCCTTTTCTCGTATTACGCCCAATGGGTTCCACACTACGCCGACAAGGCGCGTCCTCTTATCAAGACCACCTCCTTTCTGCTCTCGACCGAAGCCACAGCAGCTTTCGATCGAATCAAATCTGACATCGCTGCTGTGACGCTGCACGCGATCGATGAGTCTGTCCCGTTTCAAGTCGAGAGCGATGCATCCGACTTCGCCCTGGCAGCCACCTTGAACCAGGCCGGTCAGCCTGTAGCCTTCTTCTCCAGAACCCTCCAGGGTCCGGAGAGTAGACACTCCTCGATTGAGAAGGAGGCCCAGGCCATAGTTGAAGCGGTGCGTCGTTGGAGACATTACCTCACTGGGAGGCGTTTTACACTGTTGACTGATCAACGCGCGGTCTCCTTCATGTTCAGCAACACCCAGCGTGGTAAGATAAAAAAAGCAACAAAATCGCCAGATGGAGAATCGAACTCTCCACCTTTAACTATGACATCCTGTACCGGCCTGGTAAGCTCAACGACCCGCCTGACGTGCTCTCCAGGGGGATGTGCGCCAGCATACAGATGGACAGACTACGGAAACTCCATGAGGCGCTCTGTCATCCAGGGGTCACTAGGTTTGCTCACTTTGTCAAGGCGCGCAACTTACCCTATACAGTCGAGGAGATCCGCTCCATGACCCAAGCCTGTTCGGTGTGCGCTGAATGCAAGCCACACTTCTTCCGTCCGGATAACTCCCACGTTATCAAAGCCACCCGCCCCTTCGAGCGTCTTAGCGTAGACTTTAAGGGGCCCCTACCGTCGACCAACCGTAATACCTACATCCTTACAGCCATCGACGAGTACTCCCGCTTCCCATTCGCTGTGGTCTGCCCAGACACCACTGCCACCTCAGTGATACGGGCCCTTCACAGTATTTTCACCATCTTCGGGTACCCCAATTCCATCCACAGTGATAGGGGGTCCTCATTCATGAGTGCAGAGCTGCGACAGTACCTTCTGGAGTGTGGTATTGCTTCAAGCAGGACCACGAGCTATAACCCACATGGTAACGGCCAGGTCGAGAGGGAGAATGCCACCATATGGAGAGTGGTTACACTGGCTCTCCAGTCTAAAGGTCTCCCCACCTCTCACTGGCAGGAGGTTCTCACTAGTGCCTTACACTCCATCCGCTCCCTCCTATGTACTGCAACAAATGCCACCCCCCACGAAAGGATGTTCCATTTCCCGAGGAAATCCGAATCAGGAACCACTGTACCGGCATGGCTCACCGTCCCCGGCCCCGTCCTTCTGCGATGCCACGTCCGGCACTCAAAGAACGACCCCTTGGTCGACCGAGTGACTTTACTCCACGTGAACCCACATTACGCTTACGTTGAGTTCCCAGACGGGAGGGAGGACACTGTTTCGGTGCGGGACCTAGCTCAGGACGCGGTAGACCCAGCAAACCCCCCAACCCAACCTTCCCCAACTCTTTATTCTCCAGGCCCCGTGCAGCAACAGAAGGACCAACAGCACCCCAATGAACCGGGCCACCCTGCCGACAACACGACTGGGGAATTGAGCGACGGAGCAGTCGCACCCGACGAGCCCGCTGGCGACACCACTCCAGCGACCCCAATCCCGGCACCACGGCGGTCACGCCGGATGGTCAGACCCCTGACCGCTACAGTCCTTGACCTACCCCTTCCTTTCATTCTCTCCCTCGTTTTTGCTTTTTTTCCCAGGGTCAGTTCTCCAAGAAGGGGTGAATGTGATAGTACAGATCTAACACCAATGTACATAGTGTATATAGTTACTGTATCTAGACTGTGCTTACAGCAATTGGCTGAGAGCTAAGCCACACCTATTGTCTGGGCCTTAAAGGGATGTGTCCCTAGCCAGGTCGGATCATTCCGGACTGGTCGGCCACCTGTGAAGAGCTCCGGTCTTTTGCTAATAAAAGCCTTGGTTTGGATCAACAAGTCTTTGGTCCTTTCGACGAGCTCTACAGGGTGAAAGTCCATAGCTCCTGGAAGTGGCATTATAAAATATAGGTTGGTACAGAACGTAGTGAAAGGTGTACTTTCTTTCATCAATGGAGAATTGAGTGTAAAAGTTGCCAAGTCATGTGCATCTGTGTAAAAACTTTGCTCAGTCCCCATTTGGAATATTGTGTTCAATTCTGGTCAGCACATGACAGGAAGGATGTGAAGATTTTGGAGAGTAGGGAGAAGAGTTCATCAGGATATTGCCTGAATTAGAAATTTTTTAGCTAGAAAGAGAGGTTAGACCATCTTAGATTATTTTTTCTGGAGTGTTGATGTGGTGATCTGATAGAAGTTTATAAAATTATCAAATCCTCTTTTTCCCAGGCTGGAAATGTCAAATACTAGAGTGCCAGGTGAGGTGGTGGAAGCAGATATGAATGCAATGTGTAAGAGACATTTAGACAGGTGCAAGAGCATGCAAGGAATGGAGGGGATATACTGTAGATCCTATGCAGGCAGGTGGGATTAGTTTACTTTGACATCATGGTGGTGATACAGCTGTTCCCTTGCCATGCCGTTCCATGTTCTTGTGGTAAACCACTGTATACATGCTTTAGGGGTGGAGATTTTTTTTTCTTTTATTTACAGCTCTTCAGCATTTCTTGCAAGGCTAGCGATTTGGCCATCCCTAAGTGCCCTTTAAAAGGTAATAGCTGTTGTTTTGAATCTTTGTAAGTTGTTGTATATTGTTGAGTAGTGGGGAACTTGGGATGAGGGATGGGAGAGTCCAAAATTCAATCTCAATGATATTGAGGAAAGGCAAAATATTTCAAAATCATGATGTGAATTGGAGGACAATCTCTAGATGGTGGTATTCCCAAATGTCCATCTTGGTGGGAGAGATTGTAGGTTTGGGAGGTGTGATCAGAATATTATAGGTGAGTAATTTCAGTGCATTTTGGTACATTTTGAAACCAGTGTGCTTATTGATGAGAGAATGAATGTTGAATACAATGGACCCTGTGACAATCAAATAGGCTGTTTAATTTGAGATGATGTTGAAACTGAATTTATCCAAGCACCTGGAGAGAATTCTTTTGCAGTGTTGATTTTTGCCTGTGAAGGATGAAAGGACTGTGGGATGTTCAGGAGGTAAATTATTGTCGAATACCTAGCCATCAATGACCACCGATCTGAAGAAAGGAGGGTTGGTTGACAAATGTAAACATAGATGCTGAAAGGAGCTAAAGGAGGCTGTATCAGAAACCATCTTTGGCTAAAATTAGAGAAAAATATTCAATGACATTCAGTCGCTCTAAAAATAAACAGAGGAACAACACATGGACACAAGCAAAGGAACAGCACTCAGTCACAAAGGGCCAATATGATTAGAACAGGAAACAAAACAAAAGCTTGCATTCACAGAGTGTCTCACATAGTTTCTTGGGTGCCACCAAGTGATTTATTACCAGTGAACTATTTCTGGAGTGTAGACACTGTTCTAGAGCTGGAAATAAAAACAATTTACGCACTGCAAGCCTAAACAAATGTGATAAAGAGCCACAAATGGAGTAGTATCACTGCTTGTCAGACAAATATTGGTCAAGGTATCAAGATAAACTTGTTTATTTTTCTTTAAAAATTGTCATGGAATATTTTGCACTTGTGTGCAAGAGAAGACCCATTTAGTGATAGGACAAGACTCAATTACATGTGCTCAGCATTGTACTGGAATGTCAGCCTTATGTGCTCATGGAAATGAATTTGCAACCTTTTGACTCAGATGAGAATATTACCATAAAATACAAGGAATCAACACCCAGGAATGAACAGAGGAACAATACAGACAGAAATCGATCTTTATTTCAGTCAGAACAATACTCAAAAAAAAAAGTAGACCTGAGCACTTTGACCTGAAAAGAACAGTTTTTGAGGAGCAGGAGACTGCAATAAAGGAATAACATTTGGATGCATGTAAAAGAACAACTCTCGACAGTGTCCTTGAGCCTTCTCCTTCTCTGATCTATTTATCTATCACCTCCTCTGTCATCATTGCTCTATTTTTCCTCTCAAATGCCTCTTTAGTATTCTCTCCAAAGACCCTGTGTTTCAGTGCATTCCATATTCTCACTATTCCAAGTCTGCTTGATTTTGTTTTGGTGACTACCTTTGTTTTATGTTTCGTTCTTACCCACAAGTAGATATGTTAAACATATGGATAACCTTTTCTTTCATATCATCTAAAGAAAGTTTGCAGACGCCGGGGTCGAGTGTAATACCCATAAGTGTATCATCTTCATTTTGTTCCCTCTCCACTTCCTCTAAATTGTTTTAATAATATAAGGTCTATAGCTGTACATAGTATTTCAAATGTGATGGAACCAAAGTTTGATAGATTTTATAACTTAATTTCTTTTGCTATCGAAACAAAGACACATTGAATTGTTTTTGTCTATGGGCATATTGACTATTGAAACTTAGATTGCTTTCTGTATTTGTGTCTCCATCTTCTCTTATTTTCCAACTACTTTTCCTTACTAGTCATACCAAAACCTCATAATTTGTGTGTGTGTGTTCAAATTTGCTCATTTACATTCCGTCTCGAATTTATTCATGACTTGTAGTGTTTTCAAAGTTTAAATTCAATTGTCAGTACATATCTGACATCACATACAAACCTGAGATTCATTTTCCTGCGGGCCATGCATAATTTAAAATGTAAACTTAAGTGTAAACTGTACTCAAGAAAAAAGAAAAAGATACAAAAGAAATTTAAACAAAGAACGAAATTGGGCAAATACAGAAAAATGAGCAAATAAGAGTCCTTAAATAAGTCTCTGCATGAGTCCTGGGCACCTTTACTTCTTCTTTCCTGATGGTAGCAATGAGAACAGAGCATGTTCTGCATGGTGTGGATCCTTAGTCATTGCTGCTGCTCTCCAACGGTGCTCTTGATGGTGGGGAGAGTTTTGCTTGTGGTGTACTGGGCTCTGTTCAATAACCTCTGCTGAGAGGTATTATTGGTGCCACCATACCAGGCTGTGATGCAGAACACACTTTCCAAAACACATCGATCAAAGTTTGCCAATGGCATACTGAACTTCCTCAACTTCCTGTTGAGGTAGAGGCACTAATGTGCTTTCTTCATGATGGCATTATAATGATGAGTCATCTGAGATGGTGACTCAGGAATTTAAAGTTGCTCACCCTCTCTACCTCTGATCCTTCAATAATCACTGGAGTGTACACCTCTGGTTTTCCTTTCCTTTAAGTCTACAATCTGCTCCTTGTGCTTGGTGGTATTGAGTGGGAGGTTGATGCTCATACACCATTCAGTCAAGTTTTCAATCCCCCCTTGTATATGCTGACTCATCATCCCTTTTGTATGAGCTCACTACTGTGACATCATCAGCAAATATGTGGATGGTGGTGTTGTCGTTCCAAGCTGCACAGTGATTGGTGTAAAAAGAGTAGAGCAGGGAGTGACCAACACCGACAGCAATATTTGAAAAGAAGAGGATGAAGTTGCATTTGTAGAAGAACTATGGAATTGTACTCAGGAGGAAAATTATATCACACCCAATGATAGAAAGATGGAAAGCACCCATGTCTGAAAAAAAATCCAAATGAAGATGCAGATAAATTATCTAATTCATAAGGTTAAATAAAATAAAAGTTGCTCAAATTGTCCCAAGTCTGACATTCAGGTTCAGACCACTATGTGTATCTTTTTTTTAAAAATTTTTTATTTTTCACACCATAAATCACATTAGCCATGATACACACTTTTTCTTTTTCACACATATCCAGTGACTTTTTCTCCCCCCCCCTCCCTCCTCCCAAGCCACCCCCCCACCCCCCCCCCTCCCATCCATTTTAGGTATACAATCTAGGTTACATTAAACCAGTCAGACAATGTTGTCATTCAACAAAAATACACCAGAAATTCTACTGAGTCCATTCTTTTCTTTCCTTCTCCTTCCATCAACTTAGGTAATGATTGTCCCCGGTAGGTTTTCGCTATTGTATTTCATGTAAGGCTCCCATATTTGTTCGAATATTTCAATCTTATTTCTTAAACTATATGTTATTTTTTCCAATGGAATACATTTATTCATTTCTATATACCATTGTTGTATTTTCAGATTATCTTCCACACCATGTGTATCTTTGAAGCGATTTGCAGATTTATTCTTGAGCTACAGGCTCACTAATAGTGATGAGTAAAATGTAAACAAGTAAATTTGTTGAACATTAGATTTAATGTAATTAAAAAAATACAAGCCCACCCTCCGTGACCAGAACCTGAAACCAGTTGTTATTTCCACTCAAGGTCAATAGTTTTTCTTGGATCTTTATGATAATCCTAATAGTCCTAAATAAATTCTCATATTCAACAGCATAACTAACAAGTAATGATAAAGTGAGGGTAACGTATGGATTGAGAGGTGGTCGGTAATAGAAAATAAAGTAAGAATGGATGGCTTGGTTAATATGATGTTATCACAGCACCAACAACCTGGATTTGGATCTGCCACAGTATCCTTCCACTCCAAAATGTATGGGGTTGTTGGTTCTTTGGGTATAATTCGACAGCATGGGTTTAAATGGCCAGAATTGGCTTCTACCATGACGTCATTTTTTAAAAAAAGGTTTTTGTCAGTTCGGAATGCAGTGATAAGATGGAGGCTGCAGGGATCAGTTTATTCATGATCTATTTTGATGATTGGGCTGAGGGGACATTTGCACAAAACTAAAGTGCTTTCTTGAAATCATGAGAACTATGGCAAGCTACGTGAATGGGCAACAATATAATAAATGGATGAGATGCTGAGAAATTACGAGATTCCTTCATTGTCATATTCCGTGCAATATTACACGGAATCTTCTTTTGTCTGCCATAAAGCAGACAGATTTGCCATCGGCAGAAATTGCCTGGAAGAGTCAGAGAAAGAGAAGCAAAAGAGAGTCTCGTCAGAGTTCCAGAGTGTCCGTGGATTTGCCTCCAGCGCTGCCGCAGCCCCTCAGCCACGCAGAGTCCAGTGTGACACATGTTATATTTTATATTATGTATAGATATGTTTTTGGAAGATAGATTATGGAGTTTTTAGTGTAGGTCACACACAGATACAAATACTTCAAAACAGATCTCATTTAAGATGCAAGAGCTCTGCTCAAGCCAGACAGTCAGTCCAGGCTCCTGAGTGCCTTTGCAAAAACTTTGAAGAATGACTATAGAGACTTCACAAGTAGATGTTAATTGGACATGCTGTGGAGAAAAGGATTATTGTTTTGGAAAGCAATAGATGAATGGTACCGCAGTCTGTCTGAAGGTCATGTGGTTTTGCAAGCAGAGAGAGTGAAACAGAGAAAATTGAGAGAAACTGAGAGAGAAAGTTCAGTTTTACAGTTCAGCGGCAGCAGCTGGGACTGGAACATGATAAGCTGGCAAGCTTGTGGAAAAACTCCATTTTGAAGATGAGTTCTTAGTTCAGCCTTTTCAAAACCATTGTGGTCCATACAAGAGGAGATGGCTGGCTGTATAATGCTTCACTTCAAAATAAGGGAAACAAAAGGTACTCTGTGGTGACCTGAAAGAAAGAGGTTATCATCTGGAAAACCCTTATGGGGCAATTTTCTTCGGCAAGACACCGAAGTGGCTGATCGGAAAGAATCAGTTGTGTGTGACCAAAAGCAACAAATCTCTCTCTCTGAAGCCAACAGATCCTTCCTGAGTGGTAACCATTTACCTTTCAAGCACCAAAACCTGGTGAAATTCATAAATGTTAAATTCTGTGCACAGTATAAGAATTCCCTAATATCAGTGAACTTGGAGGAATGAGAAGCGAGATTGGACCATGAATCTAAGAACTTTTCTGAACTTACAAACACGTGCGCTTAGAATTAGAAGGGGGTTAAGTTAATAATAAGTTAAAGTTTGATCCTGTTTTCATGTTTAAGGATAATTAAAAGCAAGTTTTGTTTAACTTGTCTTGGTGAATTTCTATTGCTGCTGTGTTTTGGGGTCCTCATGGCCCATAACACCAGTCTAAACCGTAAGCAGCCCAAGCTCCAGATCCCAATCTCTGACACATTCAGTAATCCTTTAGCGCCCTTGACAACCTCTTGATCCTGGTTCTGATACCTGATCCACTTCATTAAAAAAAATAGAAATTCTGAATGCTTTCTAGAATTTTGAGAGAGTGGGAAATATTGATGCTGAAAGAGACATTTTCTTTTATACAACTCCCTGAAAACTAGTTTTTCAGGTGCAGTAGACTGCTTGAAAGACAAATCGTGCATTGGCCTTCAACATTAGACAATTTGAATACAAAAGTAAAAATGTCTTATCACAACTTGTGAGATCATATCTGAGGCAGTATGTGCAATGTTCTTTTCAACTTTAAAAACTAAAAATGATTCAGTAATCTAGTTTAGTTCCTTAGGTGGTAAACCTCTCACTGAGGAGTGACTAAGACTCAGTGTGTACAGAATTGCTAAAAGTTCAACGGGGTAAATATGTTGAGAATGTTTCCCCGGCAAAGGAGGTTGGAAGTAGGGATCACAGTCTGTGGGGGAAAAAAAATGGGTTCAGATATTTAGATCTGAAATGATTGTGAATCTTTGGAATTCTGTATCCTGGAGAACTATGCCGTGTAGGCATCCATTGTGTTCAAAACAGAGTGAGAGACGTCTGAATATGAAGCAAATCAAAATAGATAAGAAGACAGCAGGAAAATAGAGATAGAGGATTATCCCTGATTTTGTTGAATGGTTGAGTGAGTCCAATAGACTGAATACCTCCTCCAGCTCCTGTCTCAAATGTTATTGTGTTTTTTTTAGTTAAAACAATGGGCACTGAGAATGTAAAAGCAGGATCTATTATTTCCATGCATGTTATGCATATTTAACAAACCATAAAATCAAATCTGCTTCTTATTGAAAAGCATATTCCCTGGTATAAAACAATAATTTACATTGTTTCAAATCAAGTAATTATTCAAATGTGAAAAGTTAAGGAAATTTGGTCATTAAAAAAAACTTCAGTAAATCATGGCTGGTTGTTGATTTCAAATTCCCCTTCATCTTCTGCCCCTATTTCTGTTTGATACATCTTGTGACGAGTATTTACAGCATTGCCAGATAGATTCACCAGCTTTTGAGTGAAGCTCTTTCTCCTTATCTCATTCCTTTATGACTAATGACTTGTTGATACTGTGGCTTCCTCATTCTGTACCTTGGGACTCCCTGCCTATGTAACCACAAGCCAATAGTCAACCTAGTTGTCTCCTCAAATTTTCAGTCTTAATCTGATTAGTTCTTGATCTGCTAGAATTGAGTAAATTTTAGCCAGCCCTCTTCAATTCCACCCCCCCCCCCACCTACAATTCCTTCAAGCCAGATATCAGTTTCGTGAATCTTTATTGTGTACTCTCCAATAGAAATTCTGAATGCTTTCTAGAATCGCGAGAAAGTGGGAAATGTTGATGCTTAAAGAGACATTTTATTTTATACAACTCCCAGAAAACTGGTTTTTCAGGTGCACCAGGCTGCTTGAAAGACACGTGCCTTCATGGCTCACTGCCAGCCAGAGCTGCAAACGTTATGTGACGCATTTGCATCTACCTGCACTGAATTTGGTCTGAAAATTAGCCTGGGTAAGACGTCTTTAACCAACAAACTCAAGACACTCCATCAATTACCATCAATGGGTCAGTGCTCGCCAACGTAAATAAATTCTGCTACTTGGGCTCCACCATGACAACAACAAACTCATTTGACACAGAACTGGGCACACGCCTGGGAAAAGCATCCACTACCTTCGGGTGCCTCTGTGCCCACGTGTAGATAACTGCCACCTCTCCACCAAGTTGAAGATCCGAGTCCATGAGGCCCGCATGCTGAGTACTCTTCTCTATGGCTGTGAATCCTAGGTCACATACAGAAAGCAAGGACACCGCCTTAACGCATTTCATTTCCGCTGCCTCACAACAAAAATATTGTCGGTCAAGAAGTATTTTGATCTTATACAAATGTTCCAAAAAAAATTGAATTGCTTTCCAAAAAGATTGTATAAGTACACATAACCAAACAGCATGAAAAAAAGTTCCAACTGAATTGCCACATCTAAAACAAGAATCTGATTCACTAAAACAATTTTTTTTTAAACTTTTCAGGTGTTAAATACAATTGATGTTAAAAAATTGTAATTAACTATTACATAACGAACATTTATCGATCTAGTAACACGATCATGACAAATATCTAACCAGTGATCCTAGGAAAAAGTAAGGTTAATATCCTTTTCCCATTTAATCTTAGATCTACCCCATCCCTTTTTTTCCATACTTTCCTGTAATATTTGGTACATCAATGAAATATATCCCTTCTTTCGTACAATCACAAGTAATGATTAAAATTTAGTCAATTTAGGTAAAATCATATCTCGACCAAATATTTGTTTTACTAAGGGTCGAAGTTGATAATAAGAGAATAAAGAATTCTCATTAATACCAGAATCTTCCCTCATTTGATTGAAGGATAAAAATTTACCTTCTTTAAAACAATCCCTCAAGTTTTTTATACCTTTAGATTTCCAATGTAATAAACATTGATCATACATTGTAAAAGGAATAAGTTGGTTGTTATATAACGGTGTTAAAGTCAATAATTTTCCCTTAGAACCTATCATTCTATTTTTCCTCATCCATAACTTCATTAAATGTTTTAGTATAGGCACATTATATTGTTGTAATAAATTTAAATTCCACCGAAACAAAAATTGATGTATTTCAAATTCAAAAATATTCGCCATCTCAAGTTTAGCCCAACTAGGCGTCCGTTCCAAATCCATTAATGAACTAATAAATTTAAACTGAGCTGCCTCATAATAATTTTGAAAATGTGGTAAACGTAATCCCCCTAACGCATATTTCCAGGTTAACTTATTCAAAGCTACTCTCGGAAATTTACCCTTCCATAAAAATTCCCTAACCATTTTATTTAAATCTCGAAAAAACATCTTATTAAGTAAACACGGAATTGACTGAAACAAATATTGTATACATGGAAAGATATTCATTTTAATTGTATTTATTCTTCCAATTACATAGGAACATAGGAAGTAGGAACAGGAGTAGGCCAGAAATGGCCCATCAAGCCTGCTCCGCCATTCAATAAGATCATGGCTGATCTAATTTATGACCTAACTCCACCTACCTGCCTTCTCCCCATATCCCCTAATTCCTCTATCATGTAAAAATTTATCTAACCGAATTTTAAATACGTTTAATGAAGCAGCCTCAACCACTTCCCTGGATAGAGAATTCCAAACATTCACTACTCTCTGGGAAAAACTATTTTTCCTCATCGCTGTCCTAAATCTACTCCCCCGAATCTTGAGACTGTGTCCTCTTGTTTTAGTTTCCCCGGCCAGCTCAAAAAACCTTCCTACATCTATCCTATCCATACCCTTCATAATCCTATATGTTTCTATAAGATCTCCTCTCATTCTTCTGAACTCGAGCAAATACAATCCTAGACGATTTAATCTTTCATCATAAGTAAACCCCTTCATCCCAGGGATCAACCTAGTAAACCTCCTCTGGACCGTCTCCAAAGCCAGTATATCCTTCCTCAAATATGGAGACCAGAACTGGACACAGTACTCCAGGTGCAGTCTCACCACTACCTTATACAG
Organism: Narcine bancroftii; assembly: GCF_036971445.1. NCBI lineage: Eukaryota > Metazoa > Chordata > Chondrichthyes > Torpediniformes > Narcinidae > Narcine > Narcine bancroftii. Next base: position 26,777,793 of record NC_091481.1, read on the forward strand.
TTGCAACATTACCTCCCTACTCCTGAATTCAATTCCTCTAGCGATGAAGGCCAACATTCTATTTGCCTTCTTAATAACCTGCAACCTAACTTTTTGCGATTCATGCACAAGCACTCCCAAGTCCCTCTGCACAACAGCATGCTATAGTTTTTCACCATTTAAATAATATTCAGCTCTTTTATTTTTCTTGCCAAAGTGGATAACCTCACACTTACTAACATTGTACTCCATCTGCCAGACCTTTGCCCACTCATCCATCTTAACTATATCCCTCTGCAAACTTTCCACATCCTCATTACAATTTGCTCTTCCACTCAATTTGGTGTCATCTGCAAACTTGGCTACACCACATTTTGTCCCCTCCTCCAAGTCATCAATGTAAATGATGAACAGTGTGGGCCTAGTACCAACCCCTGCGGCTCCCCACTTACCACTCTCTGCCAACTTGAAAAACTCCCACTTATCCCGACTCTCTGCCTCCTGTCAGACAACCAATTTTTGATCCATGCCAATATACTTCCCTGGACTCCACTTTTCTGTAACTTACTGATAAGTATCTTGTGCGTCACCTTATCAAAGGCTTTCTGGAAATCCAAATATACAACATCAACCTGTTCCCCTCTATCCACCACACCCATTATATCCTCAAAGAATCCTAACAAGTTTGTCAAACAAGATCTTCCCTTTCTAAAACTATGCTGCGTCTGCCTGATTGAACCCTTACATTCCAACTACAGACGTCAAGTTAATTGGCCGATAATTTCCAGTCTTCTGCCTACATCCCTTCTTAAAAAGTGGCGTGACATTTGCTGTCTTCCAGTCTGCCGGGACCTGCCCAGAATCCAAGGAATTTTAGTATATGACCACCAATGCATCAACTTTAACTTCTGCCATTTCCTTCAAAACCCTTGGATGCATATCATCAGGACCAGGTGATTTGTCTGGCTTTAGTCCCATTAGTTTCTCCATCACTACTTCCTTTGTAACAACTATTTATCAAGGCCTTCCCCAACATTCGCATCCTTAACTCTGCACTTGGGCATGCTAGACGTGTCTTCCACCGTGAAGACTGACATCCTTCCACTTAATCAAATCAGCTTTGATCTTTTTCATTAACAGTACATAATTTAATTTATATAAAGATTGATAATCAACATCCACATTTATACCCAAATATTTAATTCGATCAGTCCACTTCAAATTAATAATATTCTTATAAACTGAATAATCTCCTTCACCTATCGGTAAAATTTCACTTTTTTCCCAGTTAACTTTATATCCAAAGATCCATATTGTGTTAAACATTCTTTCAAGTGTAAAAGTGACTGAGCTGGGTTTGTTAAATACACCAGTCTTCTCTTTGGCTTGGCTTCGCGGACGAAGATTTATGGAGGGGGTAAAAAGTCCACGTCAGCTGCAGGCTCGTTTGTGGCTGACAAGTCCGATGCGGGACAGGCAGACACGATTGCAGCGGTTGCAAGGGAAAATTTGTTGGTTGGGGTTGGGTGTTGGGTTTTTCCTCCTTTGCCTTTTGTCAGTGAGGTGGGCTCTGCGGTCTTCTTCAAAGGAGGTTGCTGCCCGCCAAACTGTGAGGCGCCAAGATGCACGGTTTGAGGCGTTATCAGCCCACTGGCGGTGGTCAATGTGGCAGGCACCAAGAGATTTCTTTAGGCAGTCCTTGTACCTTTTCTTTGGTGCACCTCTGTCACGGTGGCCAGTGGAGAGCTCGCCATATAACACGATCTTGGGAAGGCGATGGTCCTCCATTCTGGAGACGTGACCCAGTACATCATCAACAAATAGATTAATTTTATACTCCTCATCTAAAACTCTCATATCTTGTATCGGTGTGTTTTGTTGTATCAACTGTGCTAAAGATTCAATTTTACTAACACAAACAAAGCTGGAGACAAAGGACAACCTTGTCGAGTTGAACGAGTTAATTTAAAAGGTTCCAAGGTCTGACCATTTGTCAATACCCTGGCTATTGGTTTATTGTATAAAGCTTTAATTCAACCAATAAAAGAAGGACCAAACTTAAATTTCTCTAAAACTTTAAATAAAAAGTTCCACTCAACTCTATCAAAAGCCTTTTCTGTATCAAGAGATATCATCATCGGATGGTCAGGCACTGTCGATATTTATTAATCAAACTAATCACTCTAAGAATATTACCTGAAGCACATCTATTCTTTATGAAACCTGTTTGATCAACATGTATCTACTTCTCTTGCCATATGATAAATTCTCTTTTTTGACAATAACCTCTTCTGTGCACCTTATCAGATGCCTTTGGTCCAAATTCAATCCATTCATTTCATCATATCTGACCTTCTAGTCACAGTCTCTAAAAATATATATTGTGACATGCATGCATGATCTCCTTTCAAAATCTCACTCCAGTCACCTTTGGATTTCAAAGTGCTTGCTCTTCTTTCACCTAACTGTTTTCCCTATTCCTCCTTCAATGAACAATAGCCTTCTGTTCCTTTATTTTAAAATCTATGCAGAATTTCTACAAATTAGGCGATTCTGGAAACTAAAAATGATTGCATCTGCTGTTTTTGTTATCCGTTTCAAAAAATTGATGGAGGTCACAGAGTGCAGAAAATTTGTCAGTTTTTGATTCCATTAACATCTCTAGTACAATTTCTTTATTGAGAACTTATTTAAATTAATAGAAACCGGATTCTACACTATTTCTAGAGTGCTTCTAATGTTTTGTATTTGTTTGTTAGATTAGCATTTTTTTTTGGCCTCTAATTTAAGGGATCAATGTTTCTTAACATTAATATATTTTATCTGCTGTGGAAACTTGCTGACTTTTCTATCTTGTTCATTTCCACTTTTAATTAATTTTCTATTTCTAAATTTAATAGAATAAATATAAAAAGAAGTAGAAGAAGGACTAGACCATATGGTTTCCTGAGTTTGTTCGGTCATTCACCGTCGTGGGTGATTCTAAAATCTTCCTGATTTTACATGATATCTTTGGCTTGGCTTCGCGGACGAAGATTTATGGAGGGGGTAAAAAGTCCACGTCAGCTGCAGGCTCGTTTGTGGCTGACCAGTCCGATGCGGGACAGGCAGACACGATTGCAGCGGTTGCAAGGGAAAATTGGTTGGTTGGGGTTGGGTGTTGGGTTTTTCCTCCTTTGCCTTTTGTCAGTGAGGTGGGCTCTGCGGTCTTCTTCAAAGGAGGCTGCTGCCCGCCAAACTGTGAGGCGCCAAGATGCACGGTTTGAGGCGTTATCAGCCCACTGGCGGTGGTCAATGTGGCAGGCACCAAGAGATTTCTTTAGGCAGTCCTTGTACCTTTTCTTTGGTGCACCTCTGTCACGGTGGCCAGTGGAGAGCTCGCCATATAATACGATCTTGGGAAGGCGATGGTCCTCCATTCTGGAGACGTGACCCATCCAGCGCAGCTGGATCTTCAGCAGCGTGGACTCGATGCTGTCGACCTCTGCCATCTCGAGTACCTCGACGTTAGGGGTGTGAGCGCTCCAATGGATGTTGAGGATGGAGCGGAGACAACGCTGGTGGAAGCGTTCTAGGAGCCGTAGGTGGTGCCGGTATCACATACAGTGCAAATAACACTGTACACAATATATACATCTGAACAAATAAATGCAAACAAAGTGTGCAATACATAGAGGAATAATAAATAAAGTTCAAAAGTAAGAATCCTTAAATGAATCCCTGTTTGAGTTTGTTGTTGAGGAGTCTGATGGTGGAGGGGGAGCAGCTGTTCCTGAACATGGTGGTGCGATTCTTGTGGCACCTGTGCCTATTTCCTGATGTGTTGGGTCAAGGAAAGATCCTCTGAGATAATGACTCCCAAGAACATAAATTTGCTCACCCTCTCCACCTCTGATCCCCAGTGATCACTGGATCATTACCCTTGGTTTTCCCTTCCTTAAGTCAACAATTGTCTCCTTGGTTTTGGTGACCTTGACTGCGAGCTTGTTGTTGGTGCACTATTCAGCCAAGTTTCTATTCTCCCTGACTCATCGGCCTTTTTATACAACCCACTACTGTAGTATCTTAAGTGAATTTGTAGATGGTGATATTGTCATACTGAGCCACACATTCATAGGTGTAAAATGAGTAGCCCATACTACTCTTTATTGTAATTTTATAAACGCTCCCTCAACTTGTATCATTTTTAACCCTTCTTAATTACATCCAATTTCTGTTGTGCAATGTTTTATTCCTGAAGAGAATTTGTAATGTTACAAGATGCATTTGTTTTTATATATTTACCGTTGTTTACTAGCTGGCATATCTTTTGATCTAGTTTCTTTGCCTAACTAATCAATCCATTCTCATATTCCACAGAGATGCAGAGTGAAAAGATCGTTGGTTATCCAGTACCTCAGAAACAATGCAAAAACTTTTAAAACCAAGTTGCTTTCAGCATGGACCACATTTAGGATGGCCAGCACATGGTGGATGGTTGAATGAGGTACAGAAGGTAGAATATCGGCATTCAAAAGATATTTGGGCCAAATTTGTTGCACATCAAATGCAAGCAAATGGGACTAGCCCAGAATGCCTACTTGATCAGTATGGGCAAGTTGAGCTGAAGGGCCCATTCCCTGCAGTATGACTATGAGTTTAAGGCATGTTCAAATTTATATAGGTGGCAGCAGGGTTGACATAGTGGTTAGCACACACCTTTACAGTGGCTGTGATTGGGACCAGACCTGGGTTTGAATCCCACACTGTAAGGAGTTTGTACATTCTCCTCATGGGCTTTCACCATGGGCTCCGGTTTCCTCCCACCCTTCAAAAACATACCGGGTTGTAGGTTATTGTGCAGCATGGACGCGTAGGCCAAAATGGCTTGTTAAAGTAATGTATATTTAAATTTTTTTTTTAATTATACCGAGAGGGCTTTGATATGGATTACAGCAGAAGCAGATGATTTAGCCCATTTAGTTTAAGTTGGCTTTATTCCCCTACTATTTAGACAGGACCATGCAAATTATTTTACCTCTTGTCTGAGTCCATATAGAAATTACTGACAGACTCAGTACAGTTTTCTTATTTCAGATTTGATTTGCCTCTTTTCATTTAACTAAGTCATTCTCAAAACTGTTCTAAAATCAACTTGTATCATGAGTGAATCTCCAGAGGCTTGTATACAAGTAAACCTCTTCTCTCCACTCTTTCACTCCCATTTTCATTGAAAAATATTCAAAAAGCCCCTGTTCCTTCATTGGATTCTCAATGTTCAAATTGAAGGCTATATTATTGAATATATTTCTCAAACTAAGCCTTCATTCTATCTGCAAATAGTTTATTGCCAAAGAATAGAAAATTAAGGACCCCATGTACTATTTTACCCTTGTAACATAATGCCTCATTTCTTGATTTATACTCTACCCAATTCTAATTTAACCATGGAACCATAGAAAAGAGGCCATTCAGCCCTTCCATTCTGTGCTGAAACATCATTCTGCTAGTCCCACTGACCTGTACCCATTCCATAACCCTCCAGACCTCTCCCATCCAAGTAATTCTTAAAACTTAAGAGTGAGCCCACATTGACCATATCAGATGGCAGCTTGTTCCAAATTCCCACCACTCTCTGAGTGAAGAAGTTCCTCCTAATGTCCCCTCTAAACCTTATTCTCCTTATCATTTTTATCTCGCGGCACAGTCTGACCTGGTGAGTTCCTCCAGCATCTGCTGCTTTTAACTGTGTGATTCAAATTGATTTTTTTTTCGGCTAAGTGTTTTTTTTGTCTCTCCTCCCTTTATCCTTTAATATCAGGGTACAACCAACCAACTTTTTTTCCATTTTGACCCTCTCCTGCAATATTTAGCTCTCATCTTTGGTTACTCCACAACTATGTCTACATCACACCTATCAGTGTCAGATCAAAAACAGTTATTTTAAAATTTAAAAATAGAGGGTTGGAAATACTCAGATCTTCAGACGCATCTGTGGAGAAGAATGCTGAGCTAACGTTGCAGGCCTATGACTTCACATCAGAAATGGCCAGTTCTGACACAAACAGGAAGAGTTGATGTTTCCAGGCAATAACTTTCCTTCAGGATGAGAAAAGTGGTTTAAGTTACAAAGGAGGAGGAGTGAACAAAAGAAATGGTTGTAATAGGATAGAGACCCTGGTAGTATGACTGATGTACTGCTTTCAGTTCTGTCTAGGATCAACAGTTCTCAGCTTTGTATTTTCCATTCACATACCACCTTAACTAATCCTTACTAACCACAGAGCACCTGTGACATAGGCTGACTTACTATAGATGCCTTACCAGTTCTGACATAAACAAGAAAGAATATTTACCGAAAATTGTTAAATTCAATATTCAAGTGGAGAGAAAATGACAAGATATTCCTTAATGCTTTATTCATTTCAATTCTGATGAATCGTCTTGGAACTAAAGCATGAACTCTTAACACCCCCCCCCCCCCCACCCCCTTCAGATACTACCTGACCTCCGAGTCTTTCCAACAATTGATGTTTTAATTTCAGAATGTGCAGATTTGCAAACAGATTTAGATGCTGTGCCTTTAGCTGAACTGTTTCTTTCCCACTTTCTTCCACAATTCCGATTGGCACCCTCTGAATGTGACTATCTGCTTGCCTGCTCCTGTGGCACTTGGATTCAAGGAGCTTGCCTGCTCCTGTGGCACTTGGATTCAAGGAGCTTGCCTGCTCCTGTGGCACTTGGATTCAAGGAGCTTGCCTGCTCCTGTGGCACTTGGATTCAAGGAGCTTGCCTGCTCCTGTGGCACTTGGATTCAAGGAGCTTGCCTGCTCCTGTGGCACTTGGATTCAAGGAGCTTGCCTGCTCCTGTGGCACTTGGATTCAAGGAGCTTGCCTGCTCCTGTGGCACTTGGATTCAAGGAGCTTGCCTGCTCCTGTGGCACTTGGATTCAAGGAGCTTGCCTGCTCCTGTGGCACTTGGATGCAAGGAGCTTGCCTGCTCCTGTGGCACTTGTCCGAGATAACAATTTAAGGACGATTAAATTGGATTTAGTGTTTAATTTGAGAACCCCACTCACTCCTACATCCTTCTAGGGGTAAAACATACACCGTGGTTGAAGTAAAAACACAATGTTGAGGAAACTCAACAGGTCAGTGCCCTTTATATAGCAAGATTCTGACACCTTGATGAAGAGCGCGAGCCCGCAAACGTTGGTTATGTCTCGTTATAGAGTACACAGTTTGACCCGCTGAGTTTCTCCAGCATCGTGTTCCTTCATCGTTCCATGTGCTTTACTACCGAGATTCTTGCATGTAAATGATCAAGGATGGGAAGCCTCAATAAAACTGATCTCGGAGGCATCCATCTGTTTAAAAATCTGACCTGAGGATATATGTTCTGAGCGGCATTAGGCGCTGTTGTATCTTATTGGAATGCAACCAACTTTTGATGCAATATTTGCGACCATCAGCTACACCTGATAGCACTATCCCACCCAGTAATTAATCAGCCAACAGCAAGTAGCTGTTTTTCGGCTGTGATTTATTTGGGCGAATTGCCAGCCCGACTAAATAGAATAATATTCTTCTCGTGTGTTTCCTTCTGAAGACGTTACCGCCCAGAGTTCTCGGATGTAGATGCAGACAGCCAAAAAGGTTCCGATAAGCAGACCAGCATTCTCCTTGCATTAATTGGATCTGAAATGCTTGATCAAACTCGAGTGTCGTGCTGGGAGAAAATCAAAAACAAATTCCTTTCCCCAAACCGTACTTTCCCCAAAGCTCCTCACCAATTAGTTTTTACTTGATTGAATCCCTGCTCTTGGTCTGTTGACTGTATTTGACTCGGAGGATTGTGTTTTTGTGTGTGCACCAAGGCGTTTCGTGGGGTTGTAGCTGTGCAATCAGATGATCTGAATAATCACGTCTTGTCAGGTATTCGCTTAAAAATGAGATAGCTTTCTCATGGGCTTGCAGAGTGTAATTCTGGTCCTGACGATCGTTCTGGACAAAAATAATATTAAATTGACCTTGGAGCGTGAATCGTGGTCAAAATAGTGAAAAACACTATCATAATGGTGGTCGACGAGCTTTAATTGTTCGACCATTTAATAGAAGATGTGATCAGTATTTTGTTGAGCAGCGGTGAGTTTTTCTTCAGTTTATTTTGCAACAATGTTGACTGCCGCAGAGCTTTGCCGTGAATGATGTCCATTTGAGGAGGGGATTTCCCTGTAGACTCTGGGATAACCCGAAGCCACCAAGCGGAAGTGGACGGGGGCTTTGTGTCTAACTTCATTCTCAAGTTTACACCGTCGCCGCAATGCAAAGCACGGACGGAGACTGCAATTCTTCTAACATTTAATCCGAGAGTCACCAGCGAATAGCCACTTTGATGTTACTGCAATATCAGAGTCCCCGATGTAACGTTGGCGACTGGTCCAAGAAACCTAATGAATTATTGCATTCCTTTAAATAGTTTTCTAGTCGAGTTGGAGGGGGGGGTTAAATTAAAAAAAAACTTTCACTGTATGTAACGAAGACTGGACGCGTGTGTTTCCCCAGATTGTTCACGACAACGTGAGCTGCTCCTTTTGGGATGACAGTGAGGTTTCACTTTCTCCCCCAACCAACTCCACGGGTGACGAAAATGCCCTGTGAGGTGCTCCTCCTCCTCTCAATTGGGCTAGTTGGGATTTTTACTGCAGCCAGCTGGGCCGCTGCTTTCCCCGCCTGCGGACGCTTCCTTGGGTTTGTTATGAAGTGACATCACTCAGGCACACACTCACCCGAGCCGAGCCGAGGAGCCGCTCAGCGCTTCAGGGCTCGGCTGGGAGACGCCGTGCAAAGCTTCGGTAACATGGCGTCCATAGGAGACTTCGATTCTCTCCACGCCAACATCCCAGCCACGAAAGTGGAGATCACCATCTCCTGCAGGTAAGGGGCATCCTCCAACAACCCCCCCCCCCGGTAAAGCCCGGGCTCCGGCTCACTACCGTTCGCGGTCCACGTTCACCCGCAACCCTCGCTCGGTGGCCGTACGCCCGGGGAAAGTAACGAGACTGGCCGCGACTTGGACGAAGTTCCTTCCTTCACAACGTGCGCGGGCATCGGAGATCCCGTGGAGATCCCGAGCAAAACGTTGCCTTCCCGGACGATGATTCCCCTGAAGTTTAAAGAGTTAAATTGGAGTCTTGGAAAGTTGACAGGGAAGTGTTGGCTGAGATGACGAGGGGAAAGAAAACGTTAACTCGGCCGCATCTGGATCACGGTGGGTTTTTGAAGTCACGATTTGACTCAGTTCCGACACTGTTTTGAACCAACATGGGGTGGGTCCCTGAACCCAACCCCCGTGGTCGAAGCTCGAGTCGTGGGAATGATTACATATCGCTTGCCAACGTAGCGCAGGAATTTCCCTGCTCAGTGTATTAACGCCTGCGGTGCCGGACTCGCTCTCAAAAGAAACATTTCCCCCCACCCCAGACTTTAACAGATCATGTAATTTGCCATTTTTCTTTGTTCTTGCCGTATTCAACTACGGGGGACCCGGGTCTAAGTCGGGAAGGGAGCCCGCATTCGCTGTTTAAACCTACATTCCTGGTAAGTTGGACGATGATGGCGCTTCCCCCGGACCTGCTCTACCTCCTGCTAATTTACATACAGGGAGATTTTTACTTTCAACGCTCTTTATTTCTCATCTAATTATAGATACACTCATTTTAAGCATCTAGTTTTGGAAGCCGAAAATGTCCAAAATCCTCGATTTTCATCGATGGTCGTGTGCTTTAAAGACTCCATGTTGACTTCACCCTGACATAAGAATGTTTTGAATGGGCAAATTAGCGCTTTCTCCACTTTTATCCACTTTAGCTTTTCTTCTTTTCAGTCAATATCTTAAGGCATTAATAAACTGGAGTGAGATCACATCTTGCCAAATTGATGGAACCGGTTTAGATCCACAAAATTTGTAAAACGGTGCAATAATTGACTTTCATGGTGCTTTGAGCAACTGGTAATGGAGCACATCAAAGTGCACAATGGACCCATATCAGCCAAACCGATCCACAGCCCTGACCCTCCACTCCATCCTGACCCACCTAGATACCAATGGCTTCAGCTTGGCTTTTATCACTGGGACTCAGTACCCCTCTCTGCAACTGGAGCTGCCTGGACTTCTTGATTGAAAGACTTTGTGTGGGTTGGCAGCAAAACCTCAAGCTCCATCACACTGAGCACTGGAGCACCTCAGGGCTGTGTAGTCAGCCCCCTACTGCTCCAGTTGCTAACTGCCGGTTTCCAACAGAATCATCGTTTGTGGATGTCACAACTGTCGTTGGCCTCATCAGCAACAATGATGAGTTGGCTTACAGAGAGTAGGTTGAAATGTGATAGTGTCCTGGCGAGCTGCATCATAATGTGTCTGGTAGCTGCTAAGAGCATCAGGTTGGAGGTCAATGCAAAAGGTGATTAAAACTGCCGAGAAGATCACTGGTGAGAAGATCCTTCCCTCTATTGACTATATCTACAGAGAGTGGTGCTTAAAGGGGGCTCAGAATCATTGAGGACCCTTAGAATCCAGTCAGCAATATATTTGAACACTACTTTCAAGGAAGAGGTACAGGAGCAAAAAACCAGCACTTCCAGGCTGGGAAACACTGAGACTGTAGAATAATGCTTGAAACTCAAAATTATTTTTAAATATGTTTACTTTGGATTGCTTTGTATATATGTTATTTGTGTGTAGGGTGTACTGTGTGTGTGCGGCGCACAATAATTGGGAAATGTGCTTCGGATTTGATGAGCACTTATGATTTGCAAGAGCTACTCGATATTCAATACTGGGTCCAAGAGTGGAAAGTCACACATCTGTTTGCAGTCACATTTTTAACAATTACACATCTTCCTCCCCTTATAGTATAGGAGTCACAGACAATGCATATTTCAATCGGGAAATTGAGGATGTTTGATGAAATAGTGTCACGTCACTGAAGCAAGGATGCAAACATCAGGATGGTCTTTATCGACTACACTTTCAAAACTGATCAGCGAGCTCCAAAACTGATCAGCGAGCTCCAAAACTGATCAGCGAGCTCCAAAACATGAGACTCAACACCCCAGTGTGTAATTGTATCCTTGATTTCTTCACCTGCAGAACACAATCAGTGAAGGCTGGTAAGAATATCTCCTCCACAATCTCCATCAGTACCAGTGCACCACAGGAATGCATTGTTGGCTTCCTGCTCTACTCACTTTACATCTATGACTATCACAGTAGTGGGATTTAAAAAAAAAAACGCAATGAGGGTGTTTGAAAACTTGGCCGAATGGTTCACCAACAATAACCTTGTCACCAAAATCAAGGAGTTGATTGTTGACTTCAGGAAGGGAAAACCAGAGGTGTACGATCCAGAGGTGGGGAGTGAGCAAATTAAAGTTCTTGGGAGTCACTATATCAGAGGATCTTTCCTGGACCCAACACGCTAATGGCATTGCGAAGAAAGCATGAGAGCGTCTCTACCACCTCAGGAGTTTGCGGAGGTTTGGTATGACATCGAAAACACAGGCAAATTTCTACAGATGTATGGTGGAAAGTGTGCTGACCAGCTGCATCATGGTCTGGTATGGAAACACCATTATCCCCAAACTTAAAACCATGTAAAAGGTAGTGGGCACAATCCAGGACTTCCCACCATCGAGAACATCTACGGGCAACTCTGCCATTGGAGAGCAGCAGCAATCATCAAGGATCCAAACCATCCAGCACATGCTCTGTTCTTGCTGCCATCATCAGGGAAGAGGTATAGGTGCCACAAGACTCGCACCATCAGGTTCAGGAACAGCTGCTACCCCTCCACCATCAAACTCCTCAACAACAAACTTATTCAGAGACTCATTTAAGGGCTCTTGTGCACTTTATTTTTTTTAAAATTTGTATTACACAGTTTACATTTGTTTACATGTGTAAATCGTGTAGTTTTTTTGCACTACCAGTTGGTAATTCTGCCTAGCGCACAGCAAAAAGGATCTCGGTGTTTTTATATGATGTCATGTATGTACTCTGACAATAAATCTGAAATCTGAAGTTCCTGTGAATTATTGATTGAATAATTTGCATTGCTAAAACACTGCTGTATTATGTACTATTAAATAGCATCCTTGTATCTAGTATACACCCTAGATGTACTACTCCAACATCCTAATTATCCTTTAGAAGGTGGTGCTGAGCCATCATCTGGATCATGGCAATTCTTCCAGTGAAGGTACTCCCAGGTATCATGGGTTTGGAAGTTCCAGGATTTAGATGCAGCGGTGACAAAGGAATGGTGACCTATTTACAAGTTAGGATGGTGTGTGACTTGGATAGGACCTGCAGGTGGTGGTGTTCCCATGTGCCCGTGCACTTCTTGATGGTCAAGTGTATGAACTTGAGAAGATGCCAGGATAATATTGGTATGTAACTGCAGTGCATTTTGAAGGAGGGACATAAAACCCACCGTGCACATGTGGTGAACCCAATGAGTGATCTAAAAGGTCTTCAGTATTTCTGGAAAAAAAAGCAGATGAGCTATTCTGATGTATTCAGGTAACAGCATAGAGACATTGTTAGGTGTTGATAACATTGCTATTTATGGGGAGCTTGCTAAACACAAACATGAAGTAGCTGTGTTTCCTTCACTATAACAGTGAGTGCATTTCTTCAAAAGTACTGAATGGATTAGGAAGTGCTTTGGGATGTCTTGATTTTACAAAAGACATTATGTAAATGTGATTGGCACATTCCAGTCTACAGGACTAGGTGCTGAAGGATGCACTGACGCTTGGTGCAGCCAAAGCAAGAGCACTGTGGAGAAGGAGCACTGTTTAGAGCCTCCCCCTATTACTGGGCTCTGAGGGGCTGACATTGAGCGGAAGCTCCTTAAACCAACAGCGAGGAAGGAGAAACAACAAGGTGCCAGAAAAGTGGTGACCGAGTATTAAGGCAACAATGCTAAACATGAAAGGTACATCAATGGAGAAGACTGATAAAATGTAAGATGATATGAGATAACTGACATTACATAAAAGTTTGTAAATAGTTTGGAACAGCTTTTGGTCGTGTACATAATTTATTGCGAATAAAGTTTTATTTTTTTATGGGGGAAAAATGTGTGAGATCATTCCTTTCAATATTGTGACTTTACCATTGAAGGGAACCTCAGAAGTATTCAGCTGCATGCAGCTACATCTAGGACTTGTGTGGCATGAGCTGAGTAACAGATGCTGGCACATCAGTTGCTCTGCACCTTTGTTGGACGCCTCGTGATGGGATTCTCCAGAATCACACAGGGGAATGCATCTTAGCAATTCCACGTCAGCCAGACCAGATGTGGGATGGAATCTTCATTCATAGAATGAGGATTCCTGACTTTCAGATATGGATGTAAATGATGAATGTAGTTTCAGGAAGTCCATTTATGATGTTGATAATTTCATGTGTAATGAAGATTTTAGTAATATTAATCCAACAATTATCTTTACCAAGAATGAATTTTTCAGTTCTGCATTTGAGACTGATTCTGTCCTGGGTTGATGATCCATTTTCTTCCCATTCTTGTAACTTAAGCATTTGATGCTACTGTTCAGTTTCTGGCCCTTCTCTGTACTGTCTTTGCTGTTTGAAAATCTTTCTGCTGTGCATTGACAGGCAAACCTGTTTACGTGACCCAAGTTTGATCACTTCTTTGAATACAATTCTTTGAATTGTATTCCACCAGTTAGGTCAAGTTGTTCATCATCCTTTTGCCTTTGTGCATATTTTGCACTTGGCAACCTTCATGGTTTCAACATTTCAGTAATGGAAATTTGTCCTGGAATTCACACACCACAAAAAAAATATGTTGGATATCGAATAAAAATCTCCTCCTCTGAAAATTTGTGGAAAGAAAGTGAAAAATGTTCGACTCTTTTCTTGATATTGTGCCTTTGTGTCATAACATCCCCTTTCTCTTAACAAAGGAGTCCTTTGTATTTTGTATTTATCTTCTATTAATTTTTTTTGTTGCTAGTGATGTAGATTTTAATTTTGTGTCATAGATCATTCGAAAATTCTTAATTACAGTTCACAATTTGGTATTGCGTTTGAAAACTGATCAGCTTGCATTAGATCTCTTATCCTGTAGTTAAAGTTTTCCATCTCAAGGTTCCTTTTTGATCAGGGCTCACTGTTTGCTATCCTTCAACCAACTCCTTAATCATTCCCAACATTTTCCTCTAATAATTAAATCATGGAGGTTAAACGTGTTTCACATTCAGCTTTGTCATTTTTTTAATATGGAAATTCATTCCATTTCTTTGGAGTATTTTTTTTAAGTATGGTGCACTTTGGATATTGGATCATGATTACTGTGTGGAGTAGGATTCCTGACTTTCAAATATGGATGTAAATGATGAATGTAGTTTCAAGAAGACCATTTATGATGTTGATCATTTCATGTCTAATGAAGATTTTAGCAATATTAATCCAACAATTATCTTTACCAAGAATGAATTTTTAAGTTCTGCATTTGAGACTGCAACAGATACCATTGGAGAAAGAAGCAGGCCACTTAACGCATTATGGATTGCCCAGTGACTGTAATCTTCAGCAAACAAGTCAGGAGGGAGATGGGGACCAGGAGGCTCTGGGCTACTAACAGGAGAGGTTGGCTGGAGGCTTGCAGAAGTGCTCACGCACGCCCGCACACGCACGCACGCACTTACACATGCAAACAAACACAACGTACAGTCTTTTATCCATGGTTGCTCACTATCTTAATCTGTTCATGGAGCTATTAGAAATGATAAATTGCTGTGGTAAATTGTGCCTTCTATATTTTTGGTGAAGATTTTCTGTAATAACAGAGAGTGTGATCTGAGAGGAGAGATCCCTCTTGTTTTCATTGCCACTCAAGGTTGGCAGGGTGTACTCCTTCCTCATGGGCATGGAACTGTCCTGGCCCAGGCCAGAAGTGGAAGAGAGTGAATCTCTCTGTTTACCTTTGACCATCCTGATCAATCACACCAGGACATTCAATGCAGAGAACAAATAGAGCAAAGAAGGATGAGAAGTGTTCTAACAGGTCTACAAGATTCTGAGAGGCATAGATAAGGTAGACATCTTTTTTCCCAGAGCAGGAGCATCAAGCACTAGAGGATATCTGTACAAGGTGAAGGAAGGAAAATTTTGGGGAGACTTTAGGGGTAGGTTATTTTTTTTACTCAGAGAGTTGTGGGTGCCTGGAATGCCTTGCCAGGGGTGATGGTGGGGGCTGAAACATGAGGGACATTTGGAAGACTCTTGAAAACCTGGATGAAAGGAAAATAGAAGGCTACGAGGTAGGAAGGTATAGGTTGGCACAATATCATGCTGAAGGGCCTCTACTGTACTGTAATGTTCTATGAGGTTTGTGATCAGTCTGCAGTAATACTCCAGAAGCATCATTCAGGCAACTTGATTGTGGTGTTCTCTTGTTGCTTGAACTTCCCGACAAGTTCAGTAAGTGGCACAGGCAGCAAGAGGGCAAGGGAGAGAATGAAGAGGACAAAATGATTTTGTAGTATTGCGAATTGCTGACTGAGTATCATTTCAGATATGGGCACTGTGAGGACAAAGAAAAACAAGTTTGAGATAGGATACGAGTTAAGGAGAGTGGTAGTAGTGAATGGCAGTCAGTCTGGATGCCCAGGGCTTCTGGTACAGTGGCTTTCAATGGGGAATGCTCACAGATCAGTGCTGCCCTGGTGGCCTTCAGTACAGAGAACAAAAAAGAGTAGGCATGTGCTGATGTACCAAGATGTTGGAGTTGTCAGGCCTTCTTCACCAAATGCTGGAGATGGCCAGGACTGTACCTCTTGAAGCAGATCAAGGAGACTATCACTTCCACCTCATGGTGACACACCTGTGTATGGGTCTGCAAACAGTCATGGTTTCAAATAGCTTTTGTGCTTGGTGACGGCTGTTGAGGGTGCACAGACTCAATTCAATTGAAATATTCTGTCAGATCACTGGGTAACCCAATTATAGCTCTGTTACTCAGGAACAGATTGTTCTTCTATGGGAATGGAGTGATGCTACCAGGGTATAGCTTGGTCTCCATTGAGAGCAGAGGGCATTCAGAGCAGAGAACTGACTAAGAAGAGCACCATAGCATTCATTCAAATGAGTAGTTGATGTAGGAGATTCATTCATTGGATCTAGATTGAGTCTGTAGGCTGACCATTCTCAACCTTTATCACCTATGGCCCCCTAGGACTCTGCTCTAAGTTTATAGGCCACTTTCCATGTAAAGCCATCAAGTTTTACTTCTCTCCTTCCAATTATATTTAAAAAAAAATGTTATGAGAGGTGAAAAGAAAACAAGGCTTTTACTTGAATGAGCTGTGGCCCCTGGGAAGCTGTACGGCCTCCATTGAGATTGGCTGCTTCAGGCCATGATAATGGAAGTATCTTTAACTGATTGGCAAGCTGTTAACCCAGTCTTTTGTCCACTGATGTTGAGAAGCACATGGAAGTTAATATTCCTCCTTTCTACACTTTTCTCATTCCCCTCATGGCTAACTATTCAAGATAATGGCATTGTGTGGCAGGAAGTGGTAGTCTGAAGCTACCTCTTGAAAGACAAGAGAGTTCATAATTAATGCCCACCTTGATCATCTGCAGACCCAGAAAGCACCTGCAGGAGTGCAGTTTCAGGCACAAGGTGAGGTCTTAGTACACTGTGTGGCAATGTAAGGTCTTCAGAGTTGATCTGAAAGGCAAAATGAAGGACACACACCAGGATGCTCAATGATAAATAATCTACTTCTGTTGCACTCCTTTTCCATGTGTATAATTTTTATGTTCATTAGTTTGTTAGCGAAGAATAATTATAAATTAGTCAGGGCATTGTTCAATAGTTCCCCTGAATGTTACAACCTCTTCAAGGAATAATCCATAACCTTTGGGAGGGAAATATCAGTAACTAAGGCAGAGAACACAGGACAACAATTTTTTTTCCAAAATGTTTGCTGCTCGAAATAAAGGGAGATTTTCATAGACAACTTCAAGCTGAATTTCAGATTTGCTGTATTACGTAAGAATTTGGATAAACTTTTATTCAATTGAGCATGTTTAATCGCATCATGATGTAGACACATTGTGCTAGTTCAACTAACCTAAAAAAGGTTTTGCCGCAGATTTTCATTTCTACTCAGCATCCAATACCTGTCGTGTCAGTGTCCAATAACACAACTATTGATGGATTCTATTTGCCCTGATACCACTTTTCCATGGTCGTAACGTCCTGGTGAAACCTTTCACCATGTTCGTCACTGACTGCACCAAGATCAGCAGGGAAGACGTCCAAGTGCAAATGCAGAACATGAATTAACATTGACATGTTGCGTTTCGTGGTTTTGTGCGCTTGAAGTAGACTTCAACTACGACAGGAAATCACAAAAAATAGCATAAAAACCTGTACGTGAAAGGAAACTTTTAAGGTAATTTTCATGATCAGCAGCCCAAAATCCCTAAGATGCACCCAGTAGTGTTCAAGAAAGAAAATTTTCATTGTCCAGTCGAATCAATGGAACCTTTGAGCTGGGATGTTGTCTGGAAAGAGCAATGCTAATGTGTGTCTTTCAGCTGATTACCACTTCATGGTCTGAATGGAGGAGCACCATGAGTTTAGTGATGATGTCATTATTCTACTCACCGTTGGTGGTGTTGCCATGTGCCGTTATCTATTCACTGGCTGGTTATTTCAACATGATTTAATCTGAATTTGTGCAGCCATATTGATTTGCAATATGACCAGAAACGTGTTAACCTGCATCAAGTTTGTTAGTCAACTTTTGTCTACAATGATGAAATGGGAGAGTGATTTCTGGATTTCTGGATTGTATTTTCTGGACTCTGTTCATGCAAAAAATCTCCCCTTTACTTGGTGTTAGGTTAGAAAGTAAGAAATAGGTCACTGTTCACTTAGAGCAATGGGAAACAGAACTCGCAGGTGCTGGCAACTGCTCAGTTTCTCATTTGTCCAATTGAAGCATTATGTTGGATATTGATGAGTACAAAGGCAGCAACGAAGAATGGAAAAACAACAATACTGAAGAAGATGGAACTCTGAAATTAAAATAGAAAAATCTAGAACTACTTGGGGAGAATCTGTGGAGAAACAGTTAACATTTCAGGTCAATAACTTTTTATCAAAATAAATAATGCCTGACCCTACAAAGCATTTTCAGTTTAACACTGGTAATTTATGGAAGTGATCACAAAGAAATGTTTTGACTCTTGTGATGTGAAAATGACTCCGAATTGAGAAATGGGTACCACAAGAATAGCTGCTTCCTATTAGCTTCAGGTTTTCCCTTTGGGACATTTGACTTTTAAAGCAGAATCACAAACCACAATGAGGAAGTGTACAGGAGGGGGATAGATCAGCTCGTTGAATGGTGTAATGACAACTCAATGTTAGCAAAACCAAGGAGATGATTGTGGACCTCAGAAGGAAGTCAGGGGAACATGACCCAGTCCTCATCAAGGGCTAAGTAATGGAGAGGGTCAAGAACGTCAAATTCCTTGGTGTCAACGTCTCCGAGGATCTGTCCTGGAGCCTCCATGTTGATGCAATCACAAGGCTCTCCAGGGGCTATACGTTGTGAGGTGTCTGAGGAGATTCTGTACGTCTCCAAAAACTCTCCAAAACTTCCACAGGTGTACTGTGGCGAACATTCTGGCTGGTTGCAACACTGCCTGGTGTGGAGGTGCCAACTCTCAGGGCAAGAATAAACTCCAGATAGTTGTTAACTTGGCCTGCAACATCACAGGCACCAGACTTCACTCCAATGAGGACATCGACAAAAGATGGTGTCTTAAAAAAGCAACCTCTATCCTCAAAGACCCCCCACCACCCAGGCCACGCCCTCCTCACTCTACTACCATCGGGAGGAAAAAGTACAGGAGCCTAAAGACCAGCATTCAGCAGCACAAGGACAGCTTCTTCCCCGCTGCCATCATTGAACCAAAGACACTTCCTTACTTTTTGCCCTGAGCTACTATTTTTTTTTATTTATAGTAATGTTGTAAGATGGTTATAATGTGAATGTTTTCCCAATGAAGCTGCGAAACACCAAATTTCATGCCTTGTTCATGACAATAAGTTCTGATTCAGTAAAAACTGTAGACACCCAGAAATGAGAGAGGTATGGGGAAACCATATCTAATGGGATCTGTTCTTATTTGAAGAAGCCCCATAGATTTTTTGGGGGGAATCCTACTGGACTCAAATTTTCTGAGTGGCATATGCAGTTAATAAAGTGCAAAGCAGTTTTTTGCCTGTTGTGGAGATTGTGAATTGCAAACTGCCACAAGTTTGGTGCATGATTTGTATGGTATTCCACCCTTAACTCACCCTATGAGTTGTAGCAAGTTTCCCAAGAAAAAGGTAGAGAATTTTCAAGATTAAAAATATAAAATTAATTTAGTTCAACAAGCAAGTCTTCAGATACTCGAGCACAATGCTGGAGAAACTCAGCAGGTCACGCAACAACCAGAGAAAGTAAAGGATAATCTGACAAAGGGATTTTCAGTTTCCATGGATGACTCGTGACCTGCTGAGTTTCTCCAGCATGTTTGTGTATTGCACTCAAATTAATGTCTTCTTTTCCTTTTTTTAATTCTTTTTCTGTCTTGCAGCTTCGAGACAGCATTTACTTTCCTTCCCAGTCCTTGTTTTGCTGCATGTTTTTGGAGCAGTCCATCACCCCAGATTTATTCCAGATTTTCTAGCATCCGTATCTCCTTTTGTTCCAGATATTCCATTACTCTTGTGCTATTATCATCTGTTTTGCAAATGAAAAGGGAAGCATGCGTTAACTTGTGTTTGAAAAAGATCTGAACACTGAATTTGCCTGGTTGGCCTTTATTAATCATGTCAGTCATTAATAGTTAATGGAATTAATTTTGTTGCTCAAATGAAAAACAGGGTACATACATTGTCCAAGGTACATGTACCACGATGAAGGACTCAGGTCTGAAACATTGGTTTATATCTTTGCTTCCTGGGAATGCTGCATGACCTGTTGAATTTCTTCAGCTACTTTATGTATTAAACATATATTGTGTTATTTCAGTTGTGATTATTTAAATAAGCTACTTGTTTTTGTCATGACTTCACTTGTCCTGTACTATCATTCACTGTTGATGAGTTAAAATTTTATAAGCATTTGAATACTTAATTAAATGGCAATCCGATTCTATTGGCTACCTTGGAACTTCCTGTGAATCTACTTGGCACTGTGGCCAAAAGTTTGATGTGCTGAGAGTAGTTGCCCTTGTTATTCTTTGGCTCTTTTTTTCATTCTCTGTCAAGATAATGCTTCAAACCAATATAAATGCTGCTAAAAGAATCAGCTGGTCAGGCTGAGATTTCTGGCTACAGGATATAAATGGCACTTTAACGAATTGAGCACTGTATCTAGGCTGGTGTTACAGAGGGGTACTGCATTGTCATTGAGCTGAGACATTAAACTAAGGAATATCTGAGGTCCCAGCTGGATGTAAAAGGTATCATGGCACTCCTGGAAGGAAGCATGATCAATTGGTTGAAAATATTAAAATCCAATCCTCAGCTCATTATCGGTCACTGATTAGTAGATTTTGGAACATACAAATTGGCTGCCACACTTCCAACAGTGTGAATAAATTTCATAATTTTGGAACGAAAGTTCTTTGATGTGCCCTGAGCAACATGTGTTGTTTCAATCCAACTTTTGCTTCACAATATGGACATGGCCAATTTAATCAAATTAATGGCAGAACAGATGTTTCCTGGGCTGTTAATTTGTTTAATGATGGTAATTATTTGGTCATAACTTGTGGCAGATTTTTACTTCATTTTAAAAAATGACACAATTTCATATGTTTACAAATAGCATTGAACATTAAATTTTGTTCAAGCACAGCAGATGCAGGAATGGTCTGAACTAAGAGTGGACATGCGTTGACATATGGCTATATGGTCATTAAATGTAACAGCATCAGTTATTGTGGTGTCTAAAGTAGGTAAATTGAATTTTTGGGTTTTTTTGGTCTAGCAGCATAGAGCACAAAATCTAAAAAGTAATGTTGAACTTCTGCAAGTTGGGAGTTGATCATTTAAATTTAGCCAGTTCTTTGGAAGATTTTAAGAAACAGGTACATTGTACATTCGCTAAGATATTTCTTTGAATGCCAAGTTAAAATTATAAAGAGAGATTTAGATTTCAGTGCTGTTCACCACAACACGTTGTATTAAGATAGCCACTTTAAAGTAAGAAAATACCTCAAGGCAGTTCATGGGAGCATCACCCAACAAACTTTGATAGTGTGACCCAATGAAAATCAAACTAATTGATAAATTTGCCAGAGCATTAAAATTTTAAGCAACTTCTTAAAGGAAGTTGAACAGTTCATTGTGGACTTTTAGAGTTTGGTGTCAGCAACTATGTTCATGGCCACCAGGAGCTGACTCATTGAGTTTGGGGATGTTTTAGACTCTGGAAGAATGCAAATGTTTTGGAAAAATTACTTGTATAGGGAACGGTTTGAAATCAAAGACTAGAATTTTATTCAGGAGCCATTATGGTTCTACAAAGATGATTGATGAACAGGACATGTGCATCAGGAAGGGAGCAGGAATTTTACATGATGCCATCTTGCAGAGTGTAGAATGAGTAAGAAAGGCCAGGCATACTGTTACGGAGACCAGAGGACCCCCAAAACCAGCAGCAATAGACATGCACTACAACACAGGGTTACTTAAACAAAAGTAGTTTGTAATTATATTTGAACAAGAAAACAGAATTGAACTTTAAACTTATTACTTAACCTATCTAACTACTTAATTTCCCCCCCCCCCCTCTAATACTAAGCGTGGGTATGTGTAATGTATATTTAAGATTAGAAAAGTTCTTTGGTTCGCAGTCCAATCTCACTGGTTGCAGGCAATTCTTGTACTGTACACAGAAGTTAGCATTAACGAAGTTCACCAGTCTTTGGTCCTTTACAGGCAAATGGTTACCACTCAAGAGGGTTCTTGCTGGTTTTCAGAGAGAGATTCCTTTTCCAGGACATCCACAACTGATTCCTTTTCAATCAGTCTTGCTGACGAAACTTGCCCCCTTCAGGGTTCTCCAGATGATCCTCTTTCTTTCAGGTTACCTTTCAGACTGCCATTTTCCTCCTTTGACCAGGCAGTCTTGCAAAGTTTGCCAGCTTGTTCTTCTGGAACTAATTTCTGTCTCTCTCTTTCACACCATCCCTCTCTGAGAGCAAAACTCTTCTCCTCTGCCTGCAAAGATCACATGCTCTCCCAGGCAAGATGCTGCAGATAAGCAGGGGCTGAGATGGAAATGGGCAGGTGTAAACATTGATAGACCTTTGCAGTCTGGAAACAATGTTGGGATGAAATGTGACACAAGGTTAACGTAAACAGGAGGAATAACAGCCTGTCTCTTTCCCTTCTGCCTTTTTTCCATTTTTTTTCTTCTTTCCCACCCATCTCTCCACTGGATTCTTCTCCCCCTCTCTCCACCAGCCCTTCACCTCAGTCTGGTCTCTCTTTCTATCCCTATTGTCGCCTTCTCTTATCAGATTCCAGAACTGGCAGCCTTTTCTTATCACCCACCCTACCCATTTTGTTGGCTCATCTTCCTCCAACTGACTCCATTGATTTTTGTTTTGCCCCTTTCTCCCTTTGTCTGGCATCTGCCAATCTTCTGTCTCTGTTCCTGGTTCACCAATCCCACATGGCCCCCTTTCCTGCTCCTTCCACCTGTCCCTCTTTGCACAGACTTCTTCTCTGCATTCCCAGTCTCGATGAAGGTCACCGGCCTCCGACATCTACCATTCCTCTTGCTGATGCTGCTCGACCCACTGACTTCCTCCAGCAGGTTGTGTTTAGCTTTAGATTCCAGCATGTCTGTCTTTGGTATGTAAATAGTCCGGTTCATCTGGTTATTAAAGAGGAAGATGATGCCAATAACAAGGGAACAGAGTTTCACAGAGTTTGTCTGGGAATTAGCTGGGAGACATTTTTGCTCTTCCAATGTTGTAGCCTGACAACATGCAAATAGTGGATGGAAAAGGATGAGCGAGGTTGTATTAAGATGGAGCTGGTTTTTTGCAGCTGATTTTGATAAGGAGCTGACTGCAGAGGAGAGGTGGGGGGGGATTGAGGATAGGTCCTTGGGTAACAAAAGTACCATTGTGCAAATTAGAAGAGTTGCAGTTGGATGTTGGAGACTGTAAATGAATAAATAAAAGATGAACCCACTAACAAAAACAAGTTCAGGGAAAAGAGATAAAAAGTGTTACATTACAAAAGTACAAACTGAGTTATTTGAAAAAAGTAAAAGAAATGATTGCAAAATTGGGATTTTTTTTGTCACAAATGTTTAATAATTTATGATAGAAAGTAAGGAGAAGAAAGAACTCTGAACATTTATGGATTGTTTTGACCTTTGCCAACTGGGCATCAACAACCTTTGAGCAGAGGACAAAGATGAGAAACATTTGGGAAGGATAAGACAGTAGTCTGGAGAGGACCATCAATGGGGAAGGTGCATCAGGAGGACGAAGGTTGGCAATTCTTCATTACACATCAATGATTTTGTCATGGAGAGAGTGGAGAGCACCAAGTTCCTTCGTGTGCATATAAGGGACCCCTATCCTGGCCACACAACACTTCATTAGTCAGGAAGGTGCAGGGAGTGGAAGTACCTACACTTCCTCAGGCTGTTGAGAAGGTCAAGGCTATCGGCCCCCACCGTCGCAACCTTTTACAGAAACACAACTGAGAGTGTCCTGTCAGGCTGCAACATTATGTGGTATGGTAACTGTAAACCATCGGACTGGAAGTCAATACATAGTATCATCAAAAGGCTGAGAAAATCACTGGGGCTCCACTTTCTTCTATTAATTATATTTACTGGATCATTACTTAATAGGGCTCAAATAATTATTGAGGACCCTTTCAATCCAGCACACAATATCTTTGACTCATTACAATCAAGAAGGAACAGCAAAAGCAGAACTGTCAGGCTGTGAGGTTGATCTACGGTATCCTGTAACTGAGTAAATCATCCCAAAATATTTATTTGAAATTATACTTTTATGTGTCTAGGTGATTATTATGTCTTGTGCTGCTTTGTGTGTGTGCGCTTGTGCATGTGCGCCCTGGTCCGGAGAAATGCTCTTTTGTTGGGTTGTATCTATTCAACCAAATGACAAACTTGAACTTGATCAGAGGAGAAAGGAAGCAGTAGGGAGCCAGATGGAGTCTTGTAGCAGCCAAATTGAAACCCCAGCCTATATTTTTTATTGTGTCCTATTTCAAGGAAAATTACCTTTCTGAGGATAGCCCAGTTTATTTTTTTACTCGCAGGCAGATTTCAAAGGCCAGGCAAGTTGGGCTCCTACTGGAGACCCCAACAAGCATGAGTCAGCTCCTTTATGAACGATGGGGTGAACCTGTGTGTGTGTGAGAGCCTGGAGACCTCTTTACCTGCCAGTATGCCACTGGACTTGCAACTTCCATGGATAAATTATCATAAATTATCATCATTAGCATAAAAGTGAAATAATTGACATCATGGATTCTGGGTCCAATTAAATGAATGGGTATAACTGAGCAGCAGAACCACATGTCATTCTTGAAGAGAATGGAAATTGGAGTGTGTGGTGCAGTGTGGAGGGTGTCCTGTATCATTCAACCCATCATCCCTTTGCACTTCAGCATCGTGTGGTTGAGTCCATCTCAGTGTGCCAAAACTGCGACTGGCTATGTACCATGCCGGGTAATTCTTCTCACAAAGTTAACTGAGAGATGTTGCTTTTACCACTCATTGATGCTATTGATAACTGACTTAAATTTAATATTAGATTAGTAAATGGGGCAGCATGGTTGGGGTCATGGTTTTACAGTGCCAGCAACCAGGACTGAGGTTCAAATCCCGCGATGTTTGGAAGGAGTTTGTACGCTCCCCTGTGTTTGCGTGGTTTCCCCCGGGGGCTCTGGTTTCCTCCCACTGCTCAAAAACGTACCAGGGTTGGAGGTCAATTTGGGCTCGTGGGCTGAAAGGGCCTTTTACCACGCTGTATGTCTTAAATTTAAAATACAGATTGAAGGAGCTTGAAACCAAGACCCACTTAAAGAGCTGCAAATGTCAGGAGCAAGTGTAAAGGGTAGCATTGGAGGGGGAATAAATGAGGGCTGTTTGAAATGTTGATCTTGCAGTGATTTTTACCTTGAGCTGAGTGCATAACATCAGCTGCTCAATGTTTCTGAGTTGCCTTCTCCTAATGTTCGAAAAATGGGAAAATTGCTAAGAACCATCAGTTTGAATAACCTGGAACAATTAACAAGCGCTGGACTGAGGTCATGGTTTTCGACTTCTCTACAGTGGATTGAACCGGAGTTCTATGTCTAATGGTCCCATCGTTGCAATAAGGTAAGCTATGATCATGATTTCAAACTGCAGAGTAATCTTGATTTAAGGCATTCGAATGTGCTGTTTCATCATTCACCTGTCCTGCTGCACAACGACCTGCGGTATGAAGCAGCCCTTCGGATTCTTACCCCATTAAAGAAGCAACCTGTGCTCTTTTAAAATCCATTGCACTTAATAAAGAATTGCTTTGCCGACCTGCAGAGTCAGATTGGACCCTATGTCCGAAATAAGTAAACCAGATTTGCTAACAGAACTGAATCAAAAATTGGTGGAATAGCATGTCTTTGCATGCAGTGAGAGCAATGATGGGTAGAGCATTAAAAAATGTTGTTTCCATCTCCAGCAAAGTAACAAGATTATTGCCAGAACTCGTAATGACTTTCCCTTCATCTCAGTCTGAAGCAGCTTGGCTGTGATGCATTTGTGAGTCAATCTTACCTCATTAAAAGGGGCACTGCAGAATTACCACTTATTGGTAGTGCAAAAAAAAACTGTACACAGTGTAAACATGTAAAAAAAAAACTATAAACAGATAACGAAGTAAACAAACTGTGCAATACAGAGAGAATTTTAAAAAACCAATGAAGTGCACAAATAAGAGTCCTTAAATGAGTCCTTGATTGAATTTGTTGTGGAGTCTGATGGTGTTCCTGAACCTGGTGGTGCGAGTCTTGAGACACCTATACCACCTTCCTGATGGCAGCAGCAAGAACCGAGCATGTGCTGGGTGGTGTGGATCCTTGATGATTGCTGCTGCCCTCTGACAGCAGTGTTCCCTAAATGCTCTCAATAGTGGGGAGGGCTTTTCCTGTGACGTCCTGGGCTTTGTCCACTACCTTTAGGAGGGCTTTATGCTCATGGACATTGATGTTCCCATACCAGACCGTGAAGCAGCAGGTCAGCACACTTTCCACCTCACATCAGTTGAAATTTGTGAGTTTCTGCTGTCATACCAAACCTCTGCATACTCCTGAGGGAGTAGAAGCGCTGACCTGCTTTCTTCACAATGCTGTTAGTGTGTGGGGTCAAGAAAATATCCTCCAAAATGGTCCCTCTCCCCAGCTCTGATTTTAGTAAGGGCTTGACATTAGTAAGATATTTGACAAGGTCCCACATGGGAGGTTAGTCAGGAAGGCTCAGACGCTAGATATGTGAAATAGTGAACTGAATCTGATAAAGGCTGGACTGGAGAAGCCAGAGAGTAGTGGTGGACAATTGCTTCTCAGACTGGAGACCTCTGACTAGTGGTGTGCCTCAAAGATCGGTGCAGGGACCATTGTTGTATATCAATGATCTGGATGATAATGTGGTTAATTAGACAGCAAGTTTGCAGATGTCAAAAATTGGAGGCATTCTGGACAGCAAAGAAGGTTTTCAAAGCTTGTGGAGGGATCTGGACCAGCTGATAAATGGCAGATGGGATTTAATGCAGACAAGTGTGAAGTGTTGCATTTTGGAAGGACAAACCAAGAAAGGACATGTGCAGTAAATGGACATTGAGGAGTGTGGTGGAACAGAGAGATCTAGGAATATAGATGCATAATTCCCTGAATATGGCATCACAAGTGGAGAGATTGTAAAGAGAGCTTTTGGCATATTGGCCTTCATATATCAAAGTAAGAAGTATAGGAGTTGAGATGTTATGGAAAAGTTGTACAAGACATTGGTGAGGCCAAATCTGGAGCATTGTGTGCAGTTGTGGTCACCTAACTAAAGAAAAGAATATCAATAAGATGGAAAGGGTACAGAAAAGATTTATGAGGATGTTGCCTGGACTTCAGGAACTGAGTTACAGGCAAAGGTTAAACAGGTTAGGACTTTATTCCCTGGATCATAGAAGAATGAGGGGAGATTTAATAAAGTATTTGAAATTATGATGGCAGAGTAAATGTGGGTAGATTTTTTTTAACTGAGGGTAGGTGAGATGCAAACCAGAGGAAACAAGTTAAAGGTGAAAGGGGAAAAGTTAAGGGGGAACATGAAGGGGAACTTATACTGGTGGGAGTGTGAATGAGCTGCCAGCTGAAGTGATGAATGCGGGCTCAATTTAATATTTAAGAAGAACTTGGACAGATTCATGGATAGTAGGGGGGGGGAGAAGATATGGAGGGTTATGGACTGGGTGCAGGTCAGTGGGTCTAGGCAAAAAAAAATGGTTCGGCTCAAACTAAAAGGGCTGAAGGGGTCTGTTTCTGTGCTGTAATGTTCTGTGGTTCAGTCATTCCCCAATTATCAATGAATTGTATACCTTTGGCTTTCCCTTCCTGAAGTGAACGATCAGATCCTAAGTTTTGGTAACATTGAGTGCAAGGTTGTTGTTGGTGTACCATTCAGCCAAGTTTTCAATCTTCCTTCCTGTAGGTTGACTCATCACCTTTCTTTAAACAACTCACTATCATTGACAAGTTTGTAGATTGTGTTATTGTCCTACTGAACCATGCAGTCATAGGTGTAAATGAGTAGAGCAGGGGTGAAGTATGCAGCCCTGTGGAACTTCAGTACTGATGATGATTATAGAGACGTTTTTAACCAATTCTCCCTGATTGTGATCTGGAGGTGAGGAAATCAAGGATCCAATTACACAAAGGAGTGTTGAGTCCCAGCTTTTGAAGTTTGCTGATCAGTTTTGAGGGGATGATGTTAAATGCTGAACTGTAGATGATGGAGAACATCCTGGTGAATGCAGGTGTTCCAGGGTTTTGTGTAGACACTGATGGTCAGTTGTATCCTTGGCTAATACACTTCCAGATTGGAAGATCCGCAGATGAATGAGGATTTCCAGGTTAATTAACATTAGCTCTCCTTAGAAGTGACAGACTGTAACTACCTTCTGGTGGTCAGAAGTACACAGCTGAGAGGCTGGTATGGGGAGACCAATACCCCTGAGTGTAAAGCCCATTCAGAAGGTATTGCACACAGTCCAGGACATTGCAGGCAAAACCCTCCCCACCATTGAGAAAATCTATGGAGAACTCTGCCATTGGAGAGCAGCAGCAATCATCAAGGATTCACATCATCCAGCACATCCCCTGTTCTCACTATTACCATCAGGGAAGAAGAATAGGTGCCACAAGATTCACATCATCAGATTCAGGAACAGCTGCTACCCCTCCACCATCAAACTCCTCAGCAACCAACTCAATTTGGGACTTATTTAAGCACTCTTATTTTTGCATTTTATTGATTTTTTTTCTTCTCTGTATTGCATAGTCATTTTGTTTATTTGTTTACATGTGTATGTTGTGTACCTTTTTTGCACTACAAATCAGTGGTGATTCTGCCTTGCCCACAGGAAAACTAATCTCAGAGTTGTATATGATGTCATGTATGTACTTTGACAATAAATCTGAAATCTGAGAGAGGCCATTTTGGGCCTTTCCTATTCATTTTGCATTTACTCCAAAACTAATTTTGTCACAGAGAGACCATATTGCTGTCAATGCCTGCAATCATTATTCAGCTACAGAATTTGAGAGGCATTTAAAAGTCGAACACATTGGTGAGTCTGGCATTGTGGATAGGCTGGACGCTTCAGGTTTGCTCTGATTCCTTCAGGAAATTTTCTTCCTGAAGGACACATAGCAAACCAAAGTGTGTTTTTCATATGACACTCTGGTTATTCTCATAACCTTTGCATATCCATTGGAGAACTTCTTACCCAAATTTAAATTCTCTTAATGCCATGGTGGGTTTCAAGTTTGTATTACCAAAGCAATGGTAATACTGTATGCTGCTTAGGTAACATTACTGTTATGCCACTGTACTTAGCCTGTACATTTATTTTAATTACAAAGCTAATGCTGTTACAATATTATGGAATTTGATCAGTGTCTTGTATTCAAAGATCTGGTATCACTAGATTCCTTGAAAACAGAGGATAGCTTGCATTACTGGGCATGGTGGACAGTATGTTGTTTGATAAATGAGCACTGCACGAAACTGTTTAGATATGAGTGAATTGCCTTTGTTCATGTGCCATATACAATCTAGAGAAAAAAACCAGACAATTTTGTTTTTGCAAGTCCCATCTGTTTCCTGCAGTGGAAATAAAATGAAAGATTTTGTGCTTCGCCCACAATTTTCAAAATAAGCATTTGAAGGGAACTACAGATACTAATTTTCTCTAATCTGACCCCATTTTCCAAGCATTCTGTTCTACAGGGACTGGTTTGATAGATTCGCTATTATTCCATTATTGTACTTGACCTGCAGAAAGCTTGTGGAGTTAATTTGTTTGAGTATTCAGTTGTATTGCAATTCTCAAAATACTTATTAAAAATAATACCAATGTATTGAAGCATTAAAAAGTAATGGTTTAATAAAAAAACACAGAAGCTACATTTAAAAGAATCTCCTAACATGTCATCTGTCAGGAATGTTTAATGACAGTGCAATTCAGACATCTGTAATTTAAAATTCAGCTATCGGATTCTAAGTGGCAATGTTGGCAGCTGTTGATGCTTTTATC
Source organism: Narcine bancroftii (assembly GCF_036971445.1). Lineage (NCBI taxonomy): Eukaryota > Metazoa > Chordata > Chondrichthyes > Torpediniformes > Narcinidae > Narcine > Narcine bancroftii. The sequence continues at coordinate 26,807,713 of NC_091481.1, forward strand.
TGGATTTCACAGCAGGTAGTCATCGTCACTCAACTCAGTAACAACCAGCCTCCTGAAGGATATTCCAGTTGATGTGGTTGGGGCAGGGTTTTGGTACGTGCAAGAGGCTGATTATTTTTTTGAAAATGCAATGTGACTCTGGAGCAGCAGGAGTTGGCTACAAAAGAACAGCTCTCTCATGCATCTAACTGAAAATAAAGGTGACATTTTCTCACCAGTTTATTTGCAAGGGTGCTTGTCTGAATACTGTGCACTGTGGAGGTCATTTCAAACTTGCTCTTCCTGTTGACAACAATAGGGGCTCTCCTTTTAGATATTATGTAGAAATTTAAATTGATGACCTGGAATCTGGGTTTCAAACTGCAACTCATCAAGGAAGGGGGAGAGGGACCTGGACTCTTTGTTTCAGGAGGTAGTCACACCCACGAGCATAGCTGCCTCAAATTCGGCCTGTGATCAGGGGCAAGAGGGTGTGACTGCAGCCGAGGCAGGTAGTGAGGCCCAAGAGAAAGCGCTGAAGGAATCTCATCCCTCTTCTCTGAGATTCTAATTCCCTGTGTGGATGAGAGTGGGGACTGTTGAAAGGATGAGCAATCTAACTGTAGCACCATGGTTCAGGAAAGAGGGGGGAGAGATATAGTTGTAATCAGTGATAGTATAGTTGGGGGAATAGACAAAGTTCCCTGTCGTAGGGATAGAGCATCCTGAAGGCAGAGTTGCCTGCCTGGTGCCCAGGTTCAGGGCATCTTATCTGACCTGCAAAGGAATTTGCAGCGAGAGGTGAAAGATCCAGATGTCATGGTCCACATAAGTAAAACCAGAAAAGAGGTTCTCTTGAGGGAATTGAGCTAGGGACTATTTTTTTTAAAAAAAGAACCAAAAAGGTGGTAATCTCTAGATTACTACCTGAACTGCATGAGGATTGGCACAGGGTCAAGAATGTTAGTGATTTAAATGCTTGGCTCATGGACGGGTGTGGGAGAAATCAGAATTTATTGCCATGAACAAGTAATGAAATTTAGTGTTTTGCAACATTCAAATTATAACCATCTTACAACATGACTATAAGAAAAATAAAAATAGCAGTGCACTAAAAGTAAGGCAGTATCTTTGGTTCATTGATTATTCAGGAATCTGATGGCTTTGGTGAAGAAGTTATCTTGTGCCGCTATGTGGTCAACTTTAGGCTCCTGTCCCTTTTCCTCGATGGTAGCAGAGTGAAGAGGGCATGGCTTGGGTGGTGGGAGATTTTGAGCATAGAAGCTGCTTTTTTAAGACACTGCCTCATGTAGATGTCCTCAATGGAGTGAAATCTGGTGCCTGTGATGTCACAGGCTGAGTTAACAACCCTCTGGAGTTTTTTTTCTTGTCCTGAGACATACCAGGCAATGATGCAACCAGCCAGAATGCTCTCCTGTAGTACATCTGTAGAAGTTTATGAGTGTCTTCCAATGTAGGTTCCAATTCATGGGAAATTGGAACCAGTATTGGGAAAGAAAGGTGGTGTTCAAAGAGGACAGGCTCCATGATTGGACATAGATCCTGGCAAATCACATAACTAGGACAGGGAAGGGCTTTAAAATAAATAGTGGGGGTGGGGGGAAGGCTTGACAGATTGGAAAAAGATGAATAAAATAAAAGAAAAAGTGAAAAAAAGCAGAGTGGATAAATGTCAAGTGCAAAAGAGGGAAAGCTTACGAGATTTTAAAAGCATAAATGAATATGAGGGCACTTTATCTGAATGCCTGTCATATTCAAAGCAAAGTCAATGAACTAGTGACACAATCAATAGAAAGGGGTATGATTTTGTGGCCATTAGAGAAACATGGTTGCAGAGTTGGTAATTGAATATCCAAGGACATTAATTAATATGGAAGGACGGCCAGGAAGGTGAGGGTGGTGGGGTTGCGGACTTGGTTAAGTTTGAGATCGGGATGATAATGACAGATGATATAAGAAATAACAAGCAAAATGTTGAATCGATCCGTGTAGAGATTAAAGGAAAAAAAAATCTATGATGGCAGTGGTTTGTAGGCCATCCAATAATAACATTACAGTGGCACAGGCAATAAATTAAGAAATATTGGAAGCAGGTAAGAATGGACAGAATTTATCGTGGGGTCTTTAACATGCACATAGACTAGGTAAAGCTGGTTGTTCAGGCAACCTTGATGGCTTCCTTGCATGCTACAAGGGAACATACTATCTTGGATTTGGTTCTGTGCAATGAGATAGGTAAAATTAGCGATCTTGTAGACAGTATGATTGAATTTCACGTACATATGAAGAGTTCAATAGTTCAGTCTAAAACCAGCGTATTATGTCTTTAAAAAAAAAAAGGGAGATGCAAGGGGATGAGGTAGAAGTTGGTATGTGTCGACTGGGAATGCAGGCTACATGGTGGGTCAGTTGATGAGCAGTGCTCAACAGAAGTATATTCCAGTTAAAAGCAAGGTCAGTAAGGGTGGGTGGGATCAGTAACACTTGAATAACTCAGGAAATAAAGGAAAGCAGCAACTTAAAGGCCCATGTGTTCAAAGTTGCCAGGAGCAGCGGGAAGCTCGAAGAATGGGAAAACTTTGAAAAGCAACAAAAAACAAAGCGAACAATAAAGAAAGGGACAGTAGATCATTGTAGAGCTCGTCGAAAGAATCAAAGACTTGTTGATCCAAACCAAGGCTTTTATTAGCAAAAGACAGGAGCTCTTCACAGGTGGCCGACCAGTCTGGAATGACCCGACCTGGCTAGGGACACAACCCTTTAAGGCCCAGACAGTAGGCATGGCTAAGCTCTCAGCGAATCGCTGTAAGCACAGTCTAGATACTGTAACTATATACACTATATACATTGGTGATAGATCTGTACTATCACAATCATGAAAATGATTGGCACTAAATATAAAAACCCACAGTGAAAGATTTTATGATGCTATAAAGTGGAAAAAGGTGGCTAAAGTGAAATTGGGTCCCTTGGACAAAGAGAAAGCGGTATTTGGTAATGGGGAATTGGCAGAAGCTTTAACTATCTATTTAATGTTGGTCTTCATGGTGAAGGACATGTCTACCATGCCAAAGACAGACGTTATGCATGCGATGGGAAGTGAGAACCTGGATACCATTGTGATCACTAAAGAAGGGGTGCTGAGCAAACTTGCAGCTCTAAAGATAGATAGTCCCCCAGGTCCTGATGGAGTGCATCCCAGGGTACTGAAAGAAATAGCAGAACTTACCAAAATTCTCTGGACTCTGGGCAGTTCCCGGCAGATTGGAACATGGCGAATGTCATGCCACTGTTCAAAAAAGTATACAGGAAAAAGGCAAGCAACTGTAGACCAGTTAGTTTAACATTGGTAGTTGAGAAAATACTTGAAACCGTCATTAAATAATAAATAGAGAGGTGTCTGGAATGAATTGGAACCATTCGGCAGAGGCAGGTCTTGTTTGACAAAATTGCTGTAATTCTGTGAGGATACATTGAGCGCAATAGAAAGAGGGGAATGGGTGGACATTATTTCCAGATTGTTTTGATAAGGGGCCACATAAAAGGTTTATCCATAAGATAAGCTTGCATAGAGCGGTGGGGTAAGTGAGGTAATAGCATGGATTGGTTAACCAAAAGAAAGCAGAGAGTTGGGATATATGGGTGTTTTTCTCATTGGCAATCAGTGGTGAGCGGTGTACCGCAAAGGTCATTTCTGTGCCCACAAATGTTCACAATATCTTGTACCACACAGTTAATGCATTCCAGAAAAGTTCAGTGTTATGGAAAACGATACTGTTCAAAGCATTATTACAATGTACTTTAATGTAATACATTCCAATTCTATAATTATTTATTCTTTTATGCTTTTTACTCTTTTTACTCTTATGCAAACATGTGCATAAAATATTTAAAAGGGATATATAAAACTGAAAAATTACAAATCTTTATTGGCAACAAGTGAACTGTTTATTTTAGAAAATATTTGTCTAATGTAGATTTGAGTCAGATTGCCCACTTGAGACTTTCACCAACGTTAGATTGGAACCACCGTCAACCATTTTTACATGCCCAATGTTCCATAATCAACTGTGAGACCAAATTCTAGGAGTTCCCCACCATACAAATTGGTATTGTTCAATGGTTTGGAAACTCGTTGATCTGCCACATCAGAGCAGAGATTAAAAAAAAGATCCCAGCCAGTGTAAGGCAGTGTTCTGTGGGATAGTGCAGGGATCCACATCACAATGGGGACAGCAATAACTTTCAATGCAGCCACTTAACACTCTCTACTCCACAGCTCAGCACCTATATTTCAAATATTTTAAGCTAGAGTCTTGCAAAGTATTATGAGGTGGTTTAAATAGCAACAACAATAAAACCTTAACATTGGAAATTTAAAACTGTGGGTCAGAAACTTCAAATTGCACTATATCAAGACCTGCACTATTTGAAACTGTGTTAAGAAGGGTATGCCTGTACATTAATGATCTGGAAGAGGGGCTGTGTTCAGGGTATCTAATTTGCTGATGACATTAAATTGAGTGGAAAAGCAAATTGTCTAGAGGATTTGGAAAGTCTGCAAGAGATATAGATAGATTATGTCTGGCAAATGGAGTACAATGGTGGTAAATGTGAGGTTATTCACTTCGGTTGGAAAATAAAAGATCAGGTTATTACTTAAATGGCAAGCGATTGCAACTTGCTGCTGTGTCGAACTACATGGGAGTGCTGGTGCATGAATTGCCGAAGGTTAGTTTTCAGGTGCAGCAGGCTATCAGAAACACAAATGGAATGTTGATTTTCATTGCTAGAGGGATTGAGTTTAGGAGCAGGGAGGTGACGCTGCAAATGTACAGGGTACTGGTGAGGCTGCATTTGGAGTTCTCCGGGCAGCTCTGGCCTCCTTAGTTGAAGAAGTATATACTGGCCTTGGAGGCACTGCAGAGGAGGTTCACCACATTGATTCCAGAAATGAGGGGTTTAACATCTGAGGAGAGATTGACTCATCTGGGATTGTAACTGAATGAAATTTCAAAGAATGAGAGGGGATCTTATAGAAACATAACATTTTGAAGGGATGGGTAGAGGTGGGTAGTTTTTTTTTCCATTAGTAGGTGAGACAAGAACAATGGGGCATAGCCTCAAGATTCAGGGTAGTAGATTTAGGATGGAAATGAAGAGGAACTGCTTTTCCTAGAGAGTGGTGAATATATGGAATTCTCTGCCCATGGAAGCAGTGGAAGCTACCTCAGTAAACATATTTAATACAAGATTAGATAGATCTTTGCATGATAGGGTAATTAAGGTGTATAGGGAAAAGGCAGATGGGTGGAGGTGAGCCTCTCATCAGATCAACCGTGATTTTATTGAATGGTGGAGCAGGCTTTGATAGACCGAATGGCCTACGCTTGCTCCTATTTATCATGTTATATTTTTAAATAATTCCCTCTATCACTTAATTTTATTCACTAAATGAATTATTTGTGCCTTATGGCATATTTTTAAAACATTTTCTATTACACCTGGGTTATTGGCCAATGTTAAATTTTAATTTTTAAATTTAAAAAAATTTTAGACTTACACCACAGTAGCAGGTCATTTCAGCCCACGAGCCTGTGCTGTCTAATTTACATCCTGATTAACCTCCAACCCCTGGTACATTTCAAACAGTGGGAGGAAACTGGAGTCCCCGGGGAAAACCCACGCAGACACGGGGAGAATGTATCAACTCCTTACAGACGGCGGAGGATTCGAACCCTGCTGTTATGCTAACTGCTATGCCAACCGTCCCTCCCCCATGTTGATACTTGGGTAAATGAATTGGAATAACACTGAAGGGTTATCAGCTTGCTCTCAGTCTGGGAAGGGGCAGCGTGTATAGGGAGTTTATATCAGAGGAGGTGGTGCGATCTTCGACCACTTGCTGTCATCATCAGGACTTTCTTACTTTTAGAATGTAAAAACAAGAAATAAGAGTGGGAGTAGATCATCTGGTCCATCAAGGCTGCTCCGCCATTCCATGAGATCACGGCCATTCTGGCAATAGACACCTGCATCTACCTGCCTTTTCCCCATATTCCTTAATTCCTCTACTATGTAAAAATCTATGCAACCTTGTCTTAAATATATTGACTGAGGTAGCCTCCACTGTTTCTATAAGATCTCCTCTCCTTCTTCTAAATTCTAGTGACTACAGTCCCAGATGAGTCCATTTCTCCTCATTGCCTAATCCCCTCATCTCTGGAATCAAACTGGCAACCTCCTATGGATTGCCTCCAAAGCTAGTGCATCCTTCCTCAAGAAAAGAGACCAGAACTGCACACAGTCCTCCAGAAGCAGTGTCACCAGTATCTTGTTTCTTTCCTTATTTTCATTTCTTTTAAAGGCACCAGAGTGTGGTGACTCTTTGTTAGCCTTTGAAAGGCACGCAAAAGAACATTGTTCTCTGTTTTGTGCCGTACGTGTCAACAATAAAGAAATCGAATCTATAAACTTTTTGAGCAATTGTCTTGTTTCGCTTTTAAGCCAAACACTCTATTTGGTTATTCTTTAGGACAAAGTCAAGAGGCACTGTTACAGACAAGGCGAAAATGCATGTACTTATTTGTTTTGGTAATGAGTACAATCCATAAGCGAAGAAGCTGAAATGTGAAAAATATGGTGTCAAGCCAGATGACAGGTTGAGAAGAGGGAATAAAAGTACAAGAGGAATATTTCTATTTAATTCTATTCTTACTCTTTGTGTAGTAAATATAATATTTATCAGATGTACTTCATTATATGAAGTGGTGGAGAAGAGAAGGCACGGCTGTACACATGAGGGGACATGTCATGTTGGATCCTACTCTCCATTGGAGAGACAGGATCCAGTGAGAGTTTGGGCTAGTACATTTATGAATATTATCTTGAAAAACAGCATTGCAACTAATAACTGCTACTGAAAAATAAATATCACTGGCTCTGAAAAATTATTATTTTACATTTGTGTTTTGCATTTACAGTTATCTTTTATCTTTTCCTTAATCCTAATGAACTTTCCAATTAAAAAAAATCTCCTTTCCAATTCAAGATTTAAGTATAATTTGCTTTTCTTTACCACCGGGTGTGTAGCTCAGAGAGCAAATTGCAGTCTGATTGAGGAAGATTGATGTACTTTCTCTGATTAGAAATTCAGATCATTTTTGAGTGCTTCATGCTGGGTCAGGTGAATTAGGAGAAATCTCCGTTGGAAGTCTGTACAGACTCAGAAGGCATTTTATTTGAGGTGAATAGCAAGCATGTTTCCTTTATCACTGAGAGCAAAAATAAGCTGAAGCCACAAATAACTTGCTTTGTAAGGAATTTAATACAATGCTATTCCGATTACCCAGGTAGCCAGATAACCATGGGAAAACTTTTGGAGAATGTTATCCTGACATTTCAGTATATCAAAAGCAATACTTCAATATCTCTGGCATAAAACTATGTCAAGGACCCACAGAAGTATCACATCTGGGCACTGAATGAGCCTCCTTCTTCCAGCTCAATTAAGAATGATTCACCACAAACCGAGGTGGCAGATTTGCATGACAGTAAAGAGTGCTGAGGTTAGTTTGAAGATTGTGTTTGTGGAATTTAAATAACACTCAGCCCCTACTTTGTAAGGAGTAATGTCAACTGACCAATTACCTGGATATACTTGGGATGTGGAAGGAAACTGGAGCAATCAGATCAGATCTATTACTGCCATGGGCAAACTCTACACAGCCAATGGGAAGTCAGGATGGAATCCAGTGACTGGCCCTGTATGGCAGCAGCTCTGATGGTGAAATTCCTCAGAGAGTTGCAAACTTTGGGAATCCTCTGAAGTTGTAAATGTTCAGTTGCTTTTCTGAGTGTCTTGTTAAAGTGGAGGATAATAGATTATAGTTTTTAACCTAATTCAAAAAATCCTGCATCATGCAGATGTGCCATAAATGTGTGCGAATTTTATTCAAATTTTATTGGGCTAGGGTTCTCTACTTGTTTTGTCAGTCTTTGCTCCAAAATAGCCTCATTCAATGGTGATTATCAAGCAAATAAATATGACCTTTAATCATTTGTCTTCAATACCAAGCATTAAAACAAAATGGAAAATAACACAGTTTTTGAGGATAAGCAAAAGTTTGGTAAACTTTAAAACATGATCATCAATGCAACTTAGGAGAAGAATACAGTCACACGAGTTCTCTGCTCAAGATCTAATTGCAAGAGATATTTCTCCTTGCAGTGGTGGGGTGGGGGGGAGGAGATCAGGCGTTTGCCACAATTCTTGCAAATGCTAATAGACTGGCTGCATTGCATTAGCAGCTCTCTGTGATGATTCAAATAGAGTAACCCAAGGAAAATGAGGAAGTGGCGTAGAAATGGAGCATGTAGTCCTTTTTGAGCCTTCTCCATTATTCAGAAGATCATGTCTGAACTTGTACCTGAATGCTTTTCTATCTTACCGTCATGTTCTTTGACTCCTTTTGTAGCCAGAATAAAAACCCACTGGCCTGTCTTCAAACAAGGTTAGTGACTGAACATTTACAACTCCAGATGAAGGATTCCCAAAGTTTGCAACTCTTGGAGGAATTTCTCCCACATTCCAAGCATTTCCAGGATTGTAGTGTAACTGGCCAGTTGATATTGCTCCTATTTTGCAAGTTAAGGGTTGAATGATGGGAATGCAGGTAGACTTGGTTGCAGGATGTGCCAGCACAGGCCTGATGGACCAAATGGTCTCCTTTTAATGTGACCATTCCCTTCCATTAAAAGAGTGAGCCCTGAGATTGAACTCCCGAGTTGGTGAAGAGGACTTTTCATATTTAACCTGATAGGCACCTTCATAACTTGGTGAAATAGTAAGCGTGCTCAATATGAAAGGAGCTGCAGGTTTGGACATTTGGTGTGAGAAATTGAAGAGATACAGATACAGGGTTTATTAATGATAGTAATCTATTTTTAAAGTAAAGTGACATTTTAGATGCCCTAGAGTGAAATTTCTCACTATGGGAAGAGGTCCAGTGGAGGCAAAAGTATAGGTAGAAAATGTTTGTTCTCAGAGATGAAGACAGAGACATCCAGGAAGGGGAGAAAGATATCCAAAACAATCCAGGTAAATATAAGGGCAGGATGGAAGTGGCATTGAGGATTACAAAATTGTCAGTTCTCCGCAGGTACAAGAAATAGTACCAATGCAGTTGTTGATGTAATGAAGGAAGAGCTGGGGAATGGTCTCTATTTAGGTTTGGAACAGGAGCTGTTCCCCATGTCCAACAAACAGGCACTTGTCTGAGGGTTTGACAGTGAAATTGAAGTTGGTGTGGAGAGCAATGTCTTTGGTGGGGGAGGGGAATGCAGGTGGAGGGTGGTCTGGGTTTAGAGTAGTTACGTGGGGTAGGGAAGTCCAGGTGGTTAATGTTGCATTGGCAATTGGAGATGAAAAGGTCAAGAGCAGGAAACCTACTGGAAGGAGGACGAGAACTGTTGGACATGGGAGAAAGGACCAATACGAGCATTCATGGCTACACGCCACCCTCACACACATCGCACTGCTGCTTATCTCTCAGCTGGCACACCCTGCCATGCAGCTGGTTGAATAGCTCCACTCAATCTCATGACATACCACCACTGACACTCTTCCCTCTCTCTTTGAAGCAGAAAGGAGTGGATAATTAGCAATAGGAGCAGCCAATTGGCAGGAGAACACAAATCTGTTCTCCTTTCTCCGGATGGCAGCATTCATGATCCCTGTGCTGCCATTCCACCTGTTCGCTGGGAGTTGATAATCAGATTAGTCTGCCTCTTGCCAAGATGGTTCAGTTTACTTAGACCCAGAACTGAGACCATATCCAAGATCATTGTCGTACCCATTATCAAAGGTGATTACCAGGTACCTATGCTTTCTTTGATGTTCTTAACTTGAGGTATCAGTAGCCAACAATTTCAATTCTCTCCCCCCCCCCACCATAATTTTAGGTAACCCTCACCAAAATCTGATTAAAGTGGAGGATAATAGATTATAGTTTTTAACCTAATTCAAAAAGTCCTGCATCATGCAGATGTGCCATAAATGTATGCGAATTTTATTCAAATTTTATTGGGCTAGGGTTCTCTACTTGTTTTGTCAGTCTTTGCTCCAAAATAGCCTCATTCAATGTTGATTATCAAGCAAATAAATATGACCTTTAATCATTTGTCTTCAATACCAAACATTAAAACAAAATGGAAAATAACACAGTTTTTGAGGATAAGCAAAAGTTTGGTAAACTTTAAAACATGATCATCAATGCAACTTAGGAGAAGAATACAGTCACACGAGTTCTCTGCTCAAGATCTAATTGCAAGAGATATTTCTCCTTGCAGTGGTGGGCTGGGGGGGAGGAGATCAGGTGTTTGCCACAATTCTTGCAACTGCAGCTCTCTGTGATGATTCAAATAGAGTAACCCAAGGAAAATGAGGAAGTGGAGTAGAAATGGAGCATGTAGTCCTTTTTTTACCCACTTTTGTACTTTTTCCCTCTTTCTCTTACTTTATCCTTCCCCTCTCCCAGTGGTCTCTTCCTCTACCTATATCTCCACCTCTCACACCTGCCCTATCATCTCTAGGTCCACTCTCCAGCCTTTTACCTTCTTGACATATGTAATCTCATCCCCTTCTCTTTGATTTTGATGAAGGGTCCAGATATTGACTGATCATTTCTACCCGTGGATGGTGTCAATCAGTTCCTCCATCGGTCTTTGCCCTGTTTTCCCCTGAGTCAACACTCAGCTAGGGATAAATGGACACTAATGAAATGTGCAAGGATCAGTTATTGAGGTTTCTTTCTAAGAGGAACGACTTTGATTTACAATTTTACTTTGAAATGTTAGGTTTTGTCCTTGCATTGTGGTCAAGAGGACACAGATATTCAGCACCAAGAAGATGGAGTGTTTTTGAATTGCAAAAATAATTGTTGTTGTAGTCGAATTAGTTTTTTCCCCTTCTTCTCGACACACATTTGTGCCACAGAATATTTGTATCAAATTCAAGTTGTGATTATGTCCATGATACAATTGGTGAGTTTCATGGTATTACTCACATATCAGTTGGATATTGAGAAATTGGATGTCCTTCCTACTTTAATACTTTGGAGATGAGATGTTGAGTGCAGAGCAATATTCTTGCAAATTTACCTGAACTGCAGTTCCTAGTCTAAAATTCATCTTCAGTTTTCTTACTGAATTTCATGCTGCAAAATTTGAAATGTTTTGATTTCCAATTGGTTTTTGCACCACCAGGTTCAAGAACAGCTGCTACCCCTCCACCATCACGCTCCTCAATGACAAACTCCATTAGGGACTTGTCTAAGGTCTCTTACTTTTGCACTTCATTGAGTTTTTTTCTATCTTTGTTTATATTTCTTTATTTGTTTACACATGTCCATTCGGTCAGGTTTTTTTTGCGCTGTGAATAAAGGGTAATTCTGCCTGGCCCACAGGAAAAAAGAATCTCAGGGTTGTATGTGATATATATGTGCTCTGACAATAAATCTGAAAAATCTACCTTGAATACATGTCAGTGGACAAAGTGAGTAAAAGTGCATCAACAATCTTGTATAATCACTAAATATCCTTGATATTTGGGGAAATCAATATATGATTTTTGTAAAAAATTGATTCCTTTAATTACAAGTGTGGGTGACCATCGTAATTCCAATGAAAGAATGTCAGTGAATTTTAAAAAGTGGATCTTGTAAATAGTTCGTCAAAGGTCACCTCTTTAGGTTAAATTTGCTATCCCATTGTTTTAGGAGTATTTTCATCACAGATTCCCTTGTGAGTGAGAGGTTACTATTCTGATTAAGGATCTCCCAAATTAGTGTTAATTTAGCAGATGTTTGTGAGGAGCAGATTGAGGTTACTTACATCTTAATTGGATAATCTTTTCTCTCTTTGAAAATTATCAAGGTGTCTGTACCTGAAAAATCCAAATTTGTCACAAACTGAGAACCCCTAAAATTGCTGACAGCCAAAGATTAAATAATACATATTTTCGTGTGCAGATTTATATGCTCAGTTTGCACTATCTGAGGTGTCCTGTGTGAAGGCATTGCAAAGTGCCTGCTTTCAACTGTTTACAGTCCCAATTTTCTTATTAAGCCGAGTTTCTACAGAGTTTTCTTTATGGACAACTGGTCATTCCGAGCTAATGAGTGTGATTCTGTGGCTGAAGTTGTCGCAATCGTGTCGTTACCTTTGTCGGGAGTGGTGCGGGTCGCCACTGATGATGTCAGCAAAGTGACGACGTGCAGGAGTAATAGCACGCATGCAGGGGTGTGTGATGAATCAATATACGGGTGATGGATCTCAGATGCAGGAGGAGAAGAGTGAGAGCATCCGGATTACCCATGTGGGAGTGAGCCAATGAGATGTTCAGAGGAGTTTGGTGGGTGGTGTCTGCGGAGTTGAAGAATGCAATGTTGTGGCTAGTGAATAATAAAGTTGTTTTCATGGTGAAAGAAATGAGTGAATGCATTCTTTATTTGTTTGTAAGCTGTGGTAAATCAGTACCATACAACGTTATAAGGAACGGAAATCTCTCCTTGCTCTGTGCATCCTGTTCTGGTTTAACATTCAGGAATGTACAAGTCTGCACTTGTCTGAGTTAAATTTCTTAGCCATTCCTTTGCCTTCTTTCCAGTTAATCTATTTCCTGTTTTAACCATGGACAATTTTCTTCACTGTCCGCTATACAATATATTTTGGAGTCATGCTAATCATGCCTCTATCATTCTCATCCAAATTATTAATACATATGACAAACAGCAGTACACCCAGCACTGAGCTTGGTCCCCGGTTTCCAATGTGAAAAATAACCCACCATGACCATCCTGTGCCTCCTATCATGTAGCCAATTCTGTATCTGATTGGCTAGCTCACAGTGGACCCCATTTTTACTAACCAGTCAAATCAGCCTTGCCAAAGTTCACGTGAACAACATCTACCATACTCCTCATGAATCTTGGCCATCTCTTTTTAAAAATAAATATCAAATTGGTGAGATGTGATATCATTAGTTTATGAAACCGTATTTTACCATCCAGATTGACCAGACACTTCTGAATAAGGCCTTTACCATCTGTAAATATATTAAGGAGTCTCACCCTGATGCAACTTGGGTTGAAGTGTGATGACACTTTCACCTTTGTTTTTAATATTTTAAAATCAACACATATGATAATTATAATAATTAATAGAATCATAAATCACGATCTGACAGAGCTTAGATGAAAAAAATAAAGAAAACCTCCCCCCCCAAAAACAAACCCTACTAAAACCTAATATCTAAAATATATAATGACATAGCAATATATTGAATTGAATTGCTTCGGAAGACGCACAGGGATTGCCCCCCAATAAAATTAATGAAAAACCTTTACTCATTTTTTAGGGAAAACTTCTCCAGTCTAGAGGACTCAAAAGAACTATTTATAATTTTAATCCCATTATTCAAGCATACGGGCTCCAAATTTGTAAAATTACAGAATATTTACCCCTTAAATTGTATGTAATTTCTTCTAATGGAATACAGCTTTTAACCTATATATGCCATGTTTACAAGTGACAGCAATACATTTTCTTACTATTGCCTAAACTAATTTAACAAATTTCAATTGAAAATCTGATAAAGATAACTTTGGAGTTACATTCTCAAAATTTCCCATCAACAATAATTCAGGATTTAACAGAAAAACAACACCCGTAACTCGTTTTAAAAAAAAAACTTACTAATGGAATTCCAAAGCAGTTTAACCTTTGAACAAGACCATGCAGAATGAATAAAAGTTTCAATATCCTTCCCACATCTAAAACATTGATCCGATGTATTCGATTTCCATCTATTCATTTTCTGAGGTGTCGTATACAATTGGTGTAAAAAAAAAAAAAAAGTTACAATTAATGTAAGATATAGATTACTTCATTATATTAGACATAACATAAATCTTGCCAAACCTGCTGATCTATTGATATATTCAAATCTTGTTCCCATTTTTGACTTGGTGTTTTTTCTTGTCACATCATAGATGCTATTGAAATAAATGTTTTTAGCTATTCTATCAACAATTAACTGTTCTAAATCTGTAGGATCTTTTAAAATCCTATCTGATCCTAATTTCTCTCTTAGGTAAGCTCTTAATTGAAAAAACAAAAAAATGTATTTCAAGGAATGTCATATTAATTTTTAATTGATCAAATGACGTCAACCTGTCATTTGTCACAATTATTCCTAATTTAGAAATTCCTTTATTATTCCAAATATTCAAAAAAGAATTCTTTGGAAAAAATTAAAAGAAACCAATGGCGTTTTTAACAACAAAACATTTTCATCAATCTCGAGTTTAATTTTATTCCAAATACTAGGTAAATGCTTCAATAATGGAGCATCCCTATCAGTAGTCATCAGCCTTGGTTCCAATTTATAAATAAATTCTTCAGGTATAGTTTCTCCAATCTTATTTAATTCAATTTCCACCCATGATTGTTTAATTTTCCCAAATAAGGAAGCAATAAATCTTAATTGTGCTGCTTTATAGTAATTCTTAAATTTAGGAAGATTACATCTTCTTAATTCATATTTCCATGTTAATTTTTCTAATGATTTTCTTGCCATTTTCCCTTTCCAAAGAAATTTCCTAACTTGTTTACTGAAATCCTGAAAAAGGTTTTGAGGTATGGAGATGGATAAATCTGAAATAAATATTGAATTCTCGGAAAGATTCTCATTTTTAATACAATTAACTCTTCCAATTAAAGTGATAGGTAAATTTACCCACTTTTTAAAATCTTCATCTATTTTCTTAAATAATGGTATATAAATTTTTCAAATTATTATCAGTATGTATACCTAAATATTTAATCTTTTTTGTCCATCTTTTTGACATTGTGATTAATTTCCCTGTACCAATTCCATTACCTCTTTTGTCCCAATTTATTTTGTCCTGAAACTTTACCATATTCTATAAACTGTTTATAAAGACTAATTAATGATACTTGTGGTTGAGTTAAATATACTAATACATCAATTGCTGTAAAGGTTAAAACCTTGTGTTTTTGATTCTTAGTTAATTTTATGCCTATCTCTTTAGAAAAAGTATTGTTTGTAGTGTTACCATAGTGACTATGACATAATATGTCATAATATCCACACAGACTAAGAGGTTGTATCTCATTCTTCGACAAACTATGAATGAGACGCAAGCTTGAGATAATTTTCTTTGAATTTGTCTTATTCTTCTTGTATCTCTTTAAAGTTGAATATTGTTACATCTTTAAATATAGCTGAATGCTTTGTTTATTCATCATTATGAAAATGTATATATCTTTTATCAATGTATTAAAGCTACATAAAGCTGCATCTACAAAGTTTGGTTTATGCGATTAATAAGATAGTAATTCGGTATATCGTCCCCATGTTTCCTTGAAGATGACATTTTGAAATTAGGAAATACTCGAACCTGGAAAGTGTTCAACTGTTGATCAGTACGAATCCTTTGTGGAAGAGGTTCTATAGCCAAAACAAACAAAGCTGGAGATAAAGAGCGACTCTGCCTACTCGATCTAGTTAAATTAAATGATTGAGATACCTGTCCATTAGTTATTACTTTAGCCTTAGGATTTTTATAAAGAGCTTTAATCCAGTTTACAAAATTTAGTCCAAAACCAAACTTACTCAAAACTTTAAAAAAAATCCCATTCTAACCTATCAAAAGCTTTTTCTGCATCTAAAGCTGCTACTTCTATACTTAAGTCCTTTTTCTTTTGTGCTAAGTGAATTATACTCAAGAGCTTTACTGTATTTTCAGAAGTTTCTCTATTTTAACAAAACCAGTTTGATCTACATTTATTAATTCAGAAAGATAATCATTAATTCTGTTTGATAATACCTCTGCTATAAATTTTATAGTCAACATTTAAAAATGAAATAGGTCTATATGAAGCTGGTTTTAATGGATCTCTACCTTTAGGAATAACAGTAATTATCACTGTTGTAACATTGTGCGATCTAAAGACTTGTTCTAATACCTTCATAAAGGAATTATTAAAACTTTAAATTCTTTATAAAACTCAACTGGAGATTTATTATTTTGTAAACAATTAATTGCATCATAGACCCCTTGTTCAGTAAAAAGATTATCTAAATCATTACCTATCTCATTTAGTCTTGGTAGTATCATTTGTGACAAATAATCATTTATAGCAGCTTGTATCATTTTGCAAAGATTCAGATGTATACAATTTTTCATAGAATTCCCTATGTTTCATTTATTTCTGATGGTTTAAATGTCACTTCATGATTATTTTGTTGTATTGCATTAATTGTTCTAGAATTCTGTTCTGCATTTAATTGCCAAGCTAAAACTTTGAGATCATTCTCCTAATTCATAATATTTCTGTTTAGATCGTAATATTATTTTCTCTATTCTTTAGGTAAGCATTGTATTATATTGTAATTTCTTATCAGTTAAACTTCTATATTTATTCTCTGATGGTGATTTTTTTTTGAAGACTCCATCATCTTGAGTGTTTCTTCTTTCCTAGTCCATACCTTTCAATAATTCAATTTTTCAGTCTCATAACAGCATGAGTCATTTGCAAATAGAATTTAATGAGAAAATTATGTTGGGATTGAGTGCAATGCACTCAGCAGGGCATGCAGCATCCATAGGAAGTAATATGTAACCAATATTTCAGGTCTGAGCCCTTCATCAGGAATATGTCAGGCCCAAAATGTTTTTACTTCATATGCATGCTTAATGACCTACTGAGTTTCTCTAACACTTATGTGTATAATCAACTAGAAATTGCTCTTATTTATTCTCCAAGTCCAGGGGACACAGACCTGGAGATGAAAACTTTCTCAACACATTCCTGGACCTCTTTAAGAGGATGGTCTCTCTGCTTAGGAAATTGCAGGATCAAAATGATCTTCCAGCTTTTTTCTCTGCTTTAAATTATCTTTGTAAAGCCAATCTCAAAATTCCTTTCACCCTGACATGTGTGAGGAACATGTACATTTCACCATCCAGCTCAAGAACCTGCTTCTGCTGTTCCCTGAGCACACTGGGCCAGTTTTGTCCAATTTCTTGCTTATTTCTCCATGACCCTTCTTTGAGCTACTTTATTTTATCCTCATGAAATGTATTTATTATTCTCACATTCCTTCCTCGTAGACTTTGACCAGTTATTTCTTTCCTGATCTGCAAGTCAGCTGATTTCATTAGTAATTCTGCCAATTTGTATTACTGTTCATTCAGGTTCTTTTGTCAATTATCTCATCAGCCATCCTTTGAAGCAAAAGCAACAATTGATCCTCCTCTGTAATCTACAGATTAAATTGGGGAAGATTGGAGCCATTCAGTTTAGTTATCACAAATTTATTCTGCACCTGTCTTGATCTTTCTCCTTTGCAGCTGAATCCATTCTGGGATGCATTTGATCCTAAGATTATCTTTTATCTGTGACATTGTTAAGATTGTGTCTTTCGATTTCTTTAGCATTGTCTGACACTGCTTCTCCACACTTAATTTGCTATTGAAATACTCATCTTTTTGTCACCTCTGAATTTGCTTAATTAAAACCCACAGGCAGTGAGAATGCTGAACAACCAAAGGAACTGCTCATATTAACCATCTGAGTGTCTCATATTCATGAAACAATATTTGTGTCTGTGCACATATTATAATTTGCCGTTGAGGAGTCTGATGGGAGAGGGGTAGCAGCTGTTCCTGAACTTGATGGTGTGAATCTTGTGGCACCTATACCTCTTTCCTGATGGCAACAGCAAGAGGAGCTTGTGCTGGGCGGTGTGGCTCTTTGATGATAGCTATTGCTCTCTGACGGCAGCATTCCCTGTAGATGTTCTTGATAGTGAGGAGAGTTTTGCCTGTGATGTACTGGGCTGTGTCCACTACCTTTTGGAGGGCTTTATGCTCAGGGGTATTGGTGTCCCCATTACCAAACTGTGGTGCAGCTGGTCAGCACACTTTCCCCTACACTTCTGTAGAAATACGCCAGGGTTTCTGGTGTCATACCAAACCTCCGCAAACTCCTGAGGAAGTAGAGGTGTTAAAGTGCTTTCTTCATGATGCCATTGGTATCTTGAGTCCAGGAAAGATCCTCTCAGATAATGACTCCAAAGTATTTAAATTTGCTCTCCCTCTCCACCTCTGATTTCCCCCAATTATCACTGGATTATATTCCTCGGGCTTTCCTTTTTTGAAGTCAACAATCAGCTCCTTAGTTTTGGTAACATTGAGTGCAAGGATGTTGTTGGTGCACTATTCTGCAAGTTTTCAAATCTCCATCTTGTATGCTGACTTATCCCCTTCCTTTATACAGCCCACTACCGTGGTATCATCAGAAAATTTTTATATGGTGTGTATATGAATGTTTGGCCTGCGTGTGTATTGCTTGTCTGTGTGTGTCTGCATGTTTTGCACCAAGGGTTGGAGAATGCTGTTTCGTCAGGTTGTACTTGTGCAATCAAATGACAATAAACTTGACTAAAGTATTTCTGGCCGGCAAACAGAAATGCTGTAGATGCGTTGGAGGAACTCAGCAGTTCAGACAGCGTCGCTGGATAAAAATCTACGGTCAATCTTTTGGGTCTGGACTTTTATTAAGACTGCCAATCGACGCTGTCCTGGCTTGTCGTTCTTGTAAACAAAACATTGCTGCCTTGCATTAAAATCTAATTTACCATCTTGTCACCTCCCACTCCCCAACTTAGTTCCCTCCAAGCTTGTCAACTTCAATTACTTCCCTCTGAGCGATGCTTCAATTTGAAAATTCTTCTTTTTGTAAATTTCCCAATAATCCTCCTCTTTCGCATCTTTTTAAAATCAGAGCCATGCATCGCTTCAGGTTACCTGTGCTCCTTCAGTTCAGATCTCCCCTTGACTCTACCTGTAGTGCCAAGGCCCTAAGCCCCTGTGTTCTCTCTGAAAAATCCACCTCTGTTTCTCATATTCATATAACGTGCTCCTTAAAATCTACCTCTTTTGGCTCTATGTCACATCTTATTTGTTAGTGCCTCTGTGAAAGGCCTTGGGATATTTTACTATGCCAAAAGTGCTATATATCTTCAGATAGTTTTTTGCACAGCCTCTTCCAGATTACACTTTTGCTTCCTCTTTTTCCCATACCTTGATGAAGGGCTCAAGCCCGAAATATCAGTTACGTATTTTACCTTTTCTGTATAAAGGACACTGCTCGACCTTCTGAGTTTCTTCAGCTTTGTGTGTTTTTACTTCAATATGGTGTCTGCAGATTTTCATATTTTACTTAACAAGGATGGGGTTGACTGCCCCAGGGAAGAACTTTTCATTCTCCCTTGTGGATTCAAACAACATTAATAAATTTCTCAATAATTTTAAGGCACATTGAGTGATGTATTCCTTCAGTCTCAACTTGAGAAATCCAAATCCAGCCTTATTTTCCACTTAGCCGTCAGACTCTTACCTGAGGAAAATGGTGGCACTATTTTGGTTCCAAACAACAGTGCAACCTCTCGTTCTTTTTGTTTTCTCGATAATAGCAAAATACTGCTAAATGTAAGGAGCACTAAAATCCATAGAGGCCATCAAAGGAAGATACAGTGCAGATATAGTAGAATGGAATAAACAAGCCCTAACACCAGGCTGAGGCCTTCTACAAATATTCAGGGAAGAAGTTGATGGAAATAGTGTGCAAGGAAGCTGAAACATGGTAAGCAAGCCAGCATAGGTGTCAGACTCAAAGCAAATTTCTCCAGGCCTGTGCTTGTATTGACGCGCTAATTGCTGGAAAATAAACTACATTAGCTGTGGCTGCATCTGAACCGGAGGGAAATGAAGGACTACTGCACTTTGGTCACTACAAAGACATGGCTCTAGAAAACCACTTCAAATTCAGTCATCCAGCTGGGAGGTCTTGTCTCCTTTTGGGTGGTCTGGAAGATTTGTGGAGGGTTTTTTTGCAATAACGTCGACAATGACTAGTGTATAAATGTCTCATTTGTAAATGCTCGCTGCTTACCAAAGATAGAATTTTTAATTGTGAAGTGCAGGCCCTTCAACTTGCCCACAGAATTTACAGGCATCATATTATGTTTCTCCTTCTGTAAATGCTGGGGAAGAAGTGAAAGAGCTCTAAAGGTCCATGTGTTAACCTCAGGCAACTCACCTTGATGGTTGTAGATGGCTGCTGGCTACTTCAATCATGCCCACCAAAGAACAATCTTACTGCAGTTCCAACAAATGCCAACTTTGCAACCAGAGGAGAGAATGCTCTAGACCTGGCGGTCTGCACCAATGACCCTGGAGCATGCAATGCTGCCCTTTTGTTTCCACCTTGGATAGTCAGAACACATGGTTACAGCAACAATTCTGGTTCCAAACAACAGTGCAGCTTCTCCTTGCTAATCCCTGCATACAGAACACTGGGAAAACAAATCAAACCAGTTCACAGGGAGATCAGGACCTGGCAAGAGAAAGTCACAGCGGTGCTGCAGGACTGCTTTTGAAGCACAGATTGGAGCAGATTGAAGGGAGGTGACCACCTCCAACCACCGCATCCCCGCCACCACCTCCGACCACCGCATCCCCGCCACCACCTCCGACCACCGCATCCCCGCCACCACCTCCGACCACCGCATCCCCGCCACCACCTCCGACCACCGCATCCCCGCCACCACCTCCGACCACCGCATCCCCGCCACCACCTCCGACCACTGCAGCAACACTTAAATATATAAGCTCAGTGATCAGCTACATAGGCAAGTGCATTTAGGATGTGACGGTGATTAAACGGTAAACAGCCAGGGATAGATGTAGATGTTAGTGCATTGCTGAGAGCTTGTAACGCTGCCTTAAATGTAGACATCGTAACAGGCTATTTTGGCCCGTGAGCTTGTTCCACCCAATTACAGACTTGCAAACCCCAGTACATCTTGAAGGGTTGGAGGAAAACCGGAGCTCCAGGAGGAACCCCACACAGATACGGGGAGAATATCTGAAAGCTCCTTTCATTCAAGCCTCAGTCTGGATTGCTACCCTGTAACAGCATTGCATTAAACACTATGCTAACTGTACCTTCAGGTCTGGTGACAAGATGACATTGATATCAGCAAGGACTGAACTCTCCTGTGCATTCAGGAAGACAAAGCAGGTAGAATATCTTTTTCAAATCTTACCTATGTTATTACTTCAAAAGTTTTTTTAAAAGAATTAAATAATAATGTATGGAAATCTCTTTGGAAAGATAAAATGTCATGAGTTTCTATAGAAATATTAATGTGGAAATATAAATTGGGAGGCTTACAGCTTTAAGAATTATTACCAAGCAACTCAAATGAGATTTCTCACTTTTTTTGAAGTAGGAAAACTGGCGTGGGTTAAAATACAATTGGATAAAATAGGAGGGAGATCAGCAGAGGAATTTATATACAAATGGGATTCAAAATTAATAATTGGTGTTAAAGAAAGGCCATTGTTGAAACACTTGATTACTGTTTGGAATAAGATAGATGATGAAATTGGAATAAAAGGAATTTATCGCCCAAGATCCCTCTGATTCATTATGATCTTGTACCTTTTTCAAAGGATAATCAATTTTTAACTACTTGGATTTCTAAAAGGATTAAAATATTGAAGACTGATGAACAAGGCCAATTGATGTCATTTGAACAATTAAGAAATAAATATGGAATAACTAATAATACTCTTTTTGTTATTTTCAATTGAGAGGATATTTGAGGGAAAAGTTAGGCCCAGCGATGCTGTTATCTACTTGTCCAGAAGTGGAAATTCTTATTATGAGGGGAAATAGTAAGAAATTTACTTCTGCAATTCAGCTTTTATATTACAGTCAGGTACTACTAAACATGGAGTTCATAAATCTTGACAGAAGTGGGAGTGGGATTTGAATATTACAATTGATGAGCAAAGATGGTCAGATCTCTGGATTACATGACAAATACTATTAATGTAAGGTATAGGTGAGTTCAATATAATTGTTTACATCTGCTATATTTGACACCACAAAAGTTCAATGTTTTAGGTGTGTTGAGGAGACAGGAACTTTCTTGCATCCATCTTGGTCATGGCCCAGGGTAAAGCGTTTTTGGGTGCATTTAGGGAAATTTTTTTAGAATAAGTTGCAGGCGTTCTATTTCCACAAAACCCAGATTTATTTTTATTGAAAAATATAGAAGGTAAAAGACCCATGTTGAAACTATCAATATACCAAATGAAATTAGTTAAAATAGCATTAGTGGTGGCAAGGAAGCGTATTGCAGTGAATTGGGTATGGGAAAATGGAATGCAGAAATTCAACACTGTATCCCTTTGGAGAAAATTACATTCAATTTGAGAAAGTATATTTTTTGCAAATTTAGAGCCCGTATATGCAAATTCTATGTATAGATATGTAGTGGTATTCTTCCAGCCTCTTGAGACCCTAAATTGATCATATAAATCTTTCTGGAGTCCTGTGCGGTAGAAAGTGATCCTCCGCCAATGCAAGGTGCATGAGGGAGGGTATTCAAACTGTAACCATACCTAACCAGAAGTCACCTGGGTGGGTCAGAGACAATGATGCCTCCCTTCTCTAATAGGATGGAATCCTTCTATGCCGGGTTTTATGGGAGAAGAAAAATCAATATGGCCCCAATCTCTCCCTGATGAACTGACAGCCTGAATAGCCGTGGCTGAGGTGAGGAGGATCCTTTCAAGATGAATCCACATAAAGTAGTAGGACCAGTCAATGTACCAGGTCGGGTGCAGCCCATCTAATGGGGGGGGGGGGGGTCCCCTAATAGACACCTTCAACATCTCATTACAGTAGCCCTCTGTCCCCACAGGATTCAAAGCAACCATCATCTCAGTGCTCAAGAGACTGATGGTATCTTGATGAGATGACTACCTCCCAGTGGCACTGACCTGGATGAAGTGTTCTGTGTGACTGGGTGATGGAACGCATCAAATCACCCCTTTTAGCAGCATGGGACCCATTCCAGTTTGGCTACGGTTTTTCTCTGAGTACAATGGTTCTCTGTAAATGTATTGTCACCTGTGTGTGTCCCTGTACCAGCCACAACTAATTTTACTAAGAATGCATATACAGTATTTTCTCCATAATTTTTATTTTTTTAATTTTATTTTTATTTTTCTATTTATTTTTATTAAAAAAATACCTTAACCTAAATATTATTATTACCATAGATCCATAACACATTTGGTAATACTTAAAGCAGGAAGCTGTAAACCTCCCGATCCATATTTCCACATTAATCTTTCTATAGAAACTCTTGACATTTTACCTTTCCACGAAATTTCTTTATATGTTTATTTAATCCTTGAAAAACTTTTGTGGTAATAGCATTGGTAACGTTTGAAAAAGATCTTGTATTCGTGGAAAAATATTCATCTTACTACAGTCAACCCTTTCTATTAACCCTTCATATTGGAAAGGCCAACCATTTTTTAAAAATCCTCCAACCTTTTAAAGAAATGGTGAGTAATTCAGTTTATATAAATTGATAGATGAAGGTTGACCATTATTCATGAATGGTTCCATTGTGAAGAGAGTGGAGATCACAAAGTTCCTTGCTGCATGTGTGATGGTCACCCTCTCCTGGACCAACATCCACAGCTGCATCTACACTTCCTAAGGTGGCTGATGAGGGCAAGGCTACTACCGGCCCCCATCTTGGCAACCATTTTACTGAAGCACAATTGAGAATGTCCAGTCTGGCTGCATCATTGTGTCGTACGGTAGCTGCAAAGCAACAGACTGGAAATCAATGCAGACGACAACTAAAATGGCTGAAAAGATTACTGTGGATTCCCTTTTCTCGATTGACAACATTCACTGGGAATGTTCATTATCCAGGATTCCTGCCGTCGACCACGCAGTACCTTTTACCAACTACCATTAGGTTGGAGGTAGAGGAGCATCAAAATCAGGACTATCCGGCTGGGTAATAGCTTCTTCCTGCAGGCTATGAGATAAATTAAACACATTAATTATTCTGAAATAGTTATACAGTATTTGTTTTATATTGTTTTATGTATATTAATTATTATGTGTTGTGTGTTATGTATGTGTCTTGGGTAAACTTGTACCTCTCACTTTGTTCGTTTTAGATTGGTCACAGTGTTTGAACTACCGAAAGAAAATAGACACACACACCGAGAGCAGTTCAGATTATACAAATGTTTATTACAAATTCAAAAGCTGATTTCACACTACAATATGCAAGCCCTTCCCAACTATACTTATGAACGCTTGGACTGGTCCCAACTGCCGAAGCGAGGCAATGACTGCACACTTGTGTTGTCAGGGTGCCGGTAGCAGCTTCTCCACCTCCCCCGACCGGGACGTTGGCTGGACTCTAGAAGTTCTTCTTGCTGAGACATGTTGCCACCTCTCGGAGAGTCTCATACTTCAGCAGTGGGACCATGGCTTATATTACTCAAAAACTGCTTACCCAAGCACCTATTCCGAGCAAGCTACCATGCTAGGCTTCTATCGAATAACATAATTTTCAGCTTATCACTTTGAATACAATGGTTTATTTTGCATCAAGGCTAGGCCTCTGACAGTCTGTGACCAAAACAAGCAGGAAGATTAAATGTTGTTGGTACACAGATGTCCTTTCTTCAGATAACTGCATCTCTGGCCCCTCAGTGGAATTTAGCCTATGTCTGCTGATTCTAAAAAACAAGCAGGTTCTCAGCCTTGTAGAAGCAAAGGCTGCAAAAGTGGAAAAAAAAACACGATTTAAATCTTCCATTACAGTATGTGTGCACGCTGTGGTCTGGAGAAACATTTAAATATGTAGTCAGATGATGATAAAGTTCAAATTGACGTTGAGATGAAGGATGTGTTGGTTAATTCAGCTCAGTACTTGCTGAACGCCTCCTTAATTCCTAAAATCATGTTCTTTTTACATCTACTACAGACTGATCCATTCCTTCAGCCAGCCAAAATAACAGTCCATGCTTTCACTAAGCAGGTGATCAATTGTTTTAATAAACTCCAGTTAGTATATTCACAAAATTACTTCCATAATGCATTCTTCCTATTCTCTCTGAGCTCTTTTAATTTCCTTTCCCTTCCTCTCCTGCATTGTATTCTCTTGTGCATTCTCACCTCTCTGAATTCCATATTACATATTACCCACTTTCTGAGTTCTGCCACTTGGAACTGCTTGTTCAGACAGTTGCACGACTATGTTTTTGAACTTCGCCCTCTACATTGCCTACATATATCTCTGTAATCAAGAACCTCTCTCTGCGAATTGTCTATGGTATGCGGACTGCCGTTTTCCTCACTTTCCAGTCTCCCCTTGGTGCTGGTCTTTTGTCATCCACTTAAACCATCTTAGAAACATAGAAACATAGAAGATAGGAGCAGGAGTAGGTCATTCGACCCTTCGAGCCTGCTCCGCCATTCAACGAGATCATGGCTGATCTTAAAGTTCAGTACCCCGTCCCCGCCTTCTCTCCATAACCTTTAATACCCTTATACTGAAGAAATAGATCTAATTCCCTCTTAAATATATTTAATGAACCTGCCTCTACTGCCCTCTGTGGCAATGAATTCCACAGATTCACCACCCTCTGGGTAAAGAAATTCCTCCTCATCTCGGTCCTAAATGGTTTGCCTATTATCCTTGAACCCTGGCCCCAGGTTCTGGACTCCCATACCATTGGAAACATCCCTTCCGCATCCATTCTGTCCAATCCTGCCAGAATTTTATATGTCTCTATGAGATCCCCTCTCAATCTTCTAAACTCCAGCGAGTACAATCACAAATTGCACACTCTTTCCTCATAAGTCATTCCTGCCGTTCCAGGTATCAGCCTGGTGAATCGCCTCTGCACTCCCTCCATTGCAAGAACATCCTGCCTCAGATAAGGTGACCAAAACTGCACACAATACTCCAGGTGTGGTCTCACCAAGGCTCTGTACAGCTGCAGTAAGGTATCCTTGTTCCTGTACTCAAACCCTCTTGATATGAAGGCCAACATACCATTTGGCTTTTTAACCGCCTGCTGTACCTGCATGCTCACCTTCAGAGACTGATGTACAAGTACCCCTAGGTCTCTCTGCACTTCCCCATCTCTTAATCTATTGCCATTCAAATAGTAATCTGCCCTCCGGTTTGCATTACCAAAGTGGATAACCTCACATTTATCCACATTGTAGTGCATTTGCCATGTATCTGCCCAGTCCCTCAATTTATCCAAATCACACTGGAGCTTCCTGACCCCCTCTTCCGTGCACACAACCCCTCCTAGCTTAGTGTCATCTGCAAATTTGGAGGTATTATATCCAGTCCCTTCATCCAGATCATTAATGTAAATTGTGAACAGCTGGGGTCCCAGTACAGATCCCTGTGGCACCCCACTGGTCACCGCCTGCCACTCAGAAAACGAGCCATTTATCCCAACTCTCTGTCTTCTACCTGCCAGCCAGTTCTCAATCCACATCAATACTTTGCCCCCAATCCCATGAGCCTTGATTTTGGAAGCCAGTCGTTTATGCGGGACCTTATTGAGGGCCTTTTGGAAGTCCAGGTACACCACATCCACTGGCTCTCCCCCATCTATTTTACCTGTCACCATCTCAAAGAATTCCAATAGATTTGTCAAGCATGAGTTACCTTTTGTAAATCCATGTTGACTCCGTCCGATCCCTTCTCTGCTAGTCATATGCTCCGCTATTACATCCTTAATAATGGATTCCATCATTTTGCCCACTACTGATGTAAGGCTCACAGGCCGATAATTCCCCGCTTTTTCTCTAGCCCTCCTTTTTAAATAGTGGGGTAACATTAGCTACCCTCCAATCCATGGGTACTGATCCTGAGTCTATCGACTTCTGGAAAATAATTCTTAAAGCATCTGCTATCTGAATGGCCACTTCCTTGAGTACCCTAGGATGTAGATTATCAGGCCCTTGGGATTTATCTGCCTTCAATCCCATCAATTTCCTCAAGACCATGTCCTTAGAGATACTGATTTCTTTCAGCTCCTCCCTTGCATTAGTCTCTATGTTTCCCAACATCCTTGGGAGGTTATTTGTATCCTCTCTTGTGAAAACAGAACTAAAGTAAGAATTTAATTGGTCTGCCATTTCCTTATTCCCCATTATATATTCCCCTGATTCCGACTGCAAAGGACCTACTCTGGATTTCACCAATCTTTTCCTCTTGACATACTTATAAAAGCTTTTGCAGTCGGTTTTTATATTTGCCGCAAGCTTACTTGTGTAATTTATTTTTGCTCTCTTGATGAATCCCTTTGTCCTCCTTTGCTGCATCTTGAACTGCTCCCAGTCTTCGGTTGCGGTACTTTTTTTGGCCAATTGATATGCTCTCTTTTTGGACCCAATGCTGTCTCTAATTTCCCTTGTTATCCACGGTTGAGTCACCTTTTTTGGTTTATTTTTATGCCAAACCGGTATAAACGATTTTTGCAATTTCTCCATTAGATCGTGAATGCTTTCCATTGTCTATCCACAGTCAACTACCCCATAAACACCACCCAATCAATCTTACTCAACTCCCGTCTCATACCATCATAATTCCCTTTATTTAAATTCTTGAAATATCTCTTTGTGAAGAGACAGGCACAGTTGGCAAGGGACAGCAAGGTTGGCATAGCAGTTGGCACAATTCTTTTACAGCGCTGGCGATTGGGGCCAGACCTGGGTTTGAATGCTGTGCTGTCTGTAAGGAGTTTGTACATTCTCCCATGTTTGCGTGGGTTTTCTCCAGGGGTCTCCGGTTTCCTCCCACCTTTCAAAAATGTACTGGGGGTGGGGTGTAGGTTACTGGAGTGTAAATTAGGTGGGTTGGACTTGTAGGGCTGAATTGGCCCATTAGTGCTGTATGTCTAAATTTTTTTTAAAATGTGCTTGCTATGCTTTGTATCTCACGAACTCTTAATTCACAAAAAATTCCTGGCCTTTCCAAAAATGAACAAATTAAGCTTATGAGATTGTATGATTGACTGATCTAACAAAGAAACTCAAAACTAAATATCATTGTGGCTCAGCTGGGCAGTTCAGCGCTGTAGCTGGTGAGGCCGCTGCCCCACAGCTCTCGTAATCTGGGTTCAATGCTTGCCTCTGGTTTTATTTATGTGACCTTTGCTCAGTGTGACCACATAGGTTTTCTCCCAGCTGCTGTAGATATGCAGGTTGGTCAGTTTATTTGGCCACTGTTGTGTAGGTGGGTGTTAGAATTAACGGAGGTGGGAGGAAAAGAGATTACAGGGAAAATTGGCGAGAGGATGTTTGTTTAAAAGAAGCCTCAACAGGGCGAAGAGCCTCCTTTTATATCCAAAAATAAACATGGAAGTTAAAAATAAAATGTAATTAACTTTCAATTCTGGCATCAGGAATGAGAATTGTGGATTTAAAAGAAAATGTTGGAAACACTCAGCACATCAGGCAACATCTGTTGAAAGAGAAAAGGGAGTAACATTGCAGGTCAAAGATTGTGTCAAAATCCAACCTGAAATGTTAAGACTGTTATTTTGCTTAACGGATGTTATCTGCTAATGTTCAACAATTTCTATTTTTCTGGCATTTCCAGTTTTGACTTAATTATTAAAAAGTGTCAAAGATCCTATACTTGTCTGCATTGAACCAGTTCTGGTGTGGGAGGGCCACTGGAGCATGTGGTGTAATGTCAGGATAATTATCACAGACTCACTGGGCTGAGCTACCTGAATCTGTGCTCTTTCTGATTTGTTTCAGGAAGGACAGGTAAGATGACCAACTCCTGCCAGGTGTTCACCTTAACAGTGATCAGTATCTTTTAATTTTGGGTGTGATCTTGGTAATAAGAAATTATTGATTTATAAACATGACACTTTCGATCTGGTGTACTTTCCTAGTCAAACTAATGTGTTTTAATTTTGCCTGCTTTGTCACCTTATGGACAATTATGAATGAGTGATAAATGCTGGTATTATTAGCAAGGTTGGCATCCTATGAAACAATTAGAAAACAAATCCTCAAGACAGTTAGTTTTATGCTTCTGAAATGTAGGCAGTGTTGCGATATATGAAATATGTAATTTGTGCACAACAGCTAAGGGATACTCAGGTAATGAGTACACAATAATGTCCCACATACAGACATGGGATGCTCAGGTAATTTATTTTAGTGATGTTGGAAAATGTTACACAGGACTTTGTGATTCAATTGTGTTGTGGGAATTTGTACATGCATATGAGTAGAGTAGCAAGTAGTAGCTTGGTTCATAGTCCCACCCAATATGGCCCTCCAACTGTGGAATACTACTCCACTCAAGTGGTGACCAAAATTATATGCATAGCTCACAGGAGTGCATCTTGAACACTGTTCTTCCTCAAATTCATTACTGTTTCCAATGAGCTACAGCTAATACTGAATCATTATTCAAGATTAAACAAACATCTTGCCAATTTTCCCTGTAATCTCTTTTCCTCCCACCTCCGTTAATTCTAACACCCACCTTCACAACAGTGGCCAAATAAACTGACCAAGAGGTTCAAGAGGGATTTGCGTCAGATAAATACTGTGTTGCCAGCAAGGAGAGTACTGTGAACAATTCGTTTGAAACATGTCAAAGGCATTGACGGGGGGTTTTGGGAAGCAGATGGCAAGAGGCAAGAGCAGGGATGGGGGATATGATGGAGGTGACAGTTGAGATTTTTGTCAGAGAGTGGATGGTATTTTAAGTGTAACTGAATCTTATTAAAATCTTTGACATTACTGAAATGGCCAAGTATTTGGTCAGGATCAGGGAGAGAGTTTATGATGGAGTTATTCAGGCCTGATTTCATGCTATTTAATTAGCTTTGCGGATCCTTAAAGTATTCCTGGAGGATTCATCCAATGACTTCCCATTTCCATTCACCTCTTGCTGTGTTCCTCTTCCCTGTAATGGATTGCCTTCTGGAATCAGCTGGAGAACCATTTCTCTTTGTTACTGAGCCAGTTAGAATTTTTATGATGTTCAATTTTAAATACAAGTTATAAATGCATTCAGAGTGGAAGAAAATGAATGCTTCTGGTTTTGTTCTCCAGAACTGCAGACAGCAGTGGCCAGAAGGTAAACCTTCTGATGATTTAGTGGCAGTCACTCATATAAATACGAGCC
The DNA here is from genome assembly GCF_036971445.1 of Narcine bancroftii. Lineage (NCBI taxonomy): Eukaryota > Metazoa > Chordata > Chondrichthyes > Torpediniformes > Narcinidae > Narcine > Narcine bancroftii. Next base: position 26,837,882 of record NC_091481.1, read on the forward strand.
CTGCGAGTGGTTCTTCTTTGAAGATCAGCAAATAATAGCCAAAGCTGTCAGACAAGCATTAGATTGTCCTCTTTTCCCTCAAATGGATGCCATCTTTGCAGTGTGAGGTCTCCATTGAGTTCGGTCAGGCCTGAATTAACCATTAATCAAAATGTGTGCTTAGGGCACCAAGGGAAGGGTGCACCATGGAGTTTTTTTTCCAATGCCAGATTTACCATGGTGCAGCTGAACTAGGGCCCCACAATAAATGGAAAAAAAACCCATATATGTGTGTATATATTTAAAAAAATATATATATATAAATATTTATAAATATAAATATATATATATAAATATATATATACAGGTTATATTTAATATCATTGTGGTGTCTGGCCTGGAAGAAAACTTAATTTTTAAATTATTATTTCACATTCAGCACTTATTGAGTCTTAATGTCTTGTCAGTTAGACAATGAAAAGGTCGAGGGGGCTGTGCTTGGGGCATCAGTTGGCCTTAATCCAGCCCTGAGTTCAGTATCCCAGTGGAAAGTTCCCACTAGTGATTCAGTCAGTTCTAAGCTGGCTCACCAAGCACATGGTATGTGTTTGGGTTAAAGGTTGCATGGGTACAGTACAACTCCCAATTATCTGAAATGGTCGGGACCAGGCCTATGTCGGATAAATGTTTTTTTTTCTGAGAACTGGTCATTTTTTAATTATTGAAAAAACCTTTGTGTTATCATCATCAGTAATGTTTGAAATAAATATTGTACTCTAGAAAATGTATTCAGTTTAACACAATTAACCCTACCCAATAATGTTATTGGCAGTACCTTGCACTTATTCTCTACCTGTATTCCTAAATATTTTATTTCATTTGTTGGCCACTTCAAAGTGTATATGTTGACATTGAGTTTAATCCTTTATAGAGTATATCCATATTCCTCCTGTCTTAAATATAATTTACATAGTAAACCTATTGGTTCTGTGAAGTAGATCAAAACATCATCGGCAAACAAATTAATTTTGTATTCCTCTTGATTAACTTTAAATTTTTTAATATCAGGATCTGATGGAATCAATTCTGCAAGTGGTTCAATCGCTAAGATAAATAGACCAGGTGATGAGGCAAAGGCGGTTTTCTTCATTTACTTTTTGGATCTTTTGGTTGCGGTGATATATTTATAGATGAAAATCTTGTTTTGTCCAGCATAACAAATGTTTTAATCAAATCATTTTGGAATATTTAAATACATTTTTGGATTATTGTTCATTATATTTCAAGAAAAAATCCCAGTTAGATTGATCTGTTTTTCTTAGAAATCTTTTCTGCACCTCCTTGAGAAATTATAATATTATTTTCACAATATGCAAGCTGAATCTGTTGGTTTTTCTTAATGTCATTTAATCCATGTTTTTGTAACTCTTGTGCTTTACCACTGCATCCTTGTAGAAATGAATTCCTGTTTTTTTACCTCCCCAGTCCTCATTAAATACTTTTCCTCAAATGAATGTGTCCACTTTAATTTCCCCACTAAAATATTATTTCACCCTTGCATGTGTTAGTAGTTCATATGCCAAATACAATCTGTTCTGCAAACTTTAATGTAAAAAATAATTAGATGTACAGTACAGTAACAGACCATTTTGGCCCATAAGTTCTTGCTGCCCAGTTTACACCCAATTAACCTACACCCCAGTGCATTTCGAATGGTGGGAGGTAACTAGAGCCCCCAGGGAAAAACCACACAGACACGGAGAGAATGTACAAAGTCATCACAGACAGTGTGGGATTTGAACCCCGGTCCAAATTGCTGACGCTGTAAGGCATTGCGCTAACCGCCATGCCAACTGTGCTGCCTCAACTGTTAATGTATTCTTGTATTTTGTCTCCTGCCTATTTTAATGGGGTGTGAATTTGATGTGTGGGCTGTGCTTGACTACACATGCTTAAACTTTAGCTTCCTCAGTATTAGAGAAGAACTAAATTTCCCTCCTGGGAATGATGAGGTTGTTGGTAGATGGAGGAAGGGTCTCATTCATCAAGGAGCATAAAGGAAGTGATGTCAAAACAGGCCCAGTGATTGTTTTGGTCAGTATTGGTGTGGGGTTCAGTGGCATACTAGAAATGACCAACCTCAAAATTTCCTATCTGCTCAGAAGAGATCTTAATTTATCTGGGACTATTTTGGATTCTGCTCCATTTTATTGAAGCATTGAAAGGTTTTCATTATGTTTCTTCGTTGGCTTGGCTTCGTGGACGAAGATTTATGGAGAGGTAAATGTGCACGTCAGCTGCAGGCTCGTTTGTGGCTGACAAGTCCGATGCGGGACAGGCAGACACGGTTGCAGGGGAAAATTGGTTGGTTGGGGTTAGGTGTTGGGTTTTCCTCCTTTGACTTTTGTCAGTGAGGTAGGCTCTGCAGTCTTCTTCAAAGGAGGTTGCTGCCCGCCGAACTGTGAGGTGCCAAGATGCACGGTTTGAGGCGATATCAGCCCACTGGCAGTGGTCAATGTGCAGGCACCAAGAGATTTCTTTAGGCAGTCCTTGTACCTCTTCTTTTGTGCACCTCTGACATGATGGCTAGTGGAGAGCTCACCATATAACACGATCTTGGGGAGGCGATGGTCCTCCATTCTGGAGACGTGACCTACCCAGCGCAGTTGGATATTCAACAATGTGGATTCGATGCTGTCGGCCTCTGCCATCTCGAATACTTCGATGTTAGGGATGAAGTCGCTCCAATGAATGTTGAGGATGGAGCGGAGACAACGCTGGTGGAAGCGTTCTAGGAGCCGTAGGTGATGCCGGTAGAGGACCCATGATTTGGAGCCGAACAGGAGTGTGGGTTTGACAACGGCTCTGTATACGCTTATCTTTGTGCGGTTTTTCAGTTGGTTGTTTTTCCAGACTCTTTTGTGTAGTCTTCCAAAGGCACTATTTGCCTTGGCGAGTCTGTTGTCTATCTCGTTGTCGATCCTTGCATCCGATGAAATGGTGCAGCCGAGATAGGTAAACTGGTTGACCGTTTTGAGTTTTGTGTGCCCGATGGAGATGTGGGGGCGCTGGTAGTCATGGTGGGGAGCTGGCTGATGGAGGATCTCAGTTTTCTTCAGGCTGACTTCCAGGCCAAACATTTTGGCAGTTTCCGCAAAACAGGACGTCAAGCGCTGAAGAGCTGGCTCTGAATGGGCAACTAAAGCGGAATCGTCTGCAAAGAGTAGTTCGCGGACAAGTTGCTCTTGTGTTTTGGTGTGAGCTTTCAGGCGCCTCAGATTGAAGAGACTGCCATCCGTGCGGTACCGGATGTAAACAGCGTCTTCATTGTTGAGGTCTATCATGGCTTGGTTCAGCATCATGCTGAAGAAGATTGAAAAGAGGGTTGGTGCGAGAACACAGCCTTGCTTCACGCCATTGTTTATGGAGAAGGGTTCAGAGATCTCATTGCTGTATCTGACCCGACCTTGTTGGTTTTCGTGCAGTTGGATAACCATGTTGAGGAACTTTGGGGGGCATCCGAGGCGCTCTAGTATTTGCCAAAGCCCTTTCCTGCTCACGGTGTCGAAGGCTTTGGTGAGGTCAACAAAGGTGATGGAGAGTCCTTTGTTTTGTTCTCTGCACTTTTCTTGGAGCTGTCTGAGGGCAAAGACCATGTCAGTAGTTCCTCTGTTTGCGCGAAAGCCGCACTGTGATTCTGGGAAAACATTCTCGGCGACACTAGGTATTATTCTATTTAGGAGAATCCTAGCGAAGATTTTGCCTGCAATGGAGAGCAGCGTGATTCCCCTGTAGTTTGAGCAGTCTGATTTCTCGCCTTTGTTTTTGTACAGGGTGATGATGATGGCATCACGAAGGTCCTGAGGCAGTTTTCCTTGGTCCCAGCAAAGCTTATGAGATCAGGTTACAAATGCCTTTGGCCCAATTGACATTTTTCTAATGAAAGCTTTCAAAGATAAATAATGTTCTGCGTGCCTGTGCCAGACATTTTCCCACTGCTGAAACCAGGCCATTGACATTGTGGTAGGTGTAAATGTGTCAGAACCTGGTGAGGACTGCACTTCCACCTGGCCTTTGCTCTTTGGGTGGGGAAGGTTAAAACCGGACCCAATGATGGTATTTGCTGTGCGAGGCTAGGCTACTTGTATATCTTTTTGACCTTGAACCAAGCCACAAATTATCTGTCCTTTTCCTCAGAGTTTGCTTTCATTCATAATATTACTTGCAATCTGCTCTTCAAGGCATCAACCATGGCCTTGTTAAAACCAGACCTGACTATTGCAGCGCTGGAGTTAATCCTTGATCACGATTCTCAGTATTTGATCCTATATCTGAATTTTTCTTCAACTACAGCTGTGGTGCTACAGACATTCTATAGCTTCCACTCTGACAATGGAACAAGCCTTCCTCATTTTGCTTGTGCATTTATTGTTTATATGCATTGTATTATGGTGTCAGTGGTATGGGAAATTCATTACAATGTGGCCATTCCTTAATATCAGCTGCCCAGTCTATGTTTATGTTGAGAGTATTCTGCTTATTGCATTCATTTTAATTCCTGAAGTTGTATTTACAACAGATTTTGTTGTCAGCTTTGGCTGAGCAATTAGTATCAGGCAATATCTTGCTGAGTTTTGTCAGCAGTTTCATTTGGATCCTTTGGCGTCAGCGGTTTGAAGTTTTAGGCATCTGCATCTGTGCTTTAAAGTGCCACATTTGTCTCTGTGCTCAATGGTGGGACTTCATGTGGAGGAATGTTGGTCAGATCCCAGGCCAGATCAAACCTGACACAGGATCTGAGACCCTATTCATTTTAGACCACCAGGACGCAAAATTATTTTGCATTTCTATGTAAAATGACTGTACACCAGGCTGTTTGAGTGAATCATATGAACCATCCTACTGTCATTCATTAGCTACCGCAAAGGTTGATTGAAAGTACTGGAATTACTAAAACATAAGACAAATGCGAATCTTCTTGATTTGCACCCAAAACGCAATTAATTTGGAGAGCAGTGAATATCCACAAGTTAACATTTATATTTTTCTTTGCCCAATCCCTAAAGGATCTCTATCCATCAGATAAAAGGGCCTTTGTTTCAAAAAGATCATCTGACCTGTTTTGCACATGAATCCACCTGATCTGCCAGTTTGCTCAGTAAGTCTCATCTGGTGCCAGGAGCCTGCTGGGCAGTTTAGAGCAGATTATAAGGTTTCCTTTCATGGTTCTTGCTGTTAACTATCACATGAGTCTTCTCAACCATTCTGCCTGATTTAAGCCTTTCAGCAATCTGACCTTTTTTCACAGATAACTTTCCAAATTTATTTTGTTCCTCATGTGTTGATTTTCCTTGAATATTTTTAGTTTAAGCTAGAAGATCTGAATAAGACTTGCGAAGGAGAAGGAAAATGTACTTTGTGCGGCCGCCTGTGGGTCTGTTTAATGATTAGTCTGACAATTGGCAATTGGCAAAACCTGCCCTAAGTTCAAACATATTGAGACTATGAAGAGAATTTCAGTCAGATGTGGTTGAAGCTCAAGAGAATTGTTAGGAAGCTCTTATAATTTAAATATTAAGCATGATTTGTGTTTAATGAGACTTTTTGTTTTCCCACAGGAATCTTTTGGACCGAGATACATTTTCTAAATCAGACCCAAGTAAGTAACTGGAGATTTAAATTTCCTTTCTCTTTGCATGGGCAGCACATTTGGCGTAGCGGTTAGTGTAACACCTATACAGGACTAGCGATCAGGACCAGGATTTGAATCCCGTGTTGTCTGTAAGGACTTGGTACGTTCTCCCAGTGTCTGCATGGATTTTCCCTGGGGGCTCTGGTTTCCTCCCACTTTTCAAAACGTACCGGAGGTGTAGGTTAATTGGGGGTAAATTGGGTGGTGCGGACTCGTGGGCCAAAATGACTTGTTACCAAGTCAAATTTTAAAAAAATTAATTTAAACAAAAACTAGTGTACAAACAATGAACTGAGATTTGTCCCGTTATTATGAGCAATATAAACAGATTGATTTGAGCTTGTTCCTCTTGAAATTATCTTTGAGGTATGTATTTTTGTGCATTGACACATTTTTGGAATTTCATCTGAAATTAAAATGAGAGTGGATTATTCATTTTAATTTTAATTTTTATTTGATAAAGAATTTCATGAAAGGTGCATAACAAAGGTAATGGAGTTAGGATAAATAGCTGAATGGACAAAGCATCAACTAAAATATGGGAAGTAAAATATTGTGTCGGGTGTGTTTATTGTATATACTCAGGCAGATCATTAGCGCTGTATGCTGAGCTCCAGAGAATGAATGATGGAGGTTTAGCAGCCTCTTGCAAGGACTTTTTCCCAAGTGCCTTTTCCTGGCATGTCATGCTCTGGCTGCTTTGCAAGTTGGCAACCTAATCTTCAGTGCCTCTGACTTGTTCTGCTGACCCAAATTCTTATGTAATGCAAGAAGTCGGCATGTTCTACTGTGGAACAATGGAACTGCTAAAGTGCACCTACATCAAAGATGAGATGCTCTTCACCCCAAGTGGTTTTGATTGCCTTAGGTTTCAAGTTTTGTTAAGATTCGGTGTGAATAAATGGAGTAGCAATCCTGCAACATAAACTGTAGTAATGGATTGTTCTGCAATAAGAATAATATTATTTCATCATAATTGTTTCATTTGTGCAAGTGGACCATTACACCAGATCTGTGTTTCCTGAACTTTGATGTCTTAACCCTGGAATCATATTTGATATCTGTCAGAACTGAGCATAAGTGACCTGCGGACTGCGAGCCATATCTGCTCTTCTTGTGTTTGGTGCAATGCAGAAGTGCAGTTCTCCAAACCGTCAGAAGCATCTTTTACAATTTACTTTAATTGCAGTGAGATTAGTGGCAGCACTTTGTTGGAAAGTTACAGTCTCAGTGGGCTGTCGAGAGAACTGTCTGTTAGTGCATCAGATCCTGTGATTCTGATACTTGATTCTGGCCTTAGAGCTATCTCTATCCATTAAATATGTGGTGGCCTGCACTATTCTGGCTGCACCAAAGCCCCTTGGGCTTTTCCTGAGCCAAAAGAGATGAACTAAATGGAATATGAGGCAAGAGTGCATTTCAGAGGATGACAAAGGAGGATCATTGTGCTGGAATATTGCCCATTAATAATTTTTGACGAGACTACATTACTATTTATGTACATTTATGGATGATGCCAAACCTTGAGGTGGTTCTAATATGAGATAAAAATGCCTGTTAAGGAAGTAAGTCATTGGCCAACGTATTGACTGAGCAGTTAAGTGCTGCATTTTATAAACCTGAAAAAGTGTGATGCACTTGGAGAGGAATATATTAATGTGAAGCTGAATGACCAAGATATTAAAAACAGTACTGTAGAGCAGCAAAGCAAATAAAATGTGAATGAGGCAGTGGGAATTGTTTCTCACGGACTGGGAGTGGTCAAACTACTTGGTCAAGTCGATCTTGGGTATTTTGCACAAACCCGTCCTTCATTCAGTAAAAAAGAAAAGGGAACTCCGGAGAAACTGTAGTGAGGGAAATAATCAAGATTGTCAGATTGATTTTTTTTTCCAGCTTCCTGAGAGGTTGAATACATTTCTGAGAAATTGTCGTATTTGCTGGAGGACAGAAGTGGCTGCTTGGCTTTTATCTGCAGTTTCCAATTCTTCCCAAGCAATGAAATTTCCCCTCATCATCTTTTGTGGATAATTGGTTTTGTTCACCACTTTTTCTCTGGAAATGAAAGTATAGAAGAGATCGTTAAGGGCTAGATAGGGGGAAACACATTTCTGAGGCCAAACAGAACAAGACGGTCTTGAGTACTGCTATGTTCCAATTAAATAACTGTTTGGCTAAAAGTGTGATGAGAATGTGAAGCATTACAGCTGCGAGAAATCTTGACAAAAATATCCAGGCAAAGCTGGACACTGAGTTTGTGTTCCCTGTTTAGTCGGAAGTTAAAGTTTTCATTCTTTTCTAAAATATATTATCGATTGCCAATTACCTACACAACATTTTGTCATCTTACTTCATGGACAACCTTCCCTTGTGTTACCAAAATCCATAGTTTTGCATTATCCATATTTTTGCATAACAAGTTGCTCATTCCTGTCTGAATTATTAATGGGGCAAATGTCCACTTCAATCATTAAAAATTACAAGGCACTACTTTGGATGCCGTATGATTCTAATTGCAATAAATATTAATTCAGAATTGCATGGGTTTATAATGGAACTGATTGAATATACTATTAACATTTTAGATGTTATCAATCTCAATGTGCGGTGGGAGGTTTGCTCAGATGGAGAACAGGTTAGATTGATGTGATGTGGAAACAAGTCTATTAATCCATTTTTATTAAGGCTACAGGAATAAACTGTATCACAGCAAAATTAGAATCAGAATCAAAATTACACCGATGATCCTTTCCTCCCACATTTGGCTGGATTTGATTTGCTTCACTCGCTGGCAGTAATGTGCTCAGTTTAAAGATTCATTGCTTTATAAACATTAAAGTCCATTGAACTGAAAGTCATGGCTATAAATTGTGTGGCTGCTTGGGTTTTGACAGCAATTTCGCTTGTTGGGGTGGTTTGCTTTGTTGTAACCCTTATCCAGTTCAGGAGTTTTACAAACGTTCACCATTGTACATATCCAGTTCAGGAGTTTTACAAACGTTCACCATTGTACATATCCAGTTCAGGAGTTTTACAAACGTTCACCATTGTACATATCCACTTCAGGAGTTTTACAAACGTTCACCATTGTACATATCCAGTTCAGGAGTTTTACAAACGTTCACCATTGTACATATCCAGTTCAGGAGTTTATAGATATAGAAAGAAAGAAAGATCTTTAAAAAACAAACATTGGTCTCGTTAGTTCCTTGCTCATTTCAGCACTTGTCATTTCCATTGCAGTCTTGTAACTATTAAGACAATTTTCTCATTCTGCTCTTGTCACTTCAGAGATTTAAAGATGTGCAATTCAAGGTCACATTATTCCACTTAATTAACCAGCATCTTACCATTCGCCTCTTCCCCACTTCCTATCTCTAGTTCTAGATTTTTTTTTGTCTGATATGTTCCAACCAAATTTATTACCTGCTGTTCAAATATTTACTTTTTGATTTATTTGCCCTTAAGTATTTTATTATCGCACTCCATACTCTTCAATTATTTGATAACAGCTTTAATCATTTCTTAACTCCATTACATTTAGCACTGTATTGCATAAACATTGGGCAGAAACCAAAGCTCAGGTATTCCACAATACAAAGAGACGTGTCACTCTTATGCATTCAAATATTTAAATTCAATCTTTAAAATCTGAATATGCTCCTTTTCTGAATGAGAAATTGATACATTGTATCTTTGCTTTATCTCATTTTAGTGGTCATTTCTCCTTATTTGCTTTAGCTCCTTAATTAATTGTGGATCTGCCTTAGTTTTCAATTTGAAGTGATTCACTTTTACCCTCTTGTGATAGTACAGGATACAGTACAGGATACTATCACCAATGTATATATTTACATATATTTACATATAGTAGTAGTGATTGGCTGAGAGTTGTAGCCACGCCTACTGGCAGGCCATAAAGGGTTCCTCCTAACCAGACCCAGGTCGGTCTGGACTGGTCCACTCTGTTGTAATAAGCTCTAATCTTTTGCTGATTAAAGCCTTGGTTTGAGCTAACAAGTCTTTGGTTCATTTGACGCGCTACACCTCTCATGCTTTTCCCATTCTACTTTGTCTTTCTAAATACCCCATGATGTTGCTCCCAGCATTTGGTGACAAAAGATAAAAATGAAATGCTGAGCAGGTGAGTAAAAGCATTCTGGCAGAACGAAACAGAATTAAGCTCTTGTTTGGGTCGGGAGGTGGCATTTTAAGTCAAGTTAGCTTTTCAAGATGATAAGAGAATCTTTGCCTGAGTGGAAGGTCCATATGTATTGCGGCACAGCTAACGAGCTGCTCCAGTCTGAGGCTGGTTTAAGGTGCCAGTGTGACTTTCTGTCCTGCTGAGCACTGGGCCTAGACATTCAGAAGCTTTTGGACTTCATTGGTGTGGACATTTGGATAATAATGGCTTTGACTTGAATCTGTGCTGTCAGGCTGAAAGTGAAAGGGGCCACGTGTAATGTGACTCCTGTAATGGAGGATCCTCAACATCCATTGGAGCGCTTTCATCCCTAACGTCGAAGTACTCGAGATGGCAGAGGTCGACAGCATCGAGTCCACGCTGCTGAAGATCCAGCTGCGCTGGGTGGGTCACGTCTCCAGAATGGAGGACCATCGCCTTCCCAAGATCGTGTTATATGGCGAGCTCTCCACTGGCCATCGTGACAGAGGTGCACCAAAGAAGAGGTACAAGGACTGCCTAAAGAAATCTCTTGGTGCCTGCCACATTGACCACCGCCAGTGGGCTGATATCGCCTCAAACCATGCATCTTGGCGCCTCACAGTTTGGCGGGCAGCAACCTCCTTTGATGAAGACCGCAGAGCCCACCTCACTGACAAAAGGCAAAGGAGGAAAAACCCAACCCCCAACCCACCAATTTTCCCCTGCAACCGCTGCAACCGTGTCTGCCTGTCCCGCATCGGACTTGTCAGCCACAAACGAGCCTGCAGCTGACGTGGACTTTTTTACCCCCTCCATAAATCTTCGTCCGCGAAGCCAAGCCAAAGAAGAAGAATGGAGGATTTAGACCAGCTTATGCAAGAAAGGATGCAGTTGCATCAGTAGATCTAATCTAATTTACACCATGAGGCCCAGAGATGCAGTTGTCTTTTCTTGGTCGCAGACTATCAGGAGACCTTGAAGATAATTAAATGATTTATTCAGAAATAAGCTATAAATAAACAATTTTTTGGGTAATATATGGTCCCACTGCTGAAGTGGAGACTCTGAGGGGTGGAAACATCTCTCAGCAAGAAGAAGAACTTCTAAAGTCCAGCTAACGTCTCGGTCGGGGGAGGTGGAGAAGTTGCTACCGGTGCCCCGACAACCTACTACAAGTGTGCAGTCGTTGCCTCGCCTCGGCAGTTGAGACAAGTCCAGGCATTGATAAGTATAATTGGGAAGGGCTTGCATATTGTAATTTGAAATCAGCTTTTGAATTAGTAATAAACATTTGTATAAACTGAACTATTTTCTTTCAGTAGCTCAAACACTGACCAATCTAAAACTAACAAAGTTAGAGGTACAACTCCAAGTAAATGACAGTCTGAATATGATTTTGGAAATTGTACAATATTTTGCACTGCACTGTCTATTTTGTAATATAAGCTTAACTCCAGTTGATTCAAATAACATTTACCTGTTCTATTTGTCTTCATTGTTTGGAATCTTCCAGAAAATCTTCAGCATTCTGCAATATCCATCTCTAAAATTATTTCAAACATCTCAAGTGCTTTCATTATTACTTTTGAAGTTCATAAGTGACGTTCTGAATTTCAAATTTAGGCCAACACACACTGCTCCTGGTCTCAAGATGTGAGGAACAAAAAGACACTGCCCCATAAGGGGGAAAAAAAAGTCACCTGACATGAAGGAAATGCCCATTTTTATATTTTTTAAATGATTTTGAAATAATTTTATCATTATCTTGCAATATTTTCAATAATTTTCTTGGCGAAACGTGATCTTGCTGTTTGAAGTTGAATTTTTCTGATTTTTTTGTGATTTTTAAATCCCAAGGAATTCATCATCTAAACGTGAATAATATGATTAATGCACATCAGACCTCCTTCTAAGCAATGCTATTTTTGAGAATCTATCAATAGTTACTGAGTAGGTCTTGCTGTGAATGAGAGAAGAATATCTGTCATGTATAGATATGTCTTGTCACACATGTCATCAGTTAATTCATCAAAATAGCTTATTTTCCCAACTGCCCTGTGCAGAGTAGATGTTACCAAGCCTTAAATTAATGTTCTGTGTAGCTTTCCAGGACTGTATTTCAATTCATTATGCAGGCCAATGTTTTGGATATTTATTGAGTGAAAGGAAATCATTTTAAAGTGCAGGAATTAAAACTGCAAGGCATATTTCCTTTCCTGCATCCTGTGGAGAAGAAAATTGGATAATATTATTCAAACAGTGCAGAGATAAGAGGTCCTTCCCAATTGAGAAGCCAGAAAATATTAAGATTGTACCCTTGAACTACATTTCCATAACCCTTTCTATTGTCAGGTTAAAGATTTTGTTGTAGCCTGTTTGCCCACTGTATTGGCACTGACCTTCACCATGATGAAATACTGCAAGCATCAGAGCACACCTCCCAGAGACGCTGGAGCTATTTCAACTCACCTATAGAAGAAACTGTTCCACAGACGATGCCTTAGTCTTCTCCCTTCATTCTGTCCTGACCCATCTGGACAACGACACCTCATTTGCCAGGCTGGCATTCATAGACTTCAGTTCGGTGTTTAATATGATCATTCCCCAGAGGTTGGTGGAGAAGCTGTCCTCGTTGGGACTCAGCAGCCCTCTCTGGCAATGCAGTTTTGCATCAGTTTCAGCTTGCTTCTGTTCATGCTACTGACCCACAAATGCATCGCCAGATCCAACTCCAGCAGTGTCATCAAGTTTACAGCAGTAGTTGGCCTCATCAGCAACAATGATGAGCCACACTACAGAGAAGAGGTGGAAACTCATAATAACAACCTGGACAAGGTAAAGGAGATGATCGTACACTTCAGGGGGACCAGGAACTAACATCCTCCACTACACATCAGCACCTCTGTAGTAGTGAGAGTAGAGAGCATCAAGTTCCTTGGAGTTAACTTAATGAGTGACTTATTGTGGAGACACTATGCAACAATGACTGCACTTCCTGAGAAGACTGAAGGCTAATGTCTATCATGACATCAACTTTCTATAGGAACTCTATCAAGAATGGTTGGTGCAGAGAAATGGATCGGAGGTCAATCCATGGACCATAAGAGTGGCAGAGAGGAAAATTGGAGATTCTCTCTCCAACCCCACCCAGCTCGCTCTCTCGCTCTCACACACATTCTTTCAGCTGCTCTCAAAGGGAAAGAGATACAGGAGTATCAAAGCAAGCTTCACCAGGCTGAGAAACAGCTTCTTCCCATGTGCAGTGAGAATGCTGAATGACCAAAGGAACTGCTTGCAGTAACCATCAGAGACTCTCATATTCATGAAACTATTTATTTGTATATATTAATACTTGTCATGCATATATATTGTTTATTTGTAAGTGTGTTATGACTGGTTGTGAGTCTGTGATTTTTGGCAGAGAACTCTGTTTTGTTGGGTTGTATTTGTGCAATCAGATGACAATAAACTTAACTTGACCATCTTAAGCAGGTAATGGTGCGTTGCATGACAAACCAAGAGAGGGGGATGAATACTGCACTCGCCCTCAGTGGAAAACACAACTCTGACAATTCTGGCCAGGGCTGTTTGGGAAGTGGCAGCTAATTAATTCCATTGCCTCATAGTTTCAGAGGATCTAGATTCTATTTTGTCTGTGGGTTTCCATTAGGTGCTTAGGCTTCCCACATTTAAAAATGTGCTGGTGGGTTAATTGGTGATTATAAATTATCCCTGTAATATAGCAAATGGAATCAAAGGCGATTTGAAGTGATTGTGAAGGGGAAATAAGCTGCTGGGAAAATGAGAGGGCAAATTAGATGTTTCGACTTGAAGCCAGCACGACTCTGTCTCGTAATAAGTACAAACCTGGCTACTACAATTAAGCTATTGGTATAAATCCAAAAATGTGCACACTTTTTATAGCACTCCACAGTTGATTAATCTTTTGTAAATTGTTCAATTTTAATATGATAATAGAAGAACTTGTTCATACCTTCCCTTGGATTATGACCTCACCAACAGATATCAGTCTTCTATATCCCACGCTATCATAGGTCTCAACACATCAGAAGATATCCCCTCCACAGCCTCTAACCTGATGGTGCTTCCACCTTACACTTCCTGCTTCTATCTCTGCCCCAAGATCAACAAATAGGGCTGTCCTGGTAGACAATTTGTTTTCACCTGCTCCTGCCCCACTTAGTTTATATCTTTGACTCCATCCTTTCTTCTCATGTTCAGTCTCTTCTTGTCTGCGCCTGGGATATCTTGGTGCCCTCCCACCCTATCTACATATTATCTCTCCTTTGCGTTCTCAGCCTTGATAGATAGATCAGACCCATTTTGACAATTTTTCTCCAACTGATGCTCCTGTGGGTGCTTTGAGCAGCTTGTTATTTGCTCCATATTCCAAGATCTGTAGTCTCTTGTGTCTCCAACAGAAAAAGTTTATATTTTCAGTTAGCTATTTAGACTTGTTAGTGGAACTGAAAAGACACTTTCTTGTACAAGCATGCTGAGCAGATGAATGTGTGTCTGATTTCAATCAGTGAGATTGATTTGATGCAAATGAACAAAACTAAATATGGTGTTCTGAAGCTTTTAAATAATCCAATTAAAAGAAAATAGGCTAGGAATGATCTTGTTGCAGAAATTCTGCATCGCATTCTGGCATGGGGACATCAATACCCCTGAGTGTAAAGCCCTGCAAAAGGTAGTGGACACAGCCCAGGACATCACAGTCCAAACTCTCCCCACCATCAAGAACATCTTCAGAGAACGCTGCCATCAGAGAGCAGCAGGAATCAATAAGGATCGATTTCACCCAGGGCACACTATGTTCTCACTGCTACCATCAGGGAAGAGCTATAGATGCCGCAAGAGTTGCACCATCAGGTTCAAGAACAGCTGCTCCCCCTCCACCATCAGACTCCTCAACGCCAAACTCAATCAGGGACTCATTTAAGGACTCTTACACTTTATTGATCTTTTTTGCTCTGTGTTGCATAATTAATTCGTTTATATTTCTTTTTGTTTACATCCATGCGTTGAATAGAGTTGGGATTTTTTCACTGCCAGTAAGTGGTGATTCTTCCTTGCCTGTAGGAAAAAGAATGTTGGGGTTGTATGTGAAGGCATTTTTGTACTCTGACAAAATTATGACTACTTTGTGAGTTTGCAAATAGTGTGTAGCAGAAGGAGGAGAGAAAATGAAAAGTAATTCAATTTGCAAGATCTAAATGAAAACTGCACCTTTCTGAAACTACCATTTTTTAATGTATTGCACCTAATCACAATTTAGTTAAAAGCATATCAGCACTAATTATATTTACTCTACTGATCTTCCAAAGACTGCCTTTTATCTTCAGTAATTTTATTAAAGCTAGATTATAATTTGTATTTAGTCCTCTGAATCTGACAAGCTAGTTGCATTTTGAACTTGGTTGATTACAGTTAGAACACCATACAAGTACAGAGTTTAATTACATGGTTGTTCATGATGGTGTTTCTTTCATTAAAAAATGAAATTTTCACTGCCACCTTTGTCACAATTTTGACCAGACGCTTGTTTGATCTTTACATATTGCAGATTTAAGTATCCTCATTTCTCATTCAATTTTTGTCTTGTAGGTTCTTCCATTCCAGTTGGTAAACCACATAAATTATCCCGATATGCTGGTTGATTTTTTTCTCCAGCAACGGAAGGTTAAATCATAAAAATATAATTTTAAACAAAATACAAGACATGAAAATATCTTGAAATTGAAATGTATTTTCATGATATCTTCACAAATTTCTTCCCAATTATTATTATAAAGCCTTTCTTTTTTTAAAAATACTTTTATTTTAATTTCTTGGATAACATGCATCCAAAATAATCATTACTTAAATACATAAATTGAAATGAAAAAAATTAATGGTGCAAGTTGTCAAAATCTCCAAACAATCCCATTCTCCCACTCCCAAGAAAATAGAAGATAGATAAGGAAAAAAAACAGAAAAGTAAGGAAAAATAAAGAGAAAATGAACTGTCGGGGGCTGGTATCCAGTTCATGATGTCTAATTCCTTTTCTTAGCTAGATCTCCAATAGGAGAAAGAACTAGGATGTAAAACTCAGGAACAGAATAAGTGTCCCTAAATATTCACCCCTGCATTCTGCAAATATGACTGTCGTACCTACAAAAACATGTTATACAGGTACACAATCCTTTATCCAGAACCCTTGGGGGACAGTGTGTTCTGAATTTCAGATTTTTCCGGATTTCGGAAAATCTGATTTAAGCCCACCCGAATTGTGCTGCTGTATCCACCCCCACCCCCTTCCAGTCGCACTGCCACCCCCCCCACCTGTCCGACTCGCGCTGCCAGTCTTCCCCCCAGCCCACCCGACTCGCACTGCCAGTCTTCCCCCCAGCCCACCCGACTCGCGCTGCTGGTGTCTCGCCTACCCGACTCGCGTTACCGTCTCTCTCCCCACTTGTGGGTTTTTGGAGCTTTACGAATTTTAGATGTCCGGATAAAGGATTGTGTACCTGTACTACTTCCTTAAGTTATAAGTAATTTTCTCCAGGGGAACACAACTATATATTTCAGCATTCCATCAGGCTATATCTAGAGGGGAATCAGACTTCCAAGTAACCGCACTACATTTCCTGGCCACTGCCAGTGCAATTTTAAGAAATTCTAATTGATACTTGGACAGGCTAATTTTGGATTTTATGTCGACAGTATTTCCTAGGAGTAACAATTCTGGACTTGGTTGTAATTGTTTCCCAATAGTTTGATTTAACATAATTCTTAAATTTTCCCAAGTGGTTTCACTTTAGAGCATGACCAGGTGGAATGTAAAAAGGTTCTCGTTTCATCACCACATCTAAAACATAATTCCAATTTATTGGAATGTAATTTATGTAATTTCTGTGGGGTAAGATATAGCTGATGCAAAAAATTGTATTGCTCCATTCAATATCTTATGTTAATTGTATTTGTCATGCAGTCTTGACAAAAATCAGACCAGTTTTTGTCACCAATACTAATATTCAAGACTGCTTCCCATCTTTGTTTTGATTTCTATGCCTCCCGCTTAGGAGTGCCTGACTGAAGTATGGAATACATTGCAGATGTAAACTTGTGTTCCTCTTTCAAATCAGAAACTCCATTTCAATGGTAACATCGTGGTTGGTCCGAATTCATCTCTGAAAAAGTTCTTAATTGAAAGTAGCAGAAGATTGTATTACTAAGAGTATTATATTTGTTTTTTAACTGTTCAAATGAAATTATTTGCCATTGCAAATAACAATCTTCCACATATATGACCCCTTTGCAGGACCATACATGTAGAATTTTATTATCCATTGTTAAAGGAATTAAACTGTCTTGTGTCTAGGGCATTTTTGGAGATATTTTTCCTTTTGATCCAATAGTATATTTAAAATTTGGGAGTTGCAAAACCCCCATATAGTATTTCCAAGTTAATGTTTCCATGGAAACTCTGGCTAACTTGCCTTTCTAAAGAAATTTCCTAACTTAAATTTTGAAAAACATTCTGTGGTAATGATATTGGAATAGCCTGAAAGAAGTATTACAAATGTGGGAATATATTCATTTTAATACAGTTAACTCTTTCAATTAAATTTATCAGAAAAGTAACCTGTTATTTAAATCTTCTTCAACTTTTAAAAGCAGATTTATACAAATTTTTGAAGTCATTACCCATTTTGATCCCCAAATACTTAATCGCATTCTTCAGCCATCTAAATTGCATATTTCTTTGACAATTTGTATAATCCCCATCAATTAATGGTATAATTTCATTCATCTCAATTAATTTTATACCCAGAAACCCTCCCATAATCTTCTAATTGTAAATGCAGCCTATGCAATTATAAAGCCTTTTTCATAGTTCATTAGTATAGGCTTTTTGTTGGCTTTTCTAAAAAGCTTCTTTTCAATATAACGTAGGTTTCAATACCATTTTTATTACTATCTAAGATTTATTAATATTTTATTTAATTATCGTGTATGAATGTAACATTTATTTGATGAAACAAATAAAAATGTTAAAAAAGAAAAGCCTTTTTCAAAAGCCCTGCCCTCCAATTGATAAGTTTAAATTACACTACCTGCTCAACTTTCCATCACAGTTGTGCATTTTGGCCATCTGTTTGTTCAACTTTATATCATTCAAGCTTCTGAACAAAAGGAGTGGAAGAACCTGTTCGTTTCAGCAAGCCTTTTAACAGTTGGTTTCCTTGTTTTGAAACAAGGGATGGGGAGATGAGATGTCAAAGCTCTTCCTTCAGGCGAGACTAAACTTGTGAACAATTTGTAACCATGGTTAAGAAAAGAAAGAGAAACTGTTTATGGAAAATTGATTTGTTTATTGCTACTAAGAATTCATTCAACAGCACTCCTGGGCTATTTTTTTTCTACGGTTAAGATGTAAGCATGTAGAAATGGCACATTTAGTTCAGTGACAAATATATAGACTAGATATTTGATTGTGTTGCTATGTTTATGAAATGGTGCTTGTGGAAAGCAAATTACTTTGTCTTCTGGATTATTTCATGCCACTGCAGAAATATGTAGTGATTTCTTGTCTTGAATTGCCTTTATGTTCACAATCAATCTTCTGGATTGACCATGCTTGTTTGGAGTATTAGAACATAGTTAATGGTAGGGTCTCGCGGTGTTTGCATCTGTGGGCTTTCAGCACCTTAATTTAAAGCTTTACTCCCCCTTCCAGTTCTCCTTAATACCCACTTCATATATTTTTAATATCTTCTCCCCGTAATACCCAGCCATTATTTCACCTCAGTTACTGACCGCAGGTCCCTGACTCACTACTTGTGCAACCACTGATCTTTAGCCCTGTGATTTTTGGTCACCATTTTCACTTCCTCTTCCCTTCTCAGACTTAACCATTATCCTTTGCGTCCTGTGAACTGACACATTTGATCAAAGAAAAGCATTATTCTTGTGGAGTATTTAAAAAAAATGCAAATGTATCTTGAAGAATTGAGTGTTATATTCATTATTATAGTATGTTTTCTAACCAAGTGTTATTGCCCTCAGTCAATGAAGCCCTACTGACGGTTGTATCTCTGTTTTCACTTGTGGGGGTGACATTATGTGGGACCTTGTGTATCGATACTGGGGTGTTGCTGCAAGGGGAAATAGCAGCGCAGTAACCTCAAAGAAAATACAGAATGGGGTTTGAAAAAAAAAGAACTGGAAATCTGAATTAAAAACCAGGTATGCTGGAAACACTTGGCAGGCCAGACAGTGCCTGCAGAAAGAGAAGCAATGTTGCATGTCTGAGATGCTTCGTCAAAGAATAGGGTTCTCACAGTAGACAAGTGATGAAAATAAAAACACAGAAATGCTGGAGGAGCTCAGCTGGTCTTGCCGCATCCATTAGAGATGAAGAGATTTTACTGATGATTCAGGCGGGAGCTTTTCTTCAAGCTAGAAGCAAAAATGCAGGCATGCATCTGAAATAAAGATTGCGGACAGAAAAGGGGAAGAATGGAATCGGATGGAGTCCAGACCAATTGTCAAAAGGTGTTAATTAGATGTGATAAAAGGAAATATGAGAATGGATTTTGGCTCAGTGAAAGGACATAGAGGAAAAGAGTTAGGGAGAAGTTGTTGTGGGAGGAGTTTATAGAAAACTGAAGGTCAATGTTAATGACTCGACAAGTGATGATGTCAGGCTGTGAATGAGGTGGGTGCCTTAGTAAGCTTGAGGACATTTGTGGTCTTTAGGACTGAACACAGCTTTGAAATGATACTGACAGCAAATGTCAATGTCCCATTGAAAGATGGTGGAATTAAAGAGAGTGATATTGCTGATTGGGTGGGGGACATCAGAGACATTGAGTCACACAGTCTGGGCAGGGATTTGTATGAGGACATAGAGAATACCATATCAAATTTGTTCATTCGACAGCCAGGGTCAAATGGAAATTCTTGATGAATATGTGGTTAAGTAAAAGACAATGATAGAAAAATGAAATTTCCTGACCCCTTCAGATCAGGCATTGCAGAATCACTTCGTGTGGGATTGACCAACGAAATGACTAGGGGTGGAGGGGGGGGGGGGGGGGGAAATAATTTAATCCATCGTCCTCAGTTGAAAAAGTTCCTTTAAAATCAAGTTTTACCTGGGCACAATTCTTTTTTATTTGAATATTTTATTTAGTCAACATATATAAAATCGGAATAAACAACGATAAGTCATAATAATACAATATTAACAAATATATATATTAAAAAAACTAAAAAAATCCTCTAAACCTTCCCTCCCCCAAGCCTAATCTAATCCCATAACTAAGATATATAATATTATTGCATAATAATTAATACTGCATCAGATGACATTCAAAGATCTCAAAAATATTGTAAAATTGTTATTCTTTCAGGGAAAACAACTGGTCAGGAGAATTTTAAAAAATGAATTATAATTTTAACTTCATAATTCTAATATTCAGGCTCAAAATTTGTAGAAATAGGGAATATTTATCCCTCAAATTATGTCATTTTGTTCTTAAGGTATACAACTTCAAATCTCAGCATGCCATCTATCTAATGTTAATGAAACATCAAATTTCCATGTTACAGCAATACTTTCCCTTGCTATTACTGAAGCTAACTTAAAAATGTTAATTGAGAATCTGACAATAATAATTTAGGAGTAACACTTTCAAAATTTCCTAACAACAATAATTCAGGGTTTAACAGAAAAATCACTCCAGTTATTTGTTGCAAAAATGTACTATCAGAACCCCCCCCCTCCCAAAATTAACCTTCAAACAGGACCATGTGGAATGAAAAAAGTTCCAATTTCTTTTCCACATCTAAAATGCTGATCCAATAAATTCAATCTCCATCTACTCAGTTTCTGAGGTGTGATTATACAATTGATGTAAAAAAAATTATAATGGAACAATCTATATCTTGCATTAGTAGTATTAGACATGACTGCATAAATTGAGCCAATCCCTGCTGATCTCTTATCACGTCGCGATCTTATTTCCACCTTGCTTTTGAATGAAACAAACCTACTTTAGGTGTTTGCTCTTGTAACAAAATCTTTCCTTTTCTCTCTTTGGCTTGGCTTCGCGGACGAAGATTTATGGAGGGGTAATGTCCACGTCAGCTGCAGGCTCGTTTGTGGTTGACAAGTCCGATGCGGGACAGGCAGACACGGTTGCAGCGGTTGCAAGGGAAAATTAGTTGGGTGTTGGGTTTTTCCTCCTTTGTCTTTTGTCAGTGAGGTGGGCTCTGCGGTCTTCTTCAAAGGAGGTTGCTGCCCGCCGAACTGTGTGGTGCCAAGATGCACGGTTTGAGGCGATATCAGCCCACTGGAGGTGGTCAATGTGGCAGGCACCAAGAGATTTCTTTAGGCAGTCCTTGTACTTCTTCTTTGGTGCACCTCTGTCTCAGTGGCCAGTGGAGAGCTTGCCATATAACACGATCATGGGAAGGTGATGGTCCTCCATTCTGGAGACGTGACCTACCCAGCGCAGTTGGATCTTCAGCAGCGTGGATTCGATGCTGTCGGCCTATGCCATCTCGAGAACTTCGATGTTGGAGATGAAGTCGCTCCAATGAATGTTGAGGATGGAGCGGAGACAACGTGGTGGAAGCGTTCTAGGAGCCGTAGGTGATGCCGGTAGAGGACCCATGATTCGGAGCCGGACAGGAGTGTGGGTATGATAACGGCTCTGTATACGCTAATCTTTGTGAGGTTTTTCAGTTAGTTGTTGTTCCAGACTCTTTTGTGTAGTCTTCCAAAGGCACTATTTGCCTTGGCGAGTCTGTTGTCTATCTCGTTGTCGATCCTTGCATCCGATGAAATGGTGCAGCCGAGATAGGTAAACTGGTTAACCGTTTTGAGTTTTGTGTGGAGATGTGGGTGGGCTGGTAGTCATGGTGGGGAGCTGGCTGATGGAGGACCTCAGTTTTTTTCAGGCTGACTTCCTGGCCAAACATTTTGGCAGTTTCCACAAAACAGGACGTCAAGCGCTGAAGAGCTGCCTCTGAATGGGCAACTAAAGCGGCATCGACTGTAACAAAATAACAAAATATACGCAATTTAAATACATTTTTTTTAGTCATTCCATCAGCTATAATTTGCTTCAAATTTGAAAGATCTTTTAAAACCATTTCTGATCCTAAACCTGGGCACAATTCTAAGCTACAGGTGACCAAACCCACTGAAATCATTATGTCAGTGTGCTTATTGTCTGTGTCTGAGTCACCTCAATGGTATGTGTGGATTTGAAGGTAAACTAGCATGTCACAAGGAAGTACATTTTAAAAAAAGTCATTTATTTCAAAGTTCCTGTATTTTCAAGTAATGCACGCTGGAAGCATTCAGCCGATTAGGCAGCATCTATGGAAAGAGGAACAGTTAATGTTTTGTGTCCAGGACCCTTTGTCAGTCTTCTATGGTTGGTCACAAGGTTATGGAAAAGACTCGCGTGGGTACCATGCAAACAGATGATTGGATGATGAAATATCATGTTTAATGTCATCAAAATCTAATGTGCATAATTCTGCAAATCACATGATGCAGCCAGACTTTTGTTAATTGCATAATATGTAGCTATTTATTTCTCTCCTCTCAAGAGTCTTTTAGCCAGTGATTAAAACTAAAGTTCCTTCAGTACTTAAGATTTTGACTCATTCAAACATCTGGATAATTGTAAAATACCTGTAATCCATTTTCTTCAATGAGGAACAAAATGCTTTCTTAAAATTGTCCAGTTTCTCGATTTGCAAAAGAATTGCATGCCAGGACAACGTGTTGTGCAAAGTGTAAAAAATCAAAAAGGCCAATGGTGGGAAATTTCATGTAGTGTATTCCTATATAGAGAGAATGGCACATTTTCCTATACTGAAAATGGTTTTAATTTGAAGACGTGTCAATGGAATAATGAGCAAAATAATTTTCTTGTGATTGTAGTAAAAACCCACCAAAATGCTGGAGGAACTCAGCTGCTCTTTTCAGTGTCTGGAGGAGACAATGATATATTACAGGTGTTTTGGCCCTGAGCCCTTCTTCAAGGATTAAGCAGAACCAGAAGCAGGAAATCTCAGGAAGTCTCAGAATTCAAGCAATGGGGGAGGAATCCAAACCAACAAAAGGTGTTAATTGGATATGGTAAGGGGCACTCCGTTCACTGCAATAGCGAGGATCTCCCAGTGGTCGCCCATTTTATTTCCCCATCTCATTCCCTTGCTCATATGTCTGTCCATGACCTCCCAGTGACCACCCATTTCAATTCTCCCTCCCATTCTCTTGCTGACATGTCTGCCCATGGTCTCATGCACTGCCAGACTGAGACCATCAGTCAATTAAAGGAACAACACCTTATCTTCCGACTTGGCACCCTCCAACTGGATGGCATTAATATTGACTTCTCTATGTTTCATTAAACCTTCCCCCATCGCCTTTCCTTATCTTTGTCTCTCCGTTTCCTTTCCTACAGACATGATAAATGCTACCTCGTCCCTTATATCCAATTAATGTCTTTTGTTGGTCTGGATTCCTCCCCCATTGCTTGAATTCTGAGACTTTCTGAGATTTGCTGCTTCTTGCTTATTCCTTGACGAAGGGCTCAGGCCCGAAACGTTGGCAATATACATTTGTCTCCTATGGTCGCTGAAAATAACGGTTGAGTTCCTCCAGCATTTTGGTTTGTTTTTATTAAAATAATTTTCTTTAAAAGTATGTGTCAGCTGTCAATTAAAAAAAAAACTTTTAAAATCTGTATTTCTTTTTTGCAGTTTGTGTCTTGTACCTGCAAGGTATTGGGAACAAAGAGTGGAGAGAGGTAGGTCAGCAATAAGACAGGTTGTCATGCATATATTTTATAGAACAATGCTGCAAACATTTTAATATCTGCATAATTATTTATAAAAATGTAAATTGATTTAGCATTGTAAGCAGATTGCACCTTGAGAATTCTTCAATTTGTAGTATTGTTTAGTTTAAAGCATTTATAGCAAATATTCAGAGTGAATGTTGCTATTCCTAAGTGTTTGTGAGAGAGAAAATATTTTCCTGAGTTCCACATATATTTGGGGTGGTATTTTTGCTTTTCCAATAATATACCGATGTTTTTTTTTCTGCTCTGTGTTTGACAAGTATGAGGTTTTGTCTACAGTTGACCATGTTTCAAGGAGTGTTGTCATCCTATTGGCTTCAAAGGATCCAATTCCCAGAAGGCAAGACCTCTCCATCTGTATGGTCATAGGTTCAAAAATATTCTTTACACCTAAACAAAAATTTAAAATGACATTTGCATTGCATTTCTGTCAGTGTGCTTTTTTTGGATGAGACAGCATTCTTCCATGAAGATTAGGACGGATATCCATGATGGCTTTACCAAAATTAATCTCTCATCTCACACCAAGAATAGTTGATCTGAACGATATTGCACAGCTGTTTCGGAATGGCATTGTAGCCAGAACTGGCCATACAATGAAGTGCTTTGAAAACCCTAATGTTGTAAAGATGCAATATGAAATTCAATACTTGCCAACTATTTAAAATAGCCTTTCTCAACTTTTAAAGTCTGTCTTTTATGTTTTCTGGAGCAATTCACTTAAAGCTGATCAAACTAAGTTCCAAAGTTTGCACACAGACCAACACTGAATTAATCACTGTTATAAATTTCCAATAACTGCTTATTTGAACCTCTTCAAGATTGTAAAAAATGATCATATTAATGGTTGTGTTTGGGGAAAAAAAGCTAAGTTTTTCATGTTTTTGAATACATGAACAAGCATCTTGTTTATCAATACAATGTGTATGAAATTTGGTGGACTATCAAGTTGATTAGAATAATAGTAGATTATTGATGGGTACAAGACCAGATACTCTCTCAATATGCTAATTTACAGCATGTTGTTCAAAGATTATGCGCTAAAATGTTGTGGATTGCACTGGTTTGGTGAGGTTCAGCATTGAATAAAATGCAAATAATTTTGAGTAGAATTTAAAGAAAACAAGCACAACATAATGGCCATGACATAGTTGAAATTCTGCCCCTCGGGTTTATTAATGTATTACCGCTGAGATAATGTTGGGAAACCTGTTAAATTCCCTAATGCAAGACTCATCAAGTTAAAATTTCAATTTCCAAACCACCGCACCTTTTGTAATTAGTTTTTTTTTCATACTTGGTGTTTAATCTAATGATTAAAATCAACTTGTACTAAAAGCAATTGTTAGAATTAAATTGCACCATTTTACATTTGTCTACTTTTTCCACAATAAGGAAAATGTGGTTCAAATTTGCCTATTCAAATTCAATAAGACACTGGCGGGGTCGGGGGGGGGGGGGGTGTCATTTACGGATGCTTAGTTCCAAGAAAGTGACCAGACAGATAGACCGGTATCACGAAAATCTGTAGGCATCGTGGTTGAAGTAAAAACACAAAATGCTGGAGAAACTCAGCAGGTCGAACAGTGTCCTTTATGTAGTAAAGGTAAAGATACAGAACCGATGTTTTGGGCTGGTGAAAGTTACCTTAATTCATCAGACCATTAAGAACATGATCAGGCCCAATGCTACAACTGTACAAGATGTTGGTGGGACCACACTCGAAATATTGTGCACAATTCTGGTTACCCAGCCATAGGACAGATGTAATAAGTGGCAAAATGTACTGAAAAGATTCACGAGAATGTTACCAGGCTTGAATTATAAGGGAGAGGATGGACTGGCTGGGTCTTTCACTGCCTAGAACTGCCATTCTCAATTTTTTTTCATCTATGGCCCCCTTAGGACTTTGCTGAAAGTTTATGGGCCCCTTTCCCTGTGAAACAGTCAAGTTTTGATTTTTTTTTCCACAATTCTCTCCTACTCACCACATTAAAAAAAAACCCAAAAAAACATTCATGTTACATGAGGTGAAAAGAAAACGAGGCTTTTACTTAAATGTGCCATGGCGTTAGGGGTGCCATTGAGTGGTTGCTCTAGAGCAGTGGTTTTCTAACTACCTCCCTAAACTCACATTCCACCTTAAGTAATTCCTGTGCTAAAGATGCTCTGTGATTGGTAGAGGATGGATTGTGAGTGGGAAGGGAAGGTTGAGAACCACTGCTCTAGACCCAATTGTTATTCAAATATTTTGCGTGAGAAAAATGGTCATTGGCCCATTTCCTTTGGTTATGAATCTGTGGACATAACGAGTCAATAAGGTATGATTAAGACCGTGATTTTCATACTTCTTTCCATTCATTTACCACCTTAAGCAAATTCTTATTAATCACAGACCCCCTATGGCATAGGGATTGCTTAAGATGGAATATGAGTTTAGGGGGGTAGTTTGAAAACCACTGCCCTAGAGTATGGGAGGATATTGTAGAGGGAGAAGATAAGACAAGTTGTCATTTTTTCCCCAGGGGAGAGGAATCTAGAACCAGAAGCATAGATTTATGGTGAGAGTTAAATGATTTTGAGAGAGAACTTGGGGGTAACCTCCTAAAGATGGTCAGAATATGGAATGAGCTACCAGAGGAAGTGATAGAGGTGGGGAGAATTATTATGTTTAAAAGTTAATTAGACAGATATAGAAGAGAAAGTTTTAGAAGGATCTGATACTATCTTGGTTGGCATTCACAAGTTTGATTAAAGGGCTTGTTTCTGTGCTGTAGAACTGGCTCCAATGTGTATTGTGCATTTTTTTAACCACTTCATATTAATTGTACGTTTGCCATATCGAATCTATCAAAATAATTAACTTGCGGCTCCACTTTTTTCCACACTTTGCTTTGACAGTCTGGAAGAACAGAAGCTATCGACAATACTTTGAATCCAGACTTTGTGAGAAAATTTCTTCTCGATTACTTCTTTGAAGAACGTCAGAATCTTCGATTTGATTTGTATGTACATATCGCTGGTAGAAATGTTCCTTTTTAACCAAATTAAATAGAAGTAACATCAATAGTTTTATGGTTAGTAAATTTGGAGATGACACAAAAATTGGTGGTGTGTTGAACAACAAAGTTTGTCCAAGGTTACAGCAGCATGTAGCTCAAATGGGAAAATGGGCTAAGGAATGGGAAATGGAATTTAAAGGTAAAGGATTCATTATTGTCATGTAATAGTACATTTGGAATGTAGCATACATAAAATTCTTTAACTTTCGTCCATTCTGACAAATGCAAAGTTGTGCATTTTAGGAAGTTAAACCAGGGCACGACTTGCACAGTGGATGGCGGGGCCCTTTGCGGTGTGGTTGAACAGACATAATTTGGGGTACAACCAAGTTTCCTGATCAACATTGACATGGGTGGACAAGGTGGTGAAAATGATGTTTGTTATACTTGCCTTGGGCAGCTGGGCATTGAGAACAAGAATTGGAATACCATATTAGAGTATCATGTGTAGTTCTGATTACCATACAATAAGAAATACTATATATATTTGTGTAAAAATTGATACCATGTAAAAGTTGATATCTCTATTTTTCCCCAAAAAAATTGATATTTTCCATATATCCCATATAAAAGTAGAACTCAATCCCCTATTTTTGACCCCTGCCACCCACCGAGCTGCCTGCCCATCTGAGCTCCTGACGCCCCCAACTGCAGATTCTAGCTGAGGCCCTAGCTGTCGCCCATCCGAG
Source organism: Narcine bancroftii (assembly GCF_036971445.1). Lineage (NCBI taxonomy): Eukaryota > Metazoa > Chordata > Chondrichthyes > Torpediniformes > Narcinidae > Narcine > Narcine bancroftii. The sequence goes on from NC_091481.1 coordinate 26,865,368, forward strand.
CTCCAAACGCCCTGCTCGCGGACTTTCCACCCAGTCCTAGCCACCTGCCCACCCATCTGAGCTCCTGACAACTTAACACCCAACACCTCGGTTGACACAGGTACTTAATGTGGTCAAAAGTAGTAATAGTCCAACCCCCTAAATGTTGCCCTAAAAAATAGGCCCCAAAACTCTAGTCGCACACACACCCACCCCCACAACAGGTCTCGGGCGCTTGAATGAAAGAAACTGAATGGTCTGGGACTGTTTACCCGAGAGTGAAGAATGCTGAGGGGTGACTAAATAAAGGCATAATATCCTAAGGGGCAGTCATAAAGTGGATTGTCAATCTTTAAGGGAGTGTAGTCAAAAACTAGAGGCCATTGGTTTAAGGTGAGAAGGGAATGATTTAAGAGGGAGCTGCTTCTCACACACAGGATGGGATGTGTACGGAATGAACTGCTGTAGGAAGTGGTGTGATAATAACATTGGAAAGATATTCAGACTGCTGCATGAATAGGAAAGGTTTGGAGGAATGTGGGCAGATAGAACTGGCTGAGGTGGGATCTTTGGATGGTTGAGGTGAATCACCTGTTTTTTTATTTTGCTGTTGAACTCCATGACTCCCACTGAAATACATTTGCAGAATTAAATTTCAGTTTTCATGACTTTGTGGTACACGGAATTCATACTCTTGATCATTAAGGATATCTTATTTTTTGAAATGGAGACCATTAAAATCCTCTTGCGGGAAGAAAAATCTTAAAGTCGGTGATCAATGGTTCAAAGGCAAATGATCCAGGCATATGAAGCTCTGCACTCCTGCAGTGGCAGAAGGAGCTCTCTGGTGGCCCCTCCTTTGAGGGGGAATATGAAGCCTGAACTTCAGCAGTGTCCCTTGATGAGTTTGGTCCAGCATTAGGCCAATGCACACAATAGATGTGATCAAGTGATATAGTAATTTTGAGAGGTTATATTTCCAGAAAGAGAGGTTTGAGAATTTAACTGTCAGGAGAGAAAGAAAATATGAAAGATGTTTCTCAAAGCCGTGGGTTTGCATGGTGATTATTAGTGTTACTGTAAGGGCTGAAAATTTAATCCTACCAGTTCAAAAAAAAAGGGAAGAGGTAAAAGATGGGGAACTATGGCTATTCGGAAGGAAAAATGTTGAATCTACTCATTAAGGAAGTGATAACAAAACAGAAAGTACAATGGGATTGCATAGATTTGTGAAAAGAAAATAGTGTTTGACAAATCTACTGCAATGAGAAATCCTTTTGAAAGTCTAATAAATTATGACACAAGACATGATTAAATCAGGTTAGAATAAATAGGATAATGATTGTAAAGGAGGGAAAACAGCAGGAATAAATGGATTATTTTTATGTATATCAGGCGCTGCTGGAGCCCAGTTGTTCACTAGCTCTGTCGTTGGTTTAAATGGGGAGGGGGGAGGGGGGGTGTGGGGGAGGAATCCAAGTTTAACTGAATGAGATTTATTACTGATATCATTGTGGCACAATTCAATTGGCGCCTAAGTATTTGGCGATGACATCGTGATCGTCGGTGAAATCACAGACAGGAATGAGGAAGTAAGATAGATCAACTGGTTTAGTGGTGTCACAACAGCCACCTTGCACTCAACGTTAGCAAAACTAAGGAACTGATTGTAGACTTCAGGGGGAGGGAAATCAGGAGAACACAATTCGGTCTTTATCAAGGGGTCAGCAGCAGTGGAAAGGGTTAAGAACTTCAAATTCCTGAGTGTCAAGATCGATCCTGGGGCCTCCATGTCAATGCAATTATGAAGAAGACTGTACTTCATGAGGAGTTTGAGGAGATCTGGTCTGTTACCAAATACTCCAGCAAATTTCTACAGAGCATTCTGACTGGTTGCATCACTATCTGGTATGGATGTGCCAATGCACAGGAAAAGAATACAAAGAGTTGGGAGATTGGGTTGGGCATTAATCTTCACTCCATCAAGGACATCTACAAGAGGTGATGTTTCAAGAAAGCAGCCTCAATCCTCGAGGACCCTCACCACCCAGGCCATGTCCTCTTTTAACTGCTATCATCAGGAAGAAGACACAGATGTCTGAAGATGAATACCCAATTATACCAAAACAGCCTCTTCCCCTCTGCCATCAGATTTCTGAATGGACAATGAACCACAGACACTCCCTCACTTTCCTTTTGCACTAATTTCTTTATTTTTCTTAAAATGTGATTTATAGCAAATTTGCACCTGTAATGCTGCCACAAAACAACAACAACAAATTCATGGCAATAGATTCTGATTCTGATAAAGCTGAATTGTAATGTGTGTGGTGAAGAAGTGGCATTGGAGGTTCAGGAGGATTTAGACAGGCTAAATAATGGGGAAGCAATGGTAGAGGAGTACAATTTCAAAAATGTAAAGTCATCTCTTATTGAAAAGAAATTAAAAGATGGTTTTCAGTAGGAGCTTGGTGATTTTTATACCAAACTCGCTAGAAGTTAACGTGTAAGTATAGTAAACAACTTGGGAAGATGAAGCCTCATTACTTTTGTTACAAGGAGATTTGAGGTCAACAAATTTATTGCAATGGCACAGAGAATATTGTCAAGATCTGCCCCCTACCTGAAGAAGGGTATACAATCAATGGAGCCAGTGCTGCAAAAATTTACCATAGATTGGTTCTTGGGATGGAGACACTAGCAGATTAACCACCACCTGGGCCCCTAGGCTGAGGCTTTACCCCCTGCTCCACCCTTCGTTGAATGAAGTGATGTTAAGTAACTTGTATCGTTGTACTATGTACGATGTACTACATGTATAAGCAAGAAATTTAATTGTCGCAACAACCCTTTCCAGAACATATAATCATGTTCTGACTGGCATTGTCAAGAAATCAAGCACGGTCTTCACTTGATAAAAAGTTTGCAGTTAAAATGGAATGCCTGTGCTTGGAGAAGAGCACAGCCAACTTCTGATTTTCTCACCATTTGTAAGGGAGCGATAAAACATGGACTTACTAAAGTAACGTTTCTGTTTGCCGTTCATATTTTAGATATCACAAAATGACATTCATGTTTCAACAGGCTTCGCTCCCAGTCTATAACCAGTTTATGCAAACTGGTGACGTAATAACATCGTCACGGTAAACACAGTCTTGCGGCTGCAGCACAAAGTCCTAAAAGCATTACTTCTAAATGTTTGGAGCCTAATTTTAAAAACAAAATAGTACTTGTAATATTTATAATATTCCACAAATGAAAAGAATATATGAAAAAGTACTGAAATATCATCCAAAATACTCGTGTATACATGCAATTAAACCATTTTTTTTTGCTCTCGGGGGCCCCCTCCCTTTCAGGCCCCAAGGCTTAAGCCTTCTAATCCTAATGGTTAATCCACCACGGAATAGAAAATTGATTTATGAGGATCAATTAAGTAGATTGGTGCTCCCTCACGAGGAATGAGAAGAATGAGGTGATAAGCAATTTCTTTATCCAGTGAGCAGTAAATTTTCAAGTATATTCTCTCTTTCCAAGCATATTCATGGCTGATATTAACAGATCATCAGAAGAGAAGATTGTGGGGTTGTTGGAAATGGGTTTCTGAGATTCAAGCTCGGTCATGATCTTGGATGGCAAAAGTGGCTGAATGGCCACCAACTGTGTCTTCTTTTTGTTGATCGTACTACCAGACAGGCTAGTTAACAGGTAATGCATAGAAGAAGGTGGGTGGACAAGGCAGATTAAGATGCTTAGACAATACTGAGATGACCCAGAAAGAAGGACTACCCACTATGAGAAACCCATGTTCATTTGGACAGTGATGTAACATTTTAAGGTCTTTGGAAGAAAATATAAACCTTATGAGTCAATCATGTCATGGTGTCAGGTCAGTGCTGTGTCATTGCAAGAATGTATGCACAAGGCAGATGATGCCATTGCAGTGGAAAAGACTGCATGAATCTTGGAAAAGGTTATGGTGTCCACAAGTCTAAGAGGGTTGAATCAATTTTGGGCTGAACAGGATACTTCAAAGGAGAAATGTTGACCCTGTTCAGAATAGGGCTGTACAGTGAGCACAATGTTGTTACAGAGCCAGCGACCTGGTGCTGTCTGTAAGGAGTTTATAAGTTCTCCCCGTGTCTCCGTGGGGTTTCTTCTGGGTGCTCTGATTTCCTCCCACAACAAACAGGGTATAATTAGGCGTCCTGGGTCAGAAGGCCCTGTAACTGTGCTGTATTCTAAATTTAAATTTAATTCCAAAAATCCATGAGGAGTGTTAAACTGGCTTGAACTTACTGATTAAGCTATGTTCTCAAAGGATGGAACGATCCAATTTTGAAGAACAAATATGGGGAAGGAGCAAGTTCTAACATCAATAGGGAGAGGAATAAGAAAAGATAATTTGCCTCTGGGAAGTCAGGATCAAGGTAGAGGGTGAGCATAGGCTTGAAGTTGAGAAGCCCCGAGGTGTGTGTGTGTGTGTTCTGTTTTTAGTGCTGGCTGCTTAGTTAATAAATCTAATTTTTTTTTTAAAAGAACCCAAGTGTATTTATTGTAATAAAAGAAACATCACATGGTACCAGGAGTGGAAGAGACAGTCAAGTTCTGCTGTGCACAGGAGTGAAAGAAGGAAAAAAAACAGTGAATAAAAGTCGATACTAGCAGAGAAAACATGAAGGGTTTAAAAGCTCCTAATTCTGTAAATTAGACTGGAAGTATCGACCATCAGTGGAGGGTGTTTAAGCATTTATGAATTCATAAAACGTTTCTGTTTTACCTGCAAGCAATTGGAATCGATAGCCAACTGGATACACAGAAGATTGCAATGCTACTTACCATGGTGGGACCTCAAGTTCTGGAGGTTTTCAACCCATTTGTTTTTGCCAAGGGAGAAGACCAGAGCAAATTAGACAAGGTTATCGAGATGTTTGATGAGCATTCTTCACCAAAGAAAAATGAAACCTTCGAGAAGTGTGTTTCACTCGCACTCGCAGCTTTAGGGAGAGAATTTTGATACTTTTTAATAGACTTAAAACTAAAAGCAAGAACTTGAAATTTTGGATCACTGCAAGATATAATGATCCATGATCAAATTGTGTTCTGGATTATTGATAAGAAAGTCAGAGAGAGGTTGCTCCGAGAAACACAGCTTACCTTGGCGGGAACTGATGCCACTCCAGTGAGCTAGCTCTGCAGCATGCAAAACAGTTTGATGATAGTGTAAAAGCCAGTGAAAATGAAGGCATAGTCATAGCCATAGTGTCTGGACACACAAACAAACAAAATACAGGAACCAACAAAAAGATGGAGAGACATTCAATTATAAATGATGCGGCACTAAGCATGGACCAAAGCAATGTCCAGCTTAAGGGAAAAGTCTGTAACAAGTGCAAAGGGAAGAATCACTATACAAAGCAATGTTTTTCCAAAGGGAAACTAAACAGAAGAAGTGTACACACTGTACACACTATAAAAGAAATTGCTCTCAATGATACACTGAGTGTCAAGCAGGATAAATGGACTGTGTCATTGCATTCAAGTGAACAAATATTCCTTTCAAGTTAGACATAGGGGCAAAGGTCAATTTGATATTTGAACAACATCAGGGCAATGAAGATAAAGCTATACATCCATGCAAATCCTGTACTGCTCAAATCATACAATGGACAGACCATCAACACAAAAGTACATGTAAACTCAAGGTGCAAGTTAAAGATAAAGAGCACCACCTCAGGTTCACAGTCATCCCAGATGGACATTATTCACTGCTTTGTGACAAAGCATGGGAAAACTTAAACTTGGGGTATATCACATTAACAGAGACCATGCAGAGAACAGTGTAGAGGAAATACTGAATCAGTTTCCCGAATCTTAGAGGTTTGAAGTTCTACCATTCTGCTATAAAAATACAGTTAAAAGGAGAAACACAGGTAGTAGAGCATGCCCCAAAGTTCAAGCAGGAACTCGACCAAATGACGGCACTAGGGGTCATAAAGAAAGTGGAGGAGCCCACAAAATGGGTGAATTCAAAGGTGTGTGCCAAAGAGAATGGTAACATATGCATATGCATGGATCCAAAAGACCTGAATGTCAATATAAAGAGGAAACATTATCAGATTCCAACCAGGGATGAAATTACAAGTGAGATGGCCAGCGCAAAGTTTTTCACTAAATTGGATGCATCCCAGGGCTTATGGAAAATAAAACTGCCTGATGATAGCATAAAATACTGTACACTTAATACACCACATGGCTGATACTTTTGTCTGAGGATGCCTTTTGGAATTTCCTCAACTCCGGAAGTGTTCCACAGGACGATGGAGCACATCATAGAAGGCATAAATGGGATATATGTGAACATGTATGTGATTGCATGGGGATCTACACAAAAACAACACAACAAAAGGCTCTTCAAAATGCTACAAGACATCCAGCAGTATAGATTAAAATTAAACAGAGAAAAATGTCAGTTTGGTGTGAAGGAAAGTATCTTTCTGGGAGATCAATTATCAGAGGCAGGTGTAGAGCCAGACCAGAGCAAGATGAAAGCAATTTTAGAGATGCCTAGACCCACTGACAAAAGAGGCACATTGAGATTGATGGAAATGATCAATTTCATTGGTAAATTCATACCAAACCTGTCTTCCAAAACAACATACCCAAGGAGGTTGTTACAAGACAAATGTGAATTCAAGTGGACAGACAACCACAAGAAAGAAAGGGGATGACTGAAGACCATTCTAACTATAGAACCAGTACTTTTGATGTTCTTTGACATCCACGGATGCTTCAAAAGATGGAATAGGTGCCGACCTACTTCTGGCTATAGGGGAAGATTGGAGGCCAGTAGCATACGCATCACGGACAATGACAACATATGAATGTTGATATGCACAGATCATGAAAGAGTGTCTAGGTCTGGTCTATGGACTTCAGAAGTTCCACAGATATGTGTATGGTCTACCAACATTTATGGCAGAGACTGATCACAATAATCAAGAAAAATCTCAGTGAAATGTCACCAAGAATCAAAAGACTGATAATGATGCTACAATATTATGACTTTGAATTGGTGTACACCCCAGGGAAACATATTGTGTTGCCTGATATGTTGTCCAGGGCAACGACGCAGAGTGAAGCACACAATGAGAGTTCCACAGAGACGGATGTGAATCTGATCAATGAATCTCTTCCTGTATCTGACATCTGATCTGATCGCAGCTGAAACAGAAAAGGACACAGTTGTACAGAAGGTCATCAAGAATATGAATGAAGGGTGGCCTGGAGATGAATGTCAGCCATACTACAACATAAGAGCTGAGCTGAGTGTTATCATTGGGCTTCTACTCAGACAAAGCAAAATTGACATTCCTCAATCACTGCGACGAGATGCTGAAAAGGGTGCATATGGGGGACTTTGACATTGAAAAATGCAAGTGGAGGGCCAGAATTACTGTTTATTGGTCAGGGATAAATGCTGACATTGACAGGATGGTTTCCAGCTGTGAGACCTGTTTAAAGAACTGCACAGTTAAATGTTTGTGCTGTTGATTTTCATGTTACATTTGTGTTGATCTTTAAATTGAAAGAATACTGTATTAATGTGTCATGTTTGATTAAACACCTCAAGGAAAAGGGATGTAGTGATAGAGTTCTACCACCAGGAGGAGTCAGAGATGGAGTGTGTAGCATCTGGGGAATGTTGCATTTTGCAAATGTTGTTGCATCTTTAGTAGATTCAAGATGGATGCCTTCCCATGAGGTCTGCATCATGTGTGTGTTCTGTTTTTAGTGCTGGTTGCTTAGTTAATAAATATAGTTGTTTTTAAAAGAACCTTTTTTTGTAATAAAAGAAACCTCACAGAAGTGTTGTTATTCGGTGCTACAGTTATGTTTAGAAAATGTTACCCAATATACTTGTTGTTTTACATCATAATGGATGTGGAATTTATTTGTGCATAACATTTGAAGAAGCCGTTAGAGGAAAATGTTAAGAGATAGAATGGATCCAGTAAAGATGCTTCAGTTGATTGGAAAGAGATGGTGAAAGGACTAAAATGATTGGTTAAATTTAAGAATCTGCAAGTTATATGATTTCGTGTGACAATAAAACTGGAATATTGATGGTTAGGATACGTTTTTTTTAAGGGGAACCAGTAGAGTATATGGACAGGTCAATGATGTCTATAGCTTTTTAGGAAGGATGTTTTGCTGGAGGCTCGAACCTTGTTTCTTAGCTTAGTGCACAGGAAAGCAAAAAAAGCTTTCTGACACTTCGACCATGTCTGGTGATCTGCTAATTCCTGCACAGACTTCAGAAGCAGCAACATTTAAAATGTCAAAATTATTAATATGGTAAATGATGCCTTAATTCATTTAAGTCTCACTAAGTTGAATTGTAATGTGTGCAGAATTTCAAAGCCTTGTCCACTTTTGTGAATAGAACTTCTACTCAACAGTGTTATGCAGAGCATTTTATTTGTCATTTGTTTTGTTTATGTATTTATTACTTACAGTAAACATTGAGATGTCGCAAGTATTTTGGTCATGCACACTCCAGAGACCTACCTTATGTCCTGATTGAAGTACTGTTTCCACTGGCAAGGTCATGCTCCATAAAATATTTTGGTTGTCAGCCTGCAGCTTGATAACTTCGTCACACGAGGCCCAAGAGTTTCCTTGGTGTGCCTCCTCTCTGTGGAGAGAGTGAAGACAAATGGAAAGACAAAAGGGGGATTGGTTTGGAGAAGAGAGATGTTGTCAGACAGATTAGGCTGAGCGCAGGTAAATAAGTAAATTGAAGGGGACCCACCTTAATTGGTTTCCTGGTGCTGAACCAGGATCACCGCCAGAATGAGTCTTAGTGGGGGGGGGGGGCATTAGGGTAACTAGGAAGGGGGTGAGTGCAGTCTAATGGCCGAAAACTCGCTCAGCCAGTGGGGAAGTGGTGATGGTGCCTATTTGCCGAACAAGGACATCCTCCATCCCTCTGACATAGCAGACAAGCGCCCTGCTTATATTACGTGGAGAGTATCTAGCGTCACTAGCATGTGTCCAGCCAGATGCAAGTAACGTGGGTGGGTTTGACTGTAGTCAGGGGGTGCAAACAGATCTGACAGTGGTCTGGGGTCATGGGAGGGTTACAGTATCTCATTTGTGGTGGGGGGGCGATGGCTGTGAGCCTACACCCTACACCCTACACCGGTTCTGAACCTGGTTGTTATGAGTATACTCAACTCTCAGTGCATCTCTGAATGGTGTGAACTCTTTTCCCACTAACACCGTTACTCCCTTTCATTGCCGCGTAATCCTTAATTTCAGCAGATGCAGACTCTTCTCTCACTTTACAAAATACTTCAGTATTGTCCAGGATCCTCCAGGGAGACAATATAATCCCTGGCTTCCTTGTTTGTTTCTCTGATTGGTACTATTCAGTATGTTGGTGTACTGCTTTCACCAGGGCCAAGGCCAGTGATGGTTGTATCTGCCTGATGCTGAACTCTTATTTTCCTTTTGTTTTCCTCTTAACCCTTCTGTACTTTCTCCAGATGCATCCTTTGGCCATGAAACCCACCCCTCTATCCTATTCCCATAATCTTCCTTCTCCCATACTTACTGATGTCTGCAACTGTATAGCATGCCCGAATTGGATTCACTAAAACAGTTGTCAGGAGTAGCTTAGTTTCAGGGTCTTTTTGAGATATGAGAACACCTGAAGGGTTTCATCTGTTATGATCTTATTGGCTTGGGTCATGTAATATGGATGTGAATTTTAAGACACTGATATTTCAATTCTTTTATCATTTTTAGGTATGATGTTGATTCAAAGAGTTCAAACTTATCTGAACACGTAAGTTTACTGAATTGTTTAGTTTTTAATCATGTTTTAAATTGTGTGCCATATTACAGTGCAATTAAAATAAAAATTTGTTTTGGCCCAGATCCAAGGTTGGCCTGAAAAGTTGCATCAAAGGTCTTGAGAAATCCTCTTGAATCTCATGTTGCTCTTTGTTTATTATCGTATTTGAATTTGGTCTGCATAATCACAAAAGTTGTTTAGAAACTTTGACAAACAGATGACTGAACAGAGTCCAGATTTGTTCAGCTTTCTGCCATCTTTAATTTTGAGGGTTTTAAAAGTTGGCTAAGGTGGTCATTTTATTTGTTTCTGAATATAGACATTTCCTGACTTCTTTTCATCACTTTCTAGGTGTTTAAATTTCTACGATTCACTGGCTTCTTTACTGTATAACATCCTGTCAGAATATTACACCAGGATTTGTTTTGCAAATAGAGCAAGATAGGGAGGGGATATTGGCAATGTAGTGATTCACAATATTATAGTAAATCTCGAAGCAAATTAAGTTGCAGACGTTGTTGAGAAGAAATCAAAAGTCATTGTCAAACCAATGGTTACTGGTCATTTAAATAGGTTACACCAAGAGTCTTGGTGTCCCAGATCTCTTTGTAAATCAACGTTTCCCAATCTATCAACATTTAAATAATGCCCTGCTTTTGATCCTCTTTCAGCAAGTATCTAACATTTACATTATATAACCATATAACTATATACAGCACAGAACAGGCCAGTTTGGCCCTACTAGTCCATGCCGGAACAAATCCCCACCTTCCTAGTCCCACTGACCAGCACCTGGTCCATACCCCTCCCATCCTCTCCCCTCCATGTAATTATCCAGTCTTTCCTTAAATGTAAATAACATTTCTGCTTCAACCACCTCCGCCAGAAGCTTATTCCACATCCCAACCATCCTTTGCGTGAAGAAATTTCCCCTCATGTTCCCCTTATAATTTTCCCCTTTCAATCTCAAACCATGGCCTCTGGTTTGAATATCCCCCACTCTTAATTGAAAAGGCCTATTCACGTTGTCTCTCTCTGTCCCTTTTAAAATCTTGAACACCTCCATCAAATCCCCCCTCAATCTTCTCCGCTCCAGAGAAAAAAGCCCCAGGCTGCTCAACCTTTCTCTGTAACTCAAACCCTGACATCCTGTCAACATTCTCGTGAACCTTCTCTGCACTCTCTCTATTTTGTTTATATCCTTCCTATAATTTGGTGACCAAAACTGCACACAGTATTCCAAATTTGGCCTCACCAATGCTTTGTACAATTTCATCATAACATCCCAACTCTTGAATTCAATACTCCGATTTATGAAGGCCAACATTCCAAATGCCTTCTTCACCACACCATCTACCTGAGTATCAACTTTGAGGGTACTATTTACCATAACTCCTAAATCCCTTTGTTACTCTGCACTCCTCAATTGTCTACCATTCAATGTATATGACTAATTTAGATTTGCCTTTCGAAAATGCAACACTTCACACTTATCAGTATTAAATTCCATCAGCCATTTCTCAGCCCACATTGTAGTACATCTGTCATTTACTTCTAGTCAAATTTGACAAAATTGCCTTGAAGCACCTTTTTATTCTTACTAATGATCAACCTCAAGCGTATTATCATCTGACTGTACGTATACAACCTGACGAAACAGTATTTCTCCAAACCACAGTGCACACACACAAACAGTACATAATAAATAAATAATTTAAAATAAATATAAATATTTTGAGATGATTTTCTCAGTTATAGGATGCTGTTCATCAGTCTCATAGCCTGCAGGAAGAAGCTATTTCCCAGCCTGGGAGTCCGGATTCTGATGCTCATGTCACCTGCTCTCACCTTCATAACGTCCATGAAGCACTTATAAATATTTAACCAAATTAAAATGATTAAAACTTCCAATTTTTTTGCAGCTTGTTTATATGAATTCCTTACTGGAATTGTTGGGGGATTTTCACAATTTCCCACTTCCAATGAATTGCTTAAGGGTGGAAAGAAAAAGTTTGAAAGCCACTGATTTAATCGTACCTCATTGACTCATTATGTGCACAGTTTCATAACTCCAAAGGAAATGGGCCAATGACAATTTTTCTCTAGCAAAATATTTCATTAACAATTGGGTCTAGAGCAGTGGTTCTCAACCTTCCCTTCCCACCAACAGACCACCTTAAGCAATCCCTTACTAATCACAAGAATACCGATGGCATAGGGAACACTTAAAGTAATATTTGAGTGGAAAGAAAAAGGTTGAAAACCATTGCACTAGACTTCACTCCATCAAGGACATTTGCAAGAGTCGATGTCTATCCTCAAGAGACACCCCCCCCCCCCCCCCCAACACCACCATCCTCTTCACTCTGCTACCATCAGGAAAAAGGTACAGGAGCTTAAAGACGAGCACTCAGTGGTACAAGGTCAGCTTCTTCCCCTCTGCCATCAGATTCCTGATTAATCAATTAACCAAAGACACTGCCTTACTTTGACAGTTTGTGAACTATTTTTATTTATTGCTGTAAGGTGGTTTAGATGAATATCTCCTCTATGATGCTGCAGCAAAACAATGAATTTCGTGACTAGTTCATGACAATTTCTGATTCTGAAACGTGGCCTGGCCTGAAAGAGGTTCAATGTAATGCTTCAGCATTACATCTGCTGAGTGCTCAAATTTGTATTAGGAGTCCTCCTGAAATGAATGCCAACATTGCATTTGCCTTTCTTGCATTAGGACTTCTAAGTCCCTTTCGACCTCTGCTTTCTGAATTCTTATCCCATTTTGAAAATAATCTCTTCCTTCGACCAAGTACATGATCATGCTGTATTACACCTGCCACTTCTTTACCATTTCTTCCAATTTAATCATCGCTCTGTAGGCACCTTCCTTCCTTAACCATACCAGCCCCTCAACTATCTATCCATAAAATTGGCCACAAAACCATTAATTATGTCATCCAAAGTGTGAAAAGCCAGTGGGCCCAACACCAAACTCTGTGAAACACCACCTATCACAGGCAGCCACCCTGAAATGGCCCTCTCCATTCCTACTCTTCACCTTCTACCAAATATTCTATCCCTTTAATTTCTTTCCTGTATTATCATGGTCTCCTATCTTATTCATCAGCCTCATGTTAAAATTGTTATGTAGTGAATGTTTTAAATTGTGCCTGTTTGAATTTTTTATGTCAATTTCAGGACTTTCTGGGTCAAGCATTCTGCACATTGGGAGAGATTGTTGGTTCACAGGGAAGCAGACTGGAAAAACCTCTTGTGTAAGTACATATTATGGAAAAAGGGATATCTTAAGGTACTTCATTTGAGATCCTTATAATGATTGAATGGATGATCAGCTTTAGATTCACCCAGGATGAAGTACACTACACTGGCCTAGAAATTCCTTCCTAGGAGGCAACATTTTTATGAGCCGCTCCAAGGAATTTGATTTTAAATGTGATCAATATTTGTGATGGGGTGTGAACACTGAATTCTGGAAGCTCTACTCATGCCTTTATCCAGGATTTCCACTTTCCAAACTGATTTGAAAGAATCGTCTTTTCTTTTTTGATCCTTCTGTATGATTAAATATCAAAATGTTGTGTGTTCCCTTAATTTGTGTCTCAGATGAAATGGAAATCTCAGAAATTCTTCATTTTTATGTAAATTCTGTTTGAGATCGAAAAGTTGGCATAAAATATGTGGAACTTGTTTTTTTTTTTAATGCACATTTTATTGCTTGGATGGACAGTGTGGCCAATTTGAGTCTCCCTTGGTTGTCAGTAAAGGTTGTGGATGGGATGTCTCTCTCTTTGGCTTGGCTTCGCGGATGAAGATTAATGGAGGGGTAAATGTCGATGTCAGCTGCAGGCTCGTTTGTGGCTGACAAGTCCGATGCGGGACAGGCAGACACGGTTGCAGGTCTCCGCCGAACTGTAAGGCGCCAAGATGCACGGTTTGAGGCGATATCAGCCCACTGGCGGTGGTCAATGTGGCAGGCACCAAGAGATTTCTTTAGGCAGTCCTTGTACCTCTTCTTTGGTGCACCTCTGTCTCGGTGGCCAGTGGAGAGCTCGCCATATAACACGATCTTGGGAAGGCAATGGTCCTCCATTCTGGAGACGTGACCTACCCAGCACAGTTGGATCTTCAGCAGCGTGGATTCGATGCTGTCGGCCTCTGCCATCTCGAGTACTTCGATGTTGGTGATGAAGTCGCTCCAATGAATGTTGAGGATGGAGCGGAGACAACGCTGGTGGAAGCATTCTAGGAGCCATAGGTGATGCCGGTAGAGGACCCATGATTCGGAGCCGAACAGGAGTGTGGATATGACAACGGCTCTGTATACGCTAATCTTTGTGAGGTTTTTCAGTTGGTTGTTTTTCCAGACTCTTTTGTGTAGTCTTCCAAAGGCGCTATTTACCTTGGCGAGTCTGTGGTCTATTTCGTTGTCGATCCTAGCATCTGATGAAATGGTGCAACCGAGATAGGTAAACTGGTTGACCGTTTTGAGTTTTGTGTGCCCGATGGAGATGTGGGGGGGCTGGTAGTCATGGTGGGGAGCTGGCTGAGGGAGGACCTCAGTTTTCTTCAGGCTGACTTCCAGGCCAAACATTTTGGCAGTTTCCGCAAAACAGGACATCATGCGCTGAAGAGCTGGCTCTGAATGGGCAACTAAAGCGGCATTGTCTGCAAAGAGTAGTTCACGGACAAGTTGCTCTTGTGTCTTGGTGTGAGCTTGCAGGGCAAGCATGGTGTCGGCAAGTGCAACGACAACGGGCGCCTCCTGTTGGAGCTCTGCGCAGAACAGCGACTTGTCATTACAAACACCCTTTTTCAGCAGAGGGACAGCCTGAAGACTACCTGGATGCATCCCCGATCCAAACACTGGCACCTCCTGGACTACGTCCTGCTGCGAGAAAGAGACAAATGAGATGTGCTCCACACCAGGGTCATGCCCAACGCGGAATGCCACACTGACCACCGGCTGGTTCGCTGCAAGCTCAACCTTCACTTCAAGCCAAAGTCCAGGAACAGTAAAGCCCCCAGAAAGAGGTTCAGTGTTGGAAACTTGCAGTCAGACGAAGTGAGAAGAAACTTCCAGGCAAACCTCAAAGCAAAGCTCGAGGATGCAATCCGCCTCACGGACTCGTCCCCTGAAACCTTCTGGGATCAGCTGAAGACTGCCATACTGCAATCCACTGAAGAGGTACTGGGCTTCTTCTCCAGGAAAAACAAGGACTGGTTCGACGAAAACAACCAGGAAATCCAGGAGCTGCTGGCAAAGAAGCGAGCTACCCACCAGGCTCACCTTGCAAAGCCGTCCTGGCCAGAGAAGAAACGAGCCTTCCGTCGCGCATGCAGCCATCTTCAGCGCAAACTCCGGGAGATCCAAAATGAGTGGTGGACTAGCCTCGCCAAACGAACCCAGCTCAGCGCGGACATTGGCGACTTCAGGGGTTTTTACAAGGCTCTAAAGGCTGTGTACGGCCCCTCACCCCAAGTCCAAAGCCCGCTGCGCAGCTCAGGTGGCAAAGCCCTCCTCAGCAACAAGATCTCCATCCTCAACCGATGGTCAGAACACTTCCAATCTCTTTTCAGTGCCAACCGCTCAGTCCAAGAATCTGCCCTGCTCCAGCTCCCTCAACAGCCCTTAAGGCTAGAGCTGGATGAGGTCCTCACTCGGGAAGAGACATATAAGGCAATTGAACAACTGAAAAGTGGCAAAGCAGCAGGTATGGATGGAATCCCCCCCCAGAGGTCTGGAAGGCTGGTGGCAAAACTCTGCATGCTAAACTGCATGAGTTTTTCAAGCTCTGCTGGGACCAAGGAAAGCTGCCTCAGGACCTTCGTGATGCCATCATCATCACCCTGTACAAAAACAAAGGCGAGAAATCAGACTGCTCAAACTACAGGGGAATCACACTGCTCTCCATTGCAGGCAAAATCTTCGCTAGGATTCTCATAAATAGAATAATACCTAGTGTCGCTGAAAATATTCTCCCAGAATCACAGTGCGGCTTTCGTGCCGCACTGACATGGTGGAAATACTGACATGGTCTTTGTCCTCAGACAGCTCCAAGAAAAGTGCAGAGAACAAAACAAAGGACTCTACATCACCTTTGTTGACCTCACCAAAGCCTTCGACACCGTGAGTAGGAAAGGGCTTTGGTAAATACTAGAGCGCCTCGGATGCCCCCCAAGGTTCTTCAACATGGTTATCCAACTGCACGAAAACCAACAAGGTCGGGTCAGTGAGCTCTCTGAACCCTTCTCCATTAACAATGGCGTGAAGCAAGGCTGTGTTCTCGCACCAACCCTCTTCAATCTTCTTCAGCATGATGCTGAAACAAGCCATGAAAGACCTCAACAATGAAGACACTGTTTACATCCGGTACCGCATGGATGGCAGTCTCTTCAATCTGAGGCACCTGCAAGCTCACACCAAGACACAAGAGCAACTTGGATGGGATGTAGTACATCACGAAACGCAGTGTGCTTGTATATTGCAGCTTAGTCTATGTACCAGTGAAGAGTAATGGTCACAATATCTTCCATCCAAAACCAGACAAGTATTATAAAGACTGGAAAGCTTTTCATAAACATTTAAGCATTTTCATGTCTAGTTCTTAACAACAGAAGAGTATCTGCTATTGCTCAGTTACAAAGAAAGTTAAATGTGTGAAGGAATTTTGATCTATTTGAGATACTGACAGATATTCCACAATTTTTGCCTTTTGAATCAAATTTGTACATTTTCTTCAATGCCACCACTGGTACCAATATTATTTCCTTGTGATCATATTGTTTAAGAGATTCTGCACTGATTCATGGGTACTTGTGACAAATGTGAACATAGTTATCTTGCATAACATCTATAAATGGAAATAATGCCTAAGGAATAAGTAATGTGCTAATATATATTTTCTTTACAAGGATTCATTGTGTCTATTGTCTGAGTTGTTTCTACCTTTTGATTCTTTTAACCAACCTAATAAGCATTGGAACGAGATGACTCACCAACTTCCAGTAACACTAATCATTTTGGAACATCTTCACCATCTATTACTTTCCTGTCTGTTGTCTTTCTACCCCTTTCATGTAACCCTAAATTAACATTTCTATGTGAAGACAGATGCTAAATACTGCTTTAATATTTATACGGGAAGTTTTTTTTTCTGGCCCAACTTTCTCCCTAACAGGTTATGTTCAAGCTACTTTTAAAATGTTCTGGGGGCTCAACATAATTTATGAAGGATTTGAAAAAAGATTAGCAGTAACATTGACTTGAACAGCTTGAATCGTGTTGCTCTTCAGCCGGTGGTTCTCTAGAGATAAGTCACTGACTGTAGTGTGCAGGTCAACCTGTGTATTGCTAAATGAAAGGTGGGAATGATTTGGAAGTCAGATGTTCTCATGGAATGGCTGTGGGACCCCACAGCTATCTTAACTGTACTGGCATCCTGTAAAAGTTCCATTTTCTCTTTTTGCAGTTCAGTCTTAACTTTTCTGATAATGACACTCTGTACACCACAAATCTGAAATGTTTTTATTTTCATCAAACATTCTTTCTACTCCTCTATAGTTGACTTAAATCCTCAACTGTGTTTGCTTCATTTCCAAGGCATCTCTTTCTTACCCAATGTCCTCTGGGGAAAAAACAAGAGTTGCGTTCCCATTGCCCTAGGCTTCCACATTCTATGGATTGTTCTGTTTCTGCAATGTATTTTCACTGCTGGACAATAGCTTCATCTTCATTCCCAATCCAAAGAGACATTCCCTTGAGCTAATCTGATTCACCTTTCCATCTTCACAAGTCTCCTTTTCACAACAATCTTGGAACAAAAATAACAGCGCATTTGGTGTTTATGCTGTTCGTCTCTTTTTCATTGGAGAAACCAAATGTAGATGGAGTGAGCACATGTCATAGAAACTCCATTCTGCCCACTATGTTTCTCCCTGCGTGGATGCTGTCTGAATAGAGTTTATGTAGCATTTTCAGTTTTTAATTTTCATTTTCACATGCAGTTTGTAACTTTGGCACGTGTGAAAGTTATGTTGTTTAGTTGACCTACATATCCAGTTTTGCATTACTTGCTGATCATTGAGTTATTAAACCTGTACTGTATGGACTGGATACAGAGCCATGCAACAAGTGCAGGGAAGCGATATTCTTCGGAAAAGTAAGGGAGAATTTAAGTTCAATAAATTAGTCAACGGTGAAGATTAGATGAATTGAAAATATCTTGGTAATTAGTACATTTGTGTCATCTATATGTAAAAAAAAAAAATCATACATCATGTATTACAGGTTTGCAGGCACTAATTGTCCATTACAAATCCAAACTATTTGTCACATTTAATTTGAATGACTTAATAACCAGTGTGAAATGTAGACAGATTGGTAAGACAGTCACATAACAGGAGGAGTGAGAGAGAGAAAATACTATGAAGTGTGAATCAGCCATCAACAGAAATCTGATGAATTAACAAAAGCCAGAATGTAAATCACTCAAATAACTGATTCTGATTTCTCACAACCACATTTTTTTTCTATTGCTAATTTAAAAATCACATCACAACTGTTTCCAACTTCTTATCGTATTCATAGGTTGGACCACCCAGTAATATCTACACTGTATTGTAGATACTCAGCCTCCACTAACCCTTGGCCAACCATTCCTCCTTCCAACAGTTCTGCTTTATTTCCAGAATCGTTCTTATCCTTGGGATTTCCCAATTTTATTATTAGGTCTGTAGTTAAAGTCACCACAAAGAAATTCTTATTCTCACCATAGAATATGTGAAGGCCAACTGGGGGCAGATATTTGTTCAGGGAAGTCAGGTAACTTTAGACTTGTAGTTTTCCATTTTTCTCTTGATCTATAATGCACAAATTGTTTGCGGTGGGGATAATGACAGGATGAACAAGCAGCAAATTTACACCGTGTGTTTGCTGCACAAATCTTGCATGATTTTTTTTGGAGGACCACTCCTTTTAATAATGATTGACTTCCCCCAGTATGTACTGAACCCACCAGTCATTATGTGAAGATTGTGGAGGTGGCAGGTCCTGCACACATCTCCAGGATGGTTGTTTGAGGGTCCCTCACATGACTTTACAATTTTGAAGTGTACTGCCAGGTTTGAAGTTCTTACATGGTTTACGAATGACTGGCCGAATTAAAGCCCTGGAGGCACTCCTTCCCTTCGCAGAATAATCATTTTTAGGGAGTTGCATGGGGTCCCAGACAACAAAAGGAGGATTGTTTTGCGGGACTGAGATAATCTGCTTTAATCTTCCATGTGGGCTGAGTGACCAAAAGTGAACATGGATTCAGCATTTGCCAAAAGGGCACAAAAAATAAAAGGCCTCAAGACCATTGTTGAACAAACTGATGAGCCACAATCACATTATAGAGCTGCAATCAACATGACTTTGGGCATCTTGTGTTTTCTGAGAGAGAAAAAAAATTCTCACCCATATTATATGTAAATGTTCACTTCTGACCATTTGGCATTGCTCAGATTGCCTCCGAGTGTACCTATTCCCTTTTGTTTTAAAGAGGTTTTCCGTTCAAAATGGGACTCCTGAGTATTATTCCATCTTCCAGCCCTAACATTGGAGTATCCATTTTGTTGATAATGATTCACATCAAACAGTGCATGAATTATGGAGAGAACAAGGAAGGAGGAGGAGGGGAAAAAAAAGATAAATGTAGAAGCAGAAAGAGTTTGGTTGGCCAAACCACTGCTCTCGGTTTCTGGGATTGGTGCCAACCAAAATTAATTCTTGATGAGGGAGCTGCCTCTTCTCGTAACTGTACAATCGTGGCTTAAAGCTACATTTTCCAAATGGTCACTGTAGAGCCAGAAAATCAGCAAACCAAAGCATTCACCTGAATATCAGATATGATATTGCCAGATGCAAGGTCAGGCTGCAAAAGAAAGTAGGGATTCCCATTCTTAATATAATACAAGCACTTCACTTGCTCGTTAAACTAGGATTGGAACCAGGATTTAAAAAAAAAGTTGTAGGAGCAACTTGGTATCTGTGGAGTCATAGTTCGAGAAGCAAAATATTAACCATCCTTCTGCCTCCAAGATGCTGCCTGACCTGAATTCCACAGTTTTCTTCTTCTGCTCCAAATGTCAGTATCTGCAGTATTTTGGATCTTAATTGGGAGTTATTAGTTAGATTTGTTGGTTAGATTAATTAACAAGTTGCATTGGCGATTAGAAAGGGAATGCTCAGTGGATAAAAATATAATTGGAATAACAGTTAATTAAAATGTAATTTGTTTGGTGTACATCTGTTTATAAGAACATAGGAAATGTGAGTAGCAGTCGCCCTTCTGGCCCGTTGAGATGGCGGGAGTTTTAAACAGCCAGTGACCAGGCCATTTAAACTGAGCAGGAGTCGCAAACAGCCGACGCTCAGCACATTTAAACATCGCTGGTGATTTAAAGGGACAGCGCACAGACCATTTAAACACCACGGGAACTACCAGCAGTGGACCCATGGGCCAGTTGAAGAAAACATGACCACATAGACGCAGTGGGGTGGACTACAGGTCAAGTCAAGACCGGAGGCTTCCGCTCCCTATCATCCTCCTGGCTAACTTAGTCCTTGGAGAACAAACTTGTTGAAGTCCAAGCCAGACTTCAACATGAGAGAGATATAAGGAAGTGCTGTGTGATGTGCTTTACAGAAACATGGCTAAATGTGGACATTCTAGATACTGTGCTGCAGCTCGAGGGCTACATCCTCCATCGCGCTGATCGAACCCCTAGCATCAGGAAAAAACAAGGGAGCCTGCGTTTGTGTCATCATCAATTCATCGTGATGGTACCAGTCTCGCTCCCCCAACCTGGAACTTCTGGTGATCAAGTGTTGCCCATTCTACCCGTCGAGGGAGTTCACCACCATCATCCTGGTCGCAGTTTATATTCCACCCCAGGTTATTCCACCCACAGCACATTCTAATGCCTTCCCGATCATTGTGGACTGGAACATATTCAAGAACCCGTCCATTGACTTGAAAGAATACGCAACAGGTGAGTGTGTGCCCAAGCGCAAATAACGGGTGTTCCCAATCAGAAGCCCTGGATGAATCAGAATTCCAACATGCAGAGGGTGAGAACAAAGGTATTTAAGGCCGGGAGTCGAGATCTTTACAAAAAGTCCAGCTATGACTCTGAAGCAAAGTGGCAATTCCAGAGGAAACTAGAGACAGATACATGCCAGCTATGGCAGGGAGTGCAGCCATTACAGCCTACAAAGTGACGGTGAACACTATAGATGGTTGTGATACTTTACTATCCGATGAGCTGAACACCTTCTATGCCTCCTTTGAGAAGAAGAACCAAATGGTGCCTGTTAGAATGCCTGAAAAGGCTGAGGACCTATGATATCTGTCTCTGAGGGTAAAGTCAGAACATAATTTAAGAGGGTGAATGCTCGCAAGACATCGGGCCCTGACGATGTACCTGGCAGGGTACTGAAAATCTGTGCCTACCAACTAGCCGGAGTGTTCACGGATATTTTCGAAGTCTTGCTGCAGTTAGAAGTTCTCACCTGGTTCAAAAAGGCATCAATCATCCCAGTACCCAAGATTAGAGTGAGCTGCCTCATTGACCCAGTCCTCATCGAGTGTTTAGTAGTGGAGAGGGTCAATAACTTCAAATTTCTGGGTGTCAAAATCTCTGAGAATCTATCCTGGAGCCTCCACGTTGATGCAATCACAAAGAAGGCTCGCCAGTGGCTATACTTTATGAGGTGTCTGAGGGGATTCGGTATGTCAGTGAAGACTCGTAAACTTGTACCGGTGAACCATGGAGAGCGTTCTGGCTGGTTGCATCACTGCCTGATATGGAGGCACCAAGTCTCAGGGCAAGAATAAACTCCGGAGGGTTATTAACACAGCCTGTGACATCACAGGCACCAGACTTCACTCCATCGAGAACATCTACATGAGTCAGTGTCTTAAAAAATGCACCCTCTACCACCCAGGTCATGCCCCCTTCACTCTGCTACCATCGGATCAAAGGTACATGAGCCTAAAGATGAGCACTCAACAGCATAAGGGCAACTTCTTCCCCACTGCCATCAGATTCCTGAATGATCAATGATGAAGTTACTGCCTTACTTTCGTGCACCATTTATTTTCGTATAGTCATGTTATAAGATGGTTATAGTATGAAGGTTTGCATTATGACGCTGCGCAAATCACTGAATTTCATGACTTGCTCATCACAATAAATTCTGATTCTGGCTCTGCCATTCAATGCGGTCACGGCTGATCTGATGAAAGGCTTATCTCCACCTCCCTGCCTTTTCCCCATATCCCTTAATTCCCTTATTATGTAAAACTCTATCCAACCTTAAATATATTTATTGAGGACGTTTCCATGGCTTCAGTGGGCAGCAAGTTTCACAGATTCACCACCCTCTGGGAAAATCAGATCCTTCTAAACCTACTACACCCTGAATAATTAGGCTATGTCCCCAACTTCTGGTCTTCCTACCAAATGAAACAACTTGCCTACCTCCATCTTATCTATGCCTTTCAAACTTTATAGGTTTCTATAAGATCCCTTTCATTCTTCTAAATTTCAGTAAATACAGTCCCAGATAACTCGATCTCTCCTCATAGGCTAACCCCTCATCCCTAGAATCAACCTAATGAGCCTCTTCTGCAATGCCTCCAAAGCCAGTACATCCATCCTAACGTAAGACCAGAACACCACACAGTACTTCAGATGCAGCCTCACCTGTATTCTGGCTGCTCACCCTTTCCCTTAAAAATATTTTGTACCCACTCACACTTCCTGGACTCGCACCCGGAGGCAGCACAGTATCCTGGAGTCTCTTATGCGGCAGCAGTATCTTCTATTTCTTCCCTTCACCATAGAGCCCTTTTTGACTGTCTCTCAACCTGATTTCACCCGTCCCTTTTGAGACTCAGAGCCAAACATGGCGCTATTGGTCTGGCTGCTGCCTGGATCAGACAGGTCATCCCTTTCAGCACAATCCTAAGGGATATACTTATTTCTGAGGGTAATGGCCACAGGTATACCCTGCACTGCCTGCTATTCCCTTTTCATCTCCTGACTGTCACCCAGCTCCCTTCTTCCTGCCTCCCTGTAACTTGTGTCTATTATCCCTTCAGCCTCCTGAATGATCCAGAGTTCATCTAATTCCAGCTCCAATTCCCTAACACTGTTCGTAAGAAGCTACAGTTGGATGGACCTCACAGATGAAGTCACCAGGGATACTGTTGGCCTCTCCGACTATCCACATTCTGCAAGAGGAGCATGTCCCTTCCCTGGCTGCCATTCCCACTGTCTATTAAAGAACAAGGGATTAGAAAAACCTGTCCTGACCTTGCTTCAACTCTTACACCTCCACCTCATTCTCTGCTCAACGAAGCCTCCTGAACCAGAGCATCAAATTCCCACACATACATTGGTCATTGAACCAAATCCTCATATCCCAACTCCTACACTAGGCCACGAACTAAAGCTTCACATTCCCACTCCTAGACTAGGCTGCTCAACAATGGCCGCCCTGCTTGACCTTGCCTTCCTTTTTTGGGTATAGCTAATTGGCCAGTGGAGAAATTTAAACAACTTGTACCTTTCTCACTGCTTTTTAAATGCTTCTCCTCTTGTTAACAGTCCCCGATGAGACTTTTGAAATGCTCCTTTATAAACTCTTCTCCCCAACCTGAGAGTAGGGGTCTCGTTCTGCGAATTGATTGGTCTGCTGCTAAGATGTGGGAAGAGATTTCCAGGAGAATAGAAGATCTTTAAGGTTGTTCTTAAACACCACTACATGTTGGAAATCCTGTGATTGATCAAAATGAACAAGGAACATCTAATCTTTCATCACAGTGACTTGAGCACTCAAAGACCAAGTGAAAAAAGCTGAGGAAAGAGTACAGAACCTCATGCAATTCATCCTGCCAAGCATCTTCTGCCAGACTCTGCATATCTCCCAGTGACCTCCGAATTGGAGTGGAACCAAATCATCCTCTACTTCAAGGGACTGCCATAAGAGAATGGTGGGGAACATTGAAAAATCAAAGAGCAAATTTTGTTGTAATTAAAGTGTTTGTGGCTATCGCAGTCCAGGGAGAGAAATCCTAGTCAGGGATGACGTTTAGCACTCAAAACTGGTTGTCTAGGTTAAGTGGCATAGACTGGTTTCCTCAGAAATATCCACGTATTTGTGAAGCTTCCTGCCCACCTGCTCGAGTTGGGTCATCCTCCCTCTGAGGCAGGTGCACCTGCATCTTCTCATCTGCCACGTCACAATGAATTCAAGCATAACTGAGCAAAGAAAATATCAATGGATTGTCTGTCATTCTTGGAAGTAAATCGCAGTTAAATTCACTTGGATGCTACCAATGTGCAAAGAAAAGTTCAAAAATTTTCGCATTTCATCTGGGGAAAGTTAAATTTTGATCACGAAGGACAAAATGTTTTGAATGATTTATCATTCAGTAAAAAAGGTTTGGAAACATCAGATAAGTTTTTCAATGAAGCCAGATGTAAACTGCCTAATGGACTTTTTTAGTGTGCTTGTAACTAGCTTGCGGTGACTTCCTACTGCCCTTTTATTTTCCATCAAACTTTAATCTTCAGATTCACTAAAGTTCCACGTTTATTTAATTGTCACATTCTACTTAGTATAGTGAGAAGGGATCTCTGTGCCCCCTCTTCTGAAGTTGATGATAATTTCCTTTGACTTGCTAATCAACGAGAGATTGTTGTCTTGGCACCATGCCTCAAGATTTTTAATCTTTCCTTTCTGTATGCAGGCAATGGCTATAAATCAACCACCTGTTCAGTTGAATGCTAGAAAATATTGAATCTTTAATATTGAAGCTGCTGCAAAAGAGACTGTCCTGAAGAATATAAAGCTCTGCAAAAATAGAACTTTATTGCAGCTTTCTGTGTTGCATGGGAATCCACCTGAATGTGGCAGGGTCACAAATTGAGTTCTAATGTTAGGTAGAAGAACCCAAGGAAAAGGCCATTCAATTCTTGGGACTTCATTCAGTAAGATAGCAGCTTTTGTGACCTGACTGCCACTTTACTGCACCAAACTTGAATCCCTTGGATTCCCATTAATATATTTTTAAAAATATTAGTCACTATCTTTCCAATATGGACTGACCATGGTTGCTCACTTGGTTAGCAAAGTTCAGAGATTCAGGTGAAGAAATTTCTCACCTTAATCCTGAATGACTAGCTTCTGGTTTTACAACTGATCCTGGATTTGTATGCCAGGGTAAAATGCAACCCTGACTCTATTTTCTCAAAATTCCGGATGCTTTGATCAGCTCCTCTTTCTTTCTCCCAATAATGAAATTTTATTGCACTTTTATTTTTATGAATACATCTTTCCTTGAAGACACAAGGTTTGTTTACTGTTAAGGGGCAATCTCACCCAGACCCAATATAATTTTAGTATGATCTCTTTATCCATGTAATCAAATCCCTTTGCAATCAAGGCACCATTGACTTTTTAGGCTGACTGAGCCACACCCAGTTTCTCTGACATTTTTTCTATTTCTAAAACCACCTGCTTTTCTGATTTTTCATACGAAATTATGATTTCACATTTTTACCACAAATTGATTATGTTCTCATTATTTGCTTGAGATGGCTCCATACCCTTCTGTACGTGCTCTTTAAAATGTTTCCTGCTACTTGATATAAATAAGCAAATTTAGATTATATTACACGAGATCTTATTATTCAAATGATTTGTATAAATTGTGATGAGCACTTGATCCCTTGAGGCATCATTCTAGTTACAGATTGCAATCCCATAATTGAGGTATTTCCCTGATCCAATCTTAACCATGCAGGTACATTACCGCTAATCTTGTGCATTCTAATTTTGTTGAATAACTAGTTGTCTGGCACCTTGGCAAACAATTTTGGAAGATGGATGTTCTCAGTTCCTTCTCTTCCCAGTTGTAGCAAACTGGGAAACAGTCAACTCAGGGCATTGGCAGCATGGAAGAAAATAATTGCTTGCCTGGGCTGCACAAGAATTTGATTGCTTTTGTCTGGTCTGATTTCCACCCCTCCCCCCCCCCCCCACCCCCCCATCTCTGACATTGAACCCCCTATTCCACAGACCTCTACCTCTTTCCATGACTATCTTGGTTGTTGTCTATCTCAACCTCCAGGTCATCTGGTACCTATGTTTAGGTTAGGCCCACAGTGGTTCTGAACCTTTTTTTCCCCCACTCACATACCACCTTAAGTAATCTCTTGCTAACCACAGAACACCTATGGCATCCATTAGTAAAGATTTACTTAAGGTGGTATGTGAGTGGGGATAAAAGGTTGAGAACCACTGGGTAAGGGCCTATTAATGTGCAATTTAGGCTGAGTGTAAAATTGTCAAGCCTTGCATTTCATGCTGGCTGCAAAGGAATTCCATATCCAGAGATGATCACTAGCCAATACATTGGGTATGTCAAAGTAGCCTGTTACTTGCAGGAGTAAATAAAATAGTTTGTTTCCTATGCCATTAAAATTTTGAGGTTGTTGACTCATCAATTCACACACTGCTAATTAAGATCTTATATGTGCATATGTTTCAACATACAATTTTCATTAACATTTTGTTGGGAAAAATGGAAAAATTCCCATCAAGTTATTGCCCCTGGAATGATAATCTTTTAATCCTTGTGAGCAGTTAAGTCGCCACTCTATCAGCAGTGAAGCATGAAAACTCCGAAGGAAATGTCTGAACAACCAGAAAGGTAAAGCTGCTGAGGCTGTGTAACTCCCAGTAACTTTAGTAATGAGGTTGGTGTCAGAACAAATCACATAGCACCTCTTAAAAATGCTGGATAGCGTTGTTAAATAAAGCATTATCTCTTCAGTAAGACCAGCAATGAGGAAGATACTGCATTGGAAAACAAATATGTTCATGTGGGACCAAAAAGAAAAAGATATAAATGCATGGGAAGAAGTATGGTTGTAAAATAAAGTGGGGATGGCACTTGATTATTTTCCCACATCTCTGTATCTGTGTGTCTTTAGTGGTATTTAATTTTTAGATGTAGGCATGCAGCACGGAGCCCATGCCGCCCAATTACACCTAATTGACCTACAACTCTCAGTATGTTTTGAACAGTGGGAGGAAACCGGAGCCCCCAGGAAAAACCCACGCAGACACATGGAGAATCTACAAACACTTACAGACAGCATGGGATTTGAACCTTGGTCCTGGTGGCTGGCGCTCTAACAGCATTGCGCTATCTGCCATGCCAACTGTGCCACCCCAATCGAAACAGTGATTTTTTTATTATCATTGTTTCTGGGATGAATCTATTTTCCACTTTTTACTTTGGTAAATATTTTGTGCCAGGTCAGTGGCTGCACCTCACTAGAAATGATGCTGAATGTCAAAAGGTGGGTGGGTTGATTTTCTTGCTGATGGCCATCAATGACAGGTAGGAATGTTACTGGCCAATTAATGAACAATCTGTGCCTGAATGTGTCCAGATCTTTCTGCATTCAAGACACAGGCTGCTTATTTGCTAAGGAGTTGTGGACTGTATTGAACATGGTGTTCCTTGCTGATTGGATCCATATTTCTGACTTTGGAAGCAAGGTCATCAATAAAGCAGCTGAAGATGATGGAGCCTTAAACACTGCTCTCTCCAACTCCTGCAGGGATATCCTGGGCCTGGATAACAGACCCAAGAACCATAACTATCTTTGTGAGAGCGAAAAGTCAGAACCATTTTGTTTTGTTGATTGAGCTCCATTTTATCTTGGCTTCTTTATTGTTGGTTATATAAATGAAGTTGGATGCCATAAGAGCAAAGACAATAATTACTTGCATGTTTGATACTTGATGCTGATTTGAATAATGTGATTTCATGTAATTTCTTAAGTCTTTAGAATCATAGAATGTTAACTAATGACAAGGAATAATTAGGTTGTAGAAAGCTAATGTGACTGAATACAGCTTAGCACTTGAAGCATTGTTCGGAAGCACCTGGGTTCTCTAGGGCTATCAAAATTATAACTTCTTCATAAGGAACATTTTGTTGGAAGATGTTGAGGTACAGATGTTGAGGTACTCTCTCAGCTGGTGAGAGAGTGCCAACTCTAACTCCAGGCATTGATTGCATTGCTGGTATTGCCATCAAAACAGTACATTCATGTTCCACTTAACGACCTAAGAAAGTGATCAACTATGATGATCGTTTAACATGGGGTGTCACAGTTAGCATTAGGAGTTAGTGCAATGCTGTTACAACACCAGCCGACCAAGACCAGGATTCAATTTTCCTATACTGTTTGTAAGGAGTTTGGACATTCTCCCCATGTCTGTGTGGGTTTCCTCCAGGTGCTCTGGTTTCCTCTCACCTTTCAAAATGTACTGGGGTTGTAGGTCAATTGGTTGTAATGGGGCAGCACAGGCTCAATGGTTGAAAGAGCCTTTTACTATGTTTATGTCTAAAAAAATTTACAAATACATTGCCCTCTCACACTTCACCATATTCTTCACCCTGGTCTTGTTCCTAATCTTTTGACCTTAGGCAACTGAACACTTGTTGGCCTGTTTTTTGTTTAATGCAAATGGAAAGTTAAATTCTTTATAACGAAGCTCCTGTCCTTGCTGTGGTATTGCTATGTTTCATGGCAGTGCATTTACCACTCAGTGAGAATTTTGAGTTTAAGCCCCCCACATCTGGCCTGAGCACATTATATCAGATGATTCACTACATCACTTTAGGTGGTTGCTAGATTAAAATGTAAGATATTCATTATACTGGAATGAAATATATTAACAACCATTTCAGTTTACCTGGTGCTATTTTGGAAATCTAACAATTTACTTCCTGGAAGGAGTCACCTTCGTATGGCTGACATGATATCCACAGCATAACATCATATGTGTGGTTCTTCTGCAGCACCTCAGAGTAACCTGGACTGCTTCCAGTGCTGCACTTAGAGATTAGACCATCTGACAAGTCGGTGCATTATTTTTGTTCCTTGGCCATACTTTTTCAACTGCACTGATACTGGTCACCAACCATTCTCGAATTCTGTCTCAGATGATTTTCTGTGTCACATGCAATTTAAACTTTTGGGGATTGATCAGTGGCTAAAATGGACATTGGGACCTTTGCATGGTGATCCTCCAACATTTCTAGGCAGCTGTCTTTTCATAAAGTGTGTGTGTGTGTGTGTGTGTATGTATGTAAAATGCCGTATATGACTGTGTAGAAGACAACTCCAGAATTTCAACTTAAAATGTAGGTTTTCTGCTATACACTACACCAAGTCTTACTGCTCAAATAATCCTTTACCAACCATCCCACTGGCCAGTGGAGTGATGCTGCCAATAAGTGTTTACATTTTATTAGATTTTTTTTAAAAATAGACCACTCTCGGCTCCTTTAACAAGGTCATTTAAAGCCTGTATGGAGCCGAAGGCAGTTGGACTGGGCAGGTGGAGCCTGTGGAGGAGTGCTGAAACTTCACTGTTAAAGTTCAGATTTTATTCTTGGGGTATAAGATGACCTGTGGTTTTGGGGTGACATTTTTGAGATACAAATACCATCTTGTGCGCTGACGTATACTGTACATCAGTGCATAATTAAAAGTCCAGGGAAGTATCTTTGACAATATTCAATGATTAAATAATCTGATTTTGTCTCATTGCTTCCAAAAAGAGTTTACTCTTCCTTCAGCTAAACACCAAATGACATTCTCTCAAATGCAGTGTCATATCTTTGGATCATTGAATCTTTTGTATCGTCTCAAATTTGGGACAGTCTCTTCTCTATATCTAAATTCTTAAAATTCAGTATTCCTTGAAATCTGGCGGTATGGGTCAGAAAATCTTTTTTGTTCAGATTGATAATAAAATTTCTGTCAGACAAAGAAAATAATAAAATGTTTTGTGGTTCTTGCTGTAAATTTGTCACGACCATTGTATTTAAATCCAATTGGATGCTTGTCCTCAAGGCATATACTCACCTGAGATAAAAATGACATGAAGATTAACAATTGAAGACATGTTCTTTGTTTCTATGGTGGTGTTAATAAAACTTTAATGCAGCGGTTCTCAACTTTTTCCTTTCCACTCACATACCACTTTAAGTGATCCCGATGTCATCGGTGCTCTGTGATTAGTAAGGTGGTATGTGAGTGGGGGAGAAAAGGTTGAGAACCACTGCTCTAGACCCAATTTTTACTGAAATATTTTGCTTGAGAAAAAATTGTCATTGGGCCCATTTCCTTTGGAGTTATGAAACTGTGCACATAACGAGTCAATTAGGTACGATTGAAAACAATGGTTTTCTAACTTTTTCTTTCCACCCACATACCAACCTTAAGCCATCCCTTACTTATCACAGATCGCCTATGGGATAGGGAATACTCAAGTATTATGTGAGTGGAAAGAATAAGGTTGAGAACCACTGCTTTAATGTATATTTGCATTGGAGATTTATGTACGCACTGAAAGTATAACCAGCAAACAACACATTAAAAGGGCTGAACAATTTCAATTAATGGATATGCATCCTATTTCAAATAATTATGTTCACTCTGTAATTAACCTGTGTCAATATAATGTATTGGTAAGAACTGAT
Source organism: Narcine bancroftii (assembly GCF_036971445.1). Taxonomy (NCBI): domain Eukaryota; kingdom Metazoa; phylum Chordata; class Chondrichthyes; order Torpediniformes; family Narcinidae; genus Narcine; species Narcine bancroftii. The sequence goes on from NC_091481.1 coordinate 26,895,854, forward strand.
ATCCCATGGATTGGATCTGGTTGACCAACTTCTTACCACTTGGCATTCAGTTTTCGAATCTTACATTTTTAGGATTTTTTCTAAAACTGTCTTTCCTGATCAAAGTGTATCCAGGCTTCTTTTAGCTTCTTAGTCGATCACGTATGAAAACCAGTTTGCCTAACAAACTGAAGTGAGGGACTTCATCCTTTGTTCTCTTCAAGTCGGTGGACCCAAAACTTGAAAATGTACTAATTTTGTCTCAGATTCAGTGCTTTAATATGGTTTATAAAGTGGAGTAAAACACGAAGGTCTGCAGACAGCGTAGTGGAATTAAAAACACAATGCTGGAGAAACTCAGCAGGTCATGCAGTGTCCTGACAGCACTGTTGGACCTGCTGAGTTTCTCCAGCATTGTGCTTTTATTTTTTTATATAAAGTGGGGAGGCAGTCTGCTCTAGGAAACTATTCTACCTGCTGGTCAGCTAATAACTCCTGTACACAAGAGAATGTGAAACTCCATCAGAAATATTGCATTTTTTTGAATGGAATGGTTTTTCATTTCCACCAATGAAGTACAATATTTCATGTGACCTACTCTATGAAACAAGATTTTATTGTTAATTTTCTCATTCCTTTGGAAAGTATTGTTCATTGAAACAGCTTTGGAATTTACACTCAAAGCTGGGACAAACAAGGAAGATCTTCATCTACTAGAACACCAGAGCAATGCACAAAATGCCAGAGAAACTCAGTGGGTCGGACCCCACCCATGGAAGTCAGCATTTTGGGCTGAAACCCTTAATCAGGATTGGCAAATAGGCAGAAGCTAGAATAAAAGGAGGGGGGAGCAGGAGAAGCATGTTGGTAGGTGATGGGTAAATACAGGTTGGGGGGGGGAAAGAAATAGGGGAAGGTAAGAAGCTGGGAGGGGATAGGAAGGAGACAGAAGGCTAAGGTAGATGCATTCTGATAGAAGAGGATAGTAGAATGAAGGGAAACAGGTGGGAAGCTAAATGAAGGAAGGTATGGGTGATTGGCAGGTAGAGAGGGGGAAGGGGACAGAAAAAGGGAGGAATTGGGCCAGAAGAATCAGGGAAAGCAAGGTGGGGGAGATCAAGAACTTGAGGGGGGGGCGTGGTTAGTGTAATTTGGTGAAGGCAATATTGATGCTGTCTGTTTGGAGAGTGCTAAGACGTTGTTCTAATTTGCACGTGGCTTCAACTTGGCAGAAAAATTAGGCCATGGAAGACGTATCGGATGGGAAGTCAAATTAAAATGGCTGGCCACTGGAAGGTTCTAAGCCATCAAGTTTTTTTAAACTGTTGATCTAGCACCCACCCTTGCAGTTATTGTATTTTGAGCCCAAATCAAAAACTTTCAAGACAGTTTTACCATCTCCCAGTATTTGTATTTGCTTTGGATATCTTCTAGCTACGAAGAGTGGGTGCAGATCATGAGCTGTGAGTCTGATCAACACATTAAGCACGTCAACTTCCAACATAACGCTGAATGATTTGACAGCATATTGTCTCATTGCAATTTTAAGATTTCATATGTTTTGTTATCTGTTAATTTGTATTGAAGTTGGTTGATGATTTGATTTCTTCCAAACAAAAGAGGACTGCAAACTAATGAGACTGAACTATAAAACAAATCAAATGCTCAAGCCATGCAGCAGGACTCACTGGATTTGGAAAAGGTAATAGAATTAATATGAAAGGCTTGTATACAGTGGCTTGAACCCTCTGTGGATTCTCCACCATTCTTACAATTGCACCTCTTTTTAACCAGTGGAAAACATGGGAAGAAAATATGTTAATGATCTAGATCGGTGGTTTTAAAACTCCCCCCCCAACTCACATTCCACCTTAAGCAATCTCTATGCCATAGGAGGTCTGTGATTAGTAAGAATTGCTTATGGTGGTATGTGAATGGAAAGAAAATGTTTGAAATCCACTGTTTTAATCGTACCTAATTGACTCGTTAGGTTCACAGTTTCATAATTCCAAAGGAAATGGGCCAATAACAATTTTTCTCAAGCAAAATATTTCAGTAACAATTGGGTCCAGAGCAGAGGTTCTCAACCTTCCCTTGCTAATCACATGTTGCCTTAAGGAATCCTTTACCAATCACAGAGCACTTATGGCATGGGGATTGCATAAGATGGAATGTGAGTTTTGGGGGGGCTGTTTGAAAACCACTGATCTTGATTGTGAAAAGTTGGCAATTGAGCACCAAACCCCATTGTAAACCACAAATCACATTCTGTTATCCTGAAAAAGGTCTATTTAATCCCAAGCTGCTTTGTGACCAATGAACAATTTTCAAGCCATTTCGACATATGATGTGCTCAAAATCGAATAATCTGTGAGACCTTATCAAAGGCCTTCTGCATGTCGATAAATGCCTCTTCCATTGAAAGATTACATCCTTAATTGCAATTCCACCTAGATTTGTGCACCTCGCTTCTTCTACTCTGCAAATCACAGCCTTAAAGGACACCAACAATTTAGTCAAAATTAAATGTTCATAATCCATGTTGATTTTGCTCAGCCAAAGCGGTCTTTCCATGTTTTTTAGCAATTATATTTTTTGTTACAGATTCCAGTAATTTTCCATGCAACTGATGTTCTGTTAACAGACTAGAAATTTGCAGTTTTAGCTCTTCCATCTTTGTGGTAATAGTAAATTAAGTGCCCAGGCAGAAGTAAGAATATCAAGATGCGATTAAAGGTATAGTTCATGTTCTGATTCCTGAATGAACAATGAACCACAGACACTGTCTTATTTTTACCTTTTCTTGCACTATTTTTATTTTGTAAGGTGATTTATATAAATGTTTGCATTGTGATGCTGCCGCCAAACAATAAATTTCATGACTATAAATTCTGATGTTCGATAAAGTTAATAAGATGCAGTTGCTGTTTTGGACTCTGGCAACAATCATTCCTAACCTGCGCCCATTCTCAACTCGTGACTGTTTTGCCAAGTTTGGCTCTAACATAATCTGTAAATGTGCTGGTGACATCACCTTTGTTGGGCAAATCATGGATAATGATGGAGCAGAATATAATATTGAGAAACTCCTTGTATGGCACCAGAAAAACAACTCAGCTCTCAACCGCAGCAAGAGCAAGGAGCTGATTGTGGACTTTCAGAAAGGGAGGAGAAGGAGCCATTCACTGATAGGGCAGTGGTGGAGAAGGTTAGTACATGGGCCCACATATTGAAGGACCTCTCCTAAAGTCAGCACATTGACGAAGTCGTGAAGAATTGCCATCTCAAGAACCTCTCTTTGGTACACTGATCAGACTGCTCCAACAGCACCAAAGGACTCTCTGCATTATTTCAAGTCATGTTATGCATTGGGATTACTGTGAATATTATCTATTGACTATTTATTGTAATTTATTTTAATTAAGTTCACTATTATCGTTTTTCTTTACAACTAGCAAATATATTTTGTACAATGTGTGATGATAATATGCGGCAGGGTTGGCGTAGCGGTTAGCTCAATGCCTTTACTTCACCAGCAATCGGGACTGGATATTGGGGTTCAAACCCAGCACTGTCTGTAAGGAGTTTGTACATTCTCCCCGTGTCTACATGGGTTTTCCCCAGGGGCTCCAGTTTCCTCCCACCATTCGAAACGTACCAGGAGTGTAGGTTAATTGAGTGTAAATTGGGTGGCACAGACTTGTCGGCCAAAGTGGCCTATTACCATCTATATGCCTAAAAATTTACATTTTAAAATAATTAAATTTTAAATTTAAAAATTTAAACTCATTGTCAAGAAGGCACTCCAATGCCTCTACTTTCTAAGAATTCTTTGGAGATTGACATATCGTCCAATATCCTTTCAAATTTCCGTAGATGTATTGTGGAAAGAATACTGACTAGTTGCATTACAGCCTGATTTAATAATTCCAAGTGCCCAGAATGAAGAAGGTTGCAGAATGTGGCAAATTTAATCAAGCCTATCATGCAAATGAAGACATCTATGTGAGATGCTGCCTCAAGAGGAGCAACCTCCTCTCATAACTACATTCAGGTAGTTCAGCACCTCTAAGTTCAAGAATTTTTTTTATCAACAGCTTCTTCATACCCTGGTTCTCTGTAAGGATTCAGTTTCTTTTTCTCAATTCCTCTGTCTCCATCATGTCTGCTTACAGGACGAGGGCTTGCAAGCCAGATCATGCAAGTTGTCTTCTTTCTTAAAACAACGTGGCTTCCCTTCCACTACAATTAACTCAGCTCTCACCTGCATATCCTCCATTACCTGAACAACTACCCTCCACCTCATGCACAAAAAGGATAGGATTCCCCTTGTCTTTACCTACCTCCCCAACAGCCTCCACATCCAACATATTTTTTCTTTCTTTGGCTTGGCTTCGCGGACGAAGATTTATGGAGGGGGTAAAAAAGTCCACGTCAGCTGCAGGCTCGTTTGTGGCTGACCAGTCCGATGCGGGACAGGCAGACATGATTGCAGCGGTTGCAAGGGAAAATTGGTTGGTTGGGGTTGGGTGTTGGGTTTTTCCTCCTTTGCCTTTTGTCAGTGAGGTGGGCTCTGCGGTCTTCTTCAAAGGAGGCTGCTGCCCGCCAAACTGTGAGGCGCCAAGATGCACGGTTTGAGGCGTTATCAGCCCACTGGCGGTGGTCAATGTGGCAGGCACCAAGAGATTTCTTTAGGCAGTCCTTGTACCTTTTCTTTGGTGCACCTCTGTCACGGTGGCCAGTGGAGAGCTCGCCATATAATACGATCTTGGGAAGGCGATGGTCCTCCATTCTGGAGACGTGACCCATCCAGCGCAGCTGGATCTTCAGCAGCGTGGACTCGATGCTGTCGACCTCTGCCATCTCGAGTACCTCGACGTTAGGGGTGTGAGCGCTCCAATGGATGTTGAGGATGGAGCGGAGACAACGCTGGTGGAAGCGTTCTAGGAGCCGTAGGTGGTGCCGGTAGAGGACCCATGATTCGGAGCCGAACAGGAGTGTGGGTATGACAACGGCTCTGTATACGCTTATCTTTGTGAGGTTTTTCAGTTGGTTGTTTTTCCAGACTCTTTTGTGTAGTCTTCCAAAGGCGCTATTTGCCTTGGCGAGTCTGTTGTCTATCTCATTGTCGATCCTTGCATCTGATGAAATGGTGCAGCCGAGATAGGTAAACTGGTTGACCGTTTTTAGTTTTGTGTGCCCGATGGAGATGTGGGGGGGCTGGTAGTCATGGTGGGGAGCTGGCTGATGGAGGACCTCAGTTTTCTTCAGGCTGACTTCCAGGCCAAACATTTTGGCAGTTTCCGCAAAGCAGGACGTCAAGCGCTGAAGAGCTGGCTCTGAATGGGCAACTAAAGTGGCATCATCTGCAAAGAGTAGTTCACGGACAAGTTTCTCTTGTGTCTTGGTGTGAGCTTGCAGGCGCCTCAGATTGAAGAGACTGCCATCCGTGCGGTACCGGATGTAAACAGCGTCTTCATTGTTGGGGTCTTTCATGGCTTGGTTCAGCATCATGCTGAAGAAGATTGAAAAGAGGGTTGGTGCGAGAACACAGCCTTGCTTCACGCCATTGTTAATGGAGAAGGGTTCAGAGAGCTCATTGCTGTATCTGACCCGACCTTGTTGGTTTTCGTGCAGTTGGATAATCATGTTGAGGAACTTTGGGGGACATCCGATGCGCTCTAGTATTTGCCAAAGCCCTTTCCTGCTCACGGTGTCGAAGGCTTTGGTGAGGTCAACAAAGGTGATGTAGAGTCCTTTGTTTTGTTCTCTGCACTTTTCTTGGAGCTGTCTGAGGGCAAAGACCATGTCAGTGGTTCCTCTGTTTGCGCGAAAGCCGCACTGTGATTCTGGGAGAATATTCTCAGCGACACTAACCAGTTTACCTATCTCGGCTGCACCATTTCATCAGATGCAAGGATCGACAATGAGATAGACAACAGACTCGCCAAGGCAAATAGCGCCTTTGGAAGACTACACAAAAGAGTCTGGAAAAACAACCAACTGAAAAACCTCACAAAGATAAGCGTATACAGAGCCGTTGTCATACCCACACTCCTGTTCGGCTCCGAATCATGGGTCCTCTACCGGCACCACCTACGGCTCCTAGAACGCTTCCACCAGCGTTGTCTCCGCTCCATCCTCAACATCCATTGGAGCGCTCACACCCCTAACGTCGAGGTACTCGAGATGGCAGAGGTCAACAGCATCGAGTCCACGCTGCTGAAGATCCAGCTGCGCTGGATGGGTCACGTCTCCAGAATGGAGGACCATCGCCTTCCCAAGATCGTATTACATGGCGAGCTCTCCACTGGCCACCGTGACAGAGGTGCACCAAAGAAAAGGTACAAGGACTGCCTAAAGAAATCTCTTGGTGCCTGCCACATTGACCACCGCCAGTGGGCTGATAACGCCTCAAACCGTGCATCTTGGCGCCTCACAGTTTGGCGGGCAGCAGCCTCCTTTGAAGAAGACCGCAGAGCCCACCTCACTGACAAAAGGCAAAGGAGGAAAAACCCAACACCCAACCCCAACCAACCAATTTTCCCTTGCAACCGCTGCAATCGTGTCTGCCTGTCCCGCATCGGACTGGTCAGCCACAAACGAGCCTGCAGCTGACGTGGACTTTTTACCCCCTCCATAAATCTTCGTCCGCGAAGCCATCCAACATATAATACTCTACCATTTCCATGACCAGACATATCCATTTGCACCCACGCCTCCTCCCTCACCACCATTTGGGGCCCCAAACACTCCTTTCAAATGGAGCACGTGAATCTGCAGGGGTCATCTACTGCATCTGGTGCTTTTGCGGTCTCCTACATCAGAGAGACTGGACGCAAACTGGGATATCATTTCATGAAGCTTTGATAGCAGTAATAGCAGGGATCTTCAATGGTCACCCATTTCAATTTCCCGGCCCTATTCATTCCCTTGCTGACATGGTCTCATGCACTGCTCGAGTGAGACCACCCCATAGTGGAGGAACATCACTTCATATTCCATCAGATCACCCTGCAACTGGATGGCATTAACATCGGCTTTTCTTGTTTCCATTAGCCCCCAACATATCTTTTCCTATGTCTCTTTTCCTTCTCCTTCTGTCTCCTTCCCCCCGCCCCCAAAGCTGTGCATTCACAGAGCCAAACCACCCTTCCCCCCCATCAGTTCCCATCTTTCCCTCTCCTGTCATCTTATCCATATGCAATTAACACCATAGACTGTTGATTTGTACCCCTCCCCCTTCCCCTTACCTTCTCTCCATCCTTTGTCTGCTTTTTACTTGTACTTAAAAGGGCTCAGGCCCAAAACGTTGGTTTATACCTTTACCTCTGATGGATGCAGCAAGACCTGCTGAGTTTCTCCAGCATTGTGTTTTTGTCCAACCTCCCCAAACTAACCTAATCATAAACTACACCAGGACCACTGAAAGATATGTCTGCCCTCTTGAAACATCAATTTTTTTTCTTGCATTAACTGCAGCAGCGAGTATTAATTTACCTGTCTTTTTATATTTATCATTCTTTTTGCTTTCTTCCATATTATAGTAATTTAATTTATGCTTCTGTAGCTGGTGTATCTTAAGAATGTGTTTGGCTGTAGTAAGTAAGAGTATTGGTGTATCTGTACTTGTAATACAATTAACCCTTGCGATCATGAAAATCATTAAGCACTGGCCCATTTCCTGCAGCTCTGTACACAAATTATATTGCAGCTGCCTGTCTTGCAAGCTGTTCGTGTCCTTGAAACCTAAGTTGGATCACAATACTTTGTAAGGGGAACAAATCATGATGTTGTGGCGGCACACATCCTCATGGCGAACTGGCCCCGCTTGTATCGCCACGTGGCGGGGCAGCCATGGGGAAATGGCGTCGTCAGAGGTTTCTCTCTGACTCCAGCGTCCCTTCCAGCGCCCACCCTGGGCAGCGATGACGATGTCACAATGGACCAGGTGACTGAGCTCATGCTGCTCTTAAAGGGGCGCGCTGAATTTGAATAAAAACAGTCGTTGATGACCCTCAACATGGTGGCTGTGTTTCTTCCACTGCTCACACCCCCACAGTGGTGATCCCAACGAGCCCAGATGAATTTCTGGACTCAAAACACAATAGATTGAGCAGAGGTTAACACTGTCTTCCCCCCTTTTGGACCCACCGACCAAGAATGTGGTTTGGGCAGCGGAAGCACAGTTTCAACTCAGCAACATCTCAGACGCCACAATGTTTTAACATGTTGTGAGCGCTCTGGACCAAGCTACGGCGTAGACAACATCATCCACCACCCGCCAGCTATGGGCAAGTACACTGCCCTCAAAGACCTGCTGCTGCTTGGAACTTATGGGCTAACTCCCCAGCAAAGGGCTTCCAGGCTCCTTCACCTAGATGGGCTTGGAGACGTAGTCCATCGGCGCTGATGGATGAAATGCTGGCCCTGGCGGAAGACCACAAGCCTTGTTTTCTCTTCCACCAGATATTCCTGGAACAGATCCAGCTGCTCCTCACAGATGAAGACTTCTCGAACCCGAGGAGAGCAGCAGCCCGTGTAGATGCCCTCTGGCGCACGAAGAGGGAGAACGAGGCAGTCCTCAACCAGGTGGCACGACCAGGAGCCAGCCGACCGCAAGCCGCTCCCAAGACCAAGCCACAGGAGGGCCAGTCGACCTGGTGTTTCTACCACCAGCACTGGGGAGCGCAAACCTGTAAATGCCGCCAGCCCTGCGGGTTTCAGGGAAATGACCAGGCCAGCCACCTTTGATGGCTGCGACGGCTGGCCACACAAACCTCCTCCTTCATGTGACGGACAGATCCATCTGACGCTGATTCCTGGTGGACACGGGCTGAGCTCAGCGTCCTTCCCCCACAGCATTAAAGACTTGCATCCGATTTCGAGGCCCAACCTTGCGGGCGGCTAATGGCTCCACCATCAGGACCTACGGTACCCCCAAGGCACAGATTCAGATCGGGAATGATGTTCCACTTGAGATTCATCCTAGCCTCCGTGGGCACTGCACTGTTAGGGTCCGACTTCCTCAGAGCTCACGGCCTACTGGTTGACGTGAAGGGCAAAAGGCTGGTCAATGCCCGAATGTTCCACTCCACCCGACTGGACACAGCAGAAGCCCGCAGGCCCAAAATCGCCACCATAGCCGCTGCCAGGGACGAGTTCGATGAGATCCTCCATGAATTCCCTACCATCTTAGAGCCATGGTTCAACACCGCCCTGTCCCAGCATGGGGTTCCTGCATATGCCCTTCGGTCTAAAGAATGAGGCCCGAGCATTCCAGCGCCTCATGGTCGGGGTTGGAAAAGACCTGGACTTTGTGTTCATTTAACTGGACGATATTCTCATTGCCAGTTGCAACCACAACGAACACAAAGCCCACCTCCACACACCCATTGCCCGGCTGGTGGACCGGCCTCATGGTCAACGTGGCCAAATGCCAGTTCAACAAGGAGTCCCTCCAGTTCCTGGGGCACAGCATTTCAGCGGCTGGGGCCATGCCGGCGCCGGAGAAGGTGGCAGCTGTTTAACGTTTCCCCAAACCCTCCACCCTGAAAGGCCTCCAAGAGATCGCAGGGATGGTGAACTTACACCATCGTTTCATCCCTGGAGCCACGCGCACCTTGCGTCCATTGTTCGCACTCATGGCTACCAAAGAAAAGACTTTTATCGAGGTCATAGGAGGTGGACAGGGCTTTCATCGCGACAAAGGAGGCTCTAGCCAGCACCACGCTGCTGGTGCACCCGCGGCCGGAGGCGCAAACGGCGCTCTCTGTATACGCCTCAGCTACGGCAGTGTGGGGAGTTCTGGAACAGTGGCTCAGTTGACAATGGTGCTCGCTAGCCTTTTTTCAGCAAGCACCTGCACCCGTGGGAGCTCAAATACAGCACCTTCTACCGGGAGCTCCTGGCACTGTATTTGGCCATCTGCGGAAACGCAGGCCTTGCGGACCACCATCTTGGTCCTCAAACTCAAGGATGTCAGGGTGCCCAGCAGCCTGGACATATTGATCTGCGACATCTCAACTAGCATGCCACATCCGGTGGTCCCGCCACACTGGAGTGCAAAGGTATTCAGTCTGATCCACGACCTCGCTCACCCAGCAGTAAAGTCAACCGTGCAGATGGTCACGGAGCGGTTTGCATGGTACAGGCTGAAAAAGGAGGTGGCGGAACTGGCGAGGAACTGTACCAGGTGCCAGACCTCCAAGGTCCAGCGACACACGCAAGCCCCCATCCAGAACTTCGACCTGGTTGTCCGCAGATTCCAACACATCCACGTTGATGTCAGGCCACTACCGGTGTCCATGGAGGCTCATTACCTCCTCACGATGGTGGATTGGGCCACAAGGTAGCTGGAGGCTAACCTGATTAAGGAGGCCTCTGCAGAGACGTGCGCCAGGACTCTGGTCAGCTAATGGATCACCTCGGAGTCCCAGCGCACATGACTAGCGACAGAGGGATGCAGTTCACGTCTGCCATGTGGACTCAGATGGCGAAGCTCCTGGGGGTCACGCTCCACCACACCACAGCATACCACCCGCAGTCCAATGGGTTGGTGGAGAGGTTCCACAGGCACCTGAAAGCATCGCTTATGGCCAGGCTATCTGGACCAGACTGGGCGGACGAACAACCCTGGGTCCTCCTTGGGATTAGGACGGCACCCAAGGAGGACCTGCAGGCTTCAGCAGCAGAGATGGTCTATGGCGCACCGCTTTCCCTGCCGGGTGAGTTTTTCGGCCCAGAACCTGACACCATGGCCGCTGACAAACACCTGCTGGTGGACCTAAGCAGGCAACTGGCCTCCCTAGCTCCCCCACCCCCGGCACGCCACGGCACCCACCTGTTTCATGTCCCCAAAGAGCTCAACTCGGTCCAGTTCGTTTTTGTGCGAGGGGACCACAAGGTGCACTGCTACAGTGACCGTATGAGAGACCATACAAAGTCTTGCACCAGTCCGGCGGAACCTTCACCCTGGATGTTGGGGGGGAGAGAGGAACTTTTTACTGAACTCATCACAGCTGGTGCAGACGGCCGCGCCCAAGCATTGGGGCCGGCTGCCAAAGCATCAGGACGTGTAGCCGGTTCTGGGGTGGGGGTGGGGGTTGTGTGGTGGCGCACATCCCCATGGCGAACCGGCCCCACTTGTATTGCCACGTGGCGGGGCAGCCATGGGGAAATGGCGTCGTCAGAGGTTTCTCTCTGACTCCAGCGTCCCTTCCAACGCGATTCCTGGGCAGCGATTATGATGTCACAATGCACCAGGTGACTGAGCTCATGCTGCCTTTAAAGGGGCCGCTGAATTTTAATAAAAACAGTCGTTAATGACCCTCAACATGGTGGATGTGTCTCTCTCACTGCTCGCACCCCCACAATGTAATCATTTTCTTTTGAGGCTTCCAGTTTGGTACTGACGCACCAAAATGGTGAAAGTGTGATTGCTTTGCATTTGCGTATCAATGTACAATGTATATACAAAATTATAGTAATTTTTATATATATATTTGTTCTCCGCCAGCTTTGATTTTTTTTCAACTGTGATTCAACTTATTGTTCAAAATGTCAATTTTTTCTCTCAACCCCTGTGTCTGTGTGCATCCAGATGCAAATTTATGAGTAGCATGTGAAAAATTTAGTTTGGTTTTGTAACATGCTAACGTTTCACAAGATCTCGTCCCGTATTGACAATTAGACATTTTAATGGATTATTTGATCTGAGATTTCCTTGAAGCATTTTGCTTTGTAAATTTGTTAAAACAAAATTTATCAAATTGAGCACAAAATCTGCCAGATTATATGATACTCACTAAAAGTTTGATATTAATGTGCCTTTATCTTTCATGTAGCAATCTGCATCGGTTTTTGTATGTGTCGTCAAATTTGATCAGTAATAGGCTCTGCATGCAGATAAAGAGTTGTTGAATTTTGTGTTGCCAGTCCTTGCTTTGAATAAATATTTCCTGAAAATGAAGATAAAAAAGCATGGGTGTGGGATATGGATCCTGCAAGTAAATTGGTTGGTCAAAATAAGACGTGTTTTCCAGTTTACTCTTAAATCTGTGGGTTGTTTTTATTTGGATGCTGATGAACAGTAAAAACTGTGTTTGGAAGATAACTTTTGCAGTGAATTGTCCCTCTACACCAGGGGTGTCAAACTCAGATTCACAGAGGGCCAAAATTAAAAACTTGGACTAAGTCATGGGCCAAACTAAATATTTATTGAAAATTTTCAACAACATCTGCATGTTTTCTCTTCTTTCAACATATGTAATGTTAAACTTTTTCTTATTGAAATAAATGTTTAATAATAGTTTTGGTTAAACTCTTTCCAGAAGAAACATTTACAAGTGAGAAATAAAATATTCAATAAATAATATTTCTCTATAGCCTTTAAGCTCCTTTTAAATGTATTTTTTTTCACAAGCCAACAAGTCAAAAAAATAACAACTTGCTTCAATGAAAATCCAATCTTTCAACTATGAACAGCCCAAAGTTAACCAAAGAAAATATTAATCCAAGCTTAGCTTGCTTCACTGTGATTTACTCTGATGCACCTGGGTCTAAACCAGATACTTGGCATCTCTTCTTAGATGCAAGTTCATCAAACTCTGGGGTCAGAGTTTGCCTCCCACCTGTCTTGAAAGGTCCTGTTTTCTGTCTTTCGTTTGGCCATTTTTCGTAAGGGGTTTATTACATGTGAGTTGGGCGACAGGTCGCAGATGGTAATGAAAGTAAAGAGAGGAGGTGGGGGCGATTAGCGGGCTGACGGGCTGGCGCCAACGCATTTGCAAAGCATTCTGGGATTTGTAGTTGCGCATGCGCTATATGGGCGTGGCGGCCAGCGGGCCAGCTCTAATACATATTTGATATGATCTTGTGGGCCAAATATAATTATATCACGGGCCAAATTTGGCCCGCGGGCCTGAGTTTGACATGTGTGCTCTACACATTTTAATGAAATAATTTTGGGGATTTTATTGCAGAAAATAAGTTGGAGGATGTTCACAGGAATAGAAAACTACAATTCCATAATGTCAAATTCGTAGTGCCAAGGCAATTATATAAGCTAACGTAGCAGTGAATTTTAGGTACTGAGGGGAAGTGATTTAGCAATCAAGAGTTACTAGTGGAGCTTCGTATGCAAGTCAGATACTGCATTATGTGATTTGTTCTATGCTCAGTAGTGTCACATTGCCTAGAATGGAGCCGGCGGATCTCCATTTCAGTACCAGCTTTGAGCAGCAATGAGTCATGGGGCAAAAATGATAACCAATATGCTTGAAGACATGGTCACCAGAAATGGTGTATATTGCACTTTCTGCAGCCTGCACTCCTAGGGTGCTCTCATTAAGCAAAGTCCCAGGAAACGAATGTCTGCATCTGCATCCATTGGTAAACCTTGATTTATACAATGCTTGCAGATTGCTACATCTTTTGATGGACATATCTGCTACCAGCACATGAGATGGTTTGTCAGACATGTTCTATGTTATTCTCAATGATTCAAAAGCATAGCATAATACTAAAATTGAGAGAAAATTGTTTGTAGATCTGCACTGAAGGATGGTTTAACCTTGTTAATGCCTGGCTTTTAAAATGAAGAATGCAAAATTCTTGGATGAGACAGCAAATGTAGGCTTTGGATGAATAATGGTTGCAGACCTTGTGTTACATCTGCTTTTATTGGACTATAAACTAAACAAAATTGTGGAGGGCTTTTGCAATCCCAAAGGAAGTTCTCAAGCTGGGCAAGTTAAATTGCTTTCACATAGTACTGTTGGAAAATAATTGGGAAATAAGTTCTGCCCCATTGAAAAAAACATTTCCTCCTTCCTCTCACAATCCATTGTCATGACTGGAGAAACACAAATTACGGTTGTGGTTGGAATGCTGCAAATGCAAATGAGCAAGTTTTAAAAAAAAAACCGATGCTCATTTTTAAGGAACCTGTTTTTGCTTGTCTGGCAACAGTAATTTGCACTCTTTGTTCAAGATTCATTAAGGGAGTCATTAAAATTTGATTTGTTAATACAACATTGATTTGTGGTGATCTCCAGCCCAGCTTCTTTATAATTTCCTAACCCATGCTTTTTCTTTAAAATCCCTATTTTTTTTCCTGTTTGTGTCCTTCTGTTCATTAAAGATTCTGTATAAAATTAATCAAAGGTTTCAAAATAACTGTACATAAAATAGTCATGATTATACTTTAGGGAAAGGTGTCTTGTTGAGCAACCTATAATTTTTGACATTGGGAGATATTGTAAATTGTAATAGATTACAAGGCAGTCATTTATTTCATGGTGCTCCCGTTATGGTCTCCTCTGCTTTGGAGAGACTAGACGTAGGCTAGGAGATCGCTTTGTTGACCACCTTGGCTCTGTCCACCGCAATAGTGTGGATCTATCAGTGGCCACCCATTTCAATTCCCCATCCCATTCCCTTGCTGACATGTCTGTCCATGTTCTCATGCACTGCCAGACTGAGACCACCTGCAAATTGGAGGAATAACACCTCTTCTTCCAACTGGCCTACATGGCATTAATATTGACTTCTCCGGCTTTCTTTAACCACCCCCCCCCCAACCCCACTTCTAACCCCCATCTCCTTCCCCCAGCTTTTCTCCCTCTTTTCCTTGATTCATATACTGCTTGCAGATTGTTACATCTTTAGTACAAAAATGATAAATTCCTATCTCTCCCCTTATCATATCCAGTTAACACTTTTTGTTGTTGGTCTGGATTCTGAGATTTCCTGAGATCTGGCTTATTCTGCTCATTCCTTGAAGGGCTCAGGCCCAAAGCATCTGCAATATATATTTGCTTTTTATGGATGCTGAAAAAATTGGCTGAGTTCCTCCAGCATTTTGGTGTGGTTTTACTCCAATCACAGTGTCTGTAGAATTTCGTGTTTCACTCATTAATTTCATGAATTCTGGTGATAATATAAATTGCTGGAATAAAATGTGGTTTATTAATATTAACTGAATCTCAGCTGGTGTGAAGTAATTTGAGCATACTCAAGTTATACTTAGTGTAACATATCTTCATATGAACTGCTTTATTTCCCTCTGACTGTGTTAGAATTAATGCATTGTGAGGTCCTATAAATGAATCAGATAATTTGATATGAAGTGTTTTTTGCAGTTTGATTTGAATTACAGTGATGCTGTGTTGTTAGTTATTTCTTTGTTCCAAGCAGTATGCCCTATATATATATATATATATATAAATAATATTATATATATATATATATATATGTATTTAATATATAAATAATTACATAGCATTGTCTTCAATACTTCAGTTTAGTGCAGAATTGTTTCCAAGGCAACAAGATTGAGTTGAAAATGCCACAATCTAATGAGAATTAGACTGTAACACTGCAGAATAAAACAGCAATGATATTGGAATTAATAGTTGCCTGGTGGAATGGATGTTCTAATGAATACATCAGACCTGGATTTAATTGGGTGCAAGGGATCAGCATAACTTCAGTTTCAGGACTTGCAAGTTAGTTGGCATTAGTTTTATCCAGTTCCCATCATACATGATCAAGATAATATGCTCTGTTAGCTCTGCACTCTGTATTGCAGGGGAAATAAATTATGTGCTGGTTAAACACTGCCCAGTGTTTGCTGTTTCAATGGGTTTTGGCAGGGATAAAGACTGAAAATGAATGGGATTTCTCAGTGGAAAAACATTGACTTCCAGTTTGTTCTCTTAACACTTACATTTTTATTTTCATCCAGAGTGGTACATGCGATTTGTACACAATTGTGGCTCATTTCCTATGGGGTGCTATTTTGCTGAGAGCATCGGGGAGTTCAGATTGAGAACCTGTCAGAAGAATGCAGTAATGGTGGATCAAGATTTTGATCAGAATGCCTCTCTGATTTGATGCCCAATCAGAGAGGCATTCCGCTTTGCAGATCAACAGTGTAAATTCTTAACCCTGCAAGGTTGAATGCCCCTTTCGCAACAGGAAATATTCCCTACCAGTGCTGTATGGCCCTTTCGCTACAGGAAGTATTCCCTACCAGTGCTGTATGGCCCTTTTGCTACAGGAAGTATTCCCTACCAGTGCTGTATGGCCCTTTCGCTACAGGAAGTATTCCCTACCAGTGCTGTATGGCCCTTTCGCAACAGGAAGTATTCCCTACCAGTGCTGTATGGCCCTTTCGCTATAGGAAGTATTCCCTACCAGTGCTGTATGGCCCTTTCGCTACAGGAAGTATTCCTAATTAACATTAGATCAACAGAGCGAACATGATCGACTGCAGACGCTGTGATTATAAACACACCGAAATGCTGGAGGAGCTCAGCCTCGTGTATAATTTTCGTGTAGATGCTGAAAAGACCACCTGAGTTCCTCTAGGATTTTGGTGTGGTTACATATTAGATCAACATGCTGGAACAGGGAGAAGGATAAGTGAGGGAAGTGCTCTCAACAGGATGCTATCTCATTGTCCAGGTTTTAATTGTGCAGTTCTCCTGCCTGGAATTCAACAGAGCAATGGAAGACCTCTGCACCTCATTGCCGATATGAATTATTGCTATATCCTGGCACTTTCTCCTCCAGCCTGACAGCAGGTCCTTGTGAAAGCGCCATGTCTCCCTGATGAACAGGCCCCCTGCATAGCTACGACCAAGGTGAGGTGAACCCATAGAAGGCAGTGGGACCAGGCAACATACCTGTTCAGGTACTGAAGGACAGCACAGCCTAATTGATGGAGGTCTTCGTGGACATATTCAACTCACTGCTGCAGTCCATTGTTCCCGCAGAATTCAAGACAGCCTCTATCATCCCAGTACCCAACGGCAACAATAATAGGCCTCAATGACTACCACCCTGTGGCACTGACTTCCACTATCATAAAATGCTCTGAGCGTCTGGTGATGGAACACATGAAAGCTCACCTTTCAGAGATGCTGGACCCATTTCAGTTCACCTATAGAAGAAACTGTCCCACAGATGATGCTACAGACTTGTCCTTTCACTCATTCCTGACCCATCTGGAGAATGATGCCTCATATTGTTCATTGACCAGCTCAGGATTTTTAATACATTCATTACCCAGAGGTTGGTGGAGAAGTTGTCTTCGCTGATGCATTGACTGCGAACTCTCATTTAGGTCCTGACTGCCCACTCTCCGGGGCTGTCGACACCTCAACTACTGCTCTCATCTTGGCCCTGGCTTCCTGCCTAACGGAGCCCCCAACTACTGTAACGCTGACTCTCAATTGGGCCCTGGCTGCCCTCGGGTCAGAAATTACAATGCCGACTCTCACCACATGGCTCCTGATAATGAAGACTTGAGGTTCTGACCTCACTGCTGGATCTCACAGGCTCACCGTTTCAACCCCCCCCCCCCTTTCCCACCAGCACTCTTTACCCATCCATATCCCCTACACCTACTCTACCCAATCCCTCCCTCTCAGCTCCCCATTTCCTCCCACCCCCCCCCCCCAACCCTGACCTGCTCATGTCCCTCTCCTCTTGTGATCCTGGCCTCCACCTCCCCCCTCTGGCCTCTCTTACCTCCACCTCCCCCTCTAACCTCCCCAAACCCTCCAACTTCCCAAACATTCCAATTCCCCCCATGACCTTCCCTCTCCTCCACCTCCCCCCTCTGACCTCCCCAACCTTCTGTCTCCATCCTCTGAATTCCATAACCCTCCACCTCTCCCAACTCCCTCCACCTCTCCCAACTCCCTCCCCCTCACCAAATCGTACTCTGACCCCTGCTTGGTCTTTACCATCCCCTCTGATCTTCCCCTCTCTGAGATGGATTGTTCAGTTCTCATTAAAAGCCTTACCTTCATCCCCCTCCACCCACATCTTAATGAATTCCATGCACACCATAATGCTGAACTCTTCTTCTGTTGCCTCCAACTCCATTCCCACTTCCACATCCGTGACTCTCCACCCCCCTGCACCCCCGCCCCAACTCAAGACCCCATCTTCTTCTTTAAACCCTCTTCCTCCTCTTGGACATCTTTTCCTGGCCAGCTGCCTGCTCTGGATCTTGTTATTTCCAGTTGTTATTGAGACATCAACTGTCTCAACTTCACCACTCCCCTCTCTTATTCCAATTTCATCTCCTCTGAACTCTCTACCCTTCACTCTCTCCACAACTATCCAAACCTCATTAACAAAGCCGCAGACAAGGGTGTGCTGTTGTGTTCTGGAGAATTGACCTCGACCTTGCCAAGGCCAGATGACAGCTTTCAGATACCTCTTCTTGCCCCTTCCTCAGGCTGCCATCACAGTACATCAAGCACCGCCTCCAACCTCATCTTCCTCCCCCAGCCCCTGCCATGGCCTCCTACCTCATTTTCTCCTATCTTTGCACTGCTTGTTTCAACCTCTTACCGAAGATACACAAACCCAATAATCCTTCTTCCAAAGACATGGCTTCCCCTTCACCATCATCAACCTAGCCCTTGCCCGCATCTCATCCATTTCCCGCTCATCGCGCCTGACCTTCCTCTGTCCCCAGACGTAACAAGCACAGGATTCCACTTGTCCTCACCGACCACCCTACTAGCCTCTGCATCCAACATAATATCCAATGCAATTTCCATCATTTACAACATGATCATGCCAGCAGACACATTTTCCCCTCTCCTCTTCATCTTCCATAGGGGCCACTCCTTCTGTACCACTCATCCCTTCCCACCAATTGCCCCCTGGCACCTTCCTCTGCGGCCATAGGAAGTGCCACACTTGCACCACTCCGCCTCCCTCACCACCATTCAGGCCCCCAATCAGTCTTTTCAAGTGACGCAACACTTCACTTGTGTTTCCGTAGGAGTTATCTGGTGCTCCCATTGTGACCATCTCTGCATCAGAGAGACTGAGTGTAGACTTGGAGATCGCTTTGCTGAGCATCTTCACTCTGTCTGCATCAGTGACAGGGATCTCCCAGTGGCCAACCACTTCAGTTCCAATTCCCACTCTTCTGCTGACATGTCTGTCCATGGCCTCATGTACTGTCCCACCAGGACTACCTGTAAATTGGAGGAGCAATAGTTGATTTTTTTTTGTCTGGGTATTCTCCAATCAGATAGCATTAACATTGACTTCTCCAGTTTCTGTTCGCCTACTCTCCGTTCTCCCTCCCTTCCTTTTCCCTTTGTCTTCTTTCCTCTTCCCTCTCCATTCTCAGAGCCATCCCTTCTCCCCCTGCCTGCTGGTGTGCCTTCTCTCCATTATCCAGCTATTACCTCCTGCTTTTGGGACTGTGTTCCTCTTCCTGCCCTTCCCACCCCCCCTACCATTTTGTTGGGCGCCTGCCTACATTTTTTCATACCTTGATGGGCTCAAGCTCAAAATGTTGGTTATGCACCTTTATATTTATTCTATAAAATACACTGTTGGCCTGCTGAATTTCTCTAGCATTGTGTTTTTACCTCATCACCCCATCTCTGTAACTAGATTCTGGACTTCCTAATGGAAAAAACAGTCTGTCTGGGTCGGTGGCAGAACGTCAAGCACCGGCATGCTGAGCACTGGAGCACCACTCCTGTTCTCACTACTGACCCATGATTGCATCACCAGATCTAGCTCCCACAGTACCATCAAGTTTTCAGATGACACAGCAGGAGGTGGCCTCA
Source organism: Narcine bancroftii (assembly GCF_036971445.1). NCBI lineage: Eukaryota > Metazoa > Chordata > Chondrichthyes > Torpediniformes > Narcinidae > Narcine > Narcine bancroftii. The sequence continues at coordinate 26,915,449 of NC_091481.1, forward strand.
TCAATAACAATGATGAGTTGCCCCGCAGAGAAAAGGTGGAAAATCTTGTGAAATGATGCGAGAGTTAACAACCTGAGTTTCAAAGTGAACAAGATGAGGGAGATGATCGTGAACTTCAGGAAGAGCAGGAACGATCACCCTCCACTACACATCAACAGTTTTGTAGTGGAGCGCACCAAGTTCCTTAGAGTTCACTTAATTAGTGACCTATACTGGACACTCAACATCTCTTCACTTGTCAGGAAGAGCAAAAGCGACTGCACTCCCAGAGAATAATACCGGCCAACATTACGACAACTTTCCACAGGAGATCTATCGAGAGCATCTTATCCGGCGACATCACTATGTGGTATGATTGCTGCACAGGAATGGATCAGAGGTCAATCCACAGGACTATGAGTGGCAGAGAGGATCACTGGACTCCCGCCCCCAATGATGAGATCTACTGGAAACATTATCTGAAGAGGGTGTGCAAAATCAATGACGCCCCCTTCCACCCTGTACACAGCATCTTTCAGCTGCTCCTGTTGGGAAAGGGATACAGGAGCATCAGAGCCGGTACTACCCGGCTGAGGAACAGCTTCTTCCTTCTGGCAGTGAAAATGCTTGACGACCAAAGGAACGACTGACACTAACCATCCGAGGCTCACATATTCATGAAACAATATTTATTTATATATTTGTACAGATGAACACTTGTCCTGCATATGTATTGTTTGTATGAGTGTTGTCTCGTTGTGTGGACTGGAGGATGCTGTTTCGTTGGTGTACTTGTGCAATCAGATGACAATAAATTTGACTTGATCAAGAAGGCTGTTTCTGCCACTGTACTAGCCATCAATTTGACTAGAGTTGGCTCCCAATGCAACACTGTGTTCAGATCCTCTCGATGGGTGGGTGCTCTGCCCTTCCATTCTCTTTCCTTGTCATTTGTTGATTACAGACTGTCTGGTAGGCTTCTCAAAACTCCACACATGCAATTGACCATTCTTATCATCCACCTTCTGTAGTGTTCCCATTCCAAAATCTCATCTGAGTTACCTTTACCAGATCATGAGTGCACATTTTATTTGTCCTTCAGTCGATGCCATGCTCTTCACTTGGCCGTTGAACACCTGAAAAATAAAGTGAAGGATTTGGAAAGTGCTTCAGAAGAGTAATTTCCAAAATGTATTTATTATGCATGATTTTATATAATTATAGCTTTAAATATGTGACTAGTCTTTCATGGGCTTTAATTTCAATGCGCAAATTTGAAGCTTTCGAGGATCACTTAAGTAAGGTGTTGAAAAGAAGAGGTTGGAATTAATTTTGTGATACAGAGGCTCTAATCTTCTGATGCTCCTTTTGATGATTTTTCTGCTGAGAATGCAGGGTGAACTTGAAGAAAGCACCATCCACAGATCAAAAGCTTCGATAGTAAAATCTTAAATCAAAGGGCACCACGGGTTTGCGTAGCAGTTAATGCAACACTGTTACAGGCCGCACTGTTGTAAGGAGTTTGTACATTCTCCCTATGTCTGCATGTGTTTCCTCCCACCCTTCAAAACGTACCAGGGGTTGTAGGTCAATTGGGTGCAATTGGGCGACAAGGGTTCGTAGGCTGTAACTGTGCTGTAGGACTAACTTTAAAAATAGAATATTTGGAAACATGACACATTTGCATTATTACCCATCCTACAGTATCAAGTAATGCAAATTTTCATACTTGCATCATTAAATTCAGGACCTGTGTCAGGGAATGAATATAATTGATTTGTATAGACCTGAAACAGTTGCATATGCATTCTGATTTTGAAGCTGAAATTGGGAACTTCCTTAATAGATTAAAGTTTGCTGAAGTGTGGTATACAATTCTTATTTGAATGTTGTACCTATGATATTCAATCTCATGTTTAATTATCACTCCCCAATGTCTATTAGTGACACAGAAGATCATTTGGTCCATCAAGTCCATTCCTGCCCCATTCCTCCTCCTGCAGCATACACTTTGACACATGTAGCCATAACAACACTTTGAATCTTTTTTGCCATTAACCTGCACTAAGTTGTTTAAAGTTGCCATTTAATTCAACAGCATGTCTATTAGAATGAGAGAGGAATCGCGAATACCTGGTGATAATGGAGAGAATGTGCAAATTCTGCATGAGCCAAGGTCAGGGATGAAGCTGTTTCCCTGAAGCAGTCTGAAGATAGCATAAATTACTGGCCTTGATCTGAATGGAGATGTATCACAGGATTGCCAAACTCCTCTCCATCTCTCTGCATCTCCTTTACCTGTCCCTGTTTATCGATCTATTTCCCTTTCCTCTGTCCCTGCTCTCTACCATTCTCCCATTCATTTGTTCCAGTCTTCACATTTTTATTACTTCCTCATCTCCTTCCCACAATCTTACTTCTCTGGAGTACAAAACACTTTTCCAAATGCAGGCCATTGGAACTTGTCTGATTACACCTTTAAAAAAAAATGCATAAAATATTGTATCAAAGTCACACAAAAATCAAAAAGGGAGAAAAAAAATCACCAGGATGAGAGAAAATCCTGAACAAAAGCTTTAAATTCTACTGACAAATTCCTAAATTCCAGAGCCAGCAAACAAATTTTTCTTTAATTGTTGATTGCACTATTGCACCTTTCACTCCTTCATTGTCTTACTGGTATAACCTGCAAGGGTGATATAATTCAGTGCTCTGAATGTACAGCAGAAGTCCGAACTGCTTGGGGATTGGGTCATTCTGGATTCATGGGCAGTACTTTTAAAATTCAAATTTAAGGAAGCATAAAGAACAGACGAACAGGTACATTTTGATGGTTTATTCATTTGCAAATACAGCACGGTTCATTTATCAAAACAAACAGTTTTAAAGAAAAATGAAGTTAACACTTGACTAAAAAATGTAAACATTTTTTCACCAACAAAAAAAGAGGCATGTAATGTTTGAAATTATGCTTAAAAATTAATGCTGTAAAAGAAAAATATAGTATACAAATTAATTTCTTTTTGATAAGATTACGTGTATTAAATGTGGTTGCTGTTTGCCACTGTACATATGGGGCATTTATGCACACAAAAACCTGCTAAATTTTTTAAAGTTTGAGAGTTTTTTTAAAAGCCAATTTTCTCAGGTTGTCCAGATTTCTGGCATCTGGATTTTTGGACATTTCATGTAGATTGATCTATAAAGTTTTACAATGCCCTCCATAATATTTGGGACAAGGACACTTTTATTTTTCCTTTATTTGTCTCTCTGCTCCACAGTTTTAAATTTGTAATCAAATAATTCACACGTGGTTCACGTGCACATTTCAGATATTATTCATGAACAGAAATCTGTGAAACCAAATGTCCCAAACATTATGGTGCCCTGAAGGGGGGGGATCAAAAATTTGCACATAGTCAAATCAAAATGTAAACAAATAACCTTGAATAAAATCTGGAATGTGCACTTTAATCACATCTGAATTGTTTGTTTACAAATTTAAAAACCATGGAGCACATGGACATATAAAGGAATAAAAGTGCCTTTGCCCCAAACATTATGGAAAGCATAATGGGTGTTTCATATTTACTTAAGTAAAAGGAGACATTGCTCCTCTAACAAATAGGATGTCTAGTTGCTCTCCAAAGTAAGGCACTGGTGTGAACTCACTTGGATTATGGTGAGCAGTTTTGGGCTCCTCATTTAAAAAAGAATCTGCTGACGCTGGGGAGAGTTCAAAGGAGGTTCACGAGGATGATTCCGGGAATGAAGGGGTTATCATATGACGTACTAGTTGGAATTTAGGAGAATGAAACATTTTGAACGTTGAAAGGCATGGTCAGAGTTGGTGTGAGCGTCTAGGACAAGAGGGCACAATTAGAGATGTGGAGGAACTTCTTCAGCCAGAGTGTGGTAAATCTGTGGAATTTGTTGCCACAGGTGGCTGTGGAGGATAGACCATTGAGTGTATTTAAGGCAGAGATTGATGGGTCTTGATTAGCCAGAGCATCATTGGTTATGGGGAGAAGGCTGGGCAGTGGGGGCTGAGGGTGAAAATGGATTAACTCTCAATTAATTGGTGGGGCAGACTCGATGGGTTGAATAGCCTACTTCTGCTCTGATGTCTTACAGACATGGGCTCTCAGGTGTTCATTATTAGAGAAAGAAAGGAAAACAATTTCCATCTAAGAATATTTTCGTGGCTTTACTCTCAGAATCCCTTTAGCTGATTCTTGCTGCATAAATCATTGCTAGTTGTATGTGTAATTACTGAGTTACTTTAATACCAACACCATCCTTGGCCAAAGGGGATTTACTGTAGATTAAATGATATTCTAAATAACAGTTCCACTCAGCCAAATTACAATATAGAACGGAGGTAAGCAATGACAGCAAAATATTTGCAATGTTAGCTTCATTTTGACGGATGCTGAACCTTGGAAGATGTGGGGATTGATCACAGATTTGACTCTGTTTTGTTGTTGATTTAATTGCTGGTCTATTTTTTCTACTTTGGTGAGGTTTGCCATGGGATTTGTGTAGAGGGTGAGTGCAAAGTTTCAGTCACAGCCAGCCTTTATTTGTAAATCTGAGCCCGCAGGCTGTGTACTTGGTATTGTAATTGCGTTGGCCATTCATCATCACACTTAGCTTGTTTACCCATTAAAGCGCAGTTGCTACTCCGAGCATTCAGTTATTATTTGTGGTTAGCAGCATTGCATTTCCATAAACCTATCTTAACATAAATCAGTGCATTTTCAATCCCCCACATGACTGTGTCTAGTTTATCATGGCCCTTGCAGTCTTTTATTTATCCATATTCCATCCTGTCAGTCTTATAAACTTGCATCAGTGACATCATTATTAAAAATGCTGGTTTGCTGGTGATTTGAAGACGTCGTTGCTGACAATCTTTATAGCTACGTGCTATTTCATTTGTGCAGCATCTTGTAATGAGACAAAAATGTCCTGGGGCATATTAAATGAATGTCATCAAAGTATAGTAAAAATCCCAGTATATGGCACCTATGGGGATTGGTAGATGGCAGATAAGTAAATTTTCCAGTTGCTTGAGATTGAGTTTTGGTTGGATTAGCAAACTAACCACTACTGGGGGCCAATTTTAAACATTCATATTTTGTATGTATTTATTTTCCACAATTTATTTTGCGAGTTGCTTGAGGCTGCCGATTGCTTGAATTCCGCATGATGGGGATTTTACTATAATGACATCAAATCAGAAGGATTTAGACGGCTTGGAAGAGTGGGCTAAAAGGTGGCAGCTAAGTGTGAAGTGCTTCATTTTGGGAAGAATAATCAAAATAGGACATATGCAGTGGAGGGGTGGGCATTGAGGAATGCAGAGGAACAGAGAGATCTTGGAATAATGGTTCATCGTTCTTTTAAAGTGGAATCTCATGTGGATAGAGTGGTAAAGAAGGTTTTTGGTATGCTGGCCTTTATAAATCAAAGCATAGAATAGAGTTGGGAGGTGATGTTGAGACTATTCAAGGCATTGGTGAGGTCAAATTTGGAATACTATGTACAGTTCTAGTCCCCAAATTATAGGAAGGATATCAATAAGATCGAGAGGGTGCAGAGAAGATTTACTAAAATGTTACCTGGATTGCAGTATCTAGAACACAAAGAAAGATTGATTAGACTGGGTCTTTATTCATTGGAGCGTAGAAGGTTGAGGGGGGTATTTGATTGAGGTATCTAAAATTATAATGGGTTGGTGAGATTGGAATGAGGGGTCATAAGTTAAAGGTTAGGGGGCAAAGTTTAGAAGTAGCATGAGAGGGAGCTTCTTCACTGAGAGAGTGACGGCTGAGCGGAATGACCTTCCGGAAGAGGTGGTTGCACCAAGGTCAATTTTGTCATTTAAGAAAAGGTTGGATAAGTGCATGGATGTGAGGGGATTGGAGGGTTATAAGTGGGATTAGAGGAGATCACTTAAATCGGTACAGACTAGAGGGGCCGAGATGGCCAGTTTCTGTACTGTAATTATTATATGGTTATAAAATATTGGAGATGACCATAATTTGGGAAGAAAGATTAATGGGCATGAGGCCATGATCTTATTGGATAGTGAAGCTTTCAAGGGTCTGATTATGTTCCTTTTTCTGAAGTAGGCAATGTGAAAGGTCACAGAAGAAATTCCAGAGTTTGTGGCTCTGTCCCAGAAATGATCTCTATTAATGGTAGACTGCTTAAATTCAGAGACGAGTATGAGGCTAGAATTAAAAGGACGACAATGTATCTTGGAATTATAAAATAGAGGAAACTGCAGAGAAATTAAAATAATTTGAGGATAAAGAAGCGCTAAATGAGATGCTTGTGAATGAGTGCGGCTCCGTAACAATATGATTGGTGGATTAATGGGACCAAGGATAAGGTTTGGATAAATGTGGCAACATCCTGGATGATCTCCACTTTGTGGAGAATGGCATGGTATTCAAGAGTTCTTTGATTGGAGGGGGGGAGGGGGGGGAATAAGGGCCAGAAGTGATGAAGATTTCAGTCCCAGCTGAGTCAGGATAGAGTTGGGCAAGAGATCATAGGCCTAGAACAAGAGATGGGTGCACTTAATGATGGAATGGATATAAAGTCATTGTACATAGTTTAAAAAAAGGAATTGCTGTTCAGATTCTAATTGGGCTCAGTTTCCTCACTGTTCAGTTGGTAGAAAGTTCCACTCATCCAGTTTTAGATGTTGAACAAATGATTTGAAGGAGTAAAAGTACCTTAAGAGTTCAGGCAGGTTGTGTTGAAATAAATCTGCGTGCCAGATGTGGAAACTGAGGTTGTATATCTGGTTTGTATACAGCAAAATGCAGGTGAGAAATAGAAAGGGGCCAAAAATAGGTCTTTAGAAAGGGGCCAAGAATAGGTCTTTGCACTTTGCCTAGAGGAATGGGATGGGTGCAGGAACAAAGTCCTTTCTAGTGACTCTCACCAAAACTGAATTTGCAAGAGTAGGATCACATGAATGTGGTTGCACATAGCTGTTCAATGGTGGAGAAGCAATATTGTTAAATCTATTAAAGAGTGTGGATACGTTGAGAAGGAAGGTATGTCATGAATGAGTTCTGTCGTTTTGGCATTGTAGCTTGAATAGAAGTCTGATTCAAGGATTGAAGTAGGTTGTCCCAGGGGGAAAAAAACGGGATGGTGTGGGGAGAGCGGGGGGAGTGAACATTCGATAGACAGAGAAAGAAGTGAATACTATTTCTAAACTTCCAATTCTGATTCATCACTGACAACACCTTGGAGAAGTAAGTGAAGGATTTTATTGAGATGGCTATTTATGATATTGTATACAGGTGGCTGATTCTCTAGTTTCTTGTGATTCTAATGAGGAATTATGTTTGCTTTGGTTTTGTCTGCACCAAGAATTCAGAGTTTGGTGCTTGTAAAAAATCAGCTTTGAAAGAAAACTTCCCAGTATTTGGATTTGTAATATGATAGACATTGTAGAATAATGCATTTTCGTTCCACTTTGGCTGGATCGTATTTTCCTTGACTGGTGCATTGGGACATGAGTCTCTGAGGGCAAATGGCTGTGTTGGAGAGGCTTGTTAAGAATTGCCATGTTCTATCTGTGCTTTACCCTGCAATACATTTGCAGTTGATCGATCATGTTGAAAGTCTGCACAAATACTTGCTGATCTTTTGGTCATGCCTGAGTCCCCGCCATCTATTGCTTGGAGAGGTAAGAATCCTGTAAGACTGCACAGGTTGTTCATGAAGGACATCTACAAGAGGCAGTGTCTTAAGAAAGCATTCTCTATTATCAAGGACCCCCACCACCCAGGCCATGTCCTCTTCACTCTGTCACAATCAGGAAAAAGGCACAGGAGCCTGAAGATAGTACATAATGGCAGTGTGAATGAACAGTGAACCACAGGCACTACCTTACTCTATCCAATTTTCTTATTTTTTCAATGTAATTTATAGCAATATTTGGACAGTAGCGCTGCCACAAAACACATGTTGTGACATGTTCATGACAATAAATTCTGCTGCTTCTGGAAGCAGTTAACAGCCTGAATTTGCTCCTTGTGATCCCTGATGACCACACTTTCTCTGGATACATTGGGTTGGATGGGGTGGTGCTGAAAGTTGAATGACCATGCAACCAGCTTACCTGTTTTATAGATAGATTTGTTATAGACCTCATGAAAGGGTAATAGCTCACTGTAGGGTGTCGTCCTGTATCTCTGTATCTTGAACCAATCTCGGGTGTCATCTTCTTTGATCTCCTTGATGGTCGTTGACAGCTCACAGGCTTTTTAAATATTGGTCGATAAAGAGGGTTACAATGGTTTCACCTAGATTTTCATCACAAAGAAGAAAAAAAATAATAGTGCACTTATTTAAAAAGTAATTGAAATACCAATAAATAGTTTTTAAAAGCAATCAAAGCAAAGTAAAACAACACACGCTTGCCTGTGCATATTCTTCCACCTGTTAGCTTGATCTTTGGACATCTGCTATGGACAAAGGTGAGAAAGTTGGGGGAGAAACCCCTCCATGAGTGCTCCAGGCATACAACCCTTTCTCTGCCACATGGAATTCTGGGAGGGTAGGTCCGCCATTGCTTTTTCTCACTGCATTTACAAATTGTATGCAATAATGCTACTAACTTTCCTACACTGTATAAATTGTGCACTGTAGCGCTATTAACGTTCCCACACTGTTTAAAAATTGTCCACTATTGTTATTTATTGCTAGGTCTTTGCCACGGTCACTTATAAAGGTTTATACAGGTCGGGACAACAAGAACCGGGTCTGAAGGCTGTACCTAAAGCTTAATTATGTTACAATTAGGCATAATTAATTTTGTTCAAATATAAGATCATAATACATTGATCAGGATTTAAGGCAGGTCCACCATCCATTGATGTATCACGATGTCACCGGTAAAAGGAAGAATAGACCTAATCCCGGGGATGGTTCCTTGCAAATGTGAAAGCATTCAGTGTCCTGGTTAGGCAAGGTCAGGGCCAGAATGTATGTTTTGGGGAGAGGGGGCGTGTTGGTGGGGGGGGGCTCGTAAGTGGTTTGGGGGGGGGTGTTGACCAGGACCTACCTGTACTTAACACCATATGCCCCTCTGATGTGGGACACGGGGGCGCTCTTTTTATTGCGCCAGGCATCACTAGACGTAGGTGATACTTGACTCACGCTAGTGACACGACCAGGGGCGTGTGGAGAGTCACTAGCCTCCTTCAACATAGATGCTAGTGGCGCGGGAGGGAGTGAGGCAGGTCTGACGGCAAGGGATGACTGCAACCGTATTGGGAGGGGTGCTCAGCACCAATGCTTGTGGGTGCCCCCCCCCCTTGGTGCTGACCCTGCAGTTAGGAGTGGTCAAGTGTGAAAAGCCAAACCCTGATTCCTATTCCAGGACACTGAGCAGCCAATTTAGTGGGACATGTGTGAAAGGGACTTTTGCTACATAAAGAGCGCTGCGTGACTTGCTGAACTTCTCCAGCATTTTTGGGTAAACTACAATCGAGGCATTTGGAGAATATTTTGTTTACCTCCGTTAACCCCAGTTATGTCTTATATAATATTATCAACTTATATCAGCATCTCTGCTCAGCTCCAAAACCTCCATATCCCCCCCCCCATCAGAAAATGTACTTAAACAACATTTTATACTGCTGCATTATGACTTTCTGATTTTTACACTCAATGCCCCAACCGATGGAAGAAAGTACAGGTCGAAAATACCCAATTTATGAACTACTCATACTTACATACCGAGAAGCTGACCAGAAGTAGAATGCTGTGAACTTCCGGTTTGAGCATGGTTATGCTGTAGGATGCTCTCGCGTGACGCTGCCATTACCCAGCATCGCAAGAGAGTAGCGTAACGCATTTTGCGGGAACATTTGAAAGGGGTGGGAGGAAGAACGGGAGCGGGGGGAATGGGAGCAAAGGAGTCGGGGCTGGATTGGAAGGAGTGAAGATGCGGGAGGGCTGTGGATTCAGGGTTGGCAGCGCTGCCATCGCCCAGTGTCACGAGAAAGTAGTCATTTCTCCATCATCTCCTGTGAGTGTTGACTTTTAATCCGTACTGTATTATTACAAATATTATTATGTACTGTATTATATTAAGATATTTTAATGGATTGGGAAGTGTTTTACATGCATATAAAGGTAAAAAATATGCAATATATACTATCTACTAAGATAAACATTTGACTAACTGATGCTAAATAAGGAACATATGTACCTGTTCTGTATTGCATACAAATTTGAATTAAAGACCGACCAAGGAAACAGAACTCGTTTTTAACCCCAGGTCTGTCTGTATGCCATGTACTTTCTTTACCACCCTGTCTTCCATAGGGCTGCATAGTTGCATCCCAAAATCTTCCTGTACATCAATGTCCTAAGGATCCTGCCACTTACTGTAAACTCCCTTTACATTTGACATCTCCCAAAGTGCAAGTCCATCTACCCCTATCTCCAACTCATCTATCTCCTGCTGTGTCTTTTGACATCCAGATTTCAGATTCAATTTGCAGATTTATATATAAATGACATCAAATGAGATTTGTTTTCCTGCAGGTGTGGCAAAATTAACACTTATTGGTAGGGCAAACAAAAACTGTACTCAACGTACACATGGAAACAGATAAAGAAATGTAAACAAACTGTGCAATATAGAGCGAGAGAAAAAAATAAAGTGCAAAAGTAGAAGTCCTTAAATGAGTCCCTGATTGAGTTTGTTGTTGAAGAGTCTGATGGTGGAGGGGTAGCAGCTGTTCCTGAACCTGATGGTGCGAGTCTTGTAGCATTGATACCTCTTACCTGATGGTAGGAGTGAGCTGTATGAGGCCTTCAGACCCGGTTCAGTGAGCTGCATGATGTGGATCCTTGGCAGTGTTCCCTGTAGATGCTCTTGATGGTGGGGAGGGTTTTGCCTGTGAGGCCCTGACTGTGTCCACTACCTTTTACAGGCGGTGTCCCCATACCAGACCGAGATGCAGCACACTTTTCATCCCACATCTATAGAAATTTTCCAGGGTTTCTGATGTCATACCAAACTTCCACAAACTCATGAGGAGGTAGAGGCACTGATGTGCTTTCTTCATGATGCTATTAGTGGGTTGGGTCCAGGAAAGATCCTCCAAGATGGTGACTCCCAATAGCATACAATTGCTCACTCTCTCCACTCTGATCTCGCAATGTACACCTCCGGTTTTTCCTTGTTGAAGTCTACAATCAGCTCCTTGGTCTTGGTGACATTGAGTGCAAGGTACACCTTTCGGCCAAGTTTTCAATCTCCCTCCTGTATGCTGACTTATCATCCCTTTTGAGACAACCTGCTATGGTGGGATTGTCAGTGAATTTGTAGATGGTAATGTCATACCGAGCCACACAGTCAGAGGTGTATAGCTCATATAGCAGGGTCTAAGAATGCAGCCCTGTGGTGCTCCAGGACTGATGGAGATTATGGAGGAGATGTTCTTACCAGTCTTTGTTGATTGTGTACTGGAGGTGAGGAAATACAGGATCCAGTTAAACAGTGGGGTGTTGAGTCCCATTTCTTTCAGTTTCCTGATCAATTTTGAGGGGATGAGAGTTTTGAATGCCAAACTGTAATCCTTCTTCACTAACTTCAACCACTAATTTCTGTGTCATCAGCTCGCCCATATTTTTGTCCAAATTATTTTTCTACAACACAAACCACAGATGTCCCAGCACGGATCCCTGTGGAACATCAATGGTTGGTCTCAGAGCTTCCAGTCCAAGAAACTGTCAGATTGACAGTTCGGTATTGTAATCTCATATGTAACCTCTTCTTTTGTGCTTTGGCTTCTCATTGGGAAGCAATGGAGTTGGTGAACTTGCTCACATGATTTTAGGCTGCAGATCGTAGAATTTGTGACACGGAACACTTCAATTTCATCTGATAATCACAAAATACGAGCAATTCAACTTTTAAGAGAGTGATTATACATAATGTGGGAAAATCCAGGTTGTGAATGTGATTTAGCTACTGGAAGAAATGCAGCACAATCTGATTAATCTTGACAGCAGATCACAGGAAACTTAATGGAGTAGAGATTGGAGGGTGCAGAGATTGTGTCTTTAGTATGAATCTCTGCCAATTATATTGAAGATGTTTTGCAAAAGCAGGGATTTTATCAAAACATACAAGATTCTGAAGGGCATAACATACTGAATTATTTATTGATTTATAACATAACTGTATTTTAAAGCAGTTATGAAAAGGGATTGAGATTGTGAAGTAATTAAGGTGTTAAATTGGGGTGAAGTCAATTACATTAATATAAGGGAGAACTTGGCAGATTGGGAGCATCTACTTTCATGTACATCTGTAGCTGCATATGTGCAGAAGCATTCAGAGAAGAGATGGCAAGAGTTCAAGGCTAGCATGTCCCACTAAGCATAAAATCCAGTGCTTACAAATATAAGGAACTCCGGAAGCTGTGGGATATTGAGGATTGGACGGAGAGAAAAAGAAATCACGTGACAGGTTTGGGAACTCATCATACTCTTGACAGGCTTCCCCATCATGTGTTGGGAGTGTGCTTTAAAAAAGGAAATAGGATGGCAAAGTAAGGTCATGAGAAACCACTGGCAGACAGGTAAATCCAGAGGCATTCTCTAAGTATATTGGGGGGGGGGGGGATAACCAGGGAAAGTCTAAGCCTATAAGAGAGAAAAGCAGCAATGTGTATGGAGCCAGAAGCTATACAAAGCTATTAAATCATTTTCATCTGCATTCACTGAGGAAATAGTTGGAGAATTTGGTGATATTAATGATGATGTGCAGTAAGGGCAAACAATTAACCAGAGGAAAGGTTGGGTCCATGAGGGTCAACAGGGGCAATTACATTGAGGCAGTAGGTATGCATTGATCTAAATGAGTGCTTTACATTGGTACAATCCACAAAAGTGCTGGAAAAACTCAGGAGGTCTCACGGCATGCATAGAAAGTAAAATGCACCGTTCTCATTTACATTGGGATTTACAAAAGAAACGGAGTTTGTTGTTGAAGAATTTGGTGAAGTGGGAGGTGAAGTCTAATGCAGGTCTCCCTAACTAAAGGTGCCTTGACAGCCTTGAAGGTGGTTAGGTCCTCAAGACCAGATGGGATTTATCCCAGGCGACTGCAGAAGGCAAGATAAGTGATTGTTGGCTCTCTGAGATTTTCAAATCTTTGCTGGGTACGTGAGGTGTTGGATGACACCTGATTCCTCTTTTCCGGAATGACAGCAAGGAAAAGCCTGGTAAGCATAGACCAATGTGCCTAACATCTGTGGTTGGATCAGTGACGGAAATAAATTCTGAAAGAGAAGTGACGGAAAAAAATTCTGAAAGAGAAGACTAATGAACACATAAAAAGGCAGAGATTTATTGGAGATGGTGAACATAACTCTGTCAATGGCAGATTCTATCTTCCTATCACGATTGAACTTTGTGAAGAAGAAATGAGGTGCATCAATGAGGTCGATATGATTTATGTAGATTTAATAAATGATTACCAGCCCCCCCACATCTCCATCGGGCACACAAAACTCAAAACGGTCAACCAGTTTACCTATCTCGGCTGCACCATTTCATCAGATGCAAGGATCGACAAAGAGATAGACAACAGACTTGCCAAGGCAAATAGCGCCTTTGGAAGACTACACAAAAGAGTCTGGAAAAACAACCAACTGAAAAACCTCACAAAGATAAGCGTATACAGAGCCGTTGTCATACCCACACTCCTGTTCGGCTCCGAATCATGGGTCCTCTACCGGCACCACCTACGGCTCCTAGAACGCTTCCACCAGCGTTGTCTCCGCTCCATCCTCAACATCCATTGGAGCGCTTACATCCCTAACGTCGAAGTACTCGAGATGGCAGAGGTCGACAGCATCGAGTCCACGCTGCTGAAGATCCAGCTGCGCTGGATGGGTCACGTCTCCAGAATGGAGGACCATCGCCTTCCCAAGATCGTGTTATATGGCCAGCTCAAACCGTGCATCTTGGCGCCTCACAGTTTGGCAGGCAGCAACCTCCTTTGAAGAAGACCGCAGAGCCTACCTCACTGACAAAAGGCAAAGGAGGAAAAACCCAACACCCATCCCCAACCAACCAATTTTCCCCTGCAACCGCTGCAATCGTGTCTGCCTGTCCCGCATCGGACTTGTCAGCCACAAACGAGTCTGCAGCTGACGTGGACTTTTTACCCCCTCCATAAATCTTCGTCCGCGAAGCCAAGCCAAAGAAAAGAAAAAGTCTTTGTCAAGGTTTCACATAGACTGATTCAAATGTTTAGGGCCTGTGAGATCCAGGGCAAGTTGACAAACTGGATCCACATTGGTTTGGAAACAGAAGAAGATGGTAGAGGCTTTCTTTGCAATTAGATGCCTGTGACTAGTGGTGCCCTACATGGCTGGCGTTGGGACCCTTGCTGTTTGCAATATATATGGATGTTGAAGGGAAGATCAGTAAGTGTACAGATGATATGATGATTGGTGGAGTTGTCAGAGGTGTAGAAAGTAGTCCAGGGATGCAGAGAGATATGATAAGTTGGTGAAATGAATGGCAGATGGAGTCTAATCCAAGCAAATGTGGTCATGCATTTTGGGAGCATCAATGAAGCTCAGTCATACTTGATGAATTGCACTGTCATGGGAAAAATTGAAGAATCTGAGTACTCCTGAATTATAGACTTCAGGAAGAAAAATTCCCCCATCTCGCTAACTTTTCATTTCCTCCCCCCCCCCAACCAGTTGTTATTTACTCCCTCGACCTCTCTGTGCATCTTTCATAGCCCATCACTTCCCCCTTTCTATGTAATATCACCCATTTCTCTCTAGTCTTGATAAAGTCCAGATCTGAAACTTCGACACCATTTCTACCATGGATATTTTCTGACCTACTGAGTTCTTCCAGCTCAGATTCAAGCATCTGCAGCTGATGTGCTTTACTTGGATGCTGTCTGGTTGGAGCTCTTTAGTCTTGGGGAAAGAATTCATTTCCCTGAAGCTAAGGGAGGCCGAGGGGATGACCTGATGGAAATATATAAAATTATAAGCATAGGTGGGGTAGATGATCAGAATTGTTCCCCATTTTAGAAGGATGAAAACAAGAGGGTAACAGCTTCAGGTGAGAGAAAGGAGGTTTTTCTTTGCACAGAGAGTGGCTGATACCAGAGCTCGCTGTCAGAGTAAGTAGTGGAGTTGGATACAATCACTATGTTTAAGAGGCATTCAGATGGACACTTAAATTGTAAAGGGGTAGAAGAATACAGAACTAATGCAGGCAAATGGGAAAAATGTAGTTGGGTAAAAAGGCGAGGAGGGCTGGAAAACCTGTTTCTATGCTGTACGTCTGTGACTCCCAACAACCAATGGTAAATCAGCATATTTATCCGCTGTCTAACACATAGATGAATGCAGCATAATGTAATATCGATTTCATGCTTTATTGTAACAACACTGATTTTTCCTGAAGACAATCAAAAGGTTTTTGTTCCATGCAACTGAATACTCTGTTGACCAGTTACTCAGAGTGCTGCCTGTTGATTAAACCAAAGCTATTGGAAATTAAATTGGAACAGCACAGTTAGTGTAGCGGTTAATGCATTGCCTTTACAGCATCAGTATTTGGGACCGGGGTTTGAATCCCATGCTGTCTGTAAGGCGTTTTTATGTTCTCCCTTTGTCTGCATGGGTTTTCTCCGCGAACTCCAGTTTCCTTTCACCGTCTGGGGGGGTGTAGGTTAATTTGGTGTAAATTGAGTGGCACGGACTGGCCTGTTACCGTGCTGTATGTTTAAATTTAAATTTGAAATTTAATATATTTTACATCTTTCATATAATTACTGGCCTGTCATGGGAAAGTGGCATGCTGACTAAGGTACCTGCTTTCAGGGGAAGGAGAGAAAGAGACAGAGTGAGTTACTAGCCCCAACCTGAAAGATCCGATTTGCTCACTTCATATTGGGAGAATCCCAAGAAGTCTGGAAGCAGAATGACTTGAATGTGCACAGAGAATGATGGAACACAGCAGTAAAAAATCTCAGTGGCTACAGGAATAAAAACATCACGCTAAATAAATGAAATCTAGTTTCAAAAAGATGAATTGATTCAACTGTGGCTCATGGGAAGAAGCTGGGCTAACTATTACCGTATTTGTCAAATCTGGAAATGTGGTATTCATACTTCGTTCAATACAGCAGTCATAACTTTATTTCATTGCAGGTAAAGTGGCAGAGCAATTCTCTGTGTAAAAATATTACCCCTGATATCTCCCTAAACTTCCCTCCCTTCACTTTGTACATATGTCCTCTGGTGTTTGCTATTCCTACCCTGGGAAAAAGACGCTGGCTGTCCATCTTATCATAATCTTGTAGACCTCTATTGTCTCCTCTAATCCTTCTATGTTCCAAAGAGAAAAGTCCCAGCTCTGCTAACCTTGCCTCACAGGAATTATTTTCCAATCCAGTACATCCCCCTTTCTTTACCTCAATTTTCTCAAGCACATAAGCTTGTCCTCATGTTGACCAAGGACACTCTCTCTGGTGAACACTGAAGCAAAGTTTTCATTTAGGACCTCCCCTGCCTCCAGACACATGTTGCCTCCTTTATCCTTAAGCGGCCCAACCTTCAGTCTCATCATCCTCCTTCATGTATACATGGAATACCTTGGGGTTTTCCTTAATACTTCTTACCAAAGCCTTTTCGTGCCTGCCCCTCTAGCTCTCCTAAGTCCTTTTTTTAAATTTCTTCCTGATTACCATATATTGTAATTCTCATGAGCATGTCCTGTTTTTTTTGCTTCCTAAACATATGTTTGCTTCCTTTCTTTCTCTTAACTGGTGGCCTCATCTCTTTTATAAATCATGGTTCCCTTATCCCTGGCTCAGTAGGACCTATCCAGAACTCCGTGCAAGTGATCTGTAAACATCCTCCACATTGCTTTTCCCTGAGAACATCTGATCCCAATTTACTTTTCCTAGTTCCTACCGAATCCCATTGTAATTGGTCCTCCCCCACCTTGCTATTTGGTCTATTCCTATCTTTGTCCATAGCTATGCTAAAGGTCAGGGTTTTGTGGTCATTATCATTGGAATGTTCTGCCACTGAGAGGTCTGTCAGCTGACCAGGTTCTAGATCCAGTATGGCCTCTCCTCTAGTCAACGTGTCCACATACAGTGCCATTCTTGGACACCTGACAAATTCTGGCCCATCTCTCCCTCTTACAGTAAAGAGGTGCTAGTCAGTATTTGGGAAAGTGAACAACAACAACCTTATTATTTCTGCACCCTTCCAAAATCTGCTAGTTATCTGCTCTTAAGTGTCCCAAGGGTTACATGGGGGCCCATGTATTATTCTAAATACAGTGATCACTCTCTTCTTGTTTCCAACTTCTACCCACACTGACTCAATAGAAAATCTCTTCACAATGTCCTCCCTTTCTTCAGCTGTAATACTATCCCTGATTAGTAATGCTACTCCTCCCCTCTTTTGGCTCCCATCTTATTCCTTTTAAAACATTTAAATCCTGGTATCTTCATCAGACAATCCAGTCCTTGCATCAGTCAAGTCTCTGTAATGGTCACAAGATCATTATTGCACATACTGATCCATGCTCTAAGTTCATTTCCATCACTCCTATACTTCTTGCATTAAAATAAACACATTTCAATCCCTCCAACTGACTACTTTTATGCTCCTTCAACTGTCTGTCCTTCCTCACAAACTCACTGCTCTATTCTCTGCCCTCTCATTCTGGTTCCTATCCTCTTGCCAAACTTATTTAAACCCTCGCCAACAACTCCAGCAAACTGCTCACCAGGATATTATTCTACTCCAGTTCAGGTGTAACCCATCCTTTTTGTACCTTCCCCATAAGAGATCCCAATGATCCACAAATCTGAACCCCTGTCCCCTGCACCAACTCTTCAGCCACACATTCATTTGCCATAACTTCCAATTCCTGCCCTTATTGTCACATGACACAGCAATCCAGAGATGACCACCCTTGATGTTCTGCTTTTTAGCTTCCTTCCAAACTCCCTGTATTCATTCTTTAGGGCCACATCCCTTACGCTATCTGTATCATTAGTACCAACTTGGACTATGATATCTGGCTGCTCTCCCTTCATTTTGAGGATGCTGTGGACTTGATCTGAGACATCCCTGACCCTGGCACCTAGGAGGAAATACACCATCTGGGAGACACAATCTCGTTCACAGAACCCCCTCACTATAGAATCCTTAATCCTATAGCCGCCTCCTCCTTTTCCATCTGAGCTGAAGAGCCAGCCTGTGTCCTAGAGACCTGACTTGCTCTGGCAGATTGCCCCCACCTTCCCCAACATTATCCAAAACAGTATACTTATTGTTGAAGGTAACAGCTACAGGAGTGGTCTGCATGACTACCTATTCCCTTCCTTTCCCTCTCATAAGAGACACCCAGATACCTGCCTCTTGGGCATGACCATCTCCTTCTAGCTTCTATCTATCACCATCTTTCCACCCCCCCCCCCCCCGAATGATCCAGAGTTCATCCACTTCCAGTTCCCAAACACAGTCAGTAAGGAGCTGGATGCACCTCTTGCAGGTGTAGACATCAGGGACACGTTTGGTATCCCAGATTTTGCCCATCCTGCAATTGAAGCATACCACTCCCCTAGCTGCCATCTCCACTAAATACACTGGATTAGTATGCAAAGGTCTTACAAACAAGCCTGTATGCAAAGCCTGTCCTCAGCCTCTCGAGCCAAAGCCTCTAACTCACCACTCCAACATTGGGCCACTCACACACGAGCTGCTCCACTTCAACTTCCTCTCTTTTTATTCGCTATATCACAGACAGCAACCATTCGCTGAGGTTCTCATGAAGCACCCCTGAAACAAAGCACAGCTCCTGACACCAGTCAAAATTAGAAGATGCAGGGCCCCTGGCAAATATATTTAACATATCTTTAGCCATGGGTGAGGTTCCAGAGAATTGGAGGGTAGCTTCATGATATTCTGTTGCTTCAAAAAGGCTCTGAAAATAATTCAGGAAATTGTATGTCGTTGAGCCTATATGAGTAAATTATTGGAAAGAGTTCTAAGAGATCGGATATATCGGATGGACTGGGACGGATTTGGGATAGGCAATGTGGCTTTGTGTGTGGTTGGTCAGTTTAACCAAACATACTGAAACTTTCGAAGCAGTTACCAGGAAGGTTGATGAAGGATAGGCCGCAGCTGTTATAAGAACATAAGAAATGGGAGCAGGAGTCGGCCATCCGTCCTGTCGAGCCTGCTACGCCATTCAGTAAGATCATGGCTGATCTAATCATTGTCTTAACTCCACTCACCTGCCTTTTGCCCATATCCCTTAATTCCATTTTTATGTAAAAATCTATCTAATTGAACCTAAAATAAGTACCCTCAACTCTTTCTTGGGCAGAGAATTCCACAGATTCACTACTCTCTGGGGGAAAAAAAACTCTTTTTCCTCATCTCCATCTTGTATATACTCCCCTGAATCTTGAGGCTGTGTCCCCTAGTTCTGGACTCACTTACCAGTGAAAACAATTGTCCTGCCTCTATCTTATTTATCCCTTTCATAATTGTATATGTTTCTATAAGATCTCTCATTCTTATGAATTTGAGTGAGTACAATCCCAGGCAATTTAGTCTCTCCTCGTAGGTCAACCCTCTCATCTCTGAGGTCCACCTGGTGTACCTCCTTTGGACTGCCTCCAAGCCCAGTCTATCCTTCCTCAAGTATGGAGACCTGAATTGCACACATGGCCTCATCAGGACCTTGTACAGTTGCATCATGACCTCCCTGCTCTTGAATTCAATTCCTCTAGTGATGAAGGCCTTCTTAATAACCTGTTGTACCTGCAACCCAACTTTTTGCGATTCATGCACAAGCACGCCAAAGTCCTTCTGCGCTACAGCAGGCTGCAATTTTTCACCATTTAAATAATAATCTGCTCTTCTATTTTTCCTACCAAAGTGGATGACCTCGCATTTACTAACATTGAACTCCATCTGTGAGATCTTTGCCCACTCACCTAACTTAACTATATCCTTTTGCAGCCTCTCCACATCCTCTGTACAATTTGCTTTTCCACTCAGTTTAGTATCATCCGCAAACTTGGCTACACGACACTCTGTTCCCTCTCCCAAATCATCAGTGTAAATGATGAACAGCTGCGGGCCCAGCACCGACCCCTGTGGCACCCCACTTCCCACTGTCAGCCAGTCAGAAAAATACCCATTTTTCCCAACTCTCTGCCTTCTGTTCTCAACCCATGCCAATATACATTCCCCGACTCCATTCATCTGTACCTTATTGATGTCTCTTGTGCGGCACCTTATCAGACACCTTCTGGAAATCAAAATATAAACATCAACCTGTTCCCATCTATCTACCACACCTATTATATCCTCAAATAACTCCATCAAGTTTGTCAAACAAGACCTGCTCTTTCTGAATCCATGCTGCATCTGCCTGATGGAACCCTTTTGTTCTAAATGTTTTGCCATTTCACCTTAATGACAGTTTCAAGCATTTTCCCAACTACGTTAAGCTAACGGGCTGATAGTGACCTGTCTTCTGCCAACATCCCTTTTTAAAAAGTGGCATGACATTTGCTGTCTTCCCATCTGCCAGGACCTACCCAGAATCCAGAGAATTTTGGTATAACATTTGACTATAACTCCCGCCAGTTCCCTCAGTACCCTGGATGCATCCCATCAGGACCAGGGGATTTGTCTGCTTTCAGTCCTATTAGTTTACTCTTCACTATCTCTTTTGTAGCAATTATTTTATCGGGGCCCTCATCTCCCTTCTCATCCCTAACACTACTTTTTGGCGTCCTGGACCTGTCCGGCTATGGCAGAATTTTAGTGTGCAACATGTATGACAATAAACTCATTATTGTTAATAACAGACTATTTGAAATCAGATGCACACTGTTGCTTAGGTAATGGGCAGGTGGGTGACAATATCTGAAGGTTTTAAGGCAGCATGCCTTTCATTTCCCCAATGTATCGTTCCTTCGAGTCCCCCAATCAGAGGTGTGAACATTCATATCAAAAATCTTGTATGTACAGATGGTATTGTCCCAAATATAGACTGGAGAACCTTCCAGAAAGGCTGGGACACAGTATATGCATCTGGAACCTGTGCACTGCAACTCTTTCTGCAATATACCAGGACTACATTTTGAATTCTGGGGGTACCCTGACTTAAAAATGACAAGAATCTCAAGATTGTTCATTGCAGTACAACAGTGCAGCTTGGGTATATAAGTTTCTTGTGCAAATGTGTGCAAGTCCATTGGAAATCCATGGCAGAAGTCCATTTATCCTTTATTGCAATAATTAAATGTAGCATTTGAAGATTGGATTGGAAAATGAATATATTCAGGAGAAACAAAGTCAATTCATGATCTGTTGCAAGCACCTCTTTCAGTGAGTCCTGAAGGTCCAGAATACTCTGCATCAGAACATTGAAGAAGTAAGATCACGCATCGTGTTTAAAGAGGTGGGCATGATATTGTTCAGGCCATAATTTTTGTGAAGTTTAAGTAGAAAGATAAGTATGAAAGTAGTATTTCATTTTCTATATAATGATTGCAGTGAGGCAAATAATGTATGTGGTCTGGACCATACTGATTATTTCTGTGGTGTCACATGCAGGGATTTGGTAGTTACTGTTGAGAAAACAGAGTTCCAGATTTTATTATTCATATTATTAATTCACGAAAGAGCAATTCATTATGTAATGTTCATTGCACATAGGTGTAAGTATACCACAGCTTATTCAAGCTTAACAATACATACATGCTTGGCTCACAATTTTAATAAACCTTCTCAGATAATTTAGATAATCTCAATTCAAGACAGTAGGAATAAAACTGTCAATCTAAGGAAATAGGACTAAAAGAAAAGGAAGAACAGAAGCATCGTTTCACCACTGCAGCTTCATAGGTTCAGAATTTGCAGCTATCACTTTATTTTCTCTTCTCCCAGTAGTAGCAGACGTGTTAAAGGGTAATCAAATAATGGCAGTTCCTTAACTTTGCAATATCTTAGAATTTCACATTTCAGTTAAACCAGAGCACTGCCAAGAGGAGCAGTGGAGAATATTGCTTTCTTTCTTTTCTAAAATATTTTTATTGAGTTTATTTTTAAAAAAAATACACATGTATTTCATAAGCTCATAAGTTTCATAAGTTCATAAGTTCATATTTCATAAGTTCATAAGCTGGAATATAAGAAAAGACAGATAATTTGTGCAGAATAAAACCTTGATCGTACATAGTGCAAATTGTGTGCACCCTTCTATCATAATATTAAAGAAAACAAAAAAGCAAAAAGAAAAAGACCACCCCTCCCCACCCTATTAATCAAACCCCTCCCTCTAAACAAGGCAAACTTGAATATCTAATATACATAGGAAATGAAGGAGGATATTTGGAAACCAGACAACACTGTTCAGGAGCCTATTGCTAAATGACTGTAGTGTAGTGCACAAGGAAACAGTAAACCATTATTATTTCCAGAAGTGACAATTGAGGATGCCCTGGGTAGAACACCAAGATAGGAAAAAAAGTTGCTTTGATTTCAGATGTTAAAACCTGGTGTTTACAACTGAGAGGATAATGTTTAATTTTTAAATTTTAATTTAGACATACAGCATGGTAGCAGGCCATTTCAGCCCACAGGTCCATGCCGCCAGATTTACACCCAATTAACCTCCACGGTACGTTTTTAATGGTGGGAGGAAACTGGAGCCCTTGGGGAAAATCCATAAGGAACAGGGAGAACTTGCAAATTCCTTAGAGACCGCGCGGGATTCAAACCCCTGTCCCAATCACTGGAGCTGTAAAGGTGTTGCATTAACCGCTAGGTCAACTGTACAGCCTTTCTATTATTCAACAACTCATTACAAAAACGTCCAGTTTTTTTTTCTCCTTTTATCTTCCCTTTCTGTTTTTGGGGAGTTACCTTTTTTTTTACTGCAAGAGTATTAATGGGGGCAGGGTGTGAACGTTGCCTGCAAGGCCTTTGAGAAGGTCCCTCCCCACACGGTATACTAATTTGGAGGGTTAGCTCACACAGGATCCAGGATGAGCTGGCCAATGGATTCAAAATGGTTTTGTGGAAGAAATCAAGAGTGTCATAGTGGAAGGATGTTTGTCAGATTGATGCTGTGGTTTATAATTTATCAGAGATTGGGATGATAACGGTTTGGATGACACCATAATTGGACAATTTTTGGACAAGAATTGCAATTGGTAAAAGAAAATCAACAGGATTTTCATAGTAGATGGCAGGGCTCTGGGGAGTGTTGTAGAACAAAGTGATTTATGGATACAAAATATATGTGTGCCACACTTGCCCTCATCAGTCAAGACATTGAGTACAAGAGTTGGGCTGTCATGTTACAGGTCAACAAGGCATTTGTGGGGCCACATTTGGAATATTGAGTGTTGTCCAATTAGAGGGAGAATATCATTAAGCTGGAAAGGGTGCAGAAAAGGTTCACAAGTATGTTACTACGACTGAAATGTTTGATTTATAAGGAAGGGTTGGATACACTAGGACTTTTTTTTCCCTCCAGTGTCGGAGGCTAAAGGGCATAGATAAGGTGAAAAGTCACCGTCTTCTTTTCAAGGTAGAGGAGAGTCCAAAAATAAGAGGTATAGGCTTAAAATGAAAGAGGAAAAAGTTGAATGATGCTGAGGAAAACCTTTTTTTACACACAGAGTGGTAGGCACGTGGAACAAGCTGCCGTATGTTGCTGTGGAGCCCAGTACCATTCAAAAGCTCTTTAGAGGGGCACTCAGATAGGAATGTTTGAGGGATATGGGCCAAACATAGGAAATCAGTCAAGCTTTGGTGGACAACGTGGTTGGCATGAATGAGTTGTGCGCCGAAGGATCTTTGTCTGAGCTGTTATGTAGGGTCTTTGTGCTGTTTACCCCAAGTCAAGGCTACTGATTGGATCATCATTAACAGAATATCATTCTCAGAAAACATTTTTTGTTATAATTACAGATTATGTATTTTTAAATGTATATAAGACTTGGCTGAGACGCAAGCTATAATTCACGAGTATTTGATTCTCTATTTTCCTTTAAATTTTAAACCAGTTACTATTTAAATATTTAATAATTCATCTTGCAGTTCTTTTCATATTTTCGTCAAGACGGCATAAAATGTTGCGAGGAAAAATTCCATACATTTTTAATTACTTCTGGCTGTTTTCCCAAAGGCAGTGGATCACGGCTGGTAATTCCTTAAAATTTTCACTGAGCCTTTATGATGAAAAATGAAAATGTGTTACTTGCAGCACAAATTGATGTGCATATTTCTCTAATTCTTTAAGTGTAATTGAAAGGTTGTTAATAAGTCAGGGATGTTATGGAAACCTCTCTCCAAATGCCTTTAATAACACGGTTCTTGAAGAGTTTGATTATCTGATGTGAACCCATCACTGTTGGTTGCACTTATTTTGTTTCTACTGCATACAAATTTTGCAAAGATGAACTACTGCAATTAATGTTACAAATCCATAAATCATTTTTCACCAGTTCAGCCCACCTTTCCTCATCTAGATCTATCAGAATAATGTCCATTTTGGTTTGAATAGATAGAGAGAAGAGCGTCAGCATCAAAGAAGGAGTGAGGGAACAGAGAGAACAAGCCTATCTTGAATTGAAGAGGAGGAAATAATATCGAAGAACAATCCCCACATTGAGCAACATCGGTGGAAGCGGGGAGAGGGGGGGTGGAATTGTTGCTTTAGGTCAAAAACCCTTCACTGAGACACCCCTTGATGGTGTTCGACCCCTTCTGAGTTCCTCCAGCAGATGTTTTTTTCTGCTCCAGATTCCAGCATCTGCTGCCTCTTGGAAATAAATGCTAGTTTGATTAAAGTAATAAGGTAAAGAAGGAGATTGGATCAACCTATACCATTGGGCAGGGGAATGTTGAAACGTACAGCACAATTTCAGAAAAAAATTTAGAAGTGACTTTTTTTTTCCAGAATAACAAGGTTTCTGAAGCCACAGTGAAAAGAATGGTGAATTCTGAATGGAATCTGGCAAATATCTTGCAGCAAGGTTTTGGATTTTTAATGTTCTGGGAGAACTTGAAGCTGCTATCCACCATCTGAATCTAGCTTCCCTTTGAAATGAAAAAAATGTTCTGATAGGATCAGGGAAATATACTCGCAGTGTAGAACCCAAAAGTGAACTGGGCGAGAAGACACATTCTACCGCTGTTATTTCTTTACATGATTGATCAGATTTAGAATTGAGCATCAGTGTCTAGTCTTAAATATCTGGAATTATCTTCAACATAATTCTTTTGACAATCTTCTGCTATTCAAGGAATTAAATCTTAAAGTGCCATATCTTTGGACATATTTGTGTTTCACGCCCACTGAAATACCAGTGTGTTCCAATGATGGGTCTCCATCACATTTTAAGTCGTTTTTAAACATTTTGACCTTGTCAGCTTTTGTGAATCTGTTAATCAGCTTTTGCAGTGTAATTGAGCTGAACTAGATCCCAGTGGGAGGTTACACTTAGACATCAGCTTGTATTTAGTAGGTTAGACTGTCACCAATTTCTTCGGGACTCTATATTTAAATAGAAAACACAGCTCGGGAGATCGTTTCGATGAGTTTATTGACAAGGTTAACCTTGGAGAGTCCACAACAGAGAACAAGCTTTTATAACCCAAAACAAACAAATCTTTAATCAGTTGCTACAGGATATGTACTCCCTCTCACACAATACAGTTACAAGACAGATTGAAAAGCATCCTTATCACATTCCAACAACTTCGTGTGAGTTACTCCCTCACCCTCTTCTGTCTTGGCGTCTACTTGATTAAAGTCATGTTCCCTTCCACAGTTCTCTCCTTGTAGATCAAAGGAGCATCCTCTTTCTCCTGGCGATTGGATATGGCCTCTTGATACACTCGCCGCAGTACCCTTTTTATTGTCTCATTAACTTGTCCTGCGAGTGTGCGCACTCTAACCCACATGCAAATGATCACCATGAATAAGGCCACTAGGGCCACGAACATAATCACAACAGGGTGCTATGCAAGGTGTAGAGTGGACGAGGTTCTGGGTGACCATCCCTTAAAAATGCCCCACCAGTGATGGACACTAAGTTGCGTGACCTGGTCGGCTATTCGCACCAGTTGTCCTTCCTTCTAAGTCAGGTCAACCTTAGCTTGGCTTAAGGTGCGCCCGAGCTTCTGGAGCATTACGGTGATTTGCTCATTTTCTTTTAGCAACTGCTGCAACTGAGCTATAATTCACCGTCGGCCCGAGAAAGGGGTTGAGATGGGCAGTTCTGTCTTCACTAACCTGTGTCATAGAACCTAGGTGAAAAAGATGATTCTCCCTTGGGATATGGATTCTGTAGACCTTTTCTAAACAACCATGAACAGGGGGAGAGGGTGTCTTTTGGCCGTTCACTATTATCTCCGAATACCTGTACATACATACTTCATGGGAACGCACCTCCACTACAACGGTCCAGTTTACGGCCACCAGCAGCCAAATGCACGTGCCCGCTGTATGTCTCATAGTGCACAGGTCATACAGAGCAGAATGTAGTGGACATAGCATCCCATCAGACCATTGGGCACAAGACTGTTCAGTGTGTGTGTGACCTCCTCATCAACCAAGGTTCCTCGGAAATCGGCTCCCAGAATTGGGCTCCGAACAGTTGGGGGATTGGCACGAACTGGCACCAGGTGGATGCGTTCTGTCCCTTCACATTGCATCCCCTATGGTCACTGCGTGTATACTGTGGGTCTGAGGGGAGCCAATACTGCGTCAGGTTAAACATAACTTTCCAAGTTGCCGTATGGTGAGACAATACCCATAGTAACTGAATCAAGATCTCTGAGAGCACACATCCAGTATAGTTGTGCACCACCCTGGTTTACCCAAAGACATTTCCTATCTCAGCTATCAGTCGTATGGTATGGGTCCATGTTCGCATTTGGGCCCAATATTCCAATTCTATCTCCTCCTGCACCGTGTTTCCCATGCATTTCTGATTCTGATTCCTTCCCTATCTTATTCCCTATCTCAATATCTGCAGCATTCAATATTTCCATTCCAGTCCCTAAGCCTCCCAGGACTCCTTCTACTAGTCTCTGTTTACCACAACGTTTAGCCACCTTTAGTCCAGGGTAGACATTCTGGCAGGCACTAGTATTGTCTGAGGCATCATACCGTATATGGAGGGTGAGGTTTATAAGTGGGGAGGACTGCAGCACCTTCTGGCAAGTCTCCAAGAGGCGATTTAATTGTCCGCCCTGGGTATCTATGGGCGTGGGGAGTGTTGGTGTGTCTGCAGGGGGGCTAGCGGCTGTCCTTGTGTATAGGGAGTTTATTGTTACTGCTTAGGGCCCACCGTTGTTAGTACTGGGGCTAAGTTCTCATCCTCTCGGTAAAAAGCATAAGCATAATTCACATCGAGTGCTCCCTTTTTGCATTCCCCAATTCATCGGAATAGGTTGGGGAAAACATTTCCCCCTCACCATGCTTTGTACCAGTAGGGATCTGCTCGCTGTTGATGCCACCATTCATTCAGCTCCGGGGGGCTCGGGGGTCTAAAGGTCATTGTAAGGTTCCCGGTTTTGTATTGGAGAGGTCTTATTGTTAGTTCTGGTGACCCCCCGCACCCCAGGAACCCTGACTGATCCCCATTTCATATGATTCTACAATATATAGTGAAGTTGTCCCAGCATCCCTTAGCATTGGGGTTCTCCTCGGGAAAGATCTCGACTGTATCCTCTGTGGTTACTTCCATCAATTCCCCCATTATCATCCCCAGTATCTTGATTGTTGTCCATGCAAGTATCGCCTTTGTCTGTATCACCCTCCCGGAATGGCTTACACCGGGTTGCGTGGATCTAGCCGTCCAGTGCATCTAACTTTAAGGCGGTTCTTGTGACTAGGAGGATTTAGTAGGGTCCTTTCCACCTAGAGGAGAAAGGAACAGTCATGAGCGCTTTCACCATTACCTGATCTCCCGGTCAAAATGGGTGGGTGTTTTCCTCCAGCCATGGTCCCTGGGCAGCTTTCATCTTATCATACATTCAAAGGGCAGCCTCACACAACCCTTGGGCATATGCTAGGATGCTTTCCTGTATCCAAACCTTGGTAACCTCTTCCGGCATCGTAGGGGGTCTTATTCCTGTGCTCATAGGGCGCCCCATCAGAACCTCGTGTGGTGTCCATTTTGTATTCCAATTTGCCTGATTGCGTAGGGCATATAATACTATAGGCAAGGCTTCTGGCCAGGAGAGTCCTGTCTCGCTACGTGTTCTTTCCAATCCCCTTTTTACTGTCTCTCCACCATACCAGAAGATTGAGGCTGATATGGTATGTGGAATTTCCAATCTATGCCCATTATTTCGCTTACTGCAGTCACTATCTTTCCCATGAAATGGGAGCCTTGATCGCTATTTATTCCCCGCGGGATCCCAGACCAGGGAATCAATGATTTCATCAGAATCTTAGCTACTGTCCGAGCGTCATCCCTTTTTGTCAGGTACGCTTCTATCCATCGTGTGAACGTATCAACGATCACTAATAGATATTTAAACCCTCTGCAAGCTGGCATGTGGGCAAAGTCAATCTGCAAATTCTCGAAAGGGGCGTGAGCAGGGGGAAGTTTATCAAATTTGGCAGGCGAGTGCCCCCGATTGTTTTGCTAACAGATCAGACAGTTTTTCACCTGGCCGTTCTATGTTGGTAGAGATTCCAGATGCAAACCAAATTTGCTTTATGTTATGTAGCATTCCTGCCTTTCCCAAATGGGCTTGTCCGTGTGCTAACTGCACTATAGGACACACCACTCGACCATCGTTGCTTTTTCATATGCCTTTGACCATCTGGCATCCGTGGGTTTCCCACGTTCTCCGTTCTTGCGTAGAAACACCTTCCTGTGCAGTTTTCAATTCTAATTCCTGTATCATTTGGTATTGCTTGGGAGTGTTGACCTCCCGCTTGAGGGTCATGGGTAACATGGGGTTCTGTTGGCTGGTGACTAGTTTGGCCGTCATGTCGGCCAGCTCATTTCCCCTTGACACCGGGAGTTGGATGGCTTCGAATAGTCCCTCTATCATTTCCGCATGTCTTATTCCCTTCCCACTGGCTGTAATGAACCCTATGTTTTTCCATATCTGGCAAAAATTGTGAGTCACCCCAAAAGCGTACTGAGAATCAGTATAGATATTTGCTCTTTTTCCATCTGCCAATACACACGTTCTAGTTAAGGCGAAAAGTTCCGCTATTTGTGCGGTGGTGCCTTCTGGTAGGGCATATGCTTCAATATTTTAGTCATCATTCACTACGGCGTACCCCACAAATAGCACCTCGTCCCGGGGCCAGAGGAAGACCCATTAATGTATAAGGTGATATCTGC
Source organism: Narcine bancroftii (assembly GCF_036971445.1). Lineage (NCBI taxonomy): Eukaryota > Metazoa > Chordata > Chondrichthyes > Torpediniformes > Narcinidae > Narcine > Narcine bancroftii. The sequence continues at coordinate 26,944,901 of NC_091481.1, forward strand.
TTCTATTGGGTCAGTCTTTAGGTCAGGTCTTGCTTGCTGGTCACAAGCTCGGCCAGCGCCATGCAGTCGTGTCCTTCATGGTCTTTCTCTTCTGTTTCTTTCAGGCAATAGGTGGGCAGGGTTGTAAGACCCCAATCTTTTGTAAGTGTAATTGGGTCAGGATAACATTACCACCTCATATCCTGTCCTTCGGGCTGTGGTGAAATGCTGTGTCAATGTTGAGTTGAGCAGCAGTGGTACGGCATGATCCGTGACCATCGTGCATGGCCGATCCTGCACCAGCGATACCGATTTTTCTACTATCTCTGCCGTGGCAGCCACCACCCGCAGACACGGGGACATCCCTATTACTGTTAACGGGAATTTGATGGAGTAGTAGGCTACAGGCCTCTTCCCTCCTCCGTGCTGTTGCACCAGCACTCCACAAGCAAATTCATTCTTCTCCGCTACGTATAGCTTGAAGGGTTTCTCATAATTAGGGAGGCCCAGAGCAGGGGCTTGAGTCAGAGCCTGTTTAAGATTCAGAAAGGCTTGCTCTCTTTCCTTCGTCCACTGCACTTCTTCCGGTTCTCTCTTCACAGGAGCTGCGTCCATTTCTCGATATTCATGAATCCACTGTCTGCAGTATTCCAGCATGCCCAGGAAAGCCAGGATTCCCTTTTTTGTGGTTGGTTTGCTTATCTGGCATAAAGCTGCTATCCTTTCTGGGCCCACTCTTCACTCTCCCTCCTGTAAAATATATCCCAAATATTTTACTTCCTTCTGACAGAATTACATTTTCTGCATGGAGACACGGTGGCCTCGAGGCGAGGAATTGTAGCAAACCGATGGTATCTTCAATGCATGCAGCATCATCGGGGGAGGCTACTAGCAAGTCGTCCGCATATTGCAAAAGCGTCGAACCCCTGGGCAGTGGGAGCTCTCTCAGGTCTCTTCGCACAGGTCAAAATGACAGAGAAAGTTGTGGCGGTGGCAGGTATGGCGCACAGGATGGTGTTGGTGTCTGGGACCACTGGTCCGGTTGGCACCACAATGTCGTTTATGGACCTGAGGTCCTCGACAAACCTCCAGACGTTCTTGTCCTTTTTTGGTATGAGCAAGATCGGCATATTGCAGGTGCTTTGTGTTGTTCCAAGTCCTGTATGATGCCTCAAACACCTTCAACAGCGGGCGGAGAAAGTCGATATTATTTTACTGCTGGCAGGGGTGCTCTCTCCCTCACTGTAACCTTATGAGGCGAAGCAGTATGTACAAACCCCACATGCGTATTTGACTGTGCCCACACTTCCATGGAGACCTGCGCTAGAGCAGCCGGCCATTTATAGTGGATTAAATCTGGCAGACAGGTTTGGCGGAAGGACGCCAGCACTATTTTCCTTCCCAGCCAAATGCTACCAGTGTCAGGGGAGTGAAGAGGATGTCTACACAGAAGTCTCTTTCTTTCAACTGTGTCAGTGTATGCCTCACAAGCCCTTTCTGCCCGGTTTTGGGGTTCTCGCAGCCAGCTATTGTGTTTCTGCAAAGTCGTGACCATCTGTCCCATGTCTTTCGGCTGATGAAGCTGACGCTCCGCCAAGGTGACGTGTGGGGATGTGTGTGGCAGTCGGAAACAAGATGTGTGGTCCAGGCTTAATTCAGCCTCTGGTCTGAAAAACAGTCGCAGTCCCACAGTTACCTCCTCCCCTTGTCCCGTTATATGTGAGACCTCCTCTCTGGGCGCAAAATACCCATATGTCACATGGAGGCCCTTAACCTCAGCCACAATTTGCAGGACTGCACCCAGTTGCTGCAGGGCCGAAAATTCCTGTGGCCTTTGTAATAACCTCATTACTTCTTCCAATTGTTCGAGAAAGGGGTTAGTCTCTAGCCACCAGCCAAAGTGAGTTGGATTTCTGTTCATATTGAGTTCATCGTCCGCCATTGTGCGGATGAGCTGATATGTGTGAGAGGTGGGCAAATTCATAAATATTCCCTCCTCTGTGCAGTACAACGTTGCATTCATTTTGCACAGAGCCTGTCTCCTTAATATGGGGACAGGGATAGTGGCCGAAACAATCAGCTCATCTTGTATCTTGGTGTCTCCAACCATTAGGGTCATTGGTTGTGAAAGTGGATCTATCATGGGACTATCGTATACCCCAGTGCTGCCAATTGCCTTATAACTAAGGGGCACTCCTGAGGATGGCAGTACAGAGGACATGGTGGCTCCAGTATCAACCAACATTAAACTATCCCTCTTTCCCAATTTTACACGGATCATGGATTGGGTCTCTCCGCTGGAGGACAATTGGATGAGGGGAGTCAGCACCATCGGTTCCTCTGGGCACCCCTGTGGGTTCGGTTGTCGAAAAGAGAATTGGGGTCGCTGGCCATAGGCATCACAGTTCTGGCTCGGGTTAGAGTATGAACCTGTCTGGGGTCTGAATTCCTCCGTGCATCGGGTACCCTCCTTTTGCCAGCCTCTCCCTCGGGATTGACTTCTACACTCCCGCACCCAATGGCCCTTTTTTCTGCAGTTACGGCACTGATCGTTACCCTTATCTCGGGATCTACCTCGTCCTCTCTCTTCATGTGCTTATAAAACTGTTTGGCTTGCTTTTCCTTTTGCATAAACAGCCCTTCCCTGTCCATATTAGCCAATTCCGTGATAGTATCTTCCCAGTTCTTTCCTTGCCAATCCAATTGCTTCATCTTGTACATTTTTGCATTTTGGGGTAGCATACAATTCAGCAAGGATTGTACCGCCAAGGTCTGGTTATCATGTAGGGGCACCCCAGCATTTTCTTCCCAGGTGTTTTTAAATCGAATTACGAATTCCGTCATCTCGTCTCCGGTTTTCTGGAGACAGCGGGTGACCTCTCCAATATCCCCGTGTCTTTTGGCATTCTGCATGATAGCTTCTCTTCCCCTGTTTTGCAACCAGTGGACCATGGACTCATTCCCATTATCCACCATAGTGTCGTCTGTTCTCCAATCCCTGTTCTCTCCAGGCAGTACAGTGAATGATTCTTTCACCGCCCACCAATGAGAGCCGGAAGCGGCCTGAAGTAATGACTGGATGTCTCCTGGTAGGGGATGGTAAAGGTGGCAGGTCTGGTCCAGCCAGTGGTGAAATCTAGTGGGGGCCTTAACGTGTCAGGGGCATTAATGATCATATCCTGTGCCTCAGCTGGCGTCCAGGTTTCAAGATTGGGGTGTTACCTATCATAACTCTAGGGTATCGAATCAAGTAGGCCAGCTTTGGTCTGACTCCAGGTACGAACCTGAGTCCTGGGATCCCCTTCCTCTTCCTCAGTGCCCTCCTCCATCCTCAGAGGTGCCCTCTCACTGGGGGATCCCTGCGAGGCGTGGCCTCATCCAGGGGTGCGGATGGGACACTTGCGGGAGCGGGTATGGGTGGAGGTATTGGACCAGCAGGAGGTATTGGACCAGCCGCCGCCCCCACTGGCAAGGCATCTCCCGGCACTTATTGGTGGCCATAGGCGGTGGCAGCGGTCTGCATTAGATCATCCCATCTTTTCCTGTCATAGTTTGTGGGCAATCGTGGATACAGTGGTACAGCCCTCACGTTTGGGTTAGGATATGGAGGCAGTTGGTTCATGGGGCTTGAAGGTGATTTACTCTGCAGCGGTTTAGGCTACAGTTGGTGGCACCCTGCCAACTTGGTCCAAGCTATAAAACAGTCTCTAAAATAATTAACATCCCACGTCGGATCCCCTCCTCCTGACTGAACGTCATCTTTGAAGTAGGATATTACTTTTAAGTCAAGTGTTCCCTCATATGGCCAGTATCCCTGGTATCATCCAAAGAGATTGTTACTGAATGGTATGGCATAGTCCCAGTTACCCGTCTCGTTCATTACAATGTCCGCTGGCGAGCCTGGAGGCTGCAGCGGGTCTCCTACCAGTTCCTTTTGTTTGCGTTGTTATTTCGATCCCGTCTTCAGAGATCTTCCCATGGCAGGCTTAGACTTTATCCTGGGAATGGAACCAGCCGCTCGACCGGGCTCTGTCTTTTTAGTCTGAGAATTTCCCATCTGTCTGCGGACTTAACAGAATGAGGATACACAAGGTAGCAAAGCGACAACAATTTTCTTCTACCTTTATGTGTGTCACTGGTGTTTCTTCCTTCCACGTAGTCAACCTGGGCTGCTAAGTCTTATCAGCGTCTCACTCTGTCCTTGTGGAGGTCTCGCTGTTCACCTCATCCTTCTATACAGGGATCTTGATGTGTGAGCCTGCCTCACCCCCTTTCAGCTAGGTTCTTGGTCAGGGCCATCGCCCACTCACTTCTGTCCGTGATCCTGCAAACAAGGATCCTGCTCAGAGCGCCAGATTCTGTCGCCGATTTCTTCAGGACTCTATAATTATTTAAATAGAAAACACAGCCCGGGAGATGGTTTCAGATGAGTTTATTGACAAGGTTAATCTTGGAGAGTCCACAACAGAGACTTTGCCCGTATGAGGCAGAGAACAAGCGTTTATAACCCAAAACAAACAAATCTTTAATCAATTGCTACAGGATATGTACTCCCATTCACACAATACGGTTACAAGATGGATTGAAAAGCAGGAAACATACAAGGACGCATCCTTATCACATTCCAACATCTTTGTGTGAGTTACTCCCTCACCCTCTTCTGTCTTGCTGTCTACTTGATTAAAGTCATGTTCCCTTCCACATAGACATTCATTTTGCATCAAAACGTGCATGTGAACATAAGAATTAGCAACAGGAGGGGACCACTAAACCTCTCAAGCTTTCTCATCTACTTGCTAAAATAATGTTATATTATAATATGAACTCCGCATTCCCATCTACTGGGAATAATGCTACTCAGCTTTTTATTGAATACATCTCCAATTTTCCCTAGTCTTCAAATACTCTGCTCTCGTTCCTCTTTGAGGAAGGGAGTTCATAGACTCATGATCCTCTAGGACAGGGGTGTCAAACTCAAATTCACGGAGGGCCAAAATTAAAAACTTGGACTAAGTCGAGGGCCGAACTAAATATTTATTGAAAATTTTCAACAACATCTTCATGTTTTCTCTTCTTTCAACATATGTAATGTTAAACTTTTTCTTATTAAAAGAAATGTTTAATAATAGTTTTGGATAAACTCTTTCATTGTCATTGTCATTGGCCCATTTCCTTTGGAGTTCTGAAACTGTGCACATGACGAGTCAATGAGGGATGATTAAAGCGGTGGTCTTCAAACTTTTTCTTTCCACCCACAGACCACCTTAAGCAATCCCTTACAAATCACAGAGCACCAATGGCACAGGGACGCGAGTGGAAAGAAAAAGGTTGAGAACTGTTGTATTGTGGTAACTCCAGATCTGATTAGGTTAATTGTTAGGCAAGTGGTCAGAGAAGGACCCCCCCCCCACCCCAAGAAAGGCTTAAATCACAGGAACAAAATAAGCTTCCGTCTCACTGCTCCCAATCTTACACACAGTCCTGATGTGGAATGTGGGGTCGCAGCTCCACGTTCACCTGAGTTCAGGTGCTGTCTGTGTGGAGTTTGTACGCTCTCCCCTTGTCTTGGACCAACAGGTCGGTCGCCTGACGAAGGCACCCGAACCCCCCGTTGAAACGCCAGCATCCGGGGCAGTGGAAGAATTGGCTGAGAAGAGCGCATTGCTCCCACCCCCCTCCCATGGTTGGAGAGGGATTAAACTGCGATCTCACGGCGCCGGGCTCGTCTCCATCAAAAGGAGCGGGAGGCAGGGACCGCCGCGCACAGAGCGAGGGGGAAGGCATCGCCAACGAGACGTTTGGTCCAGCGTCGTCGCTGAAGCGCAGACCCAGCGAGGATGGTCCCCAACTCCAGCCGCGTCTGTGTGTCCGGGAGCCGGGCGGGCTGAGTGCGGCGCTCCGATCCCTGGGATTCGGGACTCTGAGATCCCTCCACACCTCCGCCGTCTTCATTTTCACCTTCAGTGTGCATGCGCTCTACTGGCACGACGGCCAGCGGGCCAACTCTAATATATATTTAATATGATCTTGCGGGCCAAATATAATTATATCGCGGGCCAAATTTGGCCCGCGGGCCAGAGTTTGACATGTGTGCTCTAGGATAAAGATGTTCCCCTCATCTCTATCTTAAATGGGCACCACCTATTTTGGACTAGCCTAGATTCTTCCAGAAGGGGAAAGATTTGAAAAGGGCTTTGGGGGTATCTTCTTCACAGGGAGGGTAGTGGCTATATGGAAAGAACTTCCAGAGGAAGTGGTAGAGATGGGGAAATTGTAACATCATAAAGTCATCCAGGGAGGTACGCGCATTGGAAAGGATGAGGGGGATATGAATGCTGGTAAATGAGTGGTCAGCATGGACAGATTGGGCTGAAGGGTCTGTTTCTATGCAGTAGAACTCTAAGGCTTTCAAGATATACAGAACGTAAACAGGCCCTTTAGCGCTCTGAACCTGCACTAACCAGCAAACACTTATTTGCACTTATCCCCATTTTAGAGTCCCCACATTCCCATCAGTTCCTCTAAGATACTATCATTCTTGTACAAATTCAGGCCAATTTACTGTGACCATTTAAACCAACAACCCAAAAATCCTTGGGATGTAGGAAGAAATCAGAGGTCCCAAGGGAAGCCCATATGTCATGGGGAGGATGTTCAAATTCCACATGGGAAGATTAGGAGAACGGGATTGAATTTGGAACTGTGTGGCAGCAACCTGACTAGCTGTGCCACTGTGCCACCCATATCCACCTTCTCAAGATGCTTCAGGATCTTACATGTTTCTGTCATCTAAATACAAGATTTACCAAAATGATTGCAGGAATAAGGAACTAAAGCCATGTGGCTTGACTGGAGAAGGCTGGGTAATTCCACTTGGAGCAGAGGAGGGTGTGAGGGGATCTAATTGAATCATTTAAAAATGAGGGTGTTGATAGAAGAAATAGAATATCTATTCATAAAAAATAGGAGCAGAAGTAGGCCATCTGACCCATCGAGCCTGTTCCATTGTTCAGTAAGATCATGGATGATCTGATTGGCTTATCTCCAGCTACCTGCCCTTATCCCTTAATTCTCCTACTATGCAAAAATCTATCCAATTTTGACAAATATATTTACTGAGGTCGCCTCCACTGCTTCCATGGGCAGAGAATTCCATAGATTTGCTCCTGTCTGAGAAAAGCAATTCCTCCTCATCTCCATCCTAAATCAATTGCCCTAATTCTCGTCTCACCTTTCAGTGGAAAAAAAATTAGGTACCTCTATCTTATCTATTCCTTCCATAATTTTTATATATTTCTGTAAGATCCACTCTCATTCTTATGAATTCTAGTGAGTACAGTCCCAGGTGATTCAATCTCTCTTCCTAGGCTAACCCTCTCATCTCATTTCAGTAATCCTCTAGAACCTGGAAAAAATGACTTGAAATAGCAAATGGTTAGGGTCTGCAGTGCCAGGCTACTTCCATTGTAGCATCCCCAAGGAAAGTGATTTGGTTCTGAAGTGAAGGAATATGCAGGGCTGTGGTGAAAGGGTGAAGAAATGGGAGGAGCTTACATGGATTTGGTACAGACTCCAGAGGCAGAATGGCCTCCTTGTGTGCGGCTACCATTCTGAGATTCAAAGTTAATGTTAAAATCCATGGCACTAAAATGTGAAGAGTATGTATGTTCTCCTGTGTTAATGGATCTGCTCCTTGTATCTCACTTCCATTATTCAGTGAAATGTCTCACCACTACCACCACTGGAACACAATGGAAATAGATAACTAGATGTCTCAAAATGATGTTAACATATGTTTGAAACAAATACGTCTAAACATCAGAACGAAAGCAAATGTATTACATTTCATTAAAACTGAATTGATGACTCCTTGGGCTAGGATGTGTAATGACTGACAAAATTAATTTAAATGGTGATTGGCAGTGCAATGAAACAAATTTATCCCGCTGCTTGAAGCAAGTGACTAAAGTATCCTCATTACAACTACTGTTAATATTTAAATGTAGAATATATGTCTGACTGGAACATGCCAAGATGATCAACAAACACTTCCCCCTTTCCCTTGAAGTACTGCAGTGATGCATGGCAAGACTCCACCTAGTGGGACAGCCAAGAACTGATAAAGAGGATCAGGAAAAAGTTGCACACCTGCTTCTGGTCTTATGTTTCTGTGAAGATACATTAAATGTGGAGCTACAGGTCTCCCTGCATGTCAGTATTTTTTTCCCCCAATATAAAATAATGCTCAAAAATCAGAATTAGAAATCTGGTACATTTTCATGAAATTGGGTGTTAATCACATCAAGCTGTAACCATTTTTATCACAAATCAAATCAGCATTGCTAAGTACCTCATTGCCAGTACTTGTCAAAAGTAATCCTTGGTGGCAATTGTAGGCAGCTTATGCTTAGGTTATCTTAACCATTCACCAGTTGATATATATAAAACCATAAATCTGTAGTTCCACCATATCACCAGATGAATAGCATTTTCGGTATTAAAGTTGCTGAGGTGCAATTTTATTTGCCACAGAAAACTACTTGATTCCAAATAATGGTAGTAATTTGTTGTTTATGCAAAATTGTCTCCTTCAGAGGAATTTTGTTTTCAGTAATTGGGCCAAGATTTTTTTTCCTTTGTTCTTGTCAGTATTTTTCCAACTAATTGTTCTCCATGGCTAAAGTGTGCAGCCAATCCTGTCAAAAATGCATAATAATACCTCATAGATTACATGTTGGAGAAAAGATTTGGCATCTGCAGTCCTTTATAATTCTTCAGAGTTGTACAGAAGAGGATTTCCTACTTTATTGAGACACATGCATTCTAACTGTAAAAGAGCTCTAATTAGTTATTTGGGCTTGGTTACTTTTGTTTTCATTGTTTTTTACATCCCACCACATGAATTGGAGTGCTGTTTCATGCATATGTGAAGATCAATTAATGTTGATGATGTGGCTAAAATTAGTAGGCTTCTTCAAGAGCATTCTCCGCTAAGAATGCGCCTGCAGAAGCAGAAGCAACCCTTTGAATTGCCGTTCAGGTGGCAGCACTAAAAGCGCAGCGCTGGCTACCTGAAGGGACAGCTGCACCGGATGCGCCTCTGAGTGCACTCCGGCTCCTGTCCCTTCGGGCTGTCAGGTTTGGGATGGCTGGCTGTCAGAGTTGGGACAGCCAGCGCGGGGACGTCCCCACACTGATCCTGCTGCCCCGCTCTCCCAACAGCCCGATATCAGTTCTCACACTGTGGGGTGGCTGACGTGGGCTGAAGTGGTTGGGGCAGGTGGTATGGGCTGAAGTGGTGGGGGCAGGCGGCGCAGACTGAAGTGGTTGGGGCAGGCGGCGCGTGCTGTAGTGGTTGGGGCGGGCGGCGGGGACTGAAGTGGTTGGAGCGGGCGTCGCGTGCTAAAATGGTTGGGATGGCCGGCATAGGCTGTAGGGGCTGGAGCTGCCAGCCCGGACTATAGTGGTTGGGGTGGCCAGGGCAGGCTGTAGGGGTTGGAGTGGCTGATGTGGGGTGTTGGGGTTGGAGAGGCTGGCGCGGGTATTAGTGGTTGGAATGGCCGGTGCGGGCTGTAGGGTAGGTGTGGGCGGAGCAGGCTGTACCCACGCTGGCTGCCCCAACCGCTGCAGCCCACGCCAGCCACCCCACAGTGTGGAAACTGATATCAGGCTGTTGGGAGAGAACGGGGCAGCGGGAGCAGTGTGGGGGAATCCCCGCGCTAAAAACCCACGCCAGCTGCCCCTGCCCTGACGTCCCGTGCCGGGGGGCAGGGGCAGCTGGGAGGGGAGCTGTCAGGTGCTCACCAGCTGACCATCATCACCTTAGCAGCCGCTCTCAGGCAGCTGCATTCATGTGTAGGGGGAGCACTGTGCTGCAGCGATTATCCCTCTTGGAGGAGGGTTACAAAGTTCGCCTCGCAGGCGCTTCCTGCGCATTAAAGTGACCTCCCGACAGCCGCATATTGCCATAATATGTGGCTTTACAAGCGAGGAATTTGGCCACCTGAAAGTGCCTATTGAGTAGTAAAGCAAAGGTTGGAAACAAGGAGGAGATTAAAAGTGATCCTTGGCAAAATTTGGAAGATAGAATATTTTAGGGGTTTAATAGTCAAATATATCACATGATTTGTTGGGGGAATTCAATGTGAGGAAATTTTTTTTAAGGATTTAGGGGAAAGAGGGTCAATGCTTCAAATTTTAAAAAAAGGACAATTTTTCTTTCAATCGTTTGCCTTTTGTAGCACATCCTTTCACCATGGCTTCCTTGTTTCTGTGGTTCTTTGATTGGTGTCTTCTGTATTTTATTTTACAGTGGCAACTGTGTTTAGCCTCATCTTTTATGATGCAACCACTCAATACGAGTGAATAGATTTTGCTCTCTGGCCCACCGTGTTCAAACCAATTATCAACTTAATCCAATTCTACCTACCCTGTTTTATTCTCCTCAATTCCCATATAATTCCACCACTCACCTACATACCAGGGTGAAGTCACAGTGGCCAATTAAACTCTTAACCCACACATCTTTAGGATGTGACGGGAAGTTTTTTCTTGGCATTATTCTTTTGCATGTTGTGTATCTGCCTGGGCTTCGATCTTTACCAGAATTGAAAGTATTTCACAAATATAATTAGAATTTGATTCACTGACCCATTCACATCCTGATCTCTTTTTCCTCTAAAGCCCAAGATAAATTCAAGGAACAGCTTCTCAGCTTCTGATGAGAATCTTCTTACAATTGTTGAGACTTAGCAGTGAATTGAATTAATTATTACAGAGTTCTGATGAAACATCATTTTAGCTTTTTTTATTATTAATCAGTTAATTCGATGTGTGATACTGCTTCACAGAATGCTCTTTGGATGAGTGAACCCTTCCAGAATTGGGTTTGACTTCAGAGCACCAGTCACCTCTGTGTCTCCTAGTTCCAGCATCGAGCTTTCCTCTTTCTTGTTTCATCTGTTTTCTCCATCTGGCTCTCTTAAGTCAGATCAGTTGTGGTGAACATGCCTTCAGCCTCTGCCATCACCAGCAATACTTGTGTCAGTCAGTTCCTCTTGGCCTCTGTGCTGTCACAGACATCCATTTTCTCTCTATGTCTCCGAATTCAAAAGCTGGTTTGATTTCTAATATTTCTGATGGAAAGTCATCGACTTAATTCTGCTTTGTGATCCTCAAATGCTCCCTGACCCGCAAATAATTTCTGTTTCTTTGTTTTTATGTCAAATTGGCTGCACTTGCATGTTGATTCAGATCCTATTCAATGCAGTCCACTGTTTATGATCACCCCACATTATTCAGTCGCTGTACTCTGTTCCGCCAATCATCCAGGTGGGTTGCAAGCAAGCTCTCTGCTCAGGGTGGATCAGCAAGAGGTCATCTGTAGCTTCTTTCTGATTTGTACGTTGCAACGTACAGGCAAGGAATGAGTTCATGGAGTGTCAGAGAGTTGTAGAGCATGGAATGGGTCCTGGAGCTCCCCCCCCCCCCCCCCCCAGTATGTGCCACCCATCAACAAATTAGTTATTCTCCCCACATTGCCGTCAACTTCCCCTAGATTCTACCTCTTACACACTAGGGGGAATTTACAAAAGGGCAAAATCTTTTAACTTATTGCTTAATTGCCACTAATACAACATTCTGATCTTCTCCCTTTGTCTTGGTTAGTGAAATTGTTGCTGGTTTGTGAACATAGGGTGACTGCCAATAAGGCATGAGTATGACATATAAATTTGGACGAGTTCTCATCCCAAAAGTTCCAATGTGCTCCAGTAGGGTGGGTGGGTGGGTATGTGTATGTGTGTGTGTGAGAGAGAGAGAGAGAGAGAGAGAGAGAGAGAGAGAGGTGACGACTGCAGCACCAATACACCAACAACTGTTTCAGTCTTGGACACACTACTGAAAACTTTGGTAGTTCTTGCTGTTTGAGGCCCTGGGCTCCACTGTGCGAGTCCAAGGCTCTTTTAAATGAGCAAATCTTAATTTTTATATGATAATGCCCAGTTCGCAATACTTCCAGAGCAAGAAATACTATCTTTTCTACCAACCAAATAAATCTTCTGTGTTGGAATCTGTTCCATCGTACACTTCTGAAAGGGTGCTTTGCCATATTTGCAAACAAGAATGTGATGGTCTTCATAGAGGCAAAGTTGGGGTGAAAAGGGGCATGAGGTTGAATGGTAAGAGGACAGAAATGTCAGGATGGTGTGTACTTGGCAAAGAGTAATACAGCCACCATCAGGGGGTGGGGGAAGTGGGGTAAAGGAGCAGTGCTCAGCAGTCTTCAGGACAGATCAAGGGGTTGGAGGTTAGGATATCGACAGAGGCGATGGTAATTGATAGGTGTGGGGAGTATGGGTTGGAGTAGATTAGGTGGGTACGGAAAGTCAAGACATTAATGGATGGGGTTATGGGGGAGGGGAGGTGAAGATCTGGGGCTTTTTCATTGGGATGGCAGAATAAAGGGCAGAAATTGGGGTATTTTGGGTTTGAAATGGTGTGGCAAGTTCAAAGAGTGGGGGGTAACACTGTCCGAGTGGTAGTAATGGTAGCTTTGTGTTTAATTCAAATGAGTAGTGTAACAATAAACAAGACATGATGTTGAAGAATGACAAAAGGACTGTGATGGATAGCAAGAAAATGGAAATGTTAATGTGGAAGTTATTTTGTTTGGACCATATTTTTAAATAAAGCACAATACTGCAATGCAGGTGTACGCCACTGAAGCAAACGTATAATCACGTGGTCCAAGATGAAGTACACTGAAGAGCTATTCAAATTGTATGATTTATACAACAATATGAAAGTACAAGTATTTATTTTTCTCTTTCTTTTGCCCACACAGAGGAATTCCTGGAAAGAAATGTGGAACAATCATTCTTACAGCCGAAGAACTGAACAATTGCCATGTAAGAACAAATTCATGTTTCTAGATTAAATTAAATAATATATTCGAGGAGCTGTCATAATTTGATGTATTATTGGAATCAGGACTTGGTGTATTTACACTAACTCCTCTTCTCTCTAAACAGCATCTTGTCAAATTTTGCTTTGTTCCTTCAATAAACATCAGCAGGCATTATAATTATTGAGCAATTATCTCAGTTTGGTAAAGACCTTGGGAACAGAAACAAACCAATGAATTCATTATAGTATTATGATGTAGGTTTTGGCTTTTGTCCATAATATTCAAGCGCTTTATTCCATTATAAGCCAAAAGTCTGCCATTGAATACCATATGGATTGGAGATGGCTGGAAGAAAAATAGAACTGGGAAAGTATGCTGAAGAACAGAGAAAGAAGGAACGGGAACATAACTGAAGAGAAGTATCATATTATTTCCATCCAGACCAGCCAGCTCTGAAAAGGGGACACAGTATTCTGACAATATTCTCTATTTTATGTAAAGATTCACTCTTCTTACCTACCTTGATATTTTGGCACATTTAGAGTGAATAAATTTGATTTGTGGCCAATCCTATCAGTGATCTTTTATTCCCAGTCCCTTTTTAATTCAGTTTGACCTCAGTTATAAGGTGATTGAATTTCTTTGCAGTAGTGTGTTGAGGTAAGTTTTCATGGTCCTCAGCAAATATTCCTTATCTGTTTGTTATTCTCAAAATAATGTCATTAAAGATATTACATCATGAACAATAATTAGCAGATTTCAAAATTTGTTTGTTAATTTTCCCCTTTTCTCCTTGTCAGAGGCATTTAGACAGACACAGGGAGGGTTAAGGATTATGAAGTTTAAATTTCATCCTTGTCAGCACGGACATTGTGGGCTAAATAGAAAATTCATGTTTTTCTCTGTTTTCTTAAGTACTGGGTAAATGAGAGAAAATGATGTCATCTAATTCATAGTTCTGCTCAGATAATGGTTTTACAGAGCTCATTCAATGCAGTGGAGCTGGAATGTTTTTTTAAAAGATCCCCATATTCTTGGATAACATCAAGAAATTACAGTGTGAGAGGAATAATCTTAGCATTTCTTCGTTCCAATCTTGCTTATATAAAATTATATTGGATTACATAGGGTTTGCATAGCAGTTAGCGCAATACCTTTACAGCGCCAGTGATTGGGAACGGGGTTTGAATCCCACACTATCTGTAAGGAGTTTGTATGTTCTCCCCATATCTGCGTGGGTTTTCCCCGGGGTCTCCCGTTTCCATCCACTATTCGAACGCACCAGTGTGTAGGTTAATGGGGGTGTAAATTGAGTGGCATGGACTTGTGGGCTGAAATGTATATGTACATGTATAAAAAGATTCTAAATTTGACATTTCTGCACAGCAGTGTACATTCAAAACTCTTATGAGGGATTTCAGATCATTAAGTTTATTTAAAAGACAATCAACAATAAGGTGATATCAAATGAAATATTATCATGTAGTAAAATTAGTGAAAATAAGAAATAGCAGTGTGATCCAAAAAAAAAATTGATTGCAGAATATCATTAGTGTGATCGCATCATTATCATTATTATCCAGATGTCAAATAATATCTATCTTTAAAATTATTACATTTGAAATTTTTGGAAGATAAAAATGCTGCTGTGTGTTAGTCATTGTATTGATACATTAGTTAAGATTTCAGCTGGGATGAACTAATTGATCTACCAGTAAGATTTTAGAATTTTTCCAATTCCGATGAAACCTAAAATGCCTCCTCCCTTTGATTTGCACGACTATGTGCTTTCAGTGTCTTCTGGTTGTGATTTGGATTTTCAGCACCGACAATTTTTTGCTCCAATTTAATTAGATTGAATTGTTCAATTTGGAGAGTCTACTGCTACTTAGCATCTCAAAGATATGAATTCTGGAGAGGTGGCGTAAAGGCAAGACGTGTATTCCGCCTTCACCCAGCTGGAACAGTAAACGCCCGACTTTAAGTTGTTTAAAATTAGTTAAAAATAATATTTATAATTTTTTTAAACAATAGTAAATTACTATGGCAACTAATGTAAAAAACTCTAAGGCTCAACTTCAAAAGAAATTGCCATTTAAAAGTATGGAAGAATTGAGGCCTACCTTTACAGTGGAATCGTCGCAGTCGATTTCGGCGATTCCCAAGGCCCAGAGGACCCCAGCCCGACCAATTTTGGCACGGGCACCTTGGTGAGTTCGGCCGCTTCCGACGACACGGTCGACCCGCGGCCACGAGATCTTGCCGGGCAGCCTGGGGACGCGCAGAGTAGTGTTGGAAGACGCTCCGTCGCACCCTGTGGCTTTGCCCGGCCTGCGTGGAAACTCCTTGATAAGGTGTGGGCTGCCGGGGAGCCCGAATGTCAGGGCGCCGGCGTCGGGTGTCCAGACCTGCAGCCGCACTGCCAAGGCATCCACACCGACAGAAGAAGAATTACTTACCTTTGCAGAGTATGTCCAGCAGGGGGAGCCAGCAACCTATGAAGGTAAACCTCAAAAAGTGGAATCGGAATCTGGAATGGATCCAGTATTTACAGTTCTGGAAGGGATTGCCTATCAGATGGGTAATATGTCAAAACAAATATCAGATCAAATGAATGAAGGATTTATGGAGTTGAAAATGAAGATGCATACTTTATGTGAAGAAATTTCAAATATGAAGTGAGATATGAATGTAGTCAAAAGTGACATTAATGTATAAAATCTGTTGATACTGTACAAGAAAATTTTAAGAAAATTAGGACAGCTTTTTCTGAGTGTCAAAGTCAAGTGGAGCATAACAGAAATAATAGAAAAAGTGGAAGGATTGGGGAATTCAAGAAAGTGTTATTGAAGAAGATTGATTCTTTGGAAAATCGGAGTCGGAGAAATAATATGAAGATAGTTGGTCTTCCAGAAGATATTGAAGGCTCTGATTCTATAAAATTCTTTAAACACTGGATCCCAGAAGTTTTGGGTAAAGAGTTCTTTCCAGAAGGTTTGGAGTTAGATAGGGCTCATAGAGCTCTAAGAAGAAAACCGCTTCCAGGACACTGTCGAGAGCAGTTTTGATTCGTTGTTTAAAATACCAGGATAGAGAAATGATTTTACGTATGGCAGTACAAAAAGCACGACAAAATCAATCCCCATTAATGGTTCAAAATAACAGAGTGCTTTTTTATGCTGATTTGAGTCAGGAAGTTATTTGTAGACGGTGAGAATTCAATACAGCTAAAGATGTTTTGTGGTGAAAAAGTTTAAGTTCACTTTTCGTTACCCTGCAATTTTGAAGGCTTTTTCTGGAAACTTTCAATCTCAATTTTTTTGAAAATGATCATGATGCCTTAGTTTTTGCAAACTCCTTATTGGAATTGAAAAAAAAATTGTCGTTTTTCACCTCTGTCTCCTAAAAGGAGATTAAATGGAAATGGCAGTGGAAATGGGAAGAATGGAAAAAATAGAAAGAAAGAAGAAATACACAATCCTCTTGATATCAAAGATCCAGAGCAATCGTTGGGTTTGGAGTTACTGGGTTGAAGATGTGGACTATATTTGAATGTGTTTATCTATATAATAAATATGTATCCAGCTTGGGGGTGGGGGGGTGGATGACACCGAAAACATTGCAAGTTATCTGCCACCAGTGGGTTTCCCACACCCAATTTTTAGGGTAATACTGCCTTTGGGTGGTTTTTTTTGTGTGTGCTGTTTTTTTATTTTTGTTTTGAATTTTTTTTAAGAGGGGTTTTTTCCTCCTTTTTTATTTTTGAAGGATTACAAAGGGGAGCATTATTTTATAGAGTTTAATTTTTTAGTGTGTGTATTTACTAATAGTTAAAATTATGTCTAAATTGAACTTCACAACTTTTAATGTTCAGGGATTAAATGATCCAATAAAGAGAAAGAGAGTATTGGCATATATAAAAAAGATGAAAATTGATATTGCTTTTTTACAAGAAATACATTTGACTGAGAAAGAACATTTGAAATTGAAAAGAGACTGGGTTGGTCAAGTTTTTTATTCTTTTAATTCGAAAGCAAAAGGAGTAGCGATTTTAATTCATAAGAATTTATCATTTGAATTGGAATCTACTGAAGGAAATGTTGGTAGAGTTTTAAGAGTTCATTGTAAATTTTTTGTGGAATTTTGGACACTGCTTAATTTATATGTACCCAATATAGATGATGAGCGGTTTATTTCAGAAGCTTTTTTCTTGTTAAATCAGGCTAATGAGAATATTTTAGTGGGTGGTGATTTCAATTGTGTTTTGGATCCTTTATTAGATAGAAATCCGAAGAGTATAAAGAAGTCAAAGATGGCAGTACAACTAATGCGTTAATGAAAGATTTAAATTTGATAGATATTTGGAGAAAAGTTAATCCTACAGAGAAAGATTTTTCTTTTTATTCTTCAAGGCATGACTCGTTTTCCAGAATTGATTTATTTTTGGTATCAGCACATCTTCAGGGTAGGGTACTGCAAACTGAATATAAAAGTAGAGTTATATTAGATCATTCATTATTAATCTCCTCTTGTGAAAGTTCAGAGATAGTACGTTCGACACATAGATGGAGGTTTAATGCAATGTTATTGAAAAAAAACAGAGTTTGTTACCTTTGCTAAAGAGCATATTTCTTTATTTTTGACTGAAAATGTTAATTCTGTAAAGAGTCATTTTGTAATATGGGATGCTTTAAAAGCTTATTTGAAGGGACAGATCATTAGCTATTCTACAAAAGTTAAGAAACAATATATAGCAGAAAGTGATCATGATGCCTTAGTTTTTGCAAACTCCTTATTGGAATTGAAAAAAAAATTGTCGTTTTTCACCTCTGTCTCCTAAAAGGAGATTAAATGGAAATGGCAGTGGAAAATCAGATTGCTGAACTAGAGAAAGATTTTCAGAAAGATATAACAGAAGATAAAAACTTTGCAAACTTACCAGTTTGAGCCCTTAATTAATAGATCTAAACAACATTATTATGAGTTGGGGGAAAGTGCTCACAAGGTATTTGGCTGGCAATTGAAAGCTGAACAGGCGTCTCAGACTATTAATGCTGTTAGGAAGAATTCAATAATCACCTATAAGCCTCAGGAAATTAATGACCAGTTTTATTCATTTTATCAAAAATTATATACTTCTGAGGGGAAATAGGATAATAGTTCTATTGATTCTTATCTAAATTAACATTACCGGTACTAGATGAGAAAGATATTCAGGAGTTGGAATCTCCATTTACGGATTTTGAAATCAAGGAAGCTATTCAGGAAATGCCTAATGGTAAGTCCCCAGGAAATGATGGGTTTCCTGTGGAATTCTATAAACTTTTTTACGACGAATTTTCTAATATATTTGGGAAAGTGTTAAATCAAGTTACTGAAGATCAGAAGTTACCGGAAACATGTTTGAGTGCTGTTGTCCCAAAGAAAGACAGAGATCCTTTACAGGTATCTTCATATTGAATTTCTTTATTGAATGTAGACTATAAAATTATGGCGAAAGAATTAGCTAACAGACTTGCTAAATATTTACCTAAATTAGTACATATTGATCAAAGTGATTTTATCAGATAATATACTTCGATTGCTTACTTTGATCAATGCATATCGGTGGCAACCTAATCATCCTATGGTAGTTGCACTAGATGCCAAAAAAGCTTTTGATAAGGTTGAATGGGACTTTTTATTTAAGGTATTAGAGAAATTTAAATTTCTCCCTTTCTTTATTGGTTGGGTAAGGCCTTGTATATGAATCCAATTGCTAGGATGGTGACAAATGGACAGACATCTTTACCTTTTAAATTGACTCGATCAACTCATCAGGGCTGCCCATTGTCGCCAGCCCTATTTGCATTGGCTATAGAACCGTTAGCACAGGCTATTAAAATGAGGATATTAGAGGGATGAGGGTGAGGATCTATTTGCAGATGATGTGTTGATATATTTGACAGACCCTGAGAGATCATTGAAACAGTTACAGCAGTGTTTATCAAAATTTGGAGAAATGTCGGGATATAAAGTTAACTGGGTTAAAAGTGAAATTTTGCCAGTTGGAGTAGAATTCTATTCTGAATTTTCAAATATTACGAAATTAAGATGGGTGAATAAAATCAAATACTTAGGTGTGTTTGTGGACAATGACTATCAATCATTACATCAATTAATTTATGTACCTATATTGAGGTGGATTAAAGCAGACTTAACTAAATGGAAAGATTTTCCATTAACTCTTATTGGATGTGTTAATTGTATTAAGATGAATATCTTTCCTCGAATTCAATATTTATTTCAATCAATACCTTATTTACTTTCAAAGAGTTTTTTTCAGGATTTGAATAAAGCAGTATGAGAGTTTTTGTGGAAAGGTAAATTTGCTTGAGTAGCGTTGCACAAACTTACTTGGAAATATGCATTGGGTGGCTTACAATTACCACATTTTCAAAATTATTATGAGACAGCTCAGTTGAAGTTTATTAGTAGACTGACGTATTTGGATCAACCTCCTAATTGGGCTAAGGTGGATATATCATGTCTACCTAGAACGGAGATACATGAATTTATATTCTGTTGGAATTTGATTTTATTACAGGAATATGATATGCCAATACTGGAACATTTATTAAAGATTTGGATTTAAAAAATTAAATTTTGGGGTTGAAAGATAAATTATCAATTTTAACTCCATTATACAATAATCGGCTTATTCCTTTTTCAATGTTTAAAAGTTATTTAAATATTTGGAATTTTAAAGGTATAAAGACAATACAGGACTGTTTTGTAGAGGGACAATTTTTTTCTTTTATTCATTTGAGAGAACGATTTGAAATACCTTTAAATTCTTTATTTGTGTATTATCAGCTTAGGACTTTGGTAAAAGATAATTATGGTAGAGAGATGTATTTCCCTACTTTGTCGAAATTTGAATCTTTGACTTCTACTAGACCAAAGAAGGGTTATGTTTCAGTTATGTATAATTTATTACAGGATAATATGGGTAAACCACATTGGGAAAAATTAATTGGGAGACTGATTTAGTCTCCTGAAGATGATTGGACGAACATGTGTCAGGACAATGTAATTAAATTGATTAATGTAAGATATGGTATGGTCAATTATAATTTTTTACATCAATTGTATTTGACCACGGAAAAGTTTAAAAAAAAAATGGATTTAGTCATTCAGATTCTTGCTTTAGATGTGGTTTATGTACTGGTACTTTTTTACATGCTGTTTGGACTTGTGTGAAGTCCAACCATTTTGGCAAGAAATTAAAATAGTATTGGAAAAATTGTATAATTATACAAACATTTTATAATTTTAAACTACCCTTGGATCCAATGATTTTTTTTGTTGGGAGATTTGTATTCATTAAGGGGAATGGGTTTGGATAAAGTTCATATTGCTTTTGTACGTTTGGTGTTATCGGTAGCGCATGAATGAGTTGCTAGTACTTGGAAAGATGATGTAGAAATTAATATAATACGCTGGCATAATGAATTGAAAGCTTGTATTGTTGTGGAAAAAATTACTTAGAATTTACATGATAATTATTTTTGTTGATAAGTGGTCTCTGTATTTGACACAATTGGATGTATTTTGAACTGGTATTAACATTTATAATTTTTTTTATATATATGATTTTTATTTTTGGCTTCCCTTAAGGGAGCTAGCTGGGGTGGGGGGGGAGGGTTTTTTTTTTGCTTTTTTAAAATTTGTTATGTTGTTTTGTTTTTATTTATATGTAAATCATTGTAAAATTATTTTGCTTGAATATTTAGATTGTATGTTATACTTTTAACTAAACTTTTAAAATGAAGTTTTTTTTTAAAAAAAGATATGAATTCTCCTGACCTTTTTTTACACAATTATAGACTAAGCTAGATTAACATTCCCAACAATATTTGAAGGTCCTACACTGTGTAGCCATTCAGGCATGAACATCGTTCTCTTCAATCCCTATAGCTTTTGAGTTCCATCAGTCCTGCTCCTCCTTAGCTGCCCCATACTTTGGGTTATATGCAGTGGGAAAGTATGCGACCTCCCCCTCCAGGGAGATGGCCCTTGAGGTGCCAGTTCCTTCCAGCTGCTGCGTGCTTGATGTTTCCTTCATTGCAGACCCCCCACCCCCGGCTTATTTATTAGTGTCCGGGCTGATGTCTGCAAGTGTCAGCTCAAGTTATAGTGCAGATGTGGTGTAAATTCTCATTGTTCACTTGCTGCATGGCTGCATCCCCAAGGCCAGTTGGTTTTTTTTTGACTCTTTGAAAGGGGAAAGGCATGAGGGAGTGTTTGGGTGAGGGCAGGGTGAATGTTTGCAAGCAAGAGCTGAATTTTTATACTGTCTACAAACTGGAAGAGACTTTGTGCTGATGAAGAAGTAGAAATTAGGACGGAAGAATAGCTAGTCACGTGTGATGTGCAAGACTTGATACAGCAGTGATTGCACGGGGATCTGGCGAAGCATTTGACAGTCAGGCTCCGGCCCTGGTGGTTAAAGATTGTTGTTATGAAAGAATGCTTTACAATTTATCACACTGGTTCTCCTCTTCAGATGCCTCATTCATTACGTGCCTGGAAAGATACATTGGACACTTCTTTGGTTGAAGTGTACTCTCCACCTTTTTATTTCATCCAACGAGACTGTGCAATATTGTCAGGGTGGCCCACTCAACCAGAGTTCTGCCAATTCTCCTAACAAGCCATGAGAGTCTGTGGAATGACTCTCACCATTGATTCCAGCTGCAGTGCACCTCGTTTAAAAAGTGTAGGCGCGGCTTTAATCAGTGCAAGCTGGCTTCACTGGTGGTAATCACTTTTGAAAGTGGAACTGATGATTCTGCAGTTAGATATTAAATCACACAATCACTGCTGGCATTTCACAGATATCATCTTCAAAATGTTGCACCAAGAATTACCGGTATGTGTTTCTTGTTTTGCAGGTTAACTAATTGTGGATTGGATTCCCAGTGTTATCCATTTTGGCTTCTTTACTGTTTTCTTTTGATTTGGGCTGTATAAATTGATTTATTTGGTTTTCTACTTTTTAAAATGACGTTATCAAAAATAAGTTTTGATGCTGTGATGTTTTGTGGCTCTTCGTGAAACAATCCATAATGGTGGTTTAGTTTAAGAAGTAAATTTAATATCTTTCCCTTCACGCCATTTATTAGCTAAATATATGATGCTTTCGCTGAATTATTGGCGTAGAAATAAAGCCAGGTTGTTCAGCCATTATGTACTACTTGTCTACTTCTGATACTGATGTATTTTGATATTTGCTCACGGTGATACTTGTTGCATGTGTTCTCCATATGTCCTTCTTCTGACTTTTGTCTTCTGACCCACCACTTAATTCTCAGCAGGATCAGGAGTGTCGTGCAATAGCTAAAAGTTTTATCAGCATGTTTAGTGCCATTTTGATTGCTTCCTCTCCCATCTTGTCCTCTTACCTTCCCCAGGAGGTTGCGATGATGCAGTTTTGTGCCAACAAGTTAGATAAAAAAGATTTCTTTGGAAAGTCGGACCCGTTCCTTGTATTTTTTCGAAGCAATGAGGATGGAACGTAAGTGATCAGCATATAATTATGTTTTACACTAGATTGATTTCAACAAAAATGACTTTAGGTTGGCAATGTTTACTTCTCACCTTGTTAATAAATGTTAGTGAAAACTATTTCCTCTTTGGGTTGATGTGAAGAACAGGAGTCAGTTTATAAATTGCCAATTTTATCCTGTTTTCCCTTTGTTCATTGCAACTTCATTAATTATTCAAATGTTTTTTTCCACAGTATCGTTCAGCATGTTATTACAGCACATTCTCCTGCAATTTTAATTTATTGTACTTTTATGTTTAGAGTAAATATTTAATATGTAAACAATAAAGGGTCATTCTTCAAAACTTGGCAGTGATTGAAACATTGCTTAAATGTGTTGACTATCCTAGTTGCAAGCTTTATGTCAAACTAAATTCTTTGTCATATTTATACAAATTGCTCTTGAAAATTGATATCCCAGCTTAATAATAAAACTGAAAATGAATCAATTGATATCTTTTGCAAGTTTGAAAAAAATCATCACGAACTGAAGGCACATAGAGCAATTTTATACTTGAGAATATAGTTCGTTTATTATCACTGACTATAATTGTATGACTAGACAAATCAGCATTTTACACAACACATAATAATCATATATATATATATATATATATATATATATATATATATATATATATAATTTAATATAAATAAATATCTTGAGATGATTTACTTGGTTACCGGATACATCAATCTCACAGCCGACAGGAAGCACCTATTTCCCAGCCTGGCAGTCCTGATTTTGATAGTGAAATCGCACAAATGCTGGAGACTCAGGCCTGAAATGTTGGTGATCTATCTTTACTTTCTATGGATGCTGCAAAACCTGCTGAGTTCCTCCAGCTGGATGGAAAGGGTTTTCTATAATTCTTTGAGCCCTATTTAAGCAATGCTCCTGGTAAATGTCATAATTGGAGGAAAGAAGTCCCCATTTGGCCATTTTGATGATCTACTGTATCCATACCACACCATGGTGCAGCCAGACAGGACACTCTCAATTATGCTCCTGTGAAATATTGCCAAGATGGGGGCTGGTCACCTTGCCCTGAATTAGCCATTTCATACTGTGCAGCTTGTCAGCCAGGCAGCACTTCTCTAATAGGTACTTAATTGCTTTGGATATTACTCCCATCTTTAGTTTGTATATCCTATTGCCTTAATCTGATGTTAATTTCTGATTCAGCTGAAGTAACAGTATAATATTGTTATCAACAAATAAACCTTGTTGAAAGCTCCTCCCATTGATCTCCTAGATTGCAAGAGACATGAACTGTAATTCATTCAATATTTTGCTTTGGTCATCATTTTCACACTAAACCTTGTTCATCATCACCTCAGCCCTTGCTCAATTCAATTCCCACCAAGTAACATCACTGGAAAATGATGCTGGAGAAATAATAATGGGAGACAAGGAGATGGTAGAGGGAGCCTACACAAGCATTAGCAGTGTGCCGGGATGTCCAAGGGTATCAGGGAAGGGTTTTACTATTTCAGGGGAAAAGGTGTTGAGAAAGCTGAATGGTCTAAGGGTCGATAAGTCTCTTGGACCAGTTGGTTTAAGATGGATATGTCTCTTAGACCAGGTGCTGTTGGGTTCTGAGTGGTGGAAGAGATGGTGGAGGCATTGGACATGATCTTTCAGGGATCAATAGAATCTGGCATGGTCCCGGAAGACTGGAAAAATCGCAAATGTCACCCCACCATTCAAGAATGGGATGAGGCACCCGAAAGAAAACTATAGACCGATTAGCCTGCCTTCAGTGGTTGTGAGGTTGTTGTAATTGATTGTCAAGGATGAGGTTACTCAGTACTTGGAGGCACATGACAAGAAAGGCCAAAGCTGGTGTGGTCACGAGGAGAGGCAGCGAACAAACCACATCGGCAGCCATGAGTGAGCGAGACTGACTGATTTTAATTGAACTCGCGCGCACTTATATCTCCCAGTTCCCTACAAGGCTTGCGACTCCCAGGATGAAAATTACATCAGCCCTGAGGACTGGAACTGTGCCCAGTACATTGGGGCTCTCTGCCCCACGAATCCTCAGCTCTTTAATCCAGTTTACTTGCAGAGTGGCTTAACCTGCCATACCAGCATAGTTTCCTTGAGAGAACATCTTGCTTGACAAACCTGTTGGAATTATTGAAGGATTTACAAGCAAGCGAAATAGGGGAGATGCCTTGGATGTTGTGTATTTGGATTTTCAGAAGGCCTTTGACAAGATGCTGCACATGAGGCCCATGGTGTAACAGGAAACATACTAGCATAGGTTGAGCATTGGCTGATTGGCAGGAAGCAGAGAGTTAGAATGCAGGAATCCTATTCTGGTTGGCTGCCAGTTACTAGTGGTGTTCCACAGGGGTTGGTGGTAGGGCTGCGTCTTCTTTAGCTTATATATCAAAGGCATCTATTAAGGAATAAATAGCTTTGCAGCTAGGTTTGCAGATGATACGAAGGTAGGTGGAGGAGCAGTTAAGGAAACAGGAAGGCTTTAGAAGGTCTTAGATAGATTAGAAGAATGGGCAGATGAAATACAATGATGGAAAGTGGGTGGTCATGCACTTTGGTAGAAGAAATAAAAGGGCAACTACTTTTTAAATGGGGAGAAAATTCCAAGATGACAAGGAGCCTGGGAGTCCTCGTCCAGGATAGCCTAAAGGTAAACTTGCAGGTTGAGTCAGTGGTGAATAAGGCAAATTCAATGCAAGCAGAATAGAATATAAGAGCAGGGATGTGATTGTTGAGGGTTTATAAAGCATTGAGGAGACCTCACTTGGAGAAATGTGAGCAGTTTTGGCTCCACGTTTTCCCCTCTCAATTATGCTGGTTAAATGATGAAGCAAAACTCTTGCCATTTATTAATTTCGGTTTGACATTGGAGAGGGTTCAAAGGAGGCTCACAAGGATGATTCCAGCAATACAAGGGTTGTCCTAAGAGGAGTGTTTGACAACTCTTGGCCTGTATTCATTGGAATTTAGTTGAAGGGCATAGACAGAGTAGATGTAAAAACATTATTTTCCCTGGTGGGAGAGTCTTGGATAAGAGGACGTCTGCTTAGACCAGCGATTTGGAGGTATTTCTTCAGCCAGAGGGTGGTAATTCTGTGGAATTTGTTGTCACAGGCAGTTGTGAAGGTCAATTTATTGGGTGTATAGAAGGCAATGATTGATTGGCTTTGGATTAGCCAGGGCTTCAGTATATAGGGAGGAGGCCGGGCAGTGGGACTGAGTGAATGGCCTATTTCCTCTCCTATTTGTTATGGTCCTAAATTTAGATCTGTCCTTTTTTAAATTGAGCCTCGCCATCATCTCATGGAGTTGTTCATCTTGACTTCCTCCTTACTCAACCTTCAGTTCTTCAATACTGGTCTCCAGTGTATGTGGACTTCCTGTCTCCTTTACCATTGCACTATCCTTTGGTTTTACCTAAAACCAATTCCTATTCCTGTTTTATTTTTTTGAGTGGCTTTATGAATTGTCTTGGAAATTATTGAGTTTTAACCCATCTCAACCCACTTTTTGATTGTGAAGAATCTCAAGACTTCACCAATACCAAATACACAAAGGTTTTGTGTGATAATCTACTAGTTTGGTTGCACTTCATCAATTTTTCTCCTCCAATTTTGTTTGAAATCTGAATGCTCTGAAGAGAAAGGTGTTTTGACAGATTTTACAAAGCGTAGGATTTAAAACTAGATGTCCCTTGCAAAGAAATAGTTTTATTTTCCCATTCAATTACATCGGTTAAATGGTGAAGCTTAACTCTTGCCATTTTTTCTTTTCAGTTTGATGTTTTGACTGTTTGAATGTGCCATGACATACCAGTTAACAAATGGAGATTGATCTCCACAATTCAACTGCTGACATTCCGCACCCCCCCCCCCCCCAAACACGATGTAACGTAATAGGAGCATCAATCTACTGTTTGGCCTAATGTTTCAGAACATTAAAAATGCTCATTATTATGGTGAAATTATTACTGTGATTTCATTACCATTATTTCAGACCTTATTTGAATATATTTATTTTTAGGTTTACCATTTGTCACAAGACAGAAGTTGTTAAGAACACGCTGAACCCTGTGTGGCAAGCCTTCACAATCCCCGTGCGAGCTCTCTGCAATGGTGACTTTGACAGGTAAGAAGATTCCATTGCATATTAATGAGGGAATTTTGCTGGTTACCAAGGATGCTCAAAAATAATAAGTTTCTTGAAAGATAACAGATGTGATGTTGTGTTTGCATAAACATTAAGCACCGTCATGGCAGTTATCTGATGATGGGCATCTTCCTAACCAGAAAAAGATGAGAATATTTGAGCTATTCAATTTGAGATGCTGTCAATCATTCAGTTTGAATTTCAAAAATACATAATAAATAGAAATATTAAAAAGCAATTGAAGTAAATATTTTTTTGCTCAAATTTTTATGCATATTTCTATATGGTTTCATAGACCCAATGACTTACATTCACGAACTGGGTATCAAACTGATGTCTGCACCTTCATTTCAATAGTGGTGTTCATTAAATGGATGATTTATAGCATTGATCCAGAAATCATGACTGCAAGAGGCTTTGAGTCCTTTGTGCAGATCCATATGCTAGTGTCTGTCTGAGTTATGCAGGAAAGTCTGCTGACGCTTTGTTTGGAGTGCAATACACAAAAGTGCTGGAGAAACTCAGCAGATCACACCACAGCTGTGATCTTCATCAGGGTCCGAGTGCCACTTTGCGAAAACCCAAAAAAAACCCCAAAATGCTCAACAGATCAGGCAACATTTGTGAAGAGAGTAACAGAATCAATGTGCAAGTCATTGTCCTGAAACATTAAATGTTCCTCAATCCACTGGGGCTCCCTGTCCTGCTGCTTTTTTCTTTATAAGTAATGCTCCTCCATGAGGAGCCAGAGTGCATACGAGATGCGTCCAAGGATATAACTGGACTAAAAAGGACTCCTGCAACCAAAAAAGCTACTTTTTTAAAAAAAAAGCTCTAACTTGGGTTAATAATGATACATCTATGGAAGTTGACAGTAATATGACACTGTACTAATGATGTTAATAGGATACTAATAATCGGAAAATTTGAGCATTTTTGTACCAGTGCTATTGGAACATGGATTTTTTTGCTCACAGACCAAGTGCATTTTTGCATTGGAATTTCATTTTCCCCAATCCCTCGCTTTAGGCATGAGTAATTTTGTGGGTGTTGCACATTGAACCAGGGATGACTGACATCAGAACTTTAGCCGTTAAGTAGTTCTTGACGACTGGATCCAAAGACAGTGTGATATTGTAGTTTCTCAACTACTGCTGCAAGGGGTCATGGAAAATTTGAACCACAGAAGGATTTTTGCCACAAAACCCAATTTTTACTACAACCTTTCCTGCATTCTTATGCTTGCAAAATACTCTCATATATCACAGCTGTTCAAAGTTGCGATCTTATCAACAATTATTTGAGGTAATGGTAGTTTGTCTCAGTGTACTAGTGTTTTTATAAATGCGAATATTGTATTCAGCTTACCCGACTGATTGGACAATTACAGTACAGCGTACAAATGTAATTCTGTGAAGTTTGGTTTTAAAGATAATATTACATTGATCCTTTGAAGTGTTTTTTGACTTCATCTGTCTTGAATTTGATGGTTAATTTAAGTGTGGCTAAATATCACTTTTGCTGGATGATAACTGCATATTTTCTGGAATAAAATTTGCAAATAATTGAAGATTATATAAATATATATTTCTTTTAAATGCTGTTGACAGAACGATCAAGGTGGAAGTATATGACTGGGACAGGGATGGAAGGTAGGATAACCATAAGCACTTCTGTGTATTAAAATGTTTTGAGCAAAATGTTCCCATGGTTTTCACATGTAATCTGAAATTTAATCAGCATTATACGTTGGTTTTATCTCGATCTGTCTAATAAAATAAAATATAGCTTGATAGTTGTGCAGAAACACTCATCTCATGATCCTGCTGTTGGCTGATATTTCTTCTTGAGAGAAGGCCAATGATTTAGCCTCTCAATTAGTAACTAGCAGTGCAATGGAACAAATAGCTGCGCTTAAGTATTTACCTCCTGGATTGCATTACAGCATGAACATTTTCTTTAGAATGTTTATCTGTACTGTTGAAATGCTATTTTTATTCTTGCACTAACTGCAGCTGTGAATATTTATGTATCGATCCTTTCTTATTTCTTATCTTTTTTTTTCTATCTTGACATATTGTGATAATTTTTTAGTTGGTGTGCCTTTGACTGCAGTAAGAAATAATTTCCTTTCATCTGTACATTGCACTTGGGTATATAACAATAAACTCATCTCGTCTATTATAATACTTCAGGATCGATCAGTTGTCTTTTAAAAGCCACCCTGTGGGAATAGTCTGACATTTTCTTCCATAAATAAAAAATCTTTGACCAAAAATATTTTGAGTGCTTAAAACTGCAAAATGTTTAACTATTTAATAGCAGGGATGTATTAGTCTATTTTGAAGAATTGTTATTTCCTTAGGTCACAGCTTTCTTTGACTTGTGTATTTGAGTATTTCCCTGAATAAACTATATCTCTTCCCCAACAAATAGGATTTACCCTTCCTATGTTTGCAGGTCATCAACATTCATGAGAAGAATTTTATGATTGTCTATACTATGTTTGCTCAGAGCTCATGTGATACCTTCACTCCAAGATGTGTTCAATGGACACTCTGCCCTGAGCCTTGAATTTTCAAGAGATACTGTCTATTGCTATGGCTTTTGCCACTTGTGTGTACTCTCATACTCCAGTAGTCCTCTCACACTTCAATGGGGCAAAGAAATAACTGGCATGGAACAATAATAACTCAGTGGAGACTGTTGATGGTCTTCAATAAACAAGATCTCCTTTTGTCTAATTGCACACTGTGTACACACTCAACTGACATGAAGGCTTCACTGTGATGTCTTGGACATCACAGAAGTAACAGCCTTATCCTAAATCTATATCCTCTTTTTGTTCATTTCTGATAAAGGGAACAGTCCTGCAGTCTACCCTGTTTATACCCCTCATTATTTTATGTATCTCAATCATGTCCCCTCTTATTATCTTGCACTCTCAGGAAAACAGACCTTGCAACATTCTGCTGTGCTGAGGAGAAAGTGGGGCTTCATGGTTGCTAAGACAAAGCAGGTGAAAGAAGCAATGTTCCATGTGGTCATAAAGAAATAGGTCTTCATTAATAACAAGGAAACGTATTAACTCTTTCGCCAAGACTGTGCTTTCAAAATAAAAAGACAATTGCAGATGATACCATGGTAATGGGTTTGTATAGGAATGGGTGATGAGTCAGTATACAGAAGGAAAATTGAAAACTTGACCAACAACAACCTCTCACTCAATGTCACCAAGATCAAGAAGCTGATGGGAGACTTTAGGAAAGGAATACCAAAGGTATGCGATCCAGTGATCATTGGGGGATCAGAGGTGGAGAGGGTGAGCAAATTTAAATTCCTGCAAATAACTATCTCGGAGGATTTTTCCTGGATCCATTTTACAAATGTCATCGTGAAGAAAGCACATTAGCACCTCTACTTCCTCTGGAGTCTTGTTCCCAATTACCTTGATAATATGTGGAAATATTCAGAAATTGGATAATATCAATCAGGCAATGTATTTTTTAATAGGCTGAACTTTATAATAGGATTAATCATGATTAATTGAATGCAAAAGAATAGCTTGGTGAGGGGTATGTTTTATTGAGCAAATTGTTTTCCTTTATGGTGTTTGCATGCACAGATCTTCTAAGCAGGGGGATTGTCTCAGTTCCTGAAATTTTCCAACAAGAAATTAATTGGCTTCTCCTGGAAATGTACTTTTGATGAAAAGGTTAGTTTAATAATTGAAATCTTTGGGAAAATTGGAAGAACTGAAGTTCTGCACTGTCAGATATTGTTACTTAGACAATTGACAGGCAATATCAAAGTAAGTCTCAGCAATCATCTATCATTAAAAATATTCAAAAGCACTCAGATGTGGTTTAAAAAATCAAATCACTAAATTCATAAAAAGTAAAATAATAACACAAAAATCATTTGCATCAGATTATGTTTTTAAAAGTGTCAATTACCTCGGACTTTCACAGCTATCCGTCTCCGTGGAAGTGAATTAATTTGCTGTCTTGCACCATTCTATCCCAATGTAATGACAGTGGAGCAGAAATTGTGGGGACCCTGGCAGGAACATTGTTGCATTATTGGCCATGGGAAAGGTACCCGAAGACTGGAGGCTGGGTGAATGTTGTCCCTTTATTTATGAGTGTTTGCAAAGATTTAGAGACCAGTGAGCTAAACATCAGTCATGGATAAGTTACTGGAAGAGAATCTGAGAGACGGAATCCGCATGCATTTGGAAAGATGTTCAGGATGGTCAGCAGGTTTTTTTTTAGTGCTTGGGAAATCATGTCTCATGAATTGGATTGAGGTTTTATTTTTGAAAATATGATGAATGTTTCTGAAGCAGGGCAATATTGTCTTCAAGAACTTTAGCAAAGTCCTTGACAAGGTGCCACATGATCATTAGATCTCATGGGATCCATGGTAAGGTAGCCAATTGGATGTTAGCAAGAGGGGACAGAGGAAAATTATTTTTCAAATGAGAGGCCTGTGATCAGAGATGTGTTGAAGGGATCAATTCTAGATCCACTGTTGTTCATACATACCAATAATTTGGGTGACAGCATGCTTTGTAGTTTGTGGATGACCCTAAAATGAGCGGTATCGTGGCCACTATGGAAAGATTACAGTGCGATCTCGATCAGCTGGGTAAGCAAGCCAAGGAATGGCAGGAGGAGTTGAATGCAGATAAGTGCAAGATGATGCATGTTGGTTATTTGCACGTGGGCAGGACATGAACAGTGAGTGGAGAGTGTTCTGGTCACCCTGCAACAGGGACAGGAAATGTAATTTAGCTGGAAAGGGCATTAAAACAATTCGCAAGGACGTTACTGGACTGGAAGGCTTGAGTGAGCAGAGGAAGCTGAGTTGTGTAATATCAGGAGGGGCAGAGATAAGTTAAACTGTTAGTTTCCCCCCCCCCCCCCTTCCCCCCCAAGGTAGGAGAGTCTAAAACTAGAGGGCAAAGGGTTAAGGTGAAAGGGGAAGGTTTTAAAGGGAAATGAGGGAAAGCCTTTGCACAAAGGGTGTTGCGTCTATGGAATGAGGTGCCAGAGGAAGGTGTAGAGGTGGGTATATTTTCAGGTAAATAGGTTGGTACTGTTTAATGGCATATGGGTCATTTTGCTAGCAAATGGGTCTGGCTTAGAGAGGCAACTTGGTGGAAATTGGCAAGTTGGGGCAAAGGGCCTATTTCCATGCTGTAAGACGTTGACTCTACGGACAGACTCCCATCAGAAGTGCTGTGTACGTACCACCTGCTGCCTTCAATGTTGGAATACTGAGAGAGCATTGGGGGCAAAGCAGAACTGCTGGTCAATTTCCCAACAAGTTACAGCGCATTCACTTTCTAGTATAACTTGTTAGAGAAAATTCTGTTAATTTAGTATTCATCTGTTCTTCATTACAATAATTGCACATGGCTCACAATCAACTAATCAAACTAAACAGATTGAAATCAAATGATTTACAAGCAGGAGGCCACAAATCACTCTGCCATTCTCTGAAGTGAATGCCTGTATCTTTGCTCAATGTTCTCCTTCTGTTGCAACACAGCTTGAAAGCTTTTCTGATGATTGTCAATTGGCAAGTTAAAATATTTGAAGTCACACATGTTTTAAGCCTTGCAGATATTTCCAATTGCTTGTTTCCCTCATTAGCAATTATTTATATTTTTAATCTGAGAGTTTGTTTTACATTATAATTTTGATTATTTTTCTGACAGTCAGAGTTATGGAACTTTATAGTTAACTGCCCAATTTGCCCACCTGGGCAAGTCTGGGCCTGGCCTGTATCCAATTAACCATTTCCTGTCCAATGTACCTGGTAATATAGTCTTTTAAATGTAATTCTATGCAGATCTGCCACTTCCTTTGGAAGATTGTTGCATATGTTCATCAACCTCAGTCCAGAAAAATGTTGTCCCTCAGTTCTCTTAAAAATTTCCACCCACCCCCTACCCTTTGATCTCTAGTTTTAGACTCCCCTTCCCTGGGGGAAATGATGACAACTATTCACCTTAGCTTTGTCCCTCATGGTTTTATATACTTTTACAAAGTCACACCACAGCCTCCAAAGCTCCAGTCATAGCCTAACAACCTTTTTTCACATCTCAGAGTATCTGGTCAATTAACAAACTCCTGAATACTTTTTGCAATCTTTTCAGTTTAATGATATACTTCTTATTAGCTGGGCAACTAGAACTGTGCAGAATATCCCCAATTTGGCCTGTACTCCATTCCCTGAGCAGCAAAGGAAAGGGTGCTAAATACCTTCACCATCCTGCCTTTCTTCCCCTTCAGAGAATCATTTACCTGCACCCCCTGGTGTTACCCAGGACCCTACCATTTACCGTGTAGGTTCTGCCTTGGTGTGACTTACCAAAATGTTACACCTCACTCGCATCCACATTAAACTCCGTCTGCTGATCCCTGGCCCACTTGTCCAGTTGATCAAGATTCTATTGTAATCTCAGATAACTTTCTTCATGGTTGACTACATCACAAATTTTAGTGTCATTTGCAAACTTGAGAGTCGTGTCACCTATGTACTCATCCAAATCATTAATATAAATGAAGAACAACTGGAAATATAGCACTACTTCTTGAGCCACAATGCTTGTTACAGGGCTCCATTCAGGAAAAATAGCCCATCACCCTGTCTCCTACTGCAAAGGCCATTGGATGTCTAGTTGGATAGTTCAGCCTAGATTCCAAACAATCTAATGGAACCTTGTCAAAAGCATTGCTAAGGTCCACAGAGACAGCATCTACCAGTCTGCCCTCATTAATCTAAATTGGTTCTCTTTAAAAAAAAAACTTGATTGAATTCATAAGGCATGATTTTCCATGCCATATTGATATCCCTAATCGATTGTTGCTCTTCCAATTGCATGTAGATTCTCTCTCTCAGAATCCCCTCAAGAAACTTGCCCATCTCCGATGTAAGACTCACCATTCTTTATAACCCAAGCTTTCTGTTGCAGTGTTTCTTAAAGATCCCTCATTAACAATCCTCAAGTATTCTGGCACCTGATCTATGGTGAACGATGATACAAATATCTCTACCAGGGCTCCTTTAATTTCTTCCTAGCTTTCCACAATGTCCAAGCATATATTTGATTAGCTCCTGGGATTTAGCTACCTTTCTGCTTTTTATTAACACCAACACCTTCTCTTCAGTAATGTGGTCCCCCTAATAAATTCACTAACTCTCGTGATCTTGTATTCATATCTTTTTCCATGATATGTACAGGCAAGAAATACTCATTTCAGATCTTTCCCATCTCCACACATGGTTGACCTCAAAGATCTTAAGAGATCCAATGCTCTCCCAAATTCCTCTTTTACCCCAAATGTACTTGGAGACTCAATATATCTGGTCATCCAGGGTCCCCCTTATCCTGCCTTGTGCCCTTTACTTTAACATGCTATTTCTGAATTATGACCATTCTCTTTTAAAAGCCTCCCATGTCTCAGATTTTCCTTCACCCGCAAGCAACCTCTTCTAATGAACCTTAGCAAGTTCCTGTCTTAATGCCATTAAAACAAACCTTGCCCTGATGAAGAACTTTAATGTGTGGACCCATCCCATCTTTTTCAGCAAATATTTTAAAGCCAATGGAGTCATGGTCACTAGTTCAAAGAGCTCCCCCACTGACACCTCAGTTACTTTCCCTATGTTATTTCTCCAGAGCAGGGCCAATGTTGTGTCCCTTAGAGTTGAGTCATCTACATATTGGACTGTGAGAGTCCCAGTCAATATGAGGAAAGTTAATATCACATACTATTAGAACCCTTTTCTTCCTACAGTCATCTGCAATCTCACTGCACTTTTCACTCCTCCACTTCTTGATGACTCAACGGGTTGGTACCGGGCAGCTCCAGCAAAATAACCCCATTCTTATTTCTAAGTTGCACCCATGTGGCTTCACTGGATGATCTCACAGTGTTCTAAATTCTGCCATTAAATTCTCGCTAATCAAATGTGCAACTCCTCTGGTGTCTTACCTCAAACTCTATCATGCTTTTAGCATCAATATCCTGGTCTCTCAGCCATGTTTCTGCTGTATCCATAATATTCTTGTCCCATGTATCCAAGCCCTAAGTTCATCTGCCTTACCTGTGTTGAACTCTGGATATTGCACACAGCTTTTTCTTGGAGAAGCAGCTTCAATGCACACTCTGTTTGACGGATTTAATCTACATTTGTTAAATGTTTAGAATATCCTATTACTTGCAACTTAATCATATAATTTTGAAAGCTTCACTTCAGCTTAACCAAATCTAGAAACTATGGCTTTCACTTGGGTTCACTGCAGCATTTGGTGTAAAAAATAAACTGAGAGGTTAAATTAACACACAATTATCTTGGCAAAGAATGAGCAATCAGAATTTATTGTCATGAACATGTCACAAAATTTGTTTTGTGCCAGCGTCACAGTGCAAACATTTATATAAACCACTTTACAAAATAAATAAAGCGCACGAAAAAGTCAAAGTAAGGTAGTGTCTGTGGATCTTTGTTCATTCAGGAATCCGATGGCCGAGAGAAATTTCCTTGTGCTACTGAGTGCTGGTCTTCAGGCTCTTGTACCTTTTTCCCAATGTTAGCAGAGTGAAGTGTGCATGGCCTTGGTGGTGAGGGTCTTTGAAGATGGAGGCTACTTTCTTAAGACACCACCTCTTGTAGATGTCCTCGATGGAGTGGTGCCCGTGGTGTCACAGTCCGAGTTAACAATCCTCTGGAGCTTTTTCTTGTCCTGATTACTGACGCTTCCATACCAACGTGATCCAATCAGCCAAAATGCTCTCCACAGTTCACCTGAAGAGTTTTCCAAGATTCTTTGGGATTGAGCATTCTCTTTCATAGACTGAACTCATCTTTCCTTTACTTCATGACTGGCACTTGATAATTATATTTTTTGTTGATTATGAGACAATTTATGAACATGCCAAACGTTTAACATCACATTGTTTCTTTAATATACAGCCATGACTTTATTGGGGAATTCACCACAAATTACAGAGAGCTTTCCAGGGGACAGTCACAGTTCAATGTTTATGAGGTAAGTCTTGATTTTTGTGTACTTAATATAATATTTGTTAATTGGAATTTAATACAGAAAAATATGATGTATTTTGTGCTGGGTGGTGAAGATCTTTGATGATTGCTGCTGCCCTCCGATGGCAGTATTCCCTGTAGATGAACTCAATAGTGGGGAGGGTTTAGCCTGTGATGTTCTGGCCTGTGTCCACTAACCTTTGGAGCGCTTTACGCTTGGGGGGATATTGGTGTCCCCATACCAGACTGTGATTCATCCAGTCAGCACACTTTCCACCACTGTAGAAATTTTACAGGATTTCTGGAGTCATACCAAATCTCTGAAAATTCCTGAGGAAATAGAGGCGCTGACGTACTTTCTTCATGATGCCATTAGTGTGTTGGGTCCAGGAACGATCCTCTCAGATAGTGACTCCTAAGAACTTAAAATTTCTCACCCTCTCCACCTCTGATCCCCAATGATCACTGGTTTGTAGACCTCTGGCTTTCCCTTCCTGAAGTCAACAATCAGCTCCTTAGTTTTGGTGACATTGAGTGTAAAGTTGTTGTTGATCCACCAATTAGCCAAGTTTTAAATCTCCAGCCTGTAGGCTGACTTATTCCCTTCCTTTATATAATCCTCAAGAGAGGTATCGTAGGCAAATTTGTAGATGGTATTATTGTCATTACCAAGCTAAACATTTGTAGGTGTAAGGTGAGTAGAAGAGGCGGCTAAGAACACAGCTCTGTGTGCTTTGGGGTGTTGCCAGGACTCAGGGGCTGACTTACAGGGAGAGGTTGAATAGATAGGGCTTTATTCCTTGCAGCATGGAAGGATAAGGCAAAATGATACAATAATGAGAGGAATAGTTGGGGAGAATGCAGAGAGTCTTGTGACCAAAGTAGGGGAATTAGTAACCAGAGGTCATCAGTTTAAGATGAGGGGGAAGAGATTTAACAGGAACTTGAGGGATAAACATTTTTTACACAGAGGGTGGAGGGGATATGGAATGGACTGTTGGAAGAAATTGTTGAGGCAGGTACTATTGGAATGTTTAATGAAAAAAATTGGATGGATACAGGATAAGATGGGTTTAGAGAAGTGATTCTCAACCTTTTTCTTCCACTCACATACTATCTTAAGTCTCTTTTCTTTTCTTTGGCTTGGCTTCGCGGACGAAGATTTATGGAGGGGGTAAAAAGTCCACGTCAGCTGCAGGCTCGTTTGTGGCTGACAAGTCCGATGCGGGACAGGCAGACACGATTGCAGCGGTTGCAAGGGAAAATTGGTTGGTTGGGGTTGGGTGTTGGGTTTTTCCTCCTTTGCCTTTTGTCAGTGAGGTGGGCTCTGCGGTCTTCTTCAAAGGAGGTTGCTGCCCGCCAAACTGTGAGGCGCCAAGATGCACGGTTTGAGGCGTTATCAGCCCACTGGCGGTGGTCAATGTGGCAGGCACCAAGAGATTTCTTTAGGCAGTCCTTGTACCTTTTCTTTGGTGCACCTCTATCACGGTGGCCAGTGGAGAGCTCGCCATATAACACGATCTTGGGAAGGCGATGGTCCTCCATTCTGGAGACGTGACCCACCCAGCGCAGCTGGATCTTCAGCAGCGTGGACTCGATGCTGTCGACCTCTGCCATCTCGAGTACTTCGACGTTAGGGATGAAAGCGCTCCAATGGATGTTGAGGATGGAGCGGAGACAACGCTGGTGGAAGCGTTCTAGGAGCCGTAGGTGGTGCCGGTAGAGGACCCATGATTCGGAGCCGAACAGGAGTGTGGGTATGACAACGGCTCTGTATACGCTTATCTTTGTGAGGTTTTTCAGTTGGTTGTTTTTCCAGACTCTTTTGTGTAGTCTTCCAAAGGCGCTATTTGCCTTGGCGAGTCTGTTGTCTATCTCATTGTCGATCCTTGCATCTGATGAAATGGTGCAGCCGAGATAGGTAAACTGGTTGACCGTTTTGAGTTTTGTGTGCCCGATGGAGATGTGGGGGGGCTGGTAGTCATGGTGGGGAGCTGGCTGATGGAGGACCTCAGTTTTCTTCAGGCTGACTTCCAGGCCAAACATTTTGGCAGTTTCCGCAAAGCAGGACGTCAAGCGCTGAAGAGCTGGCTCTGAATGGGCAACTAAAGCGGCATCATCTGCAAAGAGTAGTTCACGGACAAGTTTCTCTTGTGTCTTGGTGTGAGCTTGCAGGCGCCTCAGGTTGAAGAGACTGCCATCCGTGCGGTACCGGATGTAAACAGCGTCTTCATTGTTGGGGTCTTTCATGGCTTGGTTCAGCATCATGCTGAAGAAGATTGAAAAGAGGGCTTTTCAAACAATGGCTATCTTAAGTAATCCCTTACTAACCACAGAGAACCTGTGGCATAGGATACCATAGGTGCTTTGTGGTGAGTCAGGAATTACTTAAGGTAGTATGTGAGTGGAAAAAATGGTTGAGAACTACTGGTTTCAAGGGATATGGGCTAAACGCAAGCATTTAAAACTAGTGTGGATGTGACATTTTGGTTGTCATGAGCAAGTTGGCCAAAGGCCTGTTAATCCACTGTATGACTCTCTATACTTTCATCTCATTGTTATTTTGATTGATAAGTAAATTTGCAAATAATGTTAGTTTTAAACAAATCATTTCTTTGTTTAGCATAATCTTCTGTTCCTTATTTCCCCAGAAAGGAATCCTTTAAAATTTCATATTCAATCATTTATTTTGTGTACTGAATAGTGTTCTCTTACTTCATTTCACAAATATTTTGGATCATGTTTACAATTTCCTTTCTTTACTGGCTACCTGCAGGTTTCCTTTTTTGATGAATGCATCTGAGTTTATATTTAGCAGGCCTCACTTCATCAATTCAACTGATGACCTTGGACATTTCTATAGATTTTTCTCTTCATTTTCCCCCAAAATTCCAAATGAACAACTGTCCGCAGGAAAAATATTCATCGTACCTAGAAATATTGATTGCTCCCTGTTTCTTTGTTACCTGCTCTTGCAAATAACTTTCATCTTTGTCCTCCTTATTCCAACAGAAATAATATTTCACAAATTACTCTCTCAAGTATTTTGTTAACTTTGCCATTTTCTCTTCACATTCTTCTTTCCATCGAGAATCAAAAATAAATTGAAGCAGCCTTGTCTGACATGACAATGACAGGCATTTATACAAATTGAATTCTAAACCACTGGAGTGGGGAAAAAAAACCAGGAGATTTTTCTCTTATGATTACAATTTACAACTTTATTTTGTGTCTGGTAAATAAAAAATGCGTTTTTCTTGCATGAAGAAACAAATTGGTCATCTCGAGCTCAAACAAGCTTGACTCCAAATGAAGTGGCATTTGTTTTTGGTGTTGAAACCTTATTGCCTTCAGGGGCATCAATTGAATTGCGATAAAACGAGAAAATCTCCAGATACTGGTGTCTAGGGCAGTACACAAAATTGCTGGAGAACCTCAGCAGGACATGGAGCATCCATAGAAAGTAACACACAGTCAATGTCATGGGCCTGAGCCCTTTAGGAGTGCTGTAAGACTGGTGGACTCCTGAATAAAAAGGTGGGGGAGGAATCCAGGCTGACAGGAGGTGAGTAGGAGAGAGAGAATCTCAGAAGCAGTTGAGAGAGGGAGAAGAAAGATAGTTTTCTCTGATAGAAGGAAGAGAAGGGTTTGGGGAACTGGAGCAAAGGAGACATAGGGCTGAGGGAAAGATTGTTTTGCCTTGCTCTGACCACTCATGAACAGAAAACTGAATTAATGAAAGCCCCTACATCTGATCCACTTCCCCTCACCTTTTTAATTTAGGCATCTGCTGGATCTTTTGCTCATATCTTGATGAAGGCCTCAGGCCCAAATGTCGGTTATCTTTTGCTTCCTATGAATGTGGCATGACCTGCTGAGTTATTCCCTCATTTATGTATTGATCTTCACCCTCTCTACTCTGTCACCTCTGAAGCCCTGGTTTCATTAATTGCTTCCTTTCCCGGGTGATATTGCTTTTTTCTGACTTAGTTAACAATGTTTGCACTATTTGTAAAGACAGGTAGTGAGCTTTTTTTAAAAGCTTGGACAGAGCGTCGGTTAAAGCCTCTTCCACAACGACATACACACTGACCTTTTGAAATAGTTCTTTATGTTGAGAGTTGGAGTTACCTTGAGGTGCTAGCTTCGTGGTTTGAAAATCTCATGTTGAAAATGATGGAGAAATCAATTATGAGAGTTGGAACACACAGTAATCCATAGAGTGCCACATGAGAAGGCCTGAAGGGTAGGTGAATTATGCTGCAGACTTCACCAGTTAGGTAGGTTTTGCATATTTCATGAGATAAATCTACTGTCCTTCCCTTGGCTTTCTAACAAGGTCATTAAGTATCTACTCAAGCAGAAGATCTCTGAAATGGTTCTTCACATGTGATGCATTCTTTTCAATAATGTATAGTTTGTCAAATGTAATTAACCTTTCACCCAGCAATGAAATGGATGAGTTTATCATTGCTGAATTACACATACCTCCAGTGAATCCTGGAAAAAGCTGTCTCTGTCTAGTCAAATAATGGTAGAAACTGGATGACTTGCCCCTTATTAGTGTAGAATATTATAAATGTTTGCAACAATAGCAGGATAATTGGAGAAATGAAAAGCGAATAATTTTCTCAGACGAAGACCTGCATATGCAGTTTATCACATTTTCAGGAAAAACCGAAGCGTTGCACTGTCACGGCAGGAATCGTGGTGTTTTTTTTCATTTAACATCCACCCATCTGCCAAGAAACTGACATTGAAAGTTTCTTTTGTACTTCAATGACGTCTCTTAATCAAGGGAAGCAGGCAGCTATTTAATACAGTACCAATTGTTTACAACTACTATCACAGCCAAACTGCCAATAACTGCTAAATAATTGCTGTTTGTGTGAATGTGTTCTGTGGAGTATGACATTGCCCATTAAATAATTATTTTATTCAGCAATAGATTATTGTGTGTGACCTGTGATAAAGCTGTCATTTTGATCCATGACAATGTGTGCAACAAAGCTCCTAATATAGGTAGGTAGATTAACAAGAATACAGTGGAAATCTGTTAAACTTTTTACTTTTTGAAAATGGTCAATGGTTGCAGTACAGGGATTAATAAATAATAATTACTGACCTAGAAATTATCCCATATACCACAAAATATTGTCTGCTACATGAATGAACATTATTGAACTCTGATTGCATTTAGCGATCAATTATTTTGTCAGTGCACATCTGTCTGTTGGATCTGGGTCCCCTGTGCCAATGGTATGCATCCACATGGAGAATACTGAACTAACTGGGCACCATGATAAATTGATATACCTTGATTAAATTCTGCTGCACAAGTAGGGCACATATTACACCTAGTTCAATATTATTGATCTCTTCCAGACCTCTCTTCCCCACCCTCACCTGTCCCACTAACATCCTCCATCTGCCCCACTTCCAATTACTCCCACAAATCATCTTCCCTCCCAGTTCCCCATGCCATGAATGAACCTAACATGATTCCTTCATAATCTCCACTGCCTGCAGTTGTAAAAACTATTGTGCAGCTATATGCTTCAGGCATGCCTGGCTGTGAACAGTGTATGCCACCCATACTGCAAAGAGCAAAGAAGTTTTTTTTTTGAGTCCTGCAACCTCAGCACCTTGGCTGCATACCACGAGGTGGTGCAAATTCCGGATCATTGCAGGGCACCAAAAAGCAGTTGAGCAGAGGAGATGACCCCACAGGATGGAGACCATGGCAGTGGACCTGTCAGGAGCTCAGCAGCTGAAGGACTCCACAAAGGCTGCAAGCTGGTGGTGACTTGCGGTTGAAGGGTCCACCAAGGTTGTGGGCAGTGGGAGACTGGCTCCTGGGAACCAGGCATCATAACTGAGATACGAGAGGGTGCTAAGGTCAAAAAGGGCTCCCAAAAGGCCTTGGGTGCTGAGGGTTTTCTGATCGTATCGGACATTTGTTTCTGGAGCTTGGATTGCCAATTGTTTGACTGGAGTCTGTATGATCACAGAAACTATGGGGGCACTGAAAGTGAACTCACAGACACTCATTGTCACTGAAGGGACTCACTTTTACTTTCTTCATTAGGGCCAATGGGCAAATCTCATGCAGACTTTTTATTTGCTTTACTGTAGACAAATATGAAGTATAGGTTGAAACTTTTTTCCAGTGCTCTGTGGTCTGGCAACTCCCTGATCCAGCACATTTTAACTCTGCCGCCATTAATACAAACCCCAATCCTAATTGCGACAGATTCAATCTTTAAAGCACCCGCAATTGGGACCACAGTTCGAGTCCTGAGCTGTCTGTAAGGAGTTTGTACTAACGGCAGCAGATTCAACCTTTATAGGGCCAGCAATTGGGACTGGGTTTCAAATCCTACGCTGTCTGTAAGATGCCTGTCCTAACGTCCTGATTGCTGGCGATAAAGGCGTTGTGCTAACCGCACCACACACAGTGTTATTTACTGTTTTAAGCTTTATTCTACCTTTGATATGTTTACTTAGGGGGTTCCCTTAGGCATCAATTTCTGTTTTCTGGCATTTTCTGTGGTCCGGTAATGGCCAGGTTCCAACATCACCATTAAAGAGGTACATCATGTACATTTGATTTTTAATACATAAAAATCATGTGACAATAAAATGAACCTTTGATCTGCCTGATTTTTGCTTTGTTGATTTAATATGATCAGAATATTATGTTGCATGTGATAAATCCAGTCCTTTCATCAACCATTAAATGTGGTGGGATTAGATTCTATGTTAAGATCATACATCATGGAATTCTTTGCCTGGAATCAGAAATAGCCTCCCTATGTCCTTCCTTGCCTCTAAACTTCCTCAAGCTATTTATTTGACCGAGTATTTTGTCACATCTTTTGTTGGTTACCCTCCATTGTCTGATTTGTAATGCTTTGCCACATTGATTGTACCAAGCAAATCTAAATCATCTGTTTTTGCAAATCAGCTTTACTTATTGAGATTAATTTATTGTGAAGCAGACATCGGGCCACATACAGGATTTTCAGTGCTTGCTTTTGGGTGAAATCTATATAATCTCCCCAGATTATTAAATCTGATTCCTATCTAGGTTTAGCCTACTGGAAGATAGAAATGCATAATTGTGTTCCCCTGGAGAAGATCACCTATAACCTCAGAAACAGGTATGATATATTTTTAAGAATATGGAATTCATACCTAAGGTACATCAGGGTAAATCTTTAACGATTCTCCCCTCCAGTGCTCGCAGTGCCAAGGACCCTGGATAAGTCAGGTTATTTGTCCCTTGATGGGAGTGGGGTTTATCCTAGGTGAAGCCAGTCTTTTTTTCTTATTCTTTTTCTTCTGTTCCTTGGGGGGGGGGGGGGGGGGGTGGGAGAGTTCCTCTTATTTTGCTCTTCTTTCTGTCTATTATCTTTTTTTTTTCCCTTTGTTTCAACGTGGTCATTGAATTTGCATTTTTGGAGTAGTATTGTAATTTCTTTTTATAATAATTGAATTACGTTCAATTATTGATTATTGACTGTGGGTTAGTTGTGGTATGGCCCTTGGTTTCCTGCTTGCCCCCCCCCAATCCTCTCTGTTTCTGAACTTGCGCATGCACCCCCTTCATAAACCCTTTCAGAGATGTACAATTCAAAGCTAATAATGTCTGATCCGCAAAATTTAATTTTAAAAAATATGCCAATTCCTTTTAACTGGAGCTAGAAAATTGCAGAGACCTTTATTGCTCTAGTAAATGTATGAAAGTGTATCAATAACAATTTGTGCCATTCTTTTGTTGGAACTAAGTCAAATATCCTTTTATTTAAAATGAGCAATAAGAGCAGGTTCCCAGAACAGAGATGTAATTTAATCTGAATATATGATTCGAACATTATCATAATCTTCTATTCCAAGATTCAAGATTCCTTTTAATGACCTATAATAATATAGAGAATGTAATATGGCTGCTGTTAGGCAAACAAAATTATGAGCATTGCCTGCACCCTCTTACATTAAGAGTAGGGGATCCAAATGAGAGTACATTCAAAGACACGGAGTCCATGAATTCGCCTCCAACGTTCCCACATCCTCTGCAGCTGCACAGGCTCCTGGTCGGCCTGAGCTCCAGATCCAATCCTCTGATATGATCAGAGACCAAGGCCCTTTGGGGGGCCCTTTCTTGCCCTCAGCATTCTCCCGGCTCCAGTACCTGGTTCCCACGAGCCAATCTCCAGCAGCCTGTGAGAGTCCTTTAACAATAAGTCACCTGCAGCCTGTGTGGGTGCTTCAGCCCTTGAGCCCCTTGCTGGTCCGCTCCCGTGGTCACTGTTGTGTAGGGGCTTCTCCTTCTCAGCGGTGGTTGTTTTCTCCATTTGGTGCCTACTCAGAAACTCCCTCCTCCAAAATTACAAACCATTGAGCATCAAATCTTCATTGATATTCATCTTAATTGGCTATTATTGGGCATTATAAATTTCAAGAACGTTGCTTCCCACCAAAGCTTTGTCATCATTGGTTGACGTTTACTAGATGACCTCGATGATGGTTCATTTCTCAATTATTCAAGGAATCCTCAGGGCACAAAATACCATTATTTCATCCCATCCTACCCTCCCTCCCATACCCTCTGCAACCCCACTACCACTCCTCTCGTCTCCTTTGTTGCCATCTGTTTTATTGCAGACCTTATGCCTTCTATACA
Organism: Narcine bancroftii; assembly: GCF_036971445.1. Taxonomy (NCBI): domain Eukaryota; kingdom Metazoa; phylum Chordata; class Chondrichthyes; order Torpediniformes; family Narcinidae; genus Narcine; species Narcine bancroftii. Next base: position 26,989,284 of record NC_091481.1, read on the forward strand.
ATTTCTTCATGAAAACAAAATTGATGGGTGATCTAAAGAAGCAAAAGCATTCCACAGCAACAAAGAAATTGAAAATTCAGCACATGACAGTTTTCAGATACCTATGCTACTTTCATTTCTGTGACTAGTTTTCTGGATTCAGTTTTCAATTTCTTGCAAGGTCACAGTTCTACAATTTTCCATTTTGATTTCCTTTTTCATGCAAGCTATTTTTTTTTTAATAAGGGAGTTACTGTGGCCTGCTTTTCAATTGCCTTGGAATGAATAGTTAAAAAGTTGTGGGCAAAATGCACCTAATTTGTCATAAATGTTTCCAGTGGACAGCATTGTGCACGCTGTAAAAACTCCCTGATCATTTTTGTTCACGTGTTTGCTATCTTCGTAAGTCCTTTTATTCCAATTCAGATGCTTTAATTTTAAAGGTGTTTTTTAAAGAAAATTATCCATTTTACTGCATGGTTGGATGACTTCACAAGTAAATCATGAACAAAAGACTTGAAAGGTTGAACGTTGAAACAAAACAGGGTGCAATGTTAGCTGTATATCTTAGAATAACTCAGCAATTAAGTTACCAGTCCTTGTTCTCTTTGTTTCTCTAAATTGTAGCCAGAACAAAGTCATCACAAAAAAATAGCAGTAAAGGGAAAAAATAAACATTGAAACATGTTGGCACGGTTGGCATAGCAATAGCGCAGCACCTTTACAGCATCAACAATCGGGACTGGACCTGGGCTTAAACACCGCACTCTCTGAAAGGAGTTTGTATGTTCTCCTCGTGTCTGAATGGGTTTCACCCGGAGGCTCTGGTTTCCTCCCACCGTTCAAAATGTACCGGGGTGCAGGTTAATTGGAGGTGAGTTGGGCAGCACAGACTCGAGGGCCGAAATGGCCTGTGACCGTGCTGTATGTCTAAATCTAAAAAAAAATTAAAATTTGTCAAGAAAGGGAATAATATGCACTTGAAATTGTTAAATCCAATATTCAGTCTTCAGGGCTGCAATCTGCACAGGTTGAAATAGTTTTCCTCAAACTTTAGTTGGGCATTGCCGGAGCAACATAAGTGGTTGAAGTCCGAGGTCAGGATAGGAGTGAGATAGAGATGCACAAAAGTAAAAACACGTAATACTGGAGAAACCTAGCAGGTCAAAGTGTCCTTTATATAGCAAAGGTAAAAATACATAACCGACATTTCGGGCTTAAGCCGTTCATCAAGGTATGGAAAAAATGTCAACAGGTATCTGAACTAAAGAGGGGGTGGTGTGGTCGCAAAAGCAGGAGGTAATAAGTGGAGAAGGGTGGGAGGGGCAGCAGCGATCAAGGAGAGGAGGGATGGCTGGGGGAAAAACTGGAAGGAGGGAGGGGGAAGAGGAGAGCAGGTTAGCAGAAACCAGAAAAGTCATTGTGAATGCCATCTGGTTGAAGAGTGCTCATGAAGGTAAATCAGGTGTTTCTTCAATTTGCGGGTGGTTTTGGTGGAATAGTACATAATGCCATTGACAGACACATGAGTGTGGGAGTGTGACACAGAACTGAAGTGGTTGACTACTTGGAGGTCTCTGTCACTGGTGCAGATGGAGCGAAAATGCTCAGCGAAGCAATCTCCCTATCTGCGTCCAGTCTCTCCGATATAGAGAAGGCTACAAAGGGAGCACCCACTGCAGTAAATCAGTCCTGTGGATTCAAGTGTTGCTTCACTTGAAAGGCCTGTTTTGTGCCCCAGACCATGGTGAGGGGGAGGTGCGGGCACAAGTGTTACACCTCTTGAGGCCACAGGGGAAGGTGTCGGGGGGGGAGGGGTAGGGAAAATTGGTGAGGAGGTGCACCTCGCGGAAGGACTGGTCCTTACAGAGGCAGAGACGGAAGGAGAGGGAGAGATGTGTCTGGTAGTGGGATCCTGTTGTAAGCATTGGAAATTCCAGAGAATAATGTGTTGGATGCGGAGGCTGGTGGGGTGGTAGGTGAGGATAAGGGAGACTCTATGATTGTGGCATCTGGGAGTTGGTGGGGGTGGGGGGTACACAACAGTTGAGCGGGAAATGGAGGAGATGTGGGTGAGGGCTGAGTTGATGGTGGTGGAGTGGAAGCCATGTTTGTGGCAAACAATTTGGAAGATCTGTATTTGGAAGACCTCATCTTGGGAACAGAGATGGAGAAATTGAGATAAGTGGATGGAATCCTTGCAGCAGACAGGGTGTGAGGAGGAGGAAATTTACTTAATTAAAAATGCCCCTTTGGTTTACATTCTATCATAGTTATTCCATTTTTTCTGTTCTCCCCTTCCTCTCTGGAATTTTAAAATTCCTTGTTTTCTCAATTTTGTTGCACTGATGACATGGATATTACATGATCTGTTGAATACTTTGAGTATTTTCTGCCTTTGTCTCCAAGTTACCAGTATCTGCAGATTTTACGTCTAAATATTTGAGTGCTTTAAACTAGCTTCCCCCTATTTGACATTTTATGCATTTTTAAATTTTCCTGCTATTATATATCATACGGTTTGGCAGTAATTTGCACTGTACAAAGGATTCTTTTCTGGCTTTTGGCTATCTGCATGGAAACCCATGACTTTGGCATGTGATCACAGTAATGGAGGATGTTCATACTCAGCATAAAATGTCATTACCTTTAACAGTGATAATGGATACTATTTACAATCAGAGCAGAATCACATCCCCTCTACCAGTTCATAGCAGCCATCACTGATGGTTCCTGCAGAGTTTCATTCTGTAAACAGCTGCTGTCTCGCTGCACTCTACTTGAACACTTGCTACTATCTCTGAAAATTGTGGCATCTGGTCCCAATCTAAGGCCTGATGATATAATCTGAACTGACACTTTTCTGGATGTAAGAGGATCCATGATCTTAATTGAAGAAATGTGCTGTGTTCCCATGGTTTCCTTGCCCTCAAGGAAAAATATAGTTTGCTGAATGAAATGTTTGAATTTTGCAGTTCCCTGTCTTTCAAAAAATGTGATTGCACTTTAGAACAATGGATAGGGCTAAGTGGAGGACAGCATGGAAGGGGTAGTCTACCATTGATGAATGAGCATGGCAAGGTGGGGATAGAGGAGGAGGTTGTCAAGCTGAGTTTGGAGCTCAGTTGACAGTAGGAAGGGACAGGGCAGTGTGAGAGAAGCTGAATTATTGCATGATAATTAAATGGCTTGTCTGATGGAGATGTGATCCTGGGCTGGGATGGTCCAAGTTCCCCTGAATTGATCCAAAGGAGGCACTGTGTGGGGAATAAGATCATCCTCTGGCCCATTTGAATATTGGATGATTGCCTTGAGATTACCATCACATCTCACTCCAGAGAAAAAAATTGTTTTAATTATGTAACCCTGAAATAAACAGTGTTATAAGTTTCTGGGTAAAAATCAAGTCCAAATAGTAGCTGGCAAAAATAGAATTAACAGAATCCTGAATGACGTCGATATTTGTTGCATCTTGCCTTTCAAAAGAGATTGTTGGGCTTAATTAAATTGAACTTGGGGGTGTTCAGGGTTGCTGCCTTGACACTCACTGGTCAGGTGGCACTTTTATGGATGGCTTTAGTTGGGATTTGGCTAGATTTTGTGTACCAGGGCAGGAGGAGAGGGTCAGAAAGTAGGATCTCCTTGCTGGAAGCAGGGAAGGAGTGAAACATGAAAGTCTGCAGACTCTGTGATTGTAGTAAAAACACAGAAATGGTGGATTCGGGTCTCGCAGCGCCCATAGGAGGAAAGGATATAACCATTGGTCCTTTTCACAACGCAGGCGAGCGGTGTCTCTACTTGGACCTGGGTGAAATTCCTGGGAAGGCAGGATCACCTGGGCCTTTCGCACCGAGGTCCAAATTCCCTGTTATTTGCCCTTCCCGGCAATTTAGGGTCCCATCCCCAGTGATGGCATAGTGAGTGACGCATTCCATACTCGTAGGAAATCCTACTGGAAGTCAGATCACATAGTAGTTGGACAAGACTGACTTAATGAGTGTGACCATTCCCACTGAAATGATGAGACGATAATGCAGGCATGCAAGCAGTGATGTAGCACACAAGCGCTGACATCACAACGCTTCTCCTGCTCGGCTATTTGCTGATTTAGGCCGCACGGAAAAGGTGGCCTGGGAATATTACCCTGGTCCGTGGCCCGACCTTTAGGGCTGCGGACCTGGGTATTTTTCCTGGGCGACATTTTCACACTACTGGTTCACGGGAGGTTTCCTGGGAAAATTTCTCAAGAATCCCCATTTTACACGATGGTGTGAAAAGGCTTAATACTTTGGGTCTAAGCCCTTGTTCAAAGTGTGAGTAAATAGCAGGCAGGTGTCTGGATTAAAGGGCTGGGGAGAAGGGAAAAATGAGCAGGGGAAGGAGTACAGAACAACAGACAAAATGTTTGAATTTGATATGGAGATAGATTGTTGTCTGAAGAGGTGCACCATATCATTGAGAATCCCCATCTACCCCGCACACAGCATCTTTCAGCTACTCCCATCGAGAAAGAGATAAAGGAGTCTCAGAGCCAGCACGGCCAAGCCGAGAAGCAGCTTCTTCCCTCGGGCTGTGAGAATGTTGAATGATCAAAGGAACTCCTCGTCTGAGAGTCTAATATTTACTAAATAATTTTTAAAATTAAATTTTATACATGTATATTTGTCCTGCCTATGTATTGTTTGCCCGTATGTGTGTTATGTCTGGTTGTGTATCTGCATGGTTTGCCCTGAGGATCGGAGAAAGCTGTTTCGTAGGGGTTGTATGAATAGATAATGAACTTGAACTTGGAAAAAAATAACTCTTGATGTTTCCATTTGGGCTGGTTACCAGAGTGATGTCCTGGTGCAGATGGTGTTTGAGAACTTTTAAGATTTAAAATAACTATTTTTTAAAAAATGATCATGTCACATTTCAGTCGTCATTTGCTTAATTTATGTTCAACTCTGATTTTTTTTTTCTCCAACTCAGGGAAATATAAACCTTTGTATCACACCTATCAAGGAGGATATCAAGGGAAATATAAACCTTTGTATCACACCTATCAAGGGGGATATCAAGGGAAATATAAACCTTTGTATCACACCTATCAAGGGGGATATCAAGGACCTTTGATGAACATATCACCTTGTTCTCTGATTGCTATAATTACAGCAGATATTGAAAATAGAATGACTTCTACTTTGAAGAGGGTTACATTTTCTGGAAAATGATTGTTCAATAGCTTTCAGTCATCCGCTCCTATTGTTGAAGTTTCTCAAATCCCTGCAGGATGTAGTTGGAGACCGTCAATGAATTGTTTTTGTACCCTGGCATTTTGGCAGTCAGTTTGTTTTGTGGGTTCGACGTTATGCAGGCTTTGTTGTGGGGCCTGGTGACTAGTCTTCATGTGTACTGTTAACTTTTTGTTGATTATGCAAGGAATGACAACTTCAAACTATCAAAAGGGGAATGTTTGGACATCCTAAAAACAAGTCATTGACAACTTTCAAATATAAAACTGGAACTTGCCGGAAAAGGCCACCAGAAGCCTATCCTGCCCCATTATGTGACCACAACTGATCCCGACTCTTCCCAACTTCTCTGCTTTGCCAGTTCACCTTGACCCTCAAATCATTCAAAATACTACTTCCATCTAGATACTTACAATGACCCAATCTCCACAGCCCTCTGTGGTAGAGAATTCTAGGAATTCACCACCCTCTGTTTAAAAAAAAAAAAAAAAAAAAAATTTCTATGCATGCTGTTATAAATATAGTAAAACCCTCAGTATCTGGCACCTATGGGGAATGGTAGATGCTGGAAAAATGCATTTTCTGGTTGCTTAAGATTGAGTGTTGTTAGGATTAACAAACAAACCGCAAGGGGTGCCAATTTTAAACTTTCATTTTTTTACAATTTTCTGCTTTTATTTTTGCTTTGGTTGCTTGAATTACGGATAATGGGGATTTTACTGTAGTTGACCACAACAAAGTCTCCTTACACGAGTTTCTCTCACTAATGAAAATGTCCCAGCATCTTCCCTGACATACCCTTTTGGAATCTTATGGGTTCAAATAGTTCAACTCACATTCTCTACATTCCCAAAGAATTTAAGCTCAAAACTTTTTACACTCTTGATAGAACAACTCTCATCCCAAAAATTAGTCCAGGCAAGCATCTTTGGTCTGTCTCCAAAGCTACTGTGCCCTTTTTAAGGGAACCAAAAGTGTACACAGAGCAATAGATCTATGTTAATATTAATATTTAGGTTAATTGTAAGCTGTATTTTGTATAAATATGTCTAGGGTAATTTAGTGGGTTTGGAACATGGTTACACACACCCATACAATACATTCAGAAGTGAGGTAATCTTTTGGAGTCGTGACATCTGCTAGCCAGAGTTCTGAAGGTCACATGGTTTCCAAGAAACTAGAGCTGGCAAATATTAAAGATTCCAGTAAATGGTCACATGGTTCCCAGGAAGTTAGACTGATCTCATTGATGATGTAATGTCACATGATGTCAGAGAACTATATATTGAAGGCAGAGAGACATTTTTGTAAGAAGACTGAAGAAACACTTGACCTCCTGAAGAGACAGAACTTATATTATTCTTATTACAGGAGATAAACAACATAAGTAGCTTTTAAATAAGTAAGTCCACTTCTGACTAACTCTGAAGTAAAGTTTTCAAATCCTTTGAAAAGGATCTGTGTTCTTCTTATTAACAGAAGGAATGCCCAATAAAAGAAAATAACCACTCTGACTGCTTTTTTAAGAGAGGCAGCCTCATTTGTGCCAAGAATATGGCCACAATTGAGATATTGAAGAATATCTCTCTGAAAGACACCTCATCAAGAGAGTTGTGAGTTTAAAGCAGTGGTTCTCAATCTTTTTCTTTCCACTCACATCCCACTTTAAGTATTCCTTATGCCATCGGTGCTCTGTGATTAGTAAGGGATTGCTTAAGGTGGTGTGTGAGTGGGAAGGGAAGGTTGAGAATCACTGTTCTTGACCCATTTGATACTGAAATATTTTGGTTGAGAAAAATTGTCATTGGCCCATTTCCTTTGGAGTTATGAAACTGTGCAGATAACAAGTCAATTAGGTATGATTAAAACAGTGATTTTCAGACTTTTTCTTTCCACTCAAATACCACCTTACTAATCACAGAGCACCTATGGCATAGGGAATACTTAAAGTGGTATGTGAGTGGAAAGAAAAAAGTTGAGAACCATTGGTTTAAAGAAATCTGAAAATATAATGTTTAAAAGTGCTTTATAATTGCTGCTGAACTGTGATTTTAAAGGATCCTGATGTCAACAAGATGTTTGAAACTGGACTTTAAAATTTACTTTTTCAGAATCACACTTAAACTAATGGTTTTGGACTTTAACTAACACACACACACACACACACACACACACACACACACACACACACACACACACAGTGAGGTTAAATTTAGAGTTAAGTAAAAAATTTTATTTATAGTTTAATAAAAACTCTTATTTTGAATTTACCATTGTCTGGTGAATCTTCCATTGCTGTTCCTTTGTTAGTAAGATTGTATTCATTTGTAACAACAGTAACTCCAGGTATGATTTCACCAAATGTATAATAGTGATAAATCTTCCTTAATTGTAAACTCTTAACCATCTTGTAAGAAAGGTCAGGGAACCATTTGCTTTCCAAAGCATTTGCTGCATCTATCTGCCAAGCTTGTATGAATTCACACACAAGAACACTGAGATCAATTTGTATTTCACTAATCTGCAGTCTTTCTCCATTGAGATAACAGTTTGCCTTAAGTTCCTTTCACCAAAACACGTGAGCTCACACTTTCCCACATTAAACTCCATTTGCTAAGTTGTGTGCTCAATCAATCTCGTAAATACTGTTGCAGGATCACTAGATCTTTATCACAACGGGTGCCTTATTTTTGTGTCATAATTTGTTTCCCCTTCCAGATACTTAATATAAATTATAAATAAACTTCAAATTGACTGACTCGCATTTACAGTCAACTCCCACCCCAGGTGTCCGGCACCTACAGGGATTAGTAGATGCTAAATATGCAAATTTTTCAGTTGCTTGTGGTTCACAATGCCTAATACACCAGCATTAAGAATAAACCGTTTTAATGACAAATATACTATATTGTATTTGTACAGAACAAAGTTTACTTGCATGAATATATTGTACAAACCTTTAAGAAATATACTTATTTTCAGACACATTCTTTGAAAACATTTAACAGTCACTCCAGCTCTATGGAGCTGCCTGAAAGACGAACAATAACAATTGATAATTAACCCCCCTCCCCCAAGTTTTTACAGATAAAGCTGGCATACTCTTAGCAAGAACACCATTTTCATTCTTCATTGGGAAACAACATGTTTTGTATTCTTTTGCCCTCTGTTTTAGAATTTAAAAGGTTCACATTTAAATTTTAAAATGCTTACCTTTAGCTAACAAACTTTCTTGAACATCAGCTTATTTTGAAATCAAGTGGATGGAAAAAGAGAAAAATTCTGCCACCTGCTATAGGATCCCACCATGAACCACATCACCCTCTTCCCCACTCTTTCCACCTTCTGCAAGGTCCACTCCCCGTGTGACCTTCAACTGCTGGAGATGTAGCACTTACTCACACACTTCCTCTCTCACCACCATCCAGGGATCTCAATAGTCTGCCAAAATTAGCTGCACCTACTCCAACATTACTACCTATGGCATTTGGTGCTCTTGATGTGGCCTCTTTTACTTTTGTGAGACCAAGTGTAGACAAGGTGATCAATTTGCAGAGGACTTACACTCTTGATAATGGCTGTCCTGAGCTCCTGACTGCATGCCATTTCAACTCCCCTTCCAATTCCCATACTGACCTGTCTATCTTCAGTCTTCATTCCTAACTTAAGCTAGAAGAACAACACCTCATGAATGCCAACATAGATTAAAACCCAATGGAATGAACACTAAATTACCCAATTTCAGATAATCCTTGCCTCCAGTATATTTATTTTTCTGTCTCTCTCTCTGTGTCTCTGTCCCTCTCTCTGTCATTGGAAGGTGGTGCTGTATCCAGCATGGTTTAAGTAAATTTTTTTGTAGTGGGCATGAATGAAGCTATTTCCTTTATGCTTGATTGATGTGTTTGTTATATATTGTTCATGTTCCTGTTGGTGTAAACCCACATTACCCAATGGCCCTACAGATGTAGCAAGGTATTGAGGTGGAGTCACTCTTATTTGTTTTCTTCTGGATATGTTCTACCATCAGTGATGTTATTTGCCCATTCTCTGTGCACAAATGTGAGAGGTCACAGGGTCCTTCGACAATTGCAATGGTTCCAGAAATCCAGAGTATGGAATTTATCAAAAATACAACATAAAATAATTGATAATATTAATGAGGGAGATGAATATGGATGCCACGATGTGAACTTTAGCTAACATAAATACATGCACAGATGGATTATCAATGCCATTACAAATCAAGGATGCACAAGAACCTGCATATCATTTTCACCAGTTATTTGACATATTTGCCTCATAAATGAATAATATTGGCACATAATTGGCAAAAAGTTACTTTTCTCTGAGATTTCCAGTCCAAGTGTCCACCTACCTTATATAGGCAGCTTCTACCCCCTCCCTAAGGAATACAAGCTGGAGTATTATGGTAGTTTGAACTGTTTTTGTCTCCTGTACTGATTTCTTACAACCATGATTATTTATTTTCTCACTTCTACACTTGATCCCTTTTACACACAATTCCCCTGATACCAGCTAGTTCATTTTCACTTCAGACATCCATCCCTCCACACCTTCACCCTGAAGGCATTTTTTTCTTCCATGAACAGAGACCTAATCTTTCGCACTCCAACTCCACTCTCCTCTCCAACTTCTCCCTTTATTTACTTCCACTAAATTCATGGCTGAGATGTGGTTATCCAGCATTGGCCCAACCTATATATATCTCTTTGTGGAATAGTTCTTGTTTCACTCCCATACAATTTCCTTCTCTCAATTCTTTTTCCAGGATTTTGGGATGTATACTGTTGTCATTTCCTGCTTTTATATAGAAATTAAATATTTCATCACCTTTGATAACTTCCACCCTCCTCTCACTTTCAGTCAGTTTGTAGATAATGATTTACTTCCTCAACATCCCCATCTCTGCTTCAGGAGATGGATAAACTCAGTATCCATTACAAGCACATGGATTCTTTCAGTTGCCTTAAAAACATTGATTTCAATTCTCTTTTGCTGTGAAGTTGAAACCATCCACACCAATGCTTTTAAGCTGTCTTTCTTTCTCGGTAACTATGGTTTGCTCCCTACAAAAGTAGGATTGTAAACCCTATCTGTTCCATTCCATGCACTTCTCCCACCAAGAACAAATAAAGGTTCCCCTTGCCTTCCACCAAATCAGCTTTCATATACTATGGTTTATCTAATTTCCACCACCTTTATCAAAATACCACCTCCAGAACTTGTTTTAAAATGTGTTTAATTTCTAAATGTTCTCCGTTCAGCTGGAAGGCCCATTCTGCAATTCCCTTCTTCTCTCTTCCATCTCCAACAAATTCCCTCCCCAACCACAGAAGATGCTGAGCTTCTCTTGCCACATCCAGGATTCCTGACACACCTTTCAGTGCCAAATTCTTTATATTTGATTATCATGATGTACCCTTTTCTGCTTCACTAAAACAAAGGCTGGATTACTGCTTTGTGGACTACCTTCTGGTTGCTTGAAGTTGCGTATTGCATGATTGGTGAACTAACGATGAGGTGCACCAATTTTAAATTTCTGTATTTTTTAACCTCATTATTTTCTGCAATTGTTTTGCTAGTTGCTTGAGGCTGCTGCTTGGTTGAATTCCAGATAACGGGTTTTACTGTATTACAAATTTGGCTTAAACAGCGGCAACTTGATTTCCCAACTTTTATTTTCATTGTCCGAACTGATGTAAGCAAGTATTTCAGAAATGATGGACCTATACCACAAGGTTCCTCTGTACAATAAAAGGGTCCACGATTTATTTTACATTTGACCTCCCACAGTTCAACATCCCAGTGAAACATGGCCTTTCACAACCAATTTGTGTATCTAAGCTGGTGAACCTTCTATGTACCCTTTCCAGATGAGACAGTCCTTCTGATAATTGGGGAACAAGAACTGCACACACTGCTCAAAATATGATCTCTCCACAGCTTGTACACTTGTTACATGACATCATGTATTCAAGGCCTTGATGATGAAGGTAACTGGGCCCAACACTGCCTTCTCCCCTGTCTACTTGAATCACCATTTGTTGGGAACCCTTGGGTCTCTACAAAGCTCTCCAGGACCCCACCATTTATAATTTAAGTTCTGCTCTGGCATGACTTAACAAAATGCATCACTGCAAACTGAATCAAGTTAAATACCAGCTTCCGTTATTTGGCTTACTTCCCCAGTTGATTTAGAACCTGTTTTAAACTAAATGACATTCATTACTGCCCACAAATATGGTGACATCTGCAAACTTGCAAAGCATGTTAACAGTATTGTAATCATTAATGTAGACTACAATTATAATGGGCCCAGCACTGTGGCACACCACTGGTCACAGGTCTCCAATGTGGAAAACAATGTATAACCAAAATGCTGTCTCACTGCAATTCTAATTACCTGGTGAAGGTTGTTTTCCAATAAAAGGCCCCCTTCCCTGGTTGGACTCTAAATATCTTCAAGAACCCCCCACCTTGAGTAATGTCAGTTAACTAAAATTGTATTTGGGCAATGATGGATGATCTGCTTGAAAAGTGTAATTGGGCCGTTTGTTTCTTTCACAGAGACCTTGTGGGTTCAGTAGCACTTGTTTGTGTGATGTCACAAAGTATGATGTTAGATCTCACCAGGTCTTGGCTTCCCGCATTCACTTTCAACTCCCCAGGCGTGAGTTCCACATTCATTTTCAGCTGATTGAGGCCCGTTTTCCTGGCCTCTCTTTAAACTCGTTGGATTCACTGGGAAATTTATTCTAATAGTGTATAATTTCATAAAAAGAAGCAAGTTTTACAGTGGAGCCAAGGATGATGGACTCAAACCAAAAGACAAAGGAGGAAAAACCCAACACACAACCCCAACCAACCAATTTTCCCCTGCAACCGTGTCTGCCTGTCTCGCATCGGACTTGTCAGCCACAATCGAGCCTGCAGCTGACGTGGACTTTTACCCCCTCCATAAATCTTCGTCCGCGAAGCCAAGCCAAAGAAAAATAATGTACTATATGTAAGGTAAAACATCATGAGATGGGAATGTGTAAGGAGTTACCCTGTGCAGGGCTGTAACAAGATGTGAATGCATCCTTGTACTTACAAGATAAGAGAGACATTGATGGATTGAGAGGCAGGAAGCTAGCAGGGAAAGGATAGCAACAGTTTTAGTCATTGGACAAGTAATGATATGATGATGTTCTAAGCACGTATCCAAGGGTATAAAAAAATCACCATTTTGCTGATAACGGCAGAATGCATTCTCCAACTAACATTGTTAGTTGCAAGTGTTACAATCCGGTAATAAAGAACAAAGAACCCTGATTTCGACTCAGTCTGGTGTTTGTCTCACTCATTCATGAACAAAGCAGATCTAACATATATAAAATTCACAATTTGATCTGCTGAGTTTATCCAGCATTGTGTTTTTACTTGAATTAAAAATTTGAGTTTAATTGAAGATAAAATCCAATAGTCCAGAAAATGTAACCGTTTGGCATCACCAAATTCCAAAAATTTCTGGATTTGTTGAGTTTTGTTGTAGTGAGTCAGCACCAACGAGCCCACCCTGAGGTGTCGTAAAGGGGCTGAGCAGGGACTGTTCAGAAAAATTAAATGGTGAAGAAGCACACAGCAGGAACTTCAAGGCAGAAGTTTTATCCATCTTGCCAGTGATTAGCTTCCAAAGCTTCACTGAGATATTTACCACAATTATTCTATTCCCATTCTCACATCTGAGGCACATTTGGTGTAGCTTTGAATGTATTCCTTGTGAAATGCCAAGGTTAACATAAAAGGTCATTTCTAACCTTTTGATTGAATCAAGCTTGACTGTTTTTTGAGAAATAAATTTATCCTCTCTGTCTCATTCTCCATAATTTCATCATTTGGCAGATTTTATTCTCCATTCTGAAATAAAAAATGGTGGATACAGCAATGTTTAGAAAATAATTTCCATGACAAAAGTAATTCCTTTATTCATCTTTTTAACACAGGTTGGAAAATGTGATAAGACTAATTTTGCTTGAGCTATTTTATTCCTGTGACAGATTATGTTTTATATTGTATATAGATTTGTCTTAAAGGAGATAAGTGTGAGGCACGTTTTTTTAGTGTAGCTCACATACAAACACTTTAAAACAGATCTCATTTAAAATACTGGAGCTCTACTCAAGCTAGACAGGCTGGCTCTGAGTGCCTTTGCAAAAGCTGTGGGGAGTACCTTTAGAGACTTCACTAATGGATTGTTGTTTTGAAAAGCAAAAGAACTCAGAGGATTAGGTCCGGAGCCGCAGGCTGTCTGAGTGAAGTTTTCTGTTCTAAAAGGGTCATGTGGTTTTGCAAGCAGAGAGAGTCAAACAGGCATTTCTCTGAGAGAGAGAGAGAGAGAGAATTCAGTTCTACAGTTCAGTAGCAGCAGCTGGGACTGGAATATGACAAGCTGGCAAGCTTGAGGAAAAAAACCCATTTTGAAGAAGTGCTTAGTTCAGCCTACTCAAACCTCTGTGGTTCATATAAGAGGAGACAACTTGAAATAAGAGAAACAAAAAGGAACTCTGTGGTGACCTGAAAGAAAGAGGTTATCATCTGGAAAACCCTGATGGGGCAATTTTCTTTGGCAAGTCACTGATGTGGCTGATAAGAGGAAATCAGTTTGTGTCCAGCGACCAACAAATCTCTCTGAAAACGGACAAGAACATTCCTGAGCAGTAACCATTTTCCTTTCAAGCACCAAAGCCTGGTGAAATTCATAAATGTTAAATTCTGTGCACAGTATAAGAATTGCCTGCAACCAGTGAATTTGGAGAAATGAGAAGTGAGATTGGACTGTGAATTAAATAACTTTTCTGAACTTGCATACACATTACGTGTGCTTAGAACTAGAAGGGAGTTGTAATGAGTTAGAGTTTGATCCTGTTTTCATGTTTAAAGATAATTAAAAGCAACTTTTATTTAAGTAACTATTTGTCTTGGTGAATATCTATTGCTGCTGGGTTCCTGGGTCCTCTGGGCTTGTAACATGACAATTTATAAAAACTTTAATTCTCCAAGTTTCTCTCTGAATTCATTTCTAGGTCCACTTGCTTTCTGATAGATTGTCCATTCTTTTCTCAATGATGAATGATGACGTGGTACTTAACAAAGTCTATCTTTTTCCTTCTTATCTGTAATGGTCTCATCCTCATTTATCTCCAATAGTTCTAAACTCCCCATTATCAATCATTTATTCTTTATGTAGTTCATAAAAAGTGTTGATTTAACATTAATTTACTATGTATTTTTTTTCTATATTCTGTTCTTGCATCTTTTGTTACTTTCTTGGTATGCTTTTATGTTCTTTTTGTAGCTCTTCCTGTCTGCTGGATTTCACTTTTCATTGTTAATGTAAGTCTTTCAGCTTGATGCTGTGGCAGTACGCCATTAGGCAGGCAAACCGGCCCCACTTGTAACTCAGCCGGCCAAAATTATGTCGTCGGGGGGCAGGTTTCCTCCCGACCTCGGCACCGGGCTCAGAAGCCCACGCTTGGTGACCCACGTGACACCCCGGTTATGTCGGTGGCCCCCCCACCCCAGCGCGGTTCTCAGCCAGGTCTGGGTTGGGAGTCTAAGACCGGACCGGCAGCCTGCAATAAATCAGTTTTTGCTCACTGAACTCAACTCGTCTGGTCGTGTGATCCTTCAGTGAGCAGGGTCGACGCCGCTACAATGCTTTATTTTCTAAGACTGTAGTTGTGTCACGTTAACATCACAACATATAAGACAATGCAATACAACTTGACTGAACCAGATGCATGATCTCCATCATGTGAGTGCAGAGGGGTCTTTTGGGTTTTCTTAACACCCTATAATGACTTGATCTATTTCATACACTAGTTCACCTGAGTCATAAATTTGCAATCATTTCCAATTTATGAAGACATTGTTTTAAGATTATTGAGAATGTAAATGCAAGAAATTAAAATTCGTGTATTTTCATGCACAGAATGGATCTTCGAAATTTCGAATCAATTTTTTAAAAATCAACTCCAAGATTCGCCTATAATTTAGTTGCTGTCAGCTGGACAATAGCCCAGTTGATGGTGGACTCATCGCTCGCATGTCTTGTCATTACTAATATATGTTGCCAATCCTATCAGTGGGAGCATGTGTATGATTCTGATGCTATCAATTAGTCCATATTAATTTCATTGATATTTGAGTATTTTGTGTTGAAAATATCCTGAACAGGAAATATTTGTTTTTCTATTTACATTTATTTATTATAGATGAATTTTTGCCAGTTTTGAATGCTGGAGGTATTTCTTTTTTTTGCATTGATATGTTTATTGTACTTGAGCTCATTAACAAATTTATGAACGAGATTCCACTTTTTAAAAATCTTCTAGGTACTAAATCCAAAGAAGAAAGCAAAAAAGAAAAAATACATTAATTCTGGAACTGTAAGTACTGGTGCTTGTGATGGATTTGCGTGGCTCTGTGAGGGGAAGGTCATGCCTCATGAGCCTAATTAGGTTTATTTGAGGAGGAAATTGATGAAAGTAGGGCACTAGATGTGGTGTATATGTATTTTAGTAAGGCATTTTACAAAGTTCTCCATGAGCAACACATTCAAAAGGTCATGAGGCATGGGATCCATGGAACCTTGGCTGTATGCGTTTGGAATTGGCATGTCTATAGAAAGCAGTGAATTGTGGACAGAACGCATTCTGCCTGGAGGTCAGTGACTAATGGAATTCTATTCTGGGGACCCCCATCTCTTAATAATTTTTATAAATGACCTGGATGAAAATGTAGAGTTAAATGGGTTTAAAGATAGTACAAAAGTTGAAGGAGTTATGGATAGTGTTGAAAGTTGTGGTAGGTTACGTTACGATTTAGACAGAGTGCAGAGTTGGGCAGAAAAGTGGGAGATGAAGTTAAATCTGGATAAGTGAGGTAAATCTCTATAAGCCACACTCAAAATATTATGTTCAGTTCTGGTCACCCTTTTACAGGAAGAATATGGAAGCTATGGAGATGGTGCAGAGAAAATTTACCAGGATGTTACCTGGATTGGAAAATATGCCTTATAAGGCAAATTTAGCAGAGCTAGGTTTTTTATCAGGATGAGAGGTGACTTAATAGAGGTCTACAAGATTATGAGAGGTATAGTTAAGGTAGACAGTTAGCACCTTTATCCCAGGGCAGGAATAGCAAACACCAGAGGACATCCGTAAAAAGAGAAAGGAGGAAGGTTTAGAGGAGATATCAGGGGTAAGTGTTTTTATACAGAGAGTTGTGGGTGCCTTGAATGAATTGCCAGGGATGGTGGTGAAGGCCTGAACAATAGCAGTATTTAATAGACTCTTAGGCAGGCCTATGGATGAAATAAAAAGGGTTATGAAGTAGGGAGGGTTTCGTTTTTTTTTGGCAGGTATATCTAGGTTGACACACCATCATGTGCCGAAGGGCCTGTACTGTGCTGTAATATTCTATGTTCTAATTGGAGTTGACTGTAGCTGGTTTAGGATAACAATTTTAACATTTTTACCTCTGTTATGAAAATAGTATAACTTTACAATTCCCTCTTTCATTTCAAAATATCTTTGCTGCAGGTACAGTGTAGTGATGCAGTGTGTGAGTTAATGCATGAGTGTACATTTGAGAAAATAGTTTCTCATTTGGATTGAGTTTTTAAGTCTTTTGCCATATTTTGTCTTTATTTCTCTTTATTTCACCCTCAAATTGGATTTCAAAATTCTATCTTTATTAAATCAAATTCTCTTAAATTCACATGCATGGGCCATAATTCTAAGACTAGTTATTTTAATAGCAAATTCCTTTTCAACTCCATTGTCAGCAAATTATTTAAATTCATCTTCATAAGTGCTAACAAATCACTCTTGTGTGTCACAAACCTATGGGTTTAAATGCTTATTTCAGGTAAATTCATGTAATACTTGAGTTTCTCAAGATCATTTGAATGTGACTCCTTCTGTTTCGGGCACCTCAGGGGCAATGTTCACCTTTTGATTTCCTGATGAGTCTTCTGAAGGAACTGAAGATTTTTTTTTAGCCATCCAATACTTTAGTTAGACATGGGGTGCTGTCCATGTACAGGTTTTCAATCTGTGCTCTCAGGAGGCAAGGCTGATTAATGGAAACTGACAGACATATGAATCATTCCTGAATGGTTGATGCAAACAATTGGAAATTAACATCCAGATCTTTTTTTCTTCTATGTAATTTTAAAATTCTGTTCCTTATACAGTTTGTATTTATTTAACATCATGTGTGTTCACCTAAAACCATACTTATTAAAAAAAAATTATGTACCAAAATGGACCAAATTATTACAACATAACCTCTGTAGTGAATAGAGTTCCAAGCAAATTCCAATAGTCACAAAATTGTTTTGCCAATTCTGAAAGATTTAGTCTTTTATTGAAGCTTCTTGTGATCTTTCTTAACAAGGATTTTCCGGAAGTCTAGGGAAATAATGTTTGCTGGTTTCCATTATCCATTAAATTGGAGAACTCCTCAAAAACAAAGTTGACTCGGAAAATCAATATCTTCTTTTCCAGAATGTTTTGTTTACAGCTGACACCTTTTATTCTATAAAGCAGCTCATGATGCTTTGATCAACTTAGTTCCCAATGATCTCAAACTAATTGATATGTCTTTAGCCAACTCTGATTAACCTCAGTCTTTCTTTCAAATTCCCAGCACTTGTACTGTATTCAAAATGATCTCCTTATAAGAACTCTGGTTTTATGATCACCTTCATATTCCAGCTAAAGTAATAAGAACACAGTGAATATTTTCAGTCATCACTATATAATGTTTATGACTACATGTAATATTTCTGATTTAAATTGCTGCCTTGGAACATAGATTTTGCTGACATTTTTTCTGTGAATTTTAATAGTTCGGAGTGAAACCAGTGCATTTCCATTTTTCCTAGGTTACGTTGCTTTCCTTTGTAGTTGAAACTGAGAGCACTTTCCTTGATTACATCAGAGGAGGGTGAGTGGTTTTTTTTTCTCTTTATATTTTGCATAAAATGTACATTTTAAATGTAAATAACTTAAATCAAGATTGTAGTTTAATGCTTAAATCAGAAAAACCATGAATATCTGATTACTCCCAAGAGTAATTGAGCCAAACTATTCTAAAATGAATGCCCTCCACAATATTTGGGACAAAGACACTTTTTCTTTATTTTCCCCGGTGCAAATTTTAAATTTGCAGTTAAACAATTAAAGTGCACATGCTAGATTTTTTTCAATGTTATTTGTTTATATTTTGATTTGCTCCTGTAGAAATTGCAGCACTTTTATACATGGTCTCCTGAAATGGAGGAACTATAATGTTTGGGACATTTGGCTTCACAGGTGTTTGTGAGTACTCAGGTATGTTTATTGGCTTAATTGGTGCAGGTATAAGGGAGCTAGGCTTGCTTCTAAGGTTTTGATCATCTTTGGAGTCTGTATTTTCAACATGAGGACCAGAGTTGTGCCCAATGAAAGGAGAGGAAGTCAAACAAGTATGAAACAGTAAGAGACATCACCCAAACTTTAGGATTCCAAAATCAACAGTTTAGAAAGAGCATACTGGTGAGCTCAGTAATCTCAAAGGGTTTGGTCTTCCAAGGAAGAGCTCCACTGTTGATGTCAGAGGAATTCTCATCATAATGAGGGAACATCCCCAAACATATGTCCAACAGATCAGAAACACTGTTCAGGAGGCAGGTGTGGATATGTCAATGACTCAGGAACAGAAATACGGAAGGTATATTGTAAGATAAAAAACCATGGCAAAGGAGGTATGCTTTGGATCTTGGTCAGTTCCTCTTCGTCTTCCCACTTTGCTCTTGCCACCACTCTGATACAGGTTAATCTTGGTCTCATCTGTCCACAAGACCTTTTTCCAGAATTCTGCAGGCTCTTGTAAATACTTGCCAAACTGTCATCTCTGGCCATTCTTTCTGTGGTTTGCATCTTGGAGTGTAGCCTCTGTATTTCAATGCCTGATGAAAGCAAATCCATCAAAAACACCAGTGCTCACAGCTCCAAATTAATGATTTTTCTTTTTCACTTTCTTCTTTCGATTTAGCACCTAGAAGATTTTTTTTAAAAGTGAAATCGCATTCATAAGTTTGTTAATTAGATCAAGTACAATAAATCTATAAAGGGGTGGGAAGGGGGGGGGAAGGGGGAAATGCCACTGTGTATATTTAATGAGAAACGTTTGCACATATTTTGATTGATATGGTTCACAGTGTGAAAATCTTTAATAAAAAAATTTTTTTTAAAGTACAATAAATCTATATAAATGCAAAAAAAAAATACCTTCAGCATTCAAAACTGGCAAAAATCTATCTATAACAAATAAATGTAACTAGATTTTTAATTCTGTTTTAAATGATGTTCTTAACTCAAAATATACTGTGGCCCCATTATAACACTATCATTCTGGTCCAAAAAAAGAAGGGTCGTGCTAAATCTGGGTTCAAGAAAATCAGCATTTTTAAGAGCATTCAAAAATATTAGCAATCATCATTCATTTACAGTTTATTTCTTTAAAAAGTGAAAGAGTGTTCTTTGCTTAAACGTAGTATGTCGCTGGCTGTGAGCAAAACATGGAATGCTTCTGAGTTGAAGGATTTTTATCTGATCCACCTCCTGGGTCTGCAGCCCAAGATTCCAGTTTTGGTGTTTCTTTTTTTTTCATTTTACTGCCAAAGATCTTGAAAAGATATGAGATGCTGTAAGATCCGTTCAGTTATTCCAGCCTCTTGACTTGATAGAGAAGATTTTGCATGTGTCTGTGGCAGATGTGAATGCATGGAACAGGTGCAAGAGCACTGGAAAATTGGACATAACAGCCTTAAGCATGTTTTCCAGTCAGTTGCTGCTTCCTGTGAATTTCTAGACAGCTGGATTTCATGCGCAAGAGTGCTTACATAAAGTTTCCTCTTGAGTGCACCCAGAACACATCTAGAAACATAGAAGATAGGAGCAGGAGTAGGTCATTTGACCCTTCGAGCCTGCTCCGCCATTCAACGAGATCATGGCTGATCTGTCTTTGTCCCAAATATTGTGGAGGGCATTAATTTCAGTACCCCGTCCCCGCCTTCTCTCCGTAACCTTTCTACACAAAGTGCAAATGTATTTTATCAACTTGGGGGCTTATTTGACTCCCATCCCTACTCACACTTGACCATTATGAAATGAAGGGCTTGGAAACGTGCACTCCTTGAAATACTACAAATGGGTAACATCTAAGTCATTGAGAAGTACAGCATGGAACAGGCCATTCAGCCCACCTCATCCATGGTGTCCAGTGGGCACACACATCCCCACTGATCCTATTAGCTAGCTCTTTGCCCACACCTTTCGATGTCGAAGCAATTAATCCAGAGATAATTTAAAAGTTGTCCGAGACTCTGGCTTCACCACTCTTTCAGGCAGTGCATTGCAGGTTCTTACCACACTCTGGGTGAAAAATGTTCCCTTCATATCCCCTCATAAGTTCAAGTTTATTATCATCCAATTGTACAAGTACAACCCAATGAAATAGCATTCTCTGGTCCTTAGTGCAAAAACATGCTAACATACATACAGACAGACATAAGACGAACAATACATATGCAGTCCATATATACATATATGAAAGTAAATCAATATTGTTAAATAGAATCTCGGAGGGTTTGTAAGAGCAATTCATCAGTCGTTCAGCATTCTCACTGCCTGTGGAAAGAAGCTGTTTCTCAGCCTGGTGATTTTGGCTCTGATATTGAGGGGAATATGCATCTAGTGGTGAGATCACAAAGTAGGTTGTGGAAATGGCGGAGGAGGATGTGTTGGTTGCGGAGGCTGGTGGGGTGGTAGGTGAGGACAAGAGGACATCTCTGATTATCTGACATGGAAGCCCACTTTCTGGGTACAGATGCAATGGATACAGAGGAATTGAGAGGATGGAATGGAATCCTTACATAGGACAGGGTGGAAAGAGGAGTAGTCAAGGTAGCTGTGGGAGTTAGTGGGTTTGTAGAGTATGTCTATAGAGAGTTTTCCTCCTGAGATGGAGACAGAGAGATCAAGAAAAGGGAGAATATTGCTGGAGATGGACCAGTGAATTTGAGGTTGGGATGGAAATTGGCAGCCAAGTGGATGAAGTCAACGAGTTCATCATGGGTACATGAGGCAGCACCAAAGTAGTCATCGATGTCGTGGAGGAAGAGTTGAGGGGTCTTGTCTTTGTAAGCTTGTAGCATGATTGTTCCACGTAATCAACAAAAGGGAAGGCATAGGTGGGGCTCATGTGGGTACCCATGGGTACCCTTTAAACCTGGAGAAAGTTGGATGAGTCAAAGGAGAAATGATTGAGGGTGAGGACAAGTTCTGCCAACTGGAGGATGGTGGTGATGGAGAGGAACTGTTTAGGTCTATTGTCCAGAAAGAAACAAAGGGTTTTGAGGCCTTCAGTATGTGGGATGGAGGTGTAGAGCGACTAGATGTGCAGGTAAACATGAGGAAAATGAGTTCAGGGAACTGGAAGGTGTTGAAGTGATGGAGGGCATGTGAAGTGTCCCGGATGTATGACTAAGGGGGACAAGACAGAGTTGAGGTAAGCAAAGATCAATTCTGGGGCAGCAGAATGCTGACACGATGGGTCTGCCGGTACAATTGGGTTTGTTGATCTTGGGTAGGAGGTAGAAACGGGCGGTGCGGGGTTGGAAAACAGTAAGTTTGGATATTCTGTGACCTCCCTTTTCAACACTTACCTACACTTTTTGTATGAGTCTTTTAGTTCCTGGTCCCTGCTACGTGATTCCTTTTTTCTCGATAATAAATCTTAAATAACCTTCAATGTCCATGGATCCCTGAACTTGTTATTCCTGGCTTTATTCTCACAGGAACATGCTGTACCTGAACTCTTTCTCATGTGACTGCTTCACACTGTGTAGATGCATACTTGCCTGCATGTAATGTTCCCAGTCAACCATGGCCAAATTTTGTCTTATTCTGTGTCTTTAGAGCTTCAAAGGCAAAGATTTTCTATAACATTACTTTAAATAAAGGGAAGCATATTGAAACAAGTCATTACATCACTTTCCCTGCTCAGTAATTATAAGTAGCCGTCGATCTATGAGAGAGTAGATTGTAGCCTATCAGTGATGCAAATGAACTGTTGTTTCTTTGGTTTCATTTCTGATCAAATTGAATGAGCTCACCTTTCCCTCTCATGAATTCCAATGGATCACACCTTCTATCTACCATTATCTCTTTCCAATCACTTATTCCTCTCGACATAATTTACCTTTTAACTATGACTAATGTTGTCCACAAGCTGGAACTCACAACTTCCTACTTCTTTATCTGTTATTGTTAGCAGGTGAGGCTCTACCACAGATCACTAAGTAACTCATCCTGGTCACGACTGAACCTTTTAACTCCACCCTGCAAGCTCGCGTTGAAAGTCATCTCTTGTAAGGAACCTTTTCTGGGATGCCTTCTTGGAGTAAATCATCCATAGGTGTTTCTCTTTCCACTGTCCTAATGAACTCTTCAAAACAAAAATATTCCAGTATTCAAACTACTCTTTTTCCCATGTGGTGGTTTGGTTTGGTAACTCAAGTGTTCAGGAACACAGAAGACTTCAGGAAGTAGCATACCTAGCCAAGTCCATTATAGGCACTTACCTCCTATCCTTTGGAGATGTCTGTGTGAGACACAGGCTCATCATAAAAGGACCTCCATCAGGGTGGTACGACCTCTTCTTGCTGCTACTTTCAGGTAGCAGCCTGGTCCAGCACTCTAGGTTCAAGTAGTTTTTATCCAACAGCTATCAGGCTCTTAAACCTCTTGTCATATCCACCCGACACCTAAACATAAACTAGTCCAATAGGACCAAAAAATGTGTTTGGATTATTGAAACATCACTTTTTTTGTACCAACGGAAAATGCAATTATTTATCTGTGTATCTTTTTATATTTATTAGCCATTTTTCTCTCTAGGAAAATTAAATTACCACTACAGGCAGTTCCCTGGATCTGTCTGTAAGCTGAATTTGTACATCAGGCAGAACAGGTAGTTACAGTTCTTATTTAGATTTTGTGAGGTAACAGTATGTTTATGCATCGAATGGAAGCACAATGGTCATGTGCATTTATGCGCACGTGCAAATTGGGGGACCGCCCATTTAGAAGTATGAGTTGTTCCTAACCCGGTTGTTCGTAACCCAGGGGCTGCTTGTAATTGTGGTAAGTTGATGCATACTTATTGTAGTTGGTGCATCTCACATACATGTTTGGCTACAGAAAGTAAGAATCTCGGTGCATTGTACTATGCATTGTACAATAAGTTTACTCACATTCATTCTAATCCTCTTCAATCAAATGGTACTTTCCCAAGTGCTCAGTGATGGATTCCTGCAATTTCCTTCGAGTCAGGCAGTGACCTGATTTCTTTTTGCCTTCCCTCTTAAATGTGTGACTCTTGAAATTTTCCAATCCAAAAGTTAATTTTAGAATCTGTATCACTGAAAAATAATGACATATTTTAGTCCCTTTCCCATGGCAAAGGCTGTCAGAATTCTGATGCTGATCTGTCCGTTTTGTCCCTTATTTCCCTTCTTCCCACTGTTTTAAATATAATTATCACTGTTCATACTCTTGACCTATTTCAGGTTTGCTTATTCTGTTCTATTCCAATTGTCAGATATGAAAATGATTGCAAAATGCAGGTTTCCCTCTGATTTTGGTGCATCGATTATATTTTCCTTTCCCACTTTATCAAGTCATGTTTATTTTCTATGTCTGTCTCTATGTATAAACAGATGAACCTGCTTTTCTCCAGACCACAGTGTACATGTATACACACACAAAATAATCAGAAATATATAATGTAATATAAAAAGGTGTAAATATTTTAGAATGATTTAATTGGTTGCAGGATACCGTTCATCAATCTTGCAGCCTGCGGGAAGAAGCTATTTCCCAGCCTGGCAGGCCTAATTTTGATGCTCCTGTACACCCTTCCTGATTGTAATATATTCAGAAGACCCCATACTGTTAGATTCATTGCTCAGGGCAAGTTTTGTGTTGTATTTCTTTTTGTTTTGCCTTTTATTTGTCTGGTCATTGTCATTTGTCACTTGTTTTGGCATGCCCATGATGTCTCAGAATGAAAATGGCCTGGGCCTTGGGTTTGTGGCCTTCAACATTGATTTACATATTGTAAATACAGCCACTCAGGAACCCAAAGAATTATCATGAAGATTACACACTAGTTCTTACTGATTTAAGAACAAATAAAAGGATGTGGAATTCAACCCTTTGCACTAGTACAATTAGACTGAAAATACGTTCCTTGGAACAAAGAAGATTTAGTTGGGGGTTTATGACATAATGATTGGAATAGGAAGGTGAAACTGTGGGAAGCTGTTCCATGAGCCAAGCATTCAAGGACCAGGGAGCTCAGATTTGGATGTAGGAGCAAGATATCTTTTAATGGAGTGAATTTTTATGGGCAGGGTCGTTGCCTGTAAGAATGGTGGAATAGGAATAAGGGCTTTCAAAAAGAAATTGGGGGAATAAATTGGAGGGCTGTGGTGAAAGAACAGAGGAGTGGAACTGCAGTGGGATGAACGTCATCTCATGCTGTCTCATTTCAAGGGTTCAATTACTGACCAAGGGAGCAATAGCATCACCGAGCAGGGAAATAAGCTTTTTGTCGTAGTGACTCGGAACGCATTTCCAGTATTCCTGCAACAATCCCAATGTTATTCTTCTCTTATTCCTATACACACTAATCTGCATGTTTTGGGAGACTCGAGGAAACCCATAAGTAGAACATACAAACCACGCAGATAGCATGGGAGGTCAAAATTGAATTATGTGGCAGCAGCCCTATAAGGTGCACCACAGTCCTGCTTGTCACCAACCCTCATGAACAAGGTCTGAAGCACTGTTGCAATGAAGACATCGTGGATTGTAATATCTGATCTTGTCCTACTCTAATACAGGTACCACCATATCTCCATTCAACTGCAGGTTGAAAGTCTGTAATGATGGTGCTGTCAGCATTTTTGCCAGATGAGAAAAGCAGGGAATAGCATTTACACCTGAATCCTTTTTTGGATTTGCAGAAAAGAATATCACCTCACATAATTATTTCACAGATAATTTCATATGTGATATTTCTTGTTTTGTTGTTCTATTATAACCTATGAATGAATACTCATAACATGATGGATTTATCAGATCAGATGCTATTTATGTAATAAAACTGAAATGTAATATTACACAAATTTGCCATAAAGCAGACAAAGATTTGCCATTAGCATTGCCTGGCACCCCTTAGTCAGAGAAAGAGAAACAAAAGAGAGTCATCTCAAAGTCGATGAGTGTCTGTAGATTTGTCTCCAGTACTCCCACAGCCACACAAGACTCCAGTTCAGTTCAAGCCCAGATCCAATCCTCCAACACGTTGAGGAAGCCTTCTGGACCCAGGGCCCTCCGGGAGCCCACCTTGCCCTCAGCACCTTCTAGAACCCCCGGTTCTGATACCTGGTTCTCATGAGCCAGTCTCCAGCAGCCTGGTGTAAGGTCTTTGATCTCAAGTTGCCTGCAGCCTCTGTGGGTTCCTTGCCTGGAAGTCACCAACAGCCCATCAGTGCTCTATGGTTAGTAAGGGATTACTTAAGGTGGTATGTGAGTGGAGAGTAAAAGTAAACCACTGATTTAGATCATGTAATATAACATTTTCCTGCTTGTCCTCCAGGTAACTTCAAGTAACCCAGACATAATGCTTAAATCTCATATGGTTTCAGCAAATGCTGGCCAGAAACCAGCACTGAAGTAACTACATATGAGGGACAACAATAAAGAAGCAAAAATAAGTTTCTGAACATTAAGAACTTATTTTCTCAATAAACAGTCTGGGGTTTCAAGGGTGTGTATAAGAGATCATTCTTTCACGATCAGGGTTGTATTGCAACTAGCCTGATAGCTCATTAGCCTATTGTACAAGCCTTATCATTTTCTTTTGACAAAGCTGTCAGAGGGCAAAATTGATCTGATTTGCCATCAGACTATAGTTTGACACCCCCCCCCCCCCGACCCTGCTCCATCTTGTTTTCAATTTCACTGTCCATTGGGCCAATAGATCTGTTGATTTTAGAATTTTCCCCATCTTCTATCAGAAGTTCAGCCTTGTTTATTGTGCCATGTTTTTACCTCCTGATGTTTTAATGGAATTGTTTTCATATATCTTGACCCACTTTCAAATTCATGGGCTGAAATTCTCATTGTTCATGGGCTTCAGTAGAGTTTGGCTGGGGCATGCTCTGGAGACCACATGCTATGTACTGTACCTGGGTCCTCTGTGAATACATGAAAAATGTTTTAAATATATCTAAGAGAATGCAGTCAATCAATTGCAAAGGCGTTCAAGGTCTTTTTTTTTAATTCCTTAGGTTTAAACACGATCCAGCTAAGTGTTGCTCTTGTCCACATAATAAAAATGGATTAGATCATGCAATTTTGACATTTGTCTAGCATTTAAAATTCCAGCGAAGAATTGTGAAAACAGCAGGAGGGTGTGTGGATCTGTTGGAGAGGTTTTTAAGGATCTTGCATCAATGAGCAATTGTTACTTGAACAGAAAGGTTAGGCTCATCCCTATAAATATTTTTAGCTCATTTCAGCATACACCCTCCTCAGGGAGGTTTTACACCAATTAAGTGCAAGGCATAAACTTCTATGTGATTTTTTTTTAAATTTTCAACTAAAAAGATGCAGAAGCAATCACAGTCTGGTGTGTTTTATTTTCTAATCATTGATCTTTTTTCCTATATCTCATGATATGGAAGAGTGCTGTTTAATCTCTGTATTTTCTAGCTCAGATATGAAAAATCATTTTCATTTGCTGGTATACAGTTTAAGTTAAATTACATAAAATTGGTTTGACCATAATTTTAGTCCATGCTCATTTAATATCTCCAGATCTGTCAATATCACCTGGTGAAAATTATCTTAAACATAGTAGCTTAAATAGCAAATGTTGATTGTGGAGGTTTGGTATGACATCAGAAACACTGGGCAATTTCTACAGACGTGTGGTGGAAAGTGTGCCTACTGGCTGCATCATGCTCTAGTATGGGGACACCAATACCCCTGACCACAAGACGCAGCCCAGGACATCACGGGCAAAACCCACCTCACCATCAAGAACATCTACAGGGAATGCTGCCCACCAGGTTCAAGGACAGCTGCTACCCCTCCACCATCGGACTCCTCAATGATAAACTCAATCAGGGGCTCATTTGAGGATTCACACTTTTGCAGTTTGATCTTTTTTCCTCTCTGTATTGCACCAGCAGTTTGTTTACATTTATTTACATGTCTACGTTGCATACAGTTTCTTTTGCACTAGCAGTAAATAGTAATTCTGCCTCGCCCACAGGAAAAAAAGAATCTCAGGGTTGTATGAGATGTCATATATGTACTCTGACAAAAAAAATCTGAAATCTGATTGTTTTCTTTGGCCCAAACTAGAAGGCGATAAAATAATTTATGAAATAATGGGAAGAATAATCAAAATAGAACATATGCAGTGATGTTGGGGGTGGGGGGCGTTGAGGACTGCAGAGGAACAAAGAGAGATCTTGGAATTATGGTTCATCGTTCTTTGAAATTGGATTCTCACGTAGATAGGGTGGTGAAGAAGACTTTTGGTATGCTGGCCTTCATAAATCATAGGATAGAATATTGGAACTGGGAGGTGATGTTGAGACTGTTCAAAGCATTGGTGAGGCCAAGTTTGGAATACTGTGTGCAGTTCTGGTCTCAAAATTATAGGAAGGATATCAATAAGGTAGAGAGGGTAGAGAGAAGATTTACTAAAATGTTGCCTGGATTGCAGTATCTTGAATACAGAGAAAGACTGAGTAGACTGGGATTTTATTCGTTGGAATGTAGAAGGTTGAGAGGGGATTTGATAGAGGTATTTAAAATTATGAAGGGAGTAGATGTGAATAGGCTCTTTCCCCTGAGGGTAGGGGAGATTGGAACAAGGGGTCATAAGTTAAGGGTGAGGAGGAAAAACTTTAGGAGTAATATAAGAGGATGCTTCTTCACTCAGAAAGTGGTGGCTGAGTGGAATGATCTTCCGGAAGAGGTAGTTGTGGCAGGGTCAATTCTGTCATTTAAGAAGAAGTTAGATGAGTACATGGATGTGAGGGGGTTGGAGGGTTATGGGCAGGGAGCAGGTAGGTGGTACTAGTGGAGTTCATTTAAATCGGCATGGATTAGAAGGGCAGATATGGCCTGTTTCCGTACAGAAATTGTTATATGGTTACTCTTGGTGCCTGCCACATTGACCACCGCCAGTGGGCTGATATCGCCTCAAACCGTGCATCTTGGTGCCTCACAGTTCGGCGGGCAGCAACCTCCTTTGAAGAAGACCGCAGAGCCCACCTCACTGACAAAAGACAAAGAAGGAAAAACCCAACCAACCAATTTTCCCTTGCAACCGCTGCAACCGTGTCTGCCTGTCCTGCATCGGACTTGTCAGCCACAAACGAGCCTGCAGCTGACGTGGACTTTGCCCCTCCATAAATCTTCGTCCGCGAAGCCAAGCCAAAGAAAAACTCTTGTATCTTTTTGTGTTGCATAAATAACTCCATATTATAATTTAATTTGAGGAAGAATATTGTTCCCAATAAATGTTATCTTGCATTGGAGTGAAGGGAAGGCCAACAAAGGGTTGTCAGCATTTGGAACTAACATATAGTCATTGTTGTGGAGGCCGAGGCTCGTGTTATTCATTAACTTTTTGGATGGGTTGATTTTTTTGGACAGATGAGATGCGATCCATTCACATCTCTACATGCACTGGAATATCTAAAAATAGAACAGGAATAGGAGCAAAAACTTGTATGAAATAGAGGCACCAAGTTCCTGCTTATTCTGATTGTTGATAATCAGCTTTAATTGTGGTAGCCAGAGATTTTGTCCAAAAATAGGCTGAACTTAATGGTGACGAAATGGCAGTTAGTCTCCCCGCTTTTACCGTTGCTTGCCAAGTGAGAAGTATTTTAGGAGGCTCCCATTTCAGGGATCTTCAACTGCACACTGGAATCTGGAGCAAGAGCAAAAAATGATTCATATTCACTATGTCATGCATTGTCTGGGAGAGGTAAACGGTATTAGCATTTCAAGTCTTCTTTCATTCTCAATACCTCTGGCTTGTGGTTTTAAAATGATTTTGGTGTCCCTTTCAGTCCAATGTCCAAACCTCTTGAGCTGACTTTTTAGTTACAAGTTTTCTTTCCAATTGAAGCTCCTTTCCCTTATTTTCAACTGTGTTGTTGTTACCTTAAAGCAGGAGGAAATTAGTAGTTTCACACTCGGGACAAGATTGAGATGAAGTGCCTTGAACCATGAAGGTCTTCATAAAGATGATAATGGATTTGGGAATGTAAATAGAGAGATTAGAAGAGGGAATGGAGAATTTAGGTAAGATAGATAATACCCTGGTATCTGGCGCCTATGCCGAATAAGTGTATTTTCTGGTTGCTTGAGACTTTTACCAGGCTTATTAATACACCTAAGAATAAACAGTTTTAAAAGACAAAAATACTATACTGCACTTACCATCACAAGTAGAGCTTTAGAGCCTGCTTGTTGTTTAAGTGCATGTGATTGGTGGATTGGCGAACTAACAGCAAGGCATGCCAACTTAAAACTTGCATTTTCTTTTTGCCGGTTGCTTGAGTTCTGGAATACCATGGGCTTTCCTCTGGTTACAGGTCTTGCTGTATTAATAACTGCCTCTTTTGGCATGAGAGGTATGATGAGAGCATATCTTGTGGATACTTGTAATGGGAGACGAATAGATGACTGTCTGGCTTGATTCCAATTGTTGCCTTGTTCCTGTCAAATCATATGAAAATGGCCTGTGTCACAATACACTAGATATATTTAAAATGTCAAGTCTGAATAATTTTATTCTGACAATTTTAATATAATTATGCAATGTTTACTTATCTCTTTTAGAACACAGATCAATTTCACAGTGGCCATTGATTTTACTGCATCCAACGGTAAGTAGAGTAATCCCACATATTAAGTCTGAAATCTTATATTGATCTTCAAAGTCAGTTAATTACCTATTAGAAATTATTGTTGATCAAAAATTTTTCACAAAGTTATATTAGCATTTTGGTACCAGAAAAGCTAACTTTTCATCATGGCAACTATTTGTTGTCAGGTGATTGTTTTAATTTGAAGACAGCTACTTCTTGAAATATCTCTGACAGGTATAAATAGAAAAAGGGCCAAGCATTCAGGGCACATTAACACCAAGCAGTCTGTGGTTGTTTTATGTATGAAGGATTACTTAGAAACTGTAGAAGTGGGTACAATTATGACTTTCAAAAGACATGCATGGATAGGAAGGGATTGGAAGTTCAGGGAATGTGCCCACTTAACATCCATGATACCTTCTGTAAAATTGGACATTATGCGATGCGGACGTAGTGCAAACACCATATTATATAGTTAAGAAAGCTATATGGGATACTGTAGTGTTCCTGTAAACTTTTTATTTGTTAGTAGGGATCAGTGTGGATACCGACACGGGGCTGTGGGGAGAGAGTGGGGAAGTGGGATCAGTGTGAGACCAACAAGAGGCTGTGGGATCATTGTGGGGATTGACACGGGGCTGTGGGAAGAAAGCGGGGCAGTGGGATTAGTTGGGACTTAGCGGGGCAGTGGGATCGGTTGGAACTTAACGGGGCAGTGGGATTGGTTGGGACCTAGCGGGGCACTGGGATCGGTTGGGACCTAGCGGGGCAGTGGGATCGGTTGGGACTTAGCGAGGCTGTGGGGAAAAGGTAGGTCAGTGGGATCAGTGTGGGGACTGACACGGGGCTGTGGGGAGAGAGCGGGGCAGTGGGATCAGTGTGAGGACCAACACGGGGCTGTGGGATCAATGTGGGGATCGACACAGGGCTGTGGAGAGAGAGCATGGGGTAGTGGGATTAGTTGGGACTTAGCGGGATATTGGGATTGGTTGGGACTTAGCGGGCCAGTGGGATCGGTTGGGACTTATCAAAGCAGTGGGATCGGTTGTGACCTAGCGGGGCAGTGGGATCGGTTGGGACTTAGCAAGGCTGTGGGGATAAAGTAGGGCAGTGGGATCAGTGTGGGGACTGACATGGGGCTGTGGGATCAATGTGGGGATCGACACAGGGCTGTGGAGAGAGAGCATGGGGCAGTGGGATTAGTTGGGACTGATACAGGGCTGTGGGGAGAGCATGGGGCAGTGGGATTAGTTGGGAATGATAGAGAGCTGTGGAGAGGGAGCAGGCAGTGGGATTACTTGGGACTGATAAAGGGCTGTGGAGTGCAGGCAGTGGGATTAGCTGGGACTGATACAGGTCTGTGGGGAGAGCATGGCGATCAGTTTGAATATACAGTATACAATTTCCTATTGATAGCGAACACTTTTTCTAAATTGCTGTGGACTAGCTTGCGGTACCTGAATAAATATGGGACCACGGACGTTTGGCAGTCAAACATTGCCCAAATGGACATGAAGCGGCACAAACCTGTATAAGTATTGAATACGGTCAAGTGGAACAAGCCCTGAGTGCCAACCTGGTCATCTTGGAGGAGGTGGGCTGAATGGCCTGTTCCACACAGTGTGAATCCATGATGTTAGTTTTTCAAAACTGCATTCACTTAAATTAGTAGCAAAATCAAATAAATAAACATATCTGATTTATATGCTCAACTCGAACATTTAGTGGACATGTATACTAAACATCAAAAATAACTTCATTAATATCAAAATTAAAATCAGAGAATGGTATCAATGATTGAGCCCATCGATACTATCCCTGAATGTTAATTCATTTTATTTACTCTCTTGCACCACTTGCTTCCTCTGAACCTTTGAATTCTTCGTTGGTCTCATTGTTTTATGGACCACTTCCACTGTACGTTTACAGAGTTGCACATTTTTTTCCAGAATCCATTTCCGATTTCAGGGAGAGAGAGAGAAAGGGGAGTTGAACAGAAAGGACTCTTAACATCACATTGAGAAAGATGTACCCTCCCACAATTCGAGCAGGAATCAAAATGTGGGCTGTCCCAGGTTTGCCATTTTGGGATAGGGGTGGAAGAGCGCCATTTCATCTTAATAAACCTCTCATTTTATTTCCGAGTATGGATGAGGCAATGTCATCACAACTTTTCCTAGTATGTTACTAGGTACTACAACTCCTGTTATAGTTTTACAAACCATCTACCAGTTACATTTCCATTTACAGTGGATGGTATTCAATTATTCTCTCGATCAGTGGTTCTTAACCTTTTTCTTTCCACTCACATCCCACTTTAAATAATCCCTATGCCGTCGGTGCTCTGTGATTATTAAGGGATTGCTTAAGGTGGGATGTGAGTGGGAAGGGAAGGTTGAGAATCACTGCTCTAGACCCAATTGTTACTGAAATATTTGGCTTGAGAAAAATTGTCATTAGTCCATTTCCTTTGGAGCTATGAAACCGTGCACATAACGAGTCAATGAGGTATGATTAAAGCAGTGGTTTTCAAACTTTTTCTTTTTACCCACATACCACGTTAAGCAATCCCTTACTAATCACAGTGCACCTATGGCAGAGGGATTACTTAACGTGGTATTTGAGTGGAAAGAAAGAGGCTGAAAACCACTGCTTTATATCTGAGAACCACTGCTCTATATCTTTGAAATCAGAGTTTCTGATAAAGCATACAACTCCCATAACGGACACTTAAAATAGCTTTAAAGACTTTTGAGCTTTCCCTTATGATTACTTTAATATGTTCTCCCTCTATCGATTTGACTGACTCTATTGATGCTGTGGAGATTTTGCTTTATTTCTTGAATTATGTTTCTCCTAGCTCCATTCAATCCTGATAATTTACCAATTCATTGATTTCTCATTCATTGTAGAGGTCGACTGATCCACTTTCCAAGCCCATCATTTCCTTCTTCCTTAATACAAGTAATAAATGTGGACACAAACAAACCCACAATGCCTTATTAGAAGTACGAGATTTTGCAGAGCTGCATTTTTAATGTGGTGGACAGTATTTCCATAGTGTGTCTCTATGGCCTTCACCTCTTCCTGTTTAAAACTTAAGTAGTGCAGTCAGATTTGGGTCAGGACTGAGACCTATTCTTCAGCGGATCATGATTTCTACGTGGTCTTTGCCTTTCTGGCAACCAAGGTTTATTTTCCATGTCTTAAATTGCAGTTGTTCATCAAAGGTCATAAATAAAGAGACAAACCACGGAATTTTTCAAAACTTACACTTGAAATCATTTTAATAGCTGTTGTAATTTAATCCAATTCAAAAAGATTTTTGTAGATCATCTCATTTGTTGGTGTAATTTCTCTGTGATTGAAGGTGTTCTATTGATCTTACAATTTCATCTTATTTGGGAGCTCTGTGGGAACTTTACAGTCCAAAATGGTATTTCTGTAACACATTTAAAATATTAAGATGATATATATTGCACATTTTTTCCATTTTCTGATAGGTTTGATGAAAATTTAATTCTGTTTCTCTAATTATAACTTGATTCTTTATATGTTTTGTTCATGTGAAAATTTAATTATCACCTTAGACCAGATAAAAT
The DNA here is from genome assembly GCF_036971445.1 of Narcine bancroftii. Classification (NCBI taxonomy): domain Eukaryota; kingdom Metazoa; phylum Chordata; class Chondrichthyes; order Torpediniformes; family Narcinidae; genus Narcine; species Narcine bancroftii. The sequence goes on from NC_091481.1 coordinate 27,023,189, forward strand.
TCTTTGTATTTTTCTTCCCCCAACAATAACACACAACACTGAATGTGTAAACCCACACCCCTCACTGGCAACATTCAAAATCCAAGATGTCACTGACATCTGTTGATAAGTCTGTAAATTCATAAATATGCCACTCTTGCACTTCAGAACTCATCATCATCTGATTACAAAAGGGAAAAAAAAGAATCCATCATAGCTTGCTTAAGAACTCGAGGGATTAATTTGCCACCACTGGAAAAATGTTCATTTAAAATCAAGCAAATAATCTGACCAATGAGAGAGGTTTCGATATGGGCATGAGCTTGAAAGCAATTCAAACGTCATCAATCTTTCCACGAGGGGCCTTTGGGTTTCTTTAGTAACTGAAAATGAAACTAAATTAAACTGAAGAAAGCTTAGTATTATATCTACAAAAGAAGGATTTTTTTTTTAAAGCACAGTTTCATACAGCTTGTGGACTCTGAAAAGAATCTGAACATTTTAAAGAAATATTTTGGAAAGGGACAGAATCATCAAACTCAGTCTGTCACATTGATTTGATACTAGTGAAGTTTATGACAAAATCTATGTGTGGGAATGGAAGGCATTAAACTGAGAAACTGGCTCTCAGGTTTCACAAGAAAAAGGAACAGAAGCAGTCCATTTGGCCCATCAAAACCTCCCTGTGTTAAACTATTCTCGCATCGAGTTCCAAGTTATGGTCTTGTCCCCATATCTCTTGATATCCTAACTAATTAGATACCTATCAATTTCCCCTTTAAATTCCCCCAATGATCCGGCCTCCACAGCTGCATGTGGAAACAAATTCAACAAATCCACTACCCTCTGGCTAAAGAAATTTCTCCCCATCTCTGTTGTAAATTGATACTTTTTAATTCTAAGACTGTGCTCTCTTGTCCTGGAATCACCCAATAGGGGAAACGTCTTATTTACTTCCACTCTGTCCAATCCATTCATTATTCAAAATGTTTCTATGAAATCCCTCTCATTCTTCTATATTCTAATGAATAGAGTCCAAGAGCCACTAAGTGTTCCTCATATGTTATCCTCATTGCTGGAATCATTCTGGTAAACCCCCTCTGTACCCTCTCCAACTTTGCTATATCCTTTCTTAGATATGGGTCCTAAAACTGCACCTAGTTCTCCAAATGAGGTCTCACCAGTGCCCAATAGAGCCTCATCAACACCTCTTTATTCTTACACACAATCCCCTTTGAAATGAATGCCAACATAGCATTCGGTTTCTTTACTGCCGATCCAACCTGACGATCAACTTTCAAGTTATCCTGCACGAGGACCCCAAGTCCCTTTGTACTTATGAGGTTTGAATTTTCTCACCATCTAAATAATAATCTGACCATTTATTTCCTCAACCAAAATGCATAACCATACATTTCTTAACATTATATCTCATCTGCCATTTCTTCTTAGGAAATTAAGCTGTCCAAGTCTCTCTCTGCAAGCTTTTGATTTCTTCTACACTTCATACTCTACCATCTATCTTGGTGTCAAATGCAAACTTAGCCATTTAAACCACAATAAAATCATCAATATACATTGTAAAAAGTAGCGGCCTCAACACCGACCCTTGCGGAACATCATTAGTAACAGGCAACCAACCAGAATAGGATCCCTTTATTCCCACCCTTTGCTTCCTGCCTATCAGCCAATGCTTTACCTAATCTATTATTTTTCCAGTAATTCCATGGACTCTCATCTTATTAAGCAGCCTCTTATGTGGCCCCTTATCAAAGGCCTTTTGAAAATCCAAATATACTACATCCATAGCTCCCTTGTCCACCCTATTTGAGATTTCCTCAAAAAATTCCATTAGATTGATCAGGCAAGATTTTCTCTTCATGCCATTCACCTCGAAGTATTCCATAATCTTATCCTTGAGGATCGACTCCAATAACTTTCCAACTATTGAAGTCAGACTATTAGGCCTATAATTTCCTTTTTTCTGCCACCCTTCTTTCTTAAACACCAGAACTACATTTGCGACCTTCCAATCCTCGGGAACTGTGCCAGAGTCTATTGATTTTTGGAAAATCAATTCCAATGCCTCCACAATCTCCAAGGCCACCTCCTTCAGAACCTATGGATGCACCTCATCCAGTCCCGGAGACTTATCGACTTTTAAACCATTCATCTTATAAGCACTCTCTCTCTTGTAATCCTGACTGTACTTCATTCTATTCCCGGAGACCTCAGGTATATTGCTAATGTCCTCCACAGTTTCTTTGTTTCTTTGGCTTGGCTTCGCGGACGAAGATTTATGGAGGGGGTAAAAAGTCCACGTCAGCTGCAGGCTCGTTTGTGGCTGACAAGTCCAATGCGGGACAGGCAGACACGATTGCAGCGGTTGCAGGGGAAAATTGGTTGGTTGGGGTTGGGTGTTGGGTTTTTCCTCCTTTGCCTTTTGTCAGTGAGGTGGGCTCTGCGGTCTTCTTCAAAGGAGGTTGCTGCCCGCCAAACTGTGAGGCGCCAAGATGCACGGTTTGAGGCGTTATCAGCCCACTGGCGGTGGTCAATGTGGCAGGCACCAAGAGAATTTTTTAGGCAGTCCTTGTACCTTTTCTTTGGTGCACCTCTGTCACGGTGGCCAGTGGAGAGCTCGCCATATAACACGATCTTGGGAAGGCGATGGTCCTCCATTCTGGAGACGTGACCCATCCAGCGCAGCTGGATCTTCAGCAGCGTGGACTCGATGCTGTCGACCTCTGCCATCTCGAGTAGTTCGACGTTAGGGATGTAAGCGCTCCAATGGATGTTGAGGATGGAGCGGAGACAACGCTGGTGGAAGTGTTCTAGGAGCCGTAGGTGGTGCCGGTAGAGGACCCATGATTCGGAGCCGAACAGGAGTGTGGGTATGACAACGGCTCTGTATACGCTTATCTTTGTGAGGTTTTTCAGTTGGTTGTTTTTCCAGACTCTTTTGTGTAGTCTTCCAAAGGCGCTATTTGCCTTGGCAAGTCTGTTGTCTATCTCATTGTCGATCCTTGCATCTGATGAAATGGTGCAGCTGAGATAGGTAAACTGGTTGACCGTTTTGAGTTTTGTGTGCCCGATGGAGATGTGAGGGGGCTGGTAGTCATGGTGGGGAGCTGGCTGATGGAGGACCTCAGTTTTCTTCAGGCTGACTTCCAGGCCAAACATTTTGGCAGTTTCCGCAAAGCAGGACGTCAAGCGCTGAAGAGCTGGCTCTGAATGGGCAACTAAAGCGGCATCGTCTGCAAAGAGTAGTTCTCAGACAAGTTTCTCTTGTGTCTTGGTGTGAGCTTGCAGGCGCCTCAGATTGAAGAGACTGCCATCCGTGCAGTACCGGATGTAAACAGCGTCTTCATTGTTGGGGTCTTTCATGGCTTGGTTCAGCATCATGCTGAAGAAGATTGAAAAGAGGGTTGGTGCGAGAACACAGCCTTGCTTCACGCCATTGTTAATGGAGAAGGGTTCAGAGAGCTCATTGCTGTATCTGACCCGATTGGCGACTTCAGGGGTTTCTACGAGGCTCTAAAGGCTGTGTACGGCCCCTCACCCCAAGTCCAAAGCCCGCTGCGCAGCTCAGACGGCAAAGTCCTCCTCAGCGACAAGATCTCCATCCTCAACCGATGGTCAGAACACTTCCAATCTCTTTTCAGTGCCAACCGCTCAGTCCAAGATTCCGCCCTGCTCCAGCTCCCTCAACAGCCCCTAAGGCTAGAGCTGGATGAGGTTCCCACCCTGGATGAGACATATAAGGCAATCGAACAACTGAAAAGTGGTAAAGCAGCAGGTATGGATGGAATCCCCCCAGAAGTCTGGAAGGCTGGCGGCAAAACTCTGCATGCCAAACTGCATGAGTTTTTCATGCTTTGTTGGGACCAAGGTAAACTGCCTCAGGATCTTCGTGATGCCACCATCATCACCCTGTACAAAAACAAAGGCGAGAAATCAGACTGCTCAAACTACAGGGGAATCACGTTGCTCTCCATTGCAGGCAAAATCTTCGCTAGGATTCTACTAAATAGAATAATACCTAGTGTCGCCGAGAATATTCTCCCAGAATCACAGTGCGGCTTTCGCGCAAACAGAGGAACCACTGACATGGTCTTTGCCCTCAGACAGCTCCAAGAAAAGTGCAGAGAACAAAACAAAGGACTCTACATCACCTTTGTTGACCTCACCAAAGCCTTCGACACCGTGAGCAGGAAAGGGCTTTGGCAAATACTAGAGCGCATCGGATGTCCCCCAAAGTTCCTCAACATGATTATCCTCCACAGTGAAGACTGATACAAAATATCCATTTAGTTTCTCTGCCATCTCTTTGTTAGCCATTATAATTTCTCCAGTTTCGTTTTCAATCGGCCCTATATCTACCCTTTTCCCTCTTTTACTTTTTATATATTTGAAGAAACTCTTAGTATTGTTACGAGCCCAGAGGACGCCAAAACCCAGCAGCAACAGAAATTCACCAAGACAAATGGTTACTTAAACAAAAGTTGCTTTTAATTATCTTTAAACATGAAAACAGGATCAAACTTTAACTTATTACTATTAACTCACTTAACACCCCCTTCTAAGTGCACATGTATGTAATGCGTGTGTAAGTTCAGAAAAGTTATTTGATTCACAGACCAATCTCACTTCTCACTCCTCAAGTTCACTAGTTGTAGGCAATTCTTATACTGTGCACAGAATTTAACATTTATGAATTTCACTAGGCTTTGGTGCTTGAAAGGTAAATGGTTACCGCTCAGGAAGGTTCTTGTTGGTTTTCAGAGAGAGATATATTGTTCCTGGACACAAACTGATCCCTTTTAATCAGTTACGTCAGTGTCTTGCTGAAGAAACTTGTCCCATCAGGGTTTTCCAGATGATAACCTCTTTCTTTCAGGTCACCACAGAGTTCCTTTTTGTTTTCACTTATTTCAAGTGAAACATGAATCAGCCAGTCCTCTCCTCTTATATGGACCAAAAGGGCTTTGACCAGGCTGAGCGAAGCTCTTACAATCCATCTTCAATATTTTTTTATCCACAAGCTTGCCAGCTTGTCCTGTTCCTGTCCCAGCTGCTGCTGCTAATTGTAGAACTGAATTATCTCTCTCTCTCTCTCTCTCTCTCAGAGAAAAGCCTGTTTGACTTTCTCTGCTTGCAAAATCACATGACCCTCTTAGAACAGCCAACTGCACTTAGACAGCCTGTGGCTCCGGACCTAATCCTCCGAGTTCTTTCATGTGTTGCTTTCCAAAACAACAATCCATTAGTGAAGTATGGGCACTCCCCATAGCTTTTGCAAAGGCACTTGGAGCTGGAATGTCTGGCTTGAGCAGAGCTCCAGTATTTTAAATGAAATCTGTTTTGAAGTGTTTGTATGTGACCTACACTAAAAAAAACCTGCCACAATTGATCTCTTTTAAAACATATCAATATACAATATAAAATACAATGTAATCTGTCACAGTATCCTTTTGTATTTTATTTTCCCCAATTTCCTTTTATAATTCATCTTTTCCTAATGACTTTCTTTGTAAGTTTTAAATAATTTCCCAGTCCTCTGCTCTTCCAGTAATTTTTGCTACCTTTCTGCCCTTCCTTTTGCTTTTTACTTTTAGCTTTAATCTCTCTTGTTAGCCACATCTGTGTCATTTTACCATTCATAATTTTCCTTTTCCTTAGAATATACTTATTTTTTCTTTATTTATTTCTTGTAGAAATATCAACCAATTCTGTTCTGCCATCCCTCCATCTAGCTTACTTTTCCAGTTTGTGGCTTGTGAATGATATAAAGCATGAATGAATATTTTTATCACAAACTATTTTCATTTTGCATAAAGAAGAGAAATGCTGGAAACATTCAGTTGGCCAGGCGGAATCTGTGGAAAGAGAAACAGAGTTAGTGTTTCATATTGAACACCCTTCATGTTTCTTTTGATATTTCACTTTCACAAATGCTGTTTGAATGTTTCTAGCATCTCCAAACTTTCTGATTTACAATGACATTGCTATTAAAGCCTTGAAGCAAATAATTTTTTTAACTACAAATAAGGAGTCTATTGGCTGAAAGAAAGCATGCCAATGTCTGCAATTAAAGTATTGAATACAGAAGTTGAGATGTTAGAGTAAAAATTGTATAAGACATTAGTGAGGCCAAATTTGGAGTATTGTGTGTAGTTTCGGTCACCTAACTACAGGAAAGATATCAATAAGAGGGCAGAAATTTACTAGGATATTGCCAGGAATTCAGGAAAGGTTAAACAGGTTAGGACTTTATTCCCTGGAGCGTAGAACAATGAGGGGAGATTTGACAGAAGTATTGAAAATTATGAGGGAGATTGATAGAGTAAATGTAGACAGACTTAAGAAGGGATGTAGGCAGAAGACTGGAAATTATCGGCCAATTAGCTTGATGTCTGTAGTTTGAAAAATGCTTGAAGCCGTCATTAAAGATGAAATAGTGAAACTTTTGGAACGTAAGGGTTCAATCAGGCAGACGCAGCATGGTTTTAGAAAGGGAAGTTCTTGTTTGACAAACTTGTTAGGATTCTTTGAGGATATAATGGGTGCAGTGGATAGAGGGGATGTTGTATTTTTGGATTGTATTCTGGATGTTGTATTTTTGGATTTCCAGAAACGTTTGATAAGGTGCCACACAAGAGACTTATCAGTAAGTTACAGGAAAGTGGAGTCCGGGGAAGTATATTGGCCTGGATTGAAAATTGGTTGTCTGACAGGAGGCAGAGAGTCAGGATAAATGGGAGTTCTTCAGGTTGGCAGAGAGTGGTAAGTGGGGTGCCACAGGGGTCAGTGTTAGGCCCACAACTGTTCATCATTTACATTGATGACTTGGAGGAGGGAACAAAATGTGGTGTAGCCAAGTTTGCGGATGACACCAAATTGAGTGGAAGAGCAAATTGTAATGAGGATGTGGAGAGTCTGCAGAGGGGTATAGTTAAGCTGGATGAGTGGGCAAAGGTCTGGCAGATGGAGTACAATGTTAGTAAGTGTGAGGTTATCCACTTTGGCAAGAAAAATAAAAGAGCTGAATATTATTTAAAGAGTGAAAAACTACAGCATGCTGTTGTGCAGAGGGACTTGGGAGAGCTTGTGCTTGAATCGCAAAAAGTTAGGTTGCAGGTGCAGCAGGTTATTAAGAAGGCAGATGGAATGTTGGCCTTCATCGCTAGAGGAATTGAATTCAGGAGTAGGGAGGTAATGTTGCAAATGTATAAGGTACTGGTGAGACCGCACCTGGAGTACTGTGTCCAGTTCTGGTCTCCATATTTGAGGAAGGATATACTGGCTTTGGAGACAGTCCAGAGGAGGTTTACTAGGTTGATCCCTGGGATGAAGGGGTTGACTTATGATGAAAGATTAAATCATCTAGGATTGTATTCGCTCGAATTCAGAAGAATGAGAGGAGATCTTATAGAAACATATAGGATTATGAAGGGTATGGATAGGATAGATGTAGGAAGGTTTTTTGAGCTGGCCGGGGAAACTAAAACAAGAGGACACAGTCTCAAGATTCGGGGGAGTAGATTTAGGACAGCGATGAGGAAAAATAGTTTTTCCCAGAGAGTAGTGAATGTTTGGAATTCTCTATCCAGGGAAGTGGTTGAGGCTGCTTCATTAAACGTATTTAAAATTAGGTTAGATAAATTTTTACATGATAGAGGAATTAGGGGATATGGGGAGAAGGCAGGTCGGAGGAGTTAGGTCATAAATTAGATCAGCCATGATCGTATTGAATGGCGGAGCAGGCTCGATGGGCCATTTTTGGCCTACTCCCGTTCCTACTTCCTATGTTCCTACGTGGATGGGAGAGGTGTGGAGGGCTATGGACTGGGTGCAGGTCCGTGGGACTAGGCAGAAAAATGGTTTGGCACAGATTAGAAAGGCTGAAAGGCCTGTTTCCATTTTGTAATATTCTATGATTCTATCAAAACATAGAAGGGGAGGGAGAGGAGGGGGAGAAGGGAGGCAGGAAGAGGAAGTAGGAAGGGGCAGGGAGAAGAGGCAGGGGAGGAAGGGGCAGGGGAGGAGCACAGCCTAATGGTAAGATATCACAGTTGGATACAGATAGGAGGGTAGAAAAGCTGAGAAGTGATGGAGGAGGGGTAAGCTCTGAGTGGAGAGGGATGGGAAGGGATAGAGAGTAGTTTACAGACTTTTCAATGTGAAGTAATTTGTCAGATGTTATTTTGTTTATCTAATTAGAAGCAGACTAAACCTAATTATAATTGCTCCAGCAATTTTAACAGCACCTCATCCCATTTGACTTCTGTGTGCAGAAGTCAAGAGAAATGTTATCTGTTCTGTGAAAAAACTGAGTGCCTGTATTAAAAATTCTTTGCTTGAGAAAATGAAAATAATGATGTGGATTTTCCAGAACTGGGTATCCAAATGATTAAGAGGTTTTTTTTAAAAAAAACCCTTAATTAATACTCTCCTTTTGAATAAATACCCTTGTGTTTTCAAAATGTCAAAAGGCAATTGATTGAAACTAATTAAATAGTTACAGTTCACTTGTGCTGTTATTAAAGTCTAGTTCGCCGAGTTGTTCTACATTGTAACGCAGAGCATCCCTCCCTTTTCTTCATTTTTATTTATATTTTCAAATCAACATGAAATTCATCAATTACATTAAAGAAACATAATCTTATAATTTGATGTTGATTTTGAGTAAGAAAAAAAAGAAGCCCTAACCCTCCCCATTCCCATCCACCCAGGAAAAAAAAGAGAAATAGTCAATAGAATTGAAGAGAAAAGCAAAACAAGAAAAAGGTTTGATTGAATTTATCAACCTCCTGCCAAGGGACAAATATCCACACTTACCCGGAATCCCAGGTGGTTCCCGGAAGCAGGCAGCTGAGTGGGGGTGGGGTGGGGATCGTTAAGAATCTACACCTACATGTTGAAGATATAGACTCCAATTTTTTGAGAAAAACATGTTTTTTTTTCCCTAAGTTTACAGTATTTATTTCCACTTTCCAACGAGTCATATCTAGATGGGAATTAGATTTCCAGGTAACTGCTATACACTTCCTGTCCACCACCAATGCGATCTTTACAAATTCTAATTGGTGTTTCAACAGCTTCATTTTAGGACTTACATCAGCTATATTTCCCAATATAAACAATTCCGGTATCTGTATAAATCGAATCTTGTTTTGTTCTCGAAGATTTCCCAAATCTTCCCAGAGAGGCCTCACCTTGGAGCCTGCCAGATTGAATGCGAAAGGGTTCCTGTTTTTTTCCCACATCTAAGATGCTGGGAGAACATACAGATTATGTTCTATCTTACAGATAGCGCCGGATTTGAAAACGGGTGGCTGGTGCTGTAATAACGTGTGCTAACCGCAACTCTAACTGTGCTGCCTTGTTTTTATTTTCTCAGACATCTGCATTGATAATGATCACACTATCTCCGCACTAGTTGCTGTGATCTGTGAGCCAACTACATGATCATAGCACGGGCGGACTCCATACTTCCTTTCCATTGACGTTTCGCCTGTCATGCTCCAAATTTCCACATACCATCTCTTCCCCACCCCCACCCCCTGCATTCCATTTCACTCTCTCCATTTTCCCTTGGCTCCACAGCAGCTGATGTGCAAGAGAACTCCTTAACTCTTATGGGTGTGCCTGTCAGGAGGCAATGTGTGAACAGTCCATCATCTGTGATCCCAGGCAGTAGCTGCCCTCTGTGAATGGACAACATGGTTTCTCACACATTTAAATGGCAGAAAACAACATTAACATTCTCTTAAAACAAGAAGGTCCTGATTTAACAATTCCTTTTGTGACAGCTTACTTGGCATTCAGGAGAGATGTAGCATGCATTTTATGCAGTTAAAGTTATTTAAATCCTATTTCTTGCCTTTGTACAATTCAGAATTACTTGATTATCTTATATTTTTAACTATTTTTTATTTCAGGCCATCCTGCTCACCCAACCTCTCTGCATTACATGAATCCTTATCAATTTAATACTTATGCCCTGGCTTTGAAAGCTGTCGGAGAAATTATTCAAGATTATGACAGTGACAAGATGTTCCCAGCATTAGGATTTGGTGCCAAGTTGCCTCCAGATGGACGAATTTCACATGAATTTGCTTTGGTGAGATCATTAATTGCATGTTTTATTTTAATGCACAATTAAGTAAATGTTGAGTTGTACTAACCAAAATGTTCAGTCTTAACTGTTCTTCTAAACGTTGTGTTTTTATTGTCAGTTCACACAGTTATTTATAGTGACAGAACTTAAGGTTATGATCAGGCTATCAAAAGTTTGTTGATTCAATATTACCAGTTTGAAAACTGACCCATAATCCTTTGTTTTACTGCAAATTCAAAGAATTTGTGTTCTTGCTCAGAAGCCGGAACAAAAGATGGTGGAAAATATCACATAATTTGTGTAGGCAGAGCCTTTAATTCATGCTGAACAAAACCAGAAATAATTTTGTGGCACAGTCAATTCCTTTTCCATTGAATAGTGGGTTAAAATTACTGAAGTGATCAGAAGATGATGGGATGGTTGGCGGTTAGGTTCAGTGGGCAGACATCTGCTCCCTTTTAAGGGTACCTCAATTATGAAGCGGCAAAGTTATCCCTTACATGGACATTGGGAAATATTTTCCATAATATCATGTGTAATGAACCGTGAAAGGTGGAATCCTCACTTATATTAAAAGCATCAAAACAGACTTGAGCTACCCAAGGTGTGTGGTTGAGCTTGCTGCCTTTAATCTGAAGATCCAAGGCGAAACACCAAGGCGCATAATTGTTGCGGGATTTTTAAAACATTTCTATTTCAAATTTCCAGCATCCTCAGTTTTTACTTTTTGATTACTGATTTGTTATGTGGAGATTGGCTGGGAATGAATTGTTTTCTTTGAAAACTGACAGGAGATATGTTTGAGCTGTAAACTTGAGAGAAGCCCCAACAGGGTCAACAAGCAGAGGTCAATAATTGGGGGCTATAGATTTAGGGGGAATGAGAAATTCTTTTTCATATCCTTTGGTGCATATGAAAAAGAATTTTTAATTTTTTTTAATTTCAAATTCAAATTCAATGTACAAGTTATACAACGAGATTAAAAAGACAGCAGTTCAAGGTTACCAATGCAGCGACGCAACCACAGGCAGCACCACAGAAGTTAAATAAATAATTTAATTTACAGTGCCGTATATGTCCTTTATGTGAATGGAGAGGGGGGGTGTCGGCTGTATGTATGATAGATGTGGAGGACAGAGAGGAAAATTTGTGGATATGTGTGCTCAGTATAGAGACAGCCTGGGGGAAAAAACTGTTTCTGAGTCTGTTTGTTCTTGTCTTGATTGACCTGTAGCGTCTGCCAGAGGGTAGTAGGTCAAACAGATGCAGGGCAGGGTGGGTGTGGTCCTTTATTATTGCTTGTGCTCTACTGAGGCAACGAGAGGTGTTGAAGATCCTTCAGGGAGGGTAGGGAACATCCAATTATCTTTTCTGCTGCCCTCACCACCCGTTGAAGTCTTTGCTGCTCTTCTTCAGTGCAATGGGAGAACCATACTGTGCTGCAGTACAGCAGGATGCTCTGTATGGTGGAACTGTAGAAGGTAATCAGCAGTTTCTGACTCACCTTGCTTTTTTTGAGCATCCTCTGAGCCTTTTTGATGACCGCTGAAGTGTTTACATACGGGATGAACATACAAACTCCTTACAGAGAGCACCGGATTCCAACCCAGTCATGGGCACTGTAACAGCATTACTTCAACCTCCATCCCTCCACCCATGTATGCCCAAATATATTCTCTTAATAAGTCAAATAATGAATATTGTTGATAGCTGAAGGTGGATTGTGAAATTCACTTTTATTAAAAATAATTTATTACTTGATTGTTAAACTCCAAGCCTCATTCAAAAGAAGCACCTTGATGGGTAAGACAGGAGTAAATCCCTGAAAACCTCTGCACCTACAGCTAGAAACTGGAATTTACCCAAAGACCAAATGATTTACCTGCATTGACATGTTGGGACAAATGTCTCTTTCTTGTGCCTTTGGTTTTTCCATAATTCTGCAGATCATTTGAAATGAGGACATTGGCTTCAAGGTGGTAAATTCCGCTTTGAGGTGGTGATGACCTGGAGAACTGCACAGTTAATTATGCTACTCTGTTGGTGCAGGTGATGACCCTGCTCCTGCTCTTCCATGGGTTTACCAACAGGGAGTTGAAGGATGTCCGTGTTACATGCAAATGCTAACAATGGTAAAAGAGCCCAGTTTCTATTTGCAGCAAGATTAGTTTAGCAGATGTCATGTGCATGAATCAGTTTTAAGCAAAGTTGTATTTCTTTCCATGGGGTTAAAAAGCTACAGAGCCTCTGAGGGTCTGAAAGCATAATTTTACTTACTGATCCTCCACCTCTCCAAACCACACCTCCTTTTTATCCCCTCCTGCCATAATCCAAACCAGCTTTGTCTTCCCTCCATCTCTCCAAACCACTCCCTTCTTCTTCCCTCCTTCACACCACCCTCCCCTTTCAAAACACCCCTTCTCATCCTCCCTTCCCCCTCTAAACCGCCTACCTCCTCCCTCCCTCTACCCATAAATGCCCAAAGATATTCTCTTAATAAATAAAATAATGAATATTTTTGCTAGGTGGAATGTGAAATTCACTTTTTTTATCAGCCAACTTTTGGAGTTGGTTATGAATTTGGGCTTTGCTTTAATAAAGAGACCTATCCGGATTTATTTTCTCGTGCACTTCTTTTACCTCAATCAGCAATAAATCACATTGTTCTTTTATTTGGGATTGAGGTAGTACCAAATATAAATGCTGGAGAGCCATGGGTTTAGATCAGTAGTTTTCAAACTGCCCCCCTAAACTTACATTCCACCTTAAGCAATCCTTATGCCATGTGCTCTCTGATTAAGTCTATTAGATATTTTCCCATACAAGTACATAGATACTACCAGCAATTGTCTTTACATTTAGTACTTGACCAACTATTTGTCACAATTTCACACTTATCCATCCATACAACTGGGAGTGCACTTGTCAATGTAGATGCTCCCCTAAACACACATTCCACCTTAAGCAATCACTATGCCATAAAGGCATTGTTTAAGGTGATGTATGAATGGGAAGAAAAAGGTTTGAAAACCAGTTTTTATTGTACCTAATTGATTGGTTATGTGCTCTGTTTCATAACTGAATGACAATGGGCCAACTAATTGCTTAAAGTGTTGTGTGAGTGGAAAAGGAAGGTTGAGAATCACTGCTCTAGACCTAGTTGTTACTGAAATATTTTGCTTGATAAAAATTGTCATTGGTCCATTTCCTTTGGAGTTATGAAACAGTGCACATAACGAGTCAATTAGGTCCGATTTAAAAAAAAAAACAGTGGTTTTCAACCTTTTTCTTCCCATTCATATATCACCTTAAGCAATCCCTTTTTAATCACAGAGCATTTGTGGCATAGTGATTGCTTAAGGTGGAATGTGAGTTTAGGGGAGCATTTTGAAAACTACTCTTAAACCTTATCTACATTGACAAGTGCACTCCCAGTTGTATGGATGGATAAGTGTGAAATTGTGACAAATAGTTGATCAAGTACCAAGGGTAAAGACAATTCCTGGTAATATCTATGTTTTCTTCTTCTTCTTTTCTTTGGCTTGGCTTCGCGGACGAAGATTTATGGAGGGGTAAAGTCCACATCAGCTGCAGGCTCGTTTGTGGCTGACAAGTCCGATGCGGGACAGGCAGACACGATTGCAGCGGTTGCAAGGGAAAATTGGTGGGTTGGGGTTGGGTGTTGGGTTTTTTATCCTTTGTCTTTTGTCAGTGAGGTGGGCTCTGCGGTCTTCTTCAAAGGAGGTTGCTGCCCACTGAACTGTGAGGCACCAAGATGCACGGTTTGAGGCGATATCAGCCCACTGGCGGTGGTCAATGTGGCAGGCACCAAGAGCTTTCTTTACGCAGTCCAAAGACTTCAACAATGAAGACGCTGTTTACATCCGGTACCGCACGGATGGCAGTCTCTTCAATCTGAGGCGCCTGCAAGCTCACACCAAGGCACGAGCAACTTGTCCGTGAACTACTCTTTGCAGACGATGCCGCTTTAGTTGCCCATTCAGAGCCAGCTCTTCAGCGCTTGACGTCCTGTTTTGCGGAAACTGCCAAAATGTTTGGCCTGGAAGTCAGCCTGAAGAAAACTGAGGTCCTCCATCAGCCAGCTCCCCACCATGACTACCAGCCCCCCCACATCTCCATCGGGCACACAAAATTCAAAACGGTCAACCAGTTTACCTATCTCGGCTGCACCATTTCATCGGATGCAAGGATCGACAACGAGATAGACAACAGACTCGCCAAGGCAAATAGTGCCTTTGGAAGACTACACAAAAGAGTCTGGAAAAACAACCAACTGAAAAACCTCACAAAGATTAGCGTATACAGAGCCGTTGTCATACCCACACTCCTGTTCGGCTCCGAATCATGGGTCCTTTACCGGCATCACCTACGGCTCCTAGAATGCTTCCACCAGCGTTGTCTCCGCTCCATCCTCAACATTCATTGGAGCGACTTCATCTCCAACATCGAAGTACTCGAGATGGCGGAGGCCGACAGCATCGAATCCACACTGCTGAAGATCAAATTGCGCTGGGTAGGTCACGTCTCCAGAATGGAGGACCATCTCCTTCCCAAGATCGTGTTATATGGCGAGCTCTCCACTGGCCACCGAGACAATATCTATGTACTTGTATGGGAAACTATCTAACAGACTTAATCAGGCAAAAAGTAGTGGCTAGAGAGAGATTTTGAACTGAAAGTTCATTGGTGAGTACATCTTGTACGAGTGTAAAAGTTCCAATTAAGTTAAATGGCATCATATTAACTCTGCTGAGAACGATCGTGATGTAACGGTGCTTCTGACAAAGAGGACAGTATCCTTTACCCCCTCATCTTTCATCCTTGTTGCTGAATCAAATAAACAGCAGCACCTTTTGTGTAATTGTAGTAATAATCCCATGAAAAGTGGTGAGCTCACAAAACAGACACCTCAGTTACAGTCCACCTTCACTTCCATCACACTGCATAAATCATTGAAATCCATTCAATACCCTGTTCATTCTCAATCTCAATCATTTTCTAATATCAGTCCTATATTAAAATTTATAGACTTTGAAATTTAGTCTCAAACAGGGCTGTATTCTTATCCCCTGTTCTACTTGACTGTGGGGCTCGGTACGACAACAACATCTACAAATTCATTGATGATATCACGGTAGTGGATTGTATAAAAAGGGGAGATGGATCTGTATACAGGAGGGAGATGGAAAACTTGGCTGAATAGTGCACCAACAACTTCACACCAAAACAAAGGAGCTGATTGTTGACTTCAAGAAGGGAAAACCAGAGGTGTAAGATCCAGTGATCATTGGTGATCATCCAGTGATCAGAGATGAAGAAGGTGAGCAAATTTAAGTTCTTTGGAGTCACTATCTTGATCTCTTTTTTTTCATGGACCCCACACAGAAATGGCATTGTGAGGAAAGCCCGTCTTCTTCCTCAGAAGGTGCAAAAGTTTGGTATGACATCAGAAATCCTGGCAAATTTCCACTTATTTTGGTGGAAAGTGCACTGACTGGCTGCATCACAATCTGGTATGGGGACACCAATACCCCTGAGCGTAAAACCCTCCAAAAGGTAGTGTGGACACAGCCCAGGATATCACGGGTAAAACCCTCCCCCACCATCAAGAACATCTACAGGTAATGCTGCCATCAGAGAGCAACAGCAATCATCAAGGATCCACACACCCAGCACACGCTCTGTTCTCACTGCTACCACCAGGTTCAGGAACAGCTGCTCTCCCTCCACCATCAGACTCCTCAACAACAAACTCAATCAGGGGCTTATTTAAGGATTCTTTCTTTTGCACTTCATTGATTTTTTTCACTTTCTCTGGAATGCACAGTCAGTTTGTTTACATTTCTTTATTTGTTTACAAGTGTATGTGGAGTCAGTTTTTTTTGCACTGCCAATAAGTGATAATTCTGCCTCGCCTGCAGAATAAAGAATCTCAGGATTATATGTGATGTCATGGATACACTCTGACAAGAAATTTGAATCTGAAACATACTTTTTTTTTACAATAAATTCAAGTTAGAGTTAGTCATCTGTCTTGTTTGAAACATTAAAAGTTATGTGTACTTCAAGCAGGCAAACTAGAAGTTGTTTCTGGCAAACTATCATCAACATATTATCTGAGCAAGTAGAGGAGCCAAAATACTTGAACACTGCTACACCGCCATCTGGACACCTCCCAAGCAATCACATGCTTGTATTTCGGCAAGACTGATCACTTCGGCTCCTGGAGTACAAGCAAAGACTGAGGACAACAGTACCAGTGGTGAAGCCGGTGAAGGTATGGTCGGAGGACTGCTTTGAATCAGTGGACTTGACAATATTCAAGGAATCATCTTCAAACGTGAATGTATATGCCACAGCTGACACTTCATCAGGACCTATGTGGATGAATGTTTTCCCAGGTGCACATGTAATGAGTACACCTTCAAAGGCTATGGCAGTCTGCTGAGGGTGAGGTTGATGGTGATCCAGATCTCTACAGGAAGTCCAGGTATGACGTACAAAGAGGCAATTCCGATGGAAGCTCGAAAGAGACAGATATTTGCCAGCTATGGCAGAGCTTGCAGGTCATTATATTCTTCAAGGTGAAGCCCAACATCATAAATGGCTGTGATGCTTCGCTCCCTGATGAGCTGAACACCTTTTATGCTCGCTTTGAGAAGGTGAATTCAATAGTACCACTGAGAATCCCTGCAGAATCTGGCAACCCTGTGATATTTGTTTGAGAGACCAACGTCAGAACAATGTCAGGACCTGATGGCATTCCTAGCAAGGTACTGAAAATCTGTTTCAACCAACTAGCTGGAACGTTCACAGACATTTTCAATCTCTCTCTGTTGCATTTGGATGTTCCCACCTGCTTTAAAAGGGTGTCAGTCATTCCCAAGAAGTGCAGGGTGAGCTGCCTCAATGACTATTGCCTAGTAGCCCTCACATCCACTGTGATGAAATGCTTTGAGGTGTTGGTCATAGCCATAATTAACTCATACCTAGGTAAAGATCTGGACCGACTGCAATTCACCTACTGCCACAATCGTGCCACAGCATATGTAATCTCTCCACTCAGCCCTGGATCGCCTAGAGAACAAGCAACATGTATATCACCTGCTTTTCATCAATCAGCTTTCAAGACCAACTTCCCAGTATTATCAGCAAGCTCCAAAATCTGGACCTCTGCATTCCTTTGCAACTAGAATCTGGACTTGCTTATTGAAAGACCATAGTCAGTGCAATATCTCCTCTTCACTGACAATCAACACACAAAGATAAATGCTTAGCCTACTGCTCTACTCTCTCCACACCCATGACTGTGTGGCCAGGCACAATTCAAATACCATCTAGAAATTTGCCAATGACACCACAGGCATCGACAGGATCACAGACAGCAATGAGATACACCAGCTGGTTGAGTGGTGTCACATCAACAAACTTGAACTCAATGTTCGAAAAACTAAGGAACTGATTGTGGACTTCAGGAAGGGAAACCAGGAGAACACAACCAGTCCTCATCAAGGGGTCAGCAGTGGAAAAGGTTAAGAACTTCAAAATTCTTGGTGTCAACATCTTTGAAGCTCTATCCTGGGCCTTCATGTCAATGCAATCAAGGCTTGTCAGTGGCTATCATTAGGAGTTTGAAGATATTTGGTTTGCAAATTTCGACAGGTGGAGTATATTCTAACTGGTTGCATCACTCTCTGGTATGGAAGTGCCAATGCTCAGGACAGGAAGACGCTGCAGAGAGTTGTGAACTCAGTCAGTGCTATCATGGGCATTAGTCTTCACTCCATTAAGGACATCTACATGAGGTGGTGTCTTAAGAAAGCACCATCTATCAAGGACCATCACCACCCCTCTTCACACTACTACCATCAAGAAGGAGGTAGAGGAACCTGAAGACGAACATCCAACAGTTCAAAAGACATCATCTTCCCGTCTGCTATCAGATTTCTGAATGGACGATGAACCACAGACTACCTTATTTTCTCTCTCCTACTAATTTTAAAATTTAATTTATCGCAATTTTTGCACCTGTAACGTTGCCGCAATACAACAAATTTTGTGTCATGTGCTCACGACAATTGATTCTGAGGTATAAGGTCCCATTTTTATCTTCATCTCAACATTGTTGAAGTCAGCAGTTTTAATGTATCAGCTTGGAAATCTACTTGAGGCAAAAGAGTGCCAAAAGCTACTAAATATCATTAACATTTTGATATAGGCAAACAAAATACATTGCAATGAATGAACCCTTTGAATATAAGATTCAGAATGCCCTTTTGTATTGGCTTAAGTATAACAAAGAAGTCTGTAGTTCTGCTGACAGGCAAATGCATTGCAATTTCTAAGAGTGGGATCATTACATGATTGGAGTTTCCTTCTGCTGCCTTCAAGCATATGTAAGCTCTACCAGCTCTGATTTGTCCATTAAAGGCAAGAGAGAGACAGATTTGTGGTCTGAACAACACAATGAATCATGAGCTAAACACTTCCCAACCATCAAGAAAATCGATATGAAATGCTGTGCAGTTGGAGAGCAGCAGCAATGGTCAGGGATCTACACCACCTAGGAGATCTTTGTTCTCGCTGCGCCATCAGAAAAGAGGTATAGGTGCCAGAAGACTTGCACCACCAGGTTCAGGTTCTACCCCTTCACCATCAGACTCCGAAACAACGCTCAACCAGAAACTAATTTAAGGACACTTACTTTGCACATTATTTATTACTGATTTTTTTTGTATATTTGCACAGAAAATTTGTTTACATTTCTTTTGTTTAAATTTTCTCTTTTGTATATGTATTGAGTACAATTTGCATGACCTATAACTGCCTAGCCTCCAGGAAATAGAATCTCAGGGTTGTATGTGATGGCATGTATGTTCTCTGACAATAAATTTGAAAATAAAATTTAGACGTACATCACAGTAACACCCAATTAACCTGCCTCCCCAGTACATTTCAAATGGTGGGAAAAAGCCTGCTGCAAGCACCAGGGAGAACGTACCAACTCCTTACAGTTAGCATGGGATTTGACCACCAGTCCTGATCACTGGTGCTGTAAAGCTGTTGAGCCAACTGCTACACCAACCATGCCGGACCTGTCTTGGACCTGGATTTAACTTGAAAAATGCCCATGTTTCTAAAGGAAAATTCTTGCTGGAGGAAGAAAGTGTCAAATTCCATTGCAGGGCTTCACTGGATCTTTCCCACACGGAAAAGAAAAAAAAAACACTACATATGCCATGTTTCTTCAGAATTATATTCTGAATTTTAATTTCCAAAATCTGAAAAATTGGGGTCAAGAGGAATGAGGGAGGCCATGTTATTTAATTAACAATATTTGCAAAGCTAATGCACAATTTCCTTTTGCCAAGAGTGATTTCTTATAGAGGGAAATATTTCCAGGCTTGTACTCTATGCAAGATTTTTAATAAGAATGGTTAATATTAGTTCTCAATCATCACTGACCATTTCAATCATTTCTTCTCATAAATTATGAATTGTAAGTGGATCTTTCAAAGGACATCATCAGTTCAGTTATTGCTGGCAAGAGTTCAGCAGAGGTTGTACAAAGGTCTTCCGACGGCTTTTCCCGGGCCCAGCCAGATTTCCAAAATGTGCTGCATTGACATCAGAGTACAAGCAGAACATCCCCTCCCTTCTCCTGTCACCATCACAATTTGCAAATAAATATGATTAAACATCAAGGTGGATTTCCATCAACACGTGCACACTTCTCACTGTTTCTGGGTTAAAATATGGTGAAATTTCCTCTGCATACTCGGACCACAATGTGCTTGATGTGAATTCCCATTTAATAAGTTCTTTCTGATATGCAGAATAAGATAGTTAATTATTAGAAATTCATAGCCTGTGATGTATTTTATTTACTCACCATTTTATTTTGCAGAATGGAAATCCTCATAACCCATATTGCCAAGGAATTGAAGGGGTCATGGAAGCCTACTATCAGAGCCTAAAGTCTGTGCAACTGTATGGACCAACTAACTTTGCTCCTGTAATTAATCATGTAGCAAGGTACTTCAGGTGTTTATGGATAAGTGGTGACGTGTTAAATGTTTTTGGGAGTAAACTGCATTGTGCATTCACAATATATATTAAATCTAATCTGCAGCTGTCTTTTAAGTTTCTCGACCAGTATTGTAAATTCTCTCACTCTCCCATTATTTGTTTGGTGATGGAGTTTGTGGAATGATTGAAGACATCTTTAATACATAGGGATGGTATCTTAATTTTTATGACTGATGATTCAGGTAATGGTTCAGTCTCTCTATTCACATTAACACAACATAAATAACTGAGTTGATAGTTTTAGCTTCAATGAAGAAACAGCATTTTATTCCTATCTGTGAACTTAAAAACATACTTGAAAAATATTTAAGTAGTCATTTATGCAACGTTTAATAAACCTGGAAGATAGTTTATATGATTTATTGCTCCTCTATAACATTCTAAGCATAATGGTGCCTTGTGTTTGACTTCAATAGCACATTCTCTGAAGAGATAAGAAAAAATGTTAATATTCTGAGCCCAATATTCCTGAGATGTTGCCAATCTCCAGTACATTTCCTGTGGCATGGCCCAACTCATTCTATGGGGATAGGGGCAATTATGCTGGTTGCCGCATGCACCCCACCATCTGCCAAGTTTATGTGGTCAATCAACAAAAGGGAGAATTTTAGCTGTAATGATGAAAATGTGTGAGCACGCAGATATGCTTGCAATGCAATTTACTCCCAAGTTGTAAAGCTTATTGGATACATGAGAAATGTTGTTCTTCTCAAAACCTTATTCTCAATGAGACTGTGGACTTTTTCTTTAAGTTGAGGTTTGCTTTCCTACATATCACATCCTTCAAATTATTAATATAATTATTATGCATCCTTTCTTCTGTTTATGGCCATTATTGCATTCCTATTTGCCTTAAACCGATTCTCAACACTGAGGAGACATTTTTCCCAGTACAGAATCTCCAGCGACAACTATTTAGAAAAGGTGGTCAGATGCCAACCTCAGCTGCGGGGTTTCAGTGCCTCATAAGTGTGTTCTCAATGCATAGGTATAAACGTTAGTCCCACACGGAAAAGAAAAAAAAAACTACATATGCCATGTTTCTTCAGAATTATATTCTGAATTTTAATTTCCAAAATCTGAAAAATTGGGGTCAAGAGGAATGAGGGAGGCCATGTTATTTAATTAACAATTGTAGCTAATGCACAATTTCCTTTTGCCAAGAGTGATTTCTTATAGAGGGAAATATTTCCAGGCTTGTACTCTATGCAAGATTTTTAATAAGAATGGTTAATATTAGTTCTCAATCATCACTGACCATTTCAATCATTTCTTCTCATAAATTATGAATTGTAAGTGAGGATCCTGGAGTAAAAGATATTGTTAAAGATCTTACTAGTATGATAAATACTGGCAATGTGGGAAAGAATGTGCTTAAAGAGATGAGAGCAAATATTTATCCATATCAAAGGAAATGTATAGATGCCACAATATATGTTTTTTCATGAATTAGACTAGTTATCATAACCTCACTAATGGCAACAAGGATTGATGGCGACCCATTACAAGAAATTGGTTCAAATTCAAATCAAAATGAAGGAAATATGTTCTGAGTCTGACCCTAATTCAGAATCAGGATGCTGAGTGAATCTGACTGCCATGTGCTAACGAGCCACATTGATGCTGAAGTTTGAGAACACGTCCACAAGATTTTTATTTGATCTTCATTGATTGCAATGTTTTTGGAGAAAGAATTATAATTAAAGTTACAGTGCTTTGAGTTAAAATCACTAATTTCCAGGTACTTTTTTCTTAATGAAAAATTGATTGTAAAATACCTAATTATTTAGGAAGTCCTGACTTAAAAGTTTGTGGTTTGACAACAAACAGAATTAATGTCTTAAAAAGCTTTCAACCACAACAAAAATATTGTTGTTATCTGTATGTTTTACACAGATAAACATTCAATAATATTTCCTTAGTAGTCTTAACAACAAATGTTTTTTATACTGTGGTATTCACTTGATCAAGCTTGTAAATGTATGCAAAGTCTCAGTACTATTCCATGGCAAAATTTAAAAGGTATTTAAACTGACATGAACAGACTGGAAATGCATATTCATCAGATTAGTTTAGATCAGGGGGTTTTCAAACTATTTCCTTCCACTCACATATCACCTTAAATTTAATCCTTATACCATAGGTGCTCTGTGATTAATAAGCAATTACTTTATGTGGGGTGGGGGGGGGGGGGGGGGGGGAAAGGTTGAGAACCACTGCTCTAGACCCAATTTTTACTGAAATATTTTGCTTCAGAAAAATTGTCATTAGCCCATTTCCTTTGGAGTGATGAAACTGTGCACATAACGAGTCAATTAGGGATGATTAAAACAGTGGTTTTCAACCTTTTTCTTTCCACCCACATGCCACCTTAAGTAATCCCTTATTAATCATAGAGTACCTATGGCATAGGGATTACGTTAAGTGGCATGTGAGTGGAAAGAGAAAGGTTGAGAACCACTGGTTTAGATTTTCCTCCTACTGGGGCAGGGGTGGGGGTTGTTCTCCTGCTCTGGTGTCTATTTGAACTTGCTAGATATTTTATAGGTTTTTTCCAAGGAACCGGCTATAAGCTACACACTTTGAATCAATTTTATTCCAGAACACTAAAGGTCTGTGTTCTTAGCCCCCTGATCTACTCACTTTACACCTATGACTGTGTGGCTCAGTCTGACAGCAACGTCATCTACAGGTTTGCTGACATGATAGTGGGTTCTAGAAAAGGGATGATGAGTCAGTTTCCAGGAAGGAGATTGAAAAATTTGACTGAATGGTGCACCAACAACCACCTTGTTGACTTCAGGAGGGGAAAACCAGAGGTGTACAATCCAGCGATCATTGGGGGATCAGATGTGAAGAAGGTGAGTAAATTTAAGTTCTTGGGAGTCATTTTCTTGGACCCAACACATAAATGGCATCGTGAAGAAAGCACGTCAGTGCCTCTACTTCCTCAGGAGTTTGCAGTGGTTTGGCGGAAAGTGTGTTGAATCTCTGGGCTGTATGTGCTTTTCATCTATTTTTATAAATCTGAATCTGACATGCTATGAGTAATTTCAAACTCAGATTTGTGTTCATGAGTCTTCTCAATAATCTGCAACTAATCTGAGATTCCAATGCATTATTCTTGTTTTATTGCAGGTACGCTTCCTCTGTTAAGGATGGTTCACAATATTTTGTTCTCCTTATTATAACTGATGGAGTAATCTCAGATATGGCACAGACAAAAGAATCCATTGTCAATGTAAGTTTGATGACATTTATTCTTTTGGAGCAAGACAATGTTAAAAAATTATTAAATGTTGAATAAATGAGAGGCCTGATTGAATATCTTCAAAGGTGCTTGGCAAAATATTTCATACGTGGCTGGTGATTTTGTTAAAATATTAATATTTTGCAGTTTTTATTGAATTCTGATTATATTGAAGAGTAAAGATGATAATTGAACATTCATTATTAATGCATTAAAGAGAAGCTATTATTGATAAGATTAATCATTTAATTATTTGAGTTGTTGGAATCCATACATATCACAATTGAAGTGACATTTGACAATGTGTGTATAGTTTGGGGTTTCCTTTCAAAAATATGTTGAATTCATTTTAAAGAGATAAAGTAAACATGGATAAGTTTCCTTGTTATTTCTTTACTGCCCCTTAGAAGAGTTTTCACAGATCTATGAGGTGAAATGAAGTCAGAAAAATGCTCAGCTGGTCAGACTATATTCAGGGAAACAAACAATTGCTGAATGAGGAGCCAGTAGAAGCACAAAGAGTGTGTGGAAAGATCTGCTGGGAGGAGTTCTGAAGCGAAGCACAAAGAGTGTGTGGAAAGATCTGCTGGGAGGAGTTCTGAAGCATGTGTGATAACAGTAGTTTTGGGAAAATGCCTTTGGGAACACATGATAATGATTGTGTTAAAAATGAGGCTGTGAAAAAATCCAATGGTTTTGCTCCTTTATGAAAAAAGTTGAGGTAACGATGCACCAAAGAGCTGAGAAGATTTTATAAGGTAAATTATTGGAGTGTAAGATAGCCCCATCCGAAGGAATGACTGGAGATCAAACTGACCAGGGAAGGATGATAGAGGATCCAACAGCATGTTACTCAACATGAAAGGTTAAATCCACAAGTACCTTAAATTCACCCTGCACAATCAGAATAGTGGGGGGAATAGTATTTAAGTGAACGAAGAACCAACAACCCTCTTTATACACTTGGGGGGAAAAGGTGAAATTGTTGGAGAAGGCATCGAAGAGATTTACTGAAATGATTACAGGGATTTAGTTATGTGGATGGATTGGAGTGGCTGGAATTGATCTGCTTGAAACAACAAAGTGGCAAGATCTCAAGGAAGAATTTAAAATCCATCACTGGTATCGATTGTGTAAAATAGGAAGGAACCGTTTGCATTGGCAAAGGAGTTTAGAAAGATGGGAATTAGAATCAAGGTGATTGAGTAAGAATCCAAAAGTGAGATGAGGATAAAGGTTTTCACAGCAAAGGTAAAAATCTGGAGTACAGTTTAACAGTAAAGGCATAATCCATTGAAGCTAAGATAAATAGGCAAGAGTACAGGTTGCTATCACAAAGAGATGGTCCAAATTCAACATGCTCAATGGCTTCCTGTGTTGTAACAAGTCTGTGATTGAAATGGATTTTACATAAATGCCATATTGTTGGTAACTGTTCTGCCTGGTCATTGGTCTTGATGCCTGCAGGTTTCAAGTTCTGACATTCCTTGAATGTATTATTTTGTCTTGTAATTTCTTTGTTTAGATGGCCACTGGTTTTCAGATAGCTCTTTATATCAGTGGATGCTTCAGGCTTTTGCCAATGCAGGGAAATTTGAGTTGGGTGTATAGTTTTAATGCTATTTTCAGTGGTATTGGTTTCATATTCTGTAACATGCAAAATTATTTTTAGTCTTATTTTTAGCATGTTGGGATGCTACACTATTTTTCCAGTGACAGGGAGTATTTTAATTTTGCTAAATGAATGAAACTGGAATAATTGTACCAGAGGTAAAACATTCTTATGAAGTGGGGGTGATTTTAATTTGCTGTTTAGTACATTGAGGTCCGTGATGTACTTGCTCTCCTAAATGTGGGCATCCAAACTACTTTTGAGTTTCAGGCAGCAAGCCCTTTCAATGTGAAAGCCAGGGGACCAGCAATGTTAGTTTTGAAGTTAATACAATGAAGGCAACCCTCTATTTAATAAATTCCCTCAGCACATTCCTGGGCAGAGTGCCTAATGGTGGATCCAGTAAATGTCAGAATTTCAGGCTTCTCTTTAGCTTTGTACAAGTGGAATAAAATTATGGTTTAATATCTAGTAAAACAAATAAAGTTATTTAATTACAGTAGCTGGTGTACCTTTCAAAATTACCTCTGGATCACTAATATTCTGATTGATGTGGGAAATGGACAAATTGTCACACTGTTGCAGGAGCATGTTTTAGCTTGTTTGAAACTTATACATATTATTTCTGCCTCTGGCTGTGATGCATCTGACCTAGTTATGCTTGATGCCGATGCTAAGCGCCTGACATAGGATATGTATGTCTTTCATGCTTGACAAATATTGAAAGAAAAAAGTTTAATTTTTCATTATCCATATCTTTTATTTTCTCTTGATAAACAAATATGAAAAGGAAGATGTACAGTCATTTTTTAAAAAAAAGGTGTATTAATCTTTTGTGTAAATGGGTCAGATATTCTTGAAGCCCAGACAAGACAACCATGGTCACTAACCATCTATACTGTTTTCTGGATCATAGACCCTGCCATAAGATGGTAAATAGTTCCTGAGAACCCTTATCTAGGATGCCCTCACTGCCAAAGGGTGAGAAATGTTTTTAACAGTGGTTAAAGTCTCTGATTTTAATCATTTAAAATATTTTTAATATTAGTGTTTTAAAATGGCTATAATTAAACTATTTCAGAAATTTTTGTTCAAAGTGAATGGGAACATTGATCATCCCTAGGGTAAAGGTGATGGTTGGGTGCAATTTACATCGACCTCCCCCACCCCAGGAAGTCTCTGCTCCATGGAAACCCAAAGTGAATAACAGATGTTCTACCATCTAATATTCAGGATGACCAAGACATTGGTGGTTGGCCATTAATTTGCTGAAGCTCGAGACTCCCTGAGACCCAAGTTAATTTGTTACAATTCCCTTTGAAATCAGCTGATGTATTAAGCAGGAGTGATTGGGATCACCCTCAGGTTGTGTTCCTGATTCCAACCTGAAATTCTAACTCTAGTTAGTTGGAGAGTTTGGATGCTTTTTTTTTGCTAACATACAACAAAGGAACTTATCTCTACAGTACAGAATTGCCACCTAACAAGAGGTAATTGTGCCTGTTGAATTTTACTGTAGAAATTTAAACAAATTTAGTTTTAAATTTCTTACTTTCCCAAGATCAGCTGCTTGCTCCAAAATATTGATAACCTTTGACAATATTTTTCATTTATATAGCCTTTTTAACATGTAAAAGAAATAGAGGTGCACAAAAAAAAGCAACAATGAGCTGAATGCCAGCAGCTTGATGAAAGGTTTTTTTTAAAAAAGAATTTCACATTGTTTGAAGAATAATCAAGTTCCTTGGAAAATACAACAAGTCACCTTATGTTACTTTGCTTTTGGCACAATTGACATTGAAACATGCATGGGAAAAATATGGCCATTAAAATTAATTCTGAAATAATAATTAACAATGTGAAAATTGATAACATTTTCAGTCCTACAGTAGTATCTATGGATGTTAAGGACTCCATTTTTATCCTTGATATCTTCATTTCTTCGTAGGTACATTTTGCTTCAATTACCTGTGAGCAAAGAGAATATTTTAGTAGGTCTAATAATGCTCTTTATGGTACCAGCGTGATATTTTGCTCTGTTTCTTGGTGAATTTTCCAGAGTCTTCAGGGTGCAGCCATCAGTTGAAGACTCATGTGGAACTGCAGGGATTACAGTGCCAGTGGCCTGGTTCAAATCTGGTGCTTTCTGTTAGGAGTTTGTACATTCTCTGTGACCACTTGGGGTTTCCTCCATGTTCCAAAAGATGTATGGGTTACTAGGCTAATCGGTTGCATGAAATTGGACGTCATGGGCCTGTGGCATGCTGCAGGCCCAAGTTAATTTTTAAAAAAATTGTCACTGTCATCATTGAGTGGTATTTAAATATAAATGTATCCTTGTAATCTCCACTTGATGAGACCTCAGCTCTCCTTGCCCACTGTGAAAAGGGAGCAAAACCATTCCCTCAGAAACCCTGAAGTATTGAAAAATGTTAGATTATTGCATATAATTTAAAAAGTAATGTCTTACCTTTCATGCTAACAAGTTGACTGCAGATTTTCCAGTGTAAGTGATAGGGAATCTTAGTATGTTCATGCTCTGATGTTATACTGCACAGATTGACTGCCTGAAATGTTCGGATGTGAATGCATTAAAGTTCTAAACTCACTTATATATATTGGAATAAATACCGGTTATTTGTATTAATATTTCAGTTAATATTTTTCAGCAGAACCAATTATACTGGTCAGGTTATAAATACAGTTCATTCTGCTGAACGGTTTACACGTGAAATTAATGAATCTTTTCTCTTCATGGATGCATAGTTCTAGTATGACTTGGGTTTTTCAGGATTTGGTAATTGTTTTCTTGTGTATTTGTGTTTCTGCTGTGAGATCATATCTAATTTCCTGTGTGTTTTGGACTTGGACCATAATTTAGACTATTCACGTTCGTACTTTCCAGAGCAAAAAAAATGTGTTGTTCTCAGAAAGCAGTAGAAAATGTTGCATTGCTGGGTGAACTTTATTCAGCATCATTTTCTTTCGAGAACCTGACTCACCCAGTTGCTTTAGGGTTTACAGTAGATAAAGATTCAATTCTCCAGCTCTGTTTTCCTTCACCTTATTGAGCATGTCCAAATTATTCTTGGTTTTCATCATGCCTATGGGAGAGAAATTAATCTGTTTTATGAATTATGGAACCAATGTTCAAAAGCCAAATTAAATATGCAAGTAGTCCATGATGTGTGCACTGTATGTATAACAGTTTAAATTCTCACTTTAAGGTGGTTATTTTAGTTATTTCAACTTTATAATTTACAGTGGTTAAAATTATAACAAATATTGAACTGTGAACCACCCAAGTAGCTATTTAAATGCAAGATGGTGTTAGTGACCTGTTTCTTGGATACAACACAACCATCACATTGATGTAGTGACCTTTCAATAGGCATTAAAATTTTTATCATTTATTGTTTTTATTAATTCTTTAAGGCGGCTTGTTTTCCCATGTCGATAATTATCGTTGGAGTTGGGCCTGCAGAATTTGACGGTAAGAAATTTGAAGTTTGTATGTCGAAGAAGATAATAGCATTAATGTTATTCCAATTGATTGGAGTTGGGCCTGCAGAATTTGATGGTAAGAAATTTGAAGTTTGTATGTCGAAGAAGATAATAGCATTAATGTTATTCCAATTGATTGCATCTATGCTTAAAAGGCAGGAAAGGGTTATTCAAAGATCCAAATACTGTTGTTTGAAGTTGCGGGGAAATAACACATCCAATCAAGCTTTAATATTATTTCCTATTTAGTTGCTGATAATGTAACCACAAAGGTAGTTCAGATAACTGAGGTTAATAAAAAGGATTTTGTTTGAACTTCTCCCCAGAACTTTAATCCCAAATCATCAAATAGGTATGGTTAATTTGTGCACGGTCATCATTTTCAAACAACGGAACTGGATTCATTTGTAGTTCCTTGCTTTGAATTACCCTGATCATAAACTGTTATGCTTAATGAATGTTAGTATGCCCTAAAGTAATGTTCCTAACATTGTATGTATTGATCATTATTCACGAACATGAAAATGGAATTGACAATTTCCTTAAATGCTCATTGGCTTTCCACACAAAGATGTAGAGGTATGACATTTGGAAACTAGAATCTGTTAAAATGATAGTTGTGTTGAGGATGTAAATAGAAAGTTTTTGTTTTTTTTAATTGCCATAATCACCTCTCTTTTGCTATAATTTAAATTATTTCCAAAACTATGAGGTCAGCCCCAAGTTCATCTGGTAACAGATAAATGTGAAAGCACAATGTCTAATCCAATTCTGAAATTGCATTTATTGATCAGAATGATATAGAAATAGGTTTTTATTTCTAATTGATCCTATTCGGTTTGCAGCGATGGAGGAATTAGATGGGGATGAAGTTAGGATATCATCAAGAGGAAGATATGCTGAGAGAGATATTGTTCAGGTAAGATGTAGTTTTGAATCATGCACCTGATAGAAAGCAGAGTTCGACAACTTTCAAACAGGCCCTCCAACCTAAATTGTCTATCTCAGTTAGTCTCACTTGCCTGCATTTGGTCCATATCCCTCTAAACCTTCCCTGTACCTGTCGAAATGTATTTTGTACCTGCATCTATCAGTTCCTTTGGCAGCTTGCTCTGCATACCCATCACCCTCTCTATGGGAAAAATAAAGTTCCCCTCAAGTACCTTTTAAAATCATTCCCTGTCCCTGACTATTTATCTATACTCCCCATGATTTTATAAATAAAAGCCACTTCCCCTCAGCCTATCCTTATAACTCTAGCCCTCCAGTCTTGGCAACACCATCAATAAGCTTTTCTGCATCCATTACTCCAAATGTGGACTCTAGGTATGTGGAGCTTAGAAAGAAGGGGATGATTACTTCGGTGTTGCATTATAGGCCCCTCCCCAATAGGCATTTGAGGATCAAATGTGTAGGAGATCACAGACATCTGTAGGAATAATAGAAAAACTTCCCTCGTGTTGACTGGATTCTCACAATCCAAGGGAGAGAACAGTACGTCAAAGAAAATAGGTCTGATTAGAGAGGGTACAACAAAAGGTAACTGACAACCCCAGGACATCTCCGGAAAAACCCTCTCCAATATCAAGAACATCTACTGCTGGAGAGCAGCAGCAATCATCAAGGATCCACACCACCCAGCACATGCTCTGTTCTTGCTGATGCCATCAGGAAAGAGACGTAGGTGCCTCAAGACTCTCACCACCAGGTTCAGGAACAGCTGCTACCCCTCCACCATCAGAATCCTTAACAACAATCTCTATCAGAGACAATTAAGAACTCTTACTTGTGCACTTTATTGATTTTTTTTTTAAAATTCTCTCTGTCTTGCAGTTGGTTTGTTTACAATTTTTTTTTGCTCTAAGAATAAGTGGAGAACAGGCATATAGTTCTATGGAATTGAGAGCATGGGCAGACAGGAGCTTTGAAAACCAGCTAAAAGGATTAGGTAGGAGTACAGAGAAGATTCACTTGGATGTTATTGGGAGAGGTTGAGACTTTATCCCCTTGAGTCTAGGAACTAAGAGAAAAGGCAACCTTAGATTTATCAAATTATGAGGGGCATGGATAAGGTTAAATAGTCGCATGATTCGTATTTGTGGTCTCATTCAAGCCTTAAAAAAATGACAACAATAAAAGCTAATGGACCATCAATTTTCCCAAGTCTTCCTCTATTTTACTTACATGCTGCATCTTGTGTTTAATAATACTTGACGTTCAATTTTCTAAAATTAATAATTCCACAAAGTTTACCATTTTCTTGGATTCTCTGCATTGTGGAAGAGCAAGCAAGCTAAGTGGAATAAACAATGCACATGTAATAACCTCCTGTTATTCCTCTCTATTTTATGTCTACAAGCTCTTAACATTTTTAAGTTATTTCTTTGTTCTTTTACACCATTTCTGCTTTCATCATCTTAATGGCCATCCTTTGTTAATTTCTGAATTTTATGATCTAATTCTATTCACTGATGGATCAATATCCAGGTAACTGATCCTTTATCTCCATTTGTTCAAAATGAAAGCCACAGTACACAGATTTCTACAATTGGGTATATGATTTTCCTTTACATTTCTGCAGTCACATTCCCTCTTCAACTCAAGTCCTTTAGCTACTCATAATGGAGATGGAGTGTTGTTTTTCAGCTTGACATTGAACATCATGAGATCCTTCACCAGTTGAGCACAGAAACCCACAAAATGGTGGAAGCCGTATCCCACCTGCAGCTAAGAGTACAGGTTCTATATTGGCATGAACCACTTTGGAACCCAGAGAACAAACAACACAGAAACAGGACCTTAGGCCCATATTATCTGCACTGAATACAATGCCAAAATAAACTAAATCTCTTCTACATATTCATGTGTCTACCAGCCTTCCCAAATGCTAGGATTGTATCTGCCCCCACTACACCTGGAGTGTATTCCAGATACTTAGACACTTTGTAAAGATAAACTTACCTCACCTTAAACACTAATTGTGCTTCTCATAATTTTATAAACTTCCATAGGTCTTTCATTAGCCTCTGATCCTCCAAAGAAAATAACCCATTTATCCTATCTATTAGCTAATACCCTCTAATCTAAGCAGCATCCTGATAAATCTTTTCTGTATCTTATCCAAAACCTTCACATCCTTCCTGTAATATCATGACTAGAATTGCAATACTCCAAGTGTGGTCTAAGACACCCTTGCTCTTATCCTCAATTGGAGTGGAAAGAAGTCATCCTTAATTATAAGGGGCTTCCTGCCAAGGTAATGAATAGAGATACTCATTTGTTTCTCCATATAACCCTTTAATCCAGTGGTGGCCAATCTTTTAATTAGGCATACAGCATGGTAACAGCCCATTTTTGTCCACGAGTACATACCGGGGTGTAGACTTGTGGGCCGAAATGGCCTGTTACCGTGCTGTATATCCAAACTTAAATTTAAAAGGTTGGCCACCTGTTTAATGAAGCACAGATTTTTCAAATCACCAATGTACTATATATTAAAAAACATCAAAATTAAAAATTATTATTCAAGATCACTTTGAATAACATCATGTTCCCTTGTGTTACCACATTACAGAGCAATTATTGGAAGCAAGAGTTACAAAGTTGAAATATGCCCTTCAGTCTGCCCTGAACCATCAACTTTGGTTTTGAAATTAACTCAGTGATAAAGCAGCCATAGCCATTCAGGGCAAAGAATTCGAATGATTCACAGCTCTTTGAGGGAGGAGATTTCTTTTTTTTAGTCCTAAAGTTCCTTCATTTACTTGGAGACTTTTGCTGTTGACTTTAGACAACTCAGCCAAAGGAAATTCCTTCCAGCATCCACCTGTGGAACTCTGTTAAAAATGTGGAGTTTCAGACCCAAAATGTGTTCGACCCTAGTATCTGCATATTTTCTTGTTACCTCTTATAATTCTAAACTCAAGAGAACACTTGGCCTCTTTATTTAAGGAGAAAAACTCACCATTCCAGAGTGCTGAATCTTTGTATGAGATAAATTAAAAATGTTTCCTGATCTGTTATAAATTGAATTTCATTCTACAATTATTGTACATTTTAATTGTAATAGTTTCCAATTATACAACACCCCTCCAATGTAGTAAGATATCCCAAAATATTTTACAGGAATGCTGTACAATGAAATTTAATACCAAGCTGCGCAAAGACATAACAAGGGGAGAAAACAATAAGCTGCAGACGCTGTGATTGTAGTAAAAACATAAATGCTGGAGGAACTCAGCTGGTCTATTCAGCATCTATAGGAGACAAAGATATATTACTGACATTTTAGCCTGAGTCCTTCTTCAAGGAGGGGAAAAAAAATCTCAGAATTCAAATAATGGGAGAGGAATCCAGACCAACAAAAGGTGTTAATTGGATATGATAAGGGACTAGGTAAAATTGATCATGTCTGTGCGAAAGGAGAGACGATGGGAAGGGGGGGGAGAGCAAGGGATGGGGTAGGGTTTTAATGAATGCCATTTGGAATATAAGTTGTTGATTCTCCAATTTATGAGTGGTCTCAGTCTAGCAGCACACGAGACCGTGGACAGACCTGCTGGCAAGGGAATGGGATGGAGAATTGAAATGGGTGGCCACTGGGAGATCCACGCTATTGCAACGGAGAGAGCCAAGGTGCTCAATAAGCAATCTCCTTCCAGTATCTGGATGCAGTACATGACCCCTGCAAATTCACAAGTGAAATAAGACAAGCGACCAAAGGCTTTGTTAATATATGCAATGTTTACTTTTTCTTTAAGAACTATACATAGGAAGAGATTTTATTTTCACCAGTGGATTGTAATTGATACCATTTCCACTTTAAAAAGCACATCACAATGGGACTGTGACATGAACTTCCAGTATGAATCATCTTTGCATATCTGACTTGATTTCCATGTCAAAATTGCATCATTTCTCATGGAGCACCAACAGCAAAATAATCCCTTCTATACTGAACCCAGAGTACATATCTTTCAACACACTCAGAACAAAAAGGTTTAAACACTCTTCCAAAATTTAGAAGCAATTTGCTCACCACCAGTTTTAGTCTTTCAACCCATCTGTAAATCAGCCCTGACTCTTCCTCTTTGAAAGAGGTAGATAAATGTTAGTCAAGATTTCCAGAGCCTATGGCTCAGCGATGACAACAATCAAGTTTCCTGGCCAGAAATTTTACTGCCCTACTTAAAATCCTTCCTTGGTCTCCCCTCATTAACTGAAATTCTCCTCTAAGACTACTATTTGGATATCACAGAACTATACTAAAGTTTTATACAGCTGTAGAATGATCTCCCTGTGCTTGTATTCTATATGAAATATACCATTCTGTTTACTTAACCTCATGTCCTGCCTCCTTCAAGGATCTGCCAAGTTTTACTTCAAGATCTCCACTCCTCCAGTTTCTCATAATTTATTATCACTGCATCCTTCACTTCAGACTATATTTGTCCTGCATTACTTTGCTCTTTTTCAAATTGCCTTTGCCACATGTCCTGATAATCAGCCTATTGAGATCTTCCTGCAGTCAATAAGCTCCTATTTCACAAGCAAACCACAATATCAATGTCTCGAAAGTATCCCAGATATTTACTGCAAATACAGTGTTCACTCCACGTGACACAATATGGAGAAGGCAACGAGTTTGCCATTTACATTGTGAAATTACATATGGAGCAAAACTGGTACTTGGTTTAAAAAAATGTACAATTAGTGTATAATATACATTTAAAAGAGCTAATAAACACCAAAGGTAGATAATAAATATTCGCAGTTACCACTGTGCAAGAAAAACAGTAGTGTTACAATATTGCAAATAGGCTTTTTTTTTAAATGGTCTGTGTAGTTTATGATTAGAACCTGGAGGTTTGGTC
Source organism: Narcine bancroftii (assembly GCF_036971445.1). Lineage (NCBI taxonomy): Eukaryota > Metazoa > Chordata > Chondrichthyes > Torpediniformes > Narcinidae > Narcine > Narcine bancroftii. The sequence continues at coordinate 27,057,637 of NC_091481.1, forward strand.
TTCAGGCTTCACAGGGACCTATGAGTATATTTGCATAGTTCCAGGAAAGTGGAGACTCAAGTGGACACAATGGTGTCCAATGGTGGGGCATTTACAACGAAAAGTTGTGATATAGTTGTACAAGACATTGGTGAGACTGTAGAGTAGTGGGGTTTTTTCTTTCCACTCACATTCCACTTTAAGTATTCGCTATGCCATAGGTGCTCTGTGATTAGTAAGGGATTGCTTAAGATGTTATGTGGGTGGAAAGAAAAAGTTTGAAAACCACCGTTTTTAAAATCATACTTAATGGTCTCGTTATGTGCTCGGTTTCATAACTCCAAAGGAAATGGGCCAATGACAATTTTTCTCAAGCAAAATATTTCAGAAACAATTGGGTCTAGAGCAGTGGTTCTCAACTTTCCCTTCCCACTCACATAAGAGTCACAGATATATTGAATGTTCTTGGTCTGTTTACCAGGATAGATGATTCTAGAATTAAAGGGCTCAGCTTTTAAGTTGTAAGGATAGAGAGTGAGGAGGGACCTGAGGGAACACTTCTCTAAGAGGGTAATCCATATCAGAAAAAGAGGCTACAATAGCAGATACAATTACATGTTCAAAATAAATTTGGACAGAAAAACAGATGTGAAGGGCTTAGAAAAATATGGACCAACTGCAGGCAGATGGGACTAAAATGTCAACTTGGTCTGGATAAACAAGTTCATCATCTGTGCTGTTTGATTCTATGACACTCCACCTGTAGCTAAAACACTTGTTGATCAGTATCCTTTCATTTCTGCCAGTGATCAAAACTTCAGTCCAATATTCCATTTTTTCTGTTGGGAACTTTCTCAATGCCGTGGTAAAATTCTTGTGCTATTCCATTTGATTTTCCTTGTTAGTTCAACAAAATAAATCAATCAGATTTATTTAATGAATACATGTGTTAACCTGTGTCTCTCTAAATTCTGATGTAGGTTTTTTTTAAAATGTATTCATGATCAATGTTAGAAAAATAGCCACTGATGCCATCCATAGATTTAATCTGCATTGGCTATTTACTCAAAATAGTGTCACTGTCAAGAATGCCAAATATTATATTTTTTTAATCATTATTAGATCTGACAGCATTTTTTTCTTATATTTAACATTGAGATAAAGCAACTAATCTTCATTTTTTGAAGTAGAATATGTTTTGAGTGGATTATTAACTGGAAATATTAATAATTAAAATATATGGTTATCAGCCAAATGTTAATCATTTTGTTCAGATTTTACCATTCTTCATTCTGGTTAAATGCTTTCCTTGTGTCTTTGGTCTACCATTGATCAAATTTTTAAATTTGTTTTTCAGTTTGTTCCTTTTCGGGACTATGTTGATAGAACTGGAAACCACGTGCTGAGTATGGCTCGACTTGCAAAGGATGTTTTAGCTGAGATTCCAGAACAGTTTATTTCATACATGAAATCAAGAGGAATTAAGCCTTCCCCTGCTCCACCCCCATACACTCCCCCAGGTTACCCTTTGCAAACACAACTTTAATAATGTCATCATCCATTCCTTTAATAATAATTCCCAGTTATTATTTCTGACCTGAACAGAATGTGTCAACTATATTTTTTATCAGGTTACACTACAAATATTTAAGGATGTTGTCAACATCAAAAAAATTTCGATTGGGTTTCAAATTGCATGGTGCCAAGAGCATGAGGAAAATCATAGAGAAAAGCTACTTGGAAAGCAAAGAACTGAAGCTTTCAGATTGGGAGTTGGGTGGGGGCCAGAGTAGTTTGTGGTTAGAGCCCTGTTCTCTCATCTGCATTATCCCTTTTGGAATAAAAATTTTTAAAAAGTAATGATATTGGGAAATGACAAAAGTTTGCAATGTAATTGAAATCAAAATCTTTAACTGTTGTAAATAATTGAAAGTGCGCTATTCTTTTTCTGTTAATGTTTACATGTAGATTCTTTTTATAAGCATTTACTTCCTTTAACCACAGTTTTAAATTTGGAAATTGTTGTGATGTTAGTTTGATACACACCCCTATTTGCTGCTGAGTAACTCCAATTAGGGAAAAAAAAAATCACTTGTGGACTAGAGCAGATATCCCTAACAGTCTGGCCAGCAAAGGCATAGTGATGGGATTAACTCTTCAACAACTGCCAAAAAGACAACATAGCACTTCCAATTGTAATGCCAAATCAATGGCTGATCCTTTCTACGTTCCACTTTGTACAATTACTTCAAAAGCAGGTCGAAGGAAAACAAATCAAACTGAAAATCAAGGGTGTAAAATCTAAAATTGGAGACAGACGTAGCTGGAAAAAAATGTGACAATAAAAGCTTTGCAGTCTGACCTGTAGCAACTAGTGGAGCAAGAAACTTGAGAATTGTAGTATTAGATGAGAAAGATACAATTTGAGAAAAGCTGCACTATAATTGTGCAAACCTGTACCTTTTACGTAAATGTGCTCGAGAAGTAACTGACAATGTGATCTTTGGGCTAAGGAATCCTGTTTATTAACTGTCAATACATTTGTAAAGTATTTGTTTTTCTCCTTCAAATAATGCTCTGGTAACATATACAGTTTTTGAAGAGAAATACACTTTTTTTTTTAAAGTTGTGTACCAGGTTAAATATTGTACAAAATGGCCTTAACTCCTCAGTAACCAATGTAACATGTTGTTTTTTTAAAACATCTTTCGATTTTGAAGTTTTTTTTAAATTCTTTTCCATTGGTAAGGAAAGTTGATGCATAATTTATTTACTATTTTGCACATTTAACTAAATTAAATTGAGCTTTTGCAAGAGGTGCTTGAATAAGGGGGGAAATTGTTCTGTAACTGTAAATCTGAAGTTTTGAGGGAATGCCAACGTTTCTTAATATATAGGTATACAAGAATACATTATCAAGATTTAACACATGTAATGGCCAAAATATTAATAGAAATGGGAAAAACAAAACTCCAAAAACATTTCATGGATTTTGTATACTTAATACTATCACTAAGTTGTATTTGTGCCACCTGTTGTGGGCCAAATTTCTTTATATGAAAACAAACTATAATTTTTTTAAAAATTAGAATTAGCTGCGATACAACCTTTCTATGCTCAATCTTACTAGAGAAGATGGGACCAAGTACACGTTACCATTTGAAAAGACACAAAACTAAATTACTTCTCAGGCTGGAGCAGAACTACTTCATCAGATGGTATATTTTTTAACCAAGATAGAAAATTACAGCATACAAGTTTCATGCTTATTTAAAAAAAACCGAAGGTGACATTCTGTGTTCAACCACAAAGTTACAAAACACTTGTTTGGCAAATGTGATTCAATAATTTGCTGATAGTTAACCCTCTTCCCCGAGCACTCTCAGGCTGGCTACCTGTTATTACGTAGAGCTTTAATTCTGGTATCATTTGATATCCAATTGAAGGTACAGCATTTCCACTTTTTGCATTATCCCTTCTCCAACATGGATAGGAAATCAGCTCCAATAATTCAGTTTGATTATTTAGGCTTTGCATTGCTACAGAGTTTTATAATTTTTTGGGTTAGATTTTATCTGACGTAATCATGTGGGATACCTGTAATTCTAAAAGTTAGCATTTGAACAGTTTTAATAATTAATGGTAAATTACTGAAATGTCTAGTTTATGTCTGAAGCATGTCACAATTCAAGCTTATAGTGAAGTACTGTTTGAGTAAGCAGGCGTATTGAACAGTGATTTTCAGATGTGCTCCGATTGTTTAAACACCAGATCACTTTTACATGCTATTGTGCAAATTGTTTTCATGCACTCTTATGTTGTTTACTTACTGAAATATTATGTATGATTATTTTAATATTTAGTAAAACTGTAATTTGAATACTATTACTTTTTGATGTTATTAGAAGTAGACAAACCATGGACAGTTATATTAATTTCACTTAACAAAAGCCTCAAGGATGAGGGATGAACAATGTCATTTATTCCCAATATAGATTTCAAATAATTGGATGATTATTAATCATTAATTAAGATTTTTAAGCTTCAAGTTATAAAGCCCCAACACAGCACATAATAAAACCATGGCATTCATAGTTTCGGTAGCTTCAGAAATCCAGCAAGTTGGTTTACCCAATTAAAATACAATTTCCTTAGATGTGGAAAATTACCTCTTTGTTACACTTAATCTAACAAATGAATCTGATAACAAAAATTATGTGCATTGCAGATCAATTTCAAAATACGTGTTATCAAGGGGAATAGCCTAATTAAAAAATGTTGGAAGTGCATCATGAAATAGAAAATATCCAAAAAACCTTTTGTATCCTTGTTCCATTTAAAAAGACCTAGGTGTCTTTTAAGGAAAGACTAGATAGTTACATGGATAGGAGAGGACTGGAGGGGTATGGCGCTGGTCAGTGGGACTAGGAGGGTGGGGATTTGTTACGGCATGGACTAGTAGGGCCGAACTGGCCTGTTCTGCGCTGTAAGTGGTTATATGGTCCTGTTGCTAGTTTGCCTGTTTCAACATAAATTCCACTTCCTTAATTTTGTCACCCTAAATAGACCTGCAGCTTTGCTGAGCAAATATCAGTGACCTTGTTTTTATAAAGGTCAATACGGTAACAAAGATTCAGACGAGGATGCCTGCTACTAAAATTTTCTAGGTTTCCAAATTTAGTAAAATATGAGAAAATATTATAAGCCCCTCTTCTTATCTGGAAAAAAAAATACAGATACGTCCCCATTGCATTTTGCATGTATTATTTGCCCAGGTTTATCATTTATGTCTCATTTACATGCCATGTTTTATTAACTCTGAGATTTCTGATAATAAAATATAATCTTTACAAATCACAAGTCAGAGGATAAACAGCTCTGTAGGTATTTAACTCCCTCTGGTCTTGCGGAGCTTAAAGTTAATGGTTTTCTATACAAAGTTGTGAGTTTAAGATAAATATGAATTTACACAAAAGAAATTGAACCCATTAAGATTTGAATGTTATTTAAAATTGGTGATTTATTTTTTGATATGTAATTTCTATTAAACTCACAAGAGTTGGTTTATAGTCTCCTGTTTGGTGTTTCCACTTTTGTAGTTTTGAACCCATACACTTGCTGATGGGACTATCGGCTATAAAGAGGCATTAGTTCAATGGCATTATTTCTATCTGCATCTGGTCCTCAAAGCAATTTCAACAAACTGAAAAAAAGACTTGCTTTTATATGCCACAAACCTTTCAGCAAGTGCTTTGAGTCAACCAAGTACTCTAACTGCAGTCAGCATTGCCATACAGGAAATACAACACCTGGGTTGTACATACCAAGCTTCCACAGCTGAATGTTATTGGAGTGATAAAGACTTGCTAGGTCTCTTAAGCCATATTCTTATTATTCTCAAGAATAATGCCATAATTTTATCTGAGCAGATGGAGATACTAGTTCATCTTCCACCACTGGTTTCAGATAGAGTCATACAGCCATACAACGTGGAGGTGGGATCTTTGCGGCCAACTTGCCTGTGCTGATCAAAATGTCCCATCCACACTGGTACCAACTGCATGCATTTGGCCCATTTCTCTCCCATCACATTCTTTGTATCCATCCAAATTTTTCTTAAACATTGCACAAGTACCTACCTGCCTCAATCACCTCCTCCAGCGTATCCCCACCACTCTCTGCGAAACCCTATGAGCCTTTCAAGTGATGCAACACTTCACTTGTATATCCACAGGACTTGCTTACTGGTCCAGTGTTCTCTTTGTGGCATCCTCCATATCGGAGAGACCAGTCACAGATTGAGAAATCAGTTTTCTGAGCGCCTCCTCTCCGTCCGCAACAACACCAGCCAACCACTTCAATTCCGAGTCACACTTGGAGTCTGTCCATGGCCTTGTGCACTATCCCACTCAGACCACATGCAGATTGGAGGACACTCTCCAGCCAGATGGCATGAACACTGACCTTTCTGCTTTCTACTAAATCTATTTGCCTTTTCTTTCCCTTCCTTTTATCCACCCAGCCATCCCTCATCCCTCTCATTGCTGCTGTCTCCACCCTCCTTTCTCCACCTATCATCTTCCACCCCCACCCCCACTCTTTTGTTCAGACACTTGCCAGCATTTTCTCATACCTTGATGAAGAGCTCAAGCCTGAAACATTGGCTATGTATTTTTCACCTTTGCTACACGAAGGACACCGTTTGAACTGCTGAGATTCTTCAGCATTTTGTTTTTAGGGTAAAGTTACCCCTCAGGTTCCTGTAAATTCTGCCTCCCTTGTCTTAAACCATGTTCTCTGGTTACCAATTCCCCTTCTCTGGCCAAACCTGATCTATTCCTCTCATCATTTTGTATACCTTTCTGAGATCACCCCCAATCATCGCACACCAGAAAAAAAAAATTTGCCTGCTCAACCTCTCGATAGCTCAGGTTCACCACCAACCTCCCGAGTCCTGGCAACACTCTCATAAATCTTCTTTGGACCCGGTCTTGCTTGATAATAGGTTTCCAAAAGTATGATGATAAAAACTGAACATAAACTCCAAGTGAGGCCTCAACAATATCTTAGACGTCATAACTGCTCATCATCAGCTAAAGTATTGAGAATAGAAATGTGCCAAAAGCACCTCGAGACTCAGAGTATTGACTGATGGAGCTAATATGCCAAAAGCCTTTTTGATCACCCCCATCTACATGTGATTCAGCTTTCAAGGTACTATATACCTGTAACAGATCCTACCATTGGTTGTGTAGGCCCTACCCACGTTAGATCTCCCATAATGCAGCATTTTGCATTTCTTGGAATTCCAGCACCCATTCAATCGAGATTCTGCTGCAATCATTATTAGTCCAACTACAATATCAGACGCTCATGCCCATGAACACTTTCATCTAAATCATTAACACTGTTTACAAACAGCACTGGGGCCAGCACAGCACTAGACATAGGCCTCCAGCCTGTAAAATGTTCCAATATCCTCCTCTACTCTGATATCTCATCTTGAATCCCATTTTATTTAAAGTCATAAGAATAGGGCATGGGCCTATAGAAAATCCTCCAATTATCATGGCTCATTTTAGCAGCATTTGCTTTACATCCTTGATTCTCATAATATTCAGAACTCTTATCAATCTCTTTATATAAACTCCATAATTGAACCTGCATCACCTTCTGGAGTAGAGATTTCCAAAGTCACCACATTCTGATGAAAGAACTTTCTATTTAGTTCTGTCCAACACTGACTGACCCATGTTTCTAGAGACCATAACCTCAGGAAACATTCTTCCTGCTTTCAATCTGCCCAGCCTTGCAAGAATTTTATGTTCTAATGAGACCTTTGATCATTTTTCTGCACTTTTGAGATGACAGGCCCGATCTGTGCAATGAGGGTCCAAAGCTGCGATTGCATGAACTTGCCTCGTGAATTTGCAATTGCACTGTGACAAGTACAACCTCATTAGGAGCATAAAAATATATGCAAGTGAAACACAAAAGTCTGCAGATGCTGTGCATACTCTGGTCACTTCAAAGGCTTATACATTTGCACTTATACATTTGCAATAAAATATCCTTTCTCCTACATCCAAATCCTCTTGTAATAAAGGCTAATGTACCATTATTCCTCCTAATTGCGGTTGCACTTGCATGTTGGTTTTCAGGGACTTGTGTACAGTACACACATAATAATCATCAGTACCCAATTGCTCACTGTAGTTCATGTTCTGTATATCTGGGTTCTGAGGGATTCTTTATCGCTGGCGCATTGCAGTGCACACGTTCTGTTACTTTGGATCCTCGATATATATAGTTAATAAACTAGGTTTGAAGTTGCATGCTTTCATTTATTTAAATACGCAACATGGTGTCAGAAGCTACTAAATGGAGACCAAGAGGCATAGTTTACTGGCCTACAATCACAGACAACATAACAAGGAAATATAGTCATGCTGTCTGTAACAGCACAAAACCAGACCAGCGAAAAGAACCACTCCTCCTTCATCCAGTTCCAGACCTGCCTAGATACCTTTGAATTGCGCTGTCAGCAGTATTTGCTGAGTTACCAGTGATTCTTCACAGTATAAACTAGGTGCAGCCCGTTTCCAGGAAGCAAAGCCTGTGCTTCATGAACGCTAACTGACACAGAAACCAGATATGCCGAGATCGAAAAAGAGTTGTTGGCAGTCGTTTTTGCATGTTCAAGATTTCACAATTATATTTACGGCAAGCTGGTGACCGGGCCCTAGTCACTACACTAAAACCCATGCATGCAGCACCGTCAAGACTACAAAGGATGATGTTACTGCCTGGTTTCAGGAAAAATAATCTGAGGGTTGTATGTAATGTCATGTATGTACTTTGACAATAACTTTGAACTTTTTTCTCAATCTTTCCCTGCACTGCGGTTCTTTTTTTTCTCACTATAGTAACATGCAAGGAAATATATACAAGATCACAGCTTCAGGGGGTCTAAATATCAAATAGGGGTGAGAAAAGTACAGCATCACCCTTGTATATAAAAGCAGAAAACAAATGTATCTGGCTGACACGGTCTGGAGCTCCCAGGAGTTCCACAATTCAGGAAGCTGGTAAGGAAGACAACTTTGACATGATGACAGTCAACTCCATATCCTCTTCTCACTTGGAGGAGTTAAAGAGACACACAGCAGATGACACAACCCTGCAGACTACTTCGCACCACCATCAGCAAACAGCATAGTCTTCCATATGCTGTTCATCCTTTCAGAGACAGACGAACTATTGAATATGGGGTCATCAATAAAGGCTAGAAAACAGTCATCCCTGGGACACTACAAAAGGAGTACAACAGCATTATGCACAGTGTCCAGAAGCTACTAAACAGAGAACAGGAGGTATAGTTTATTGGCGTACAATGACAGATGACATCAACAGGAGATACAGTTATGCTCTGTCTGCAACAGGACAAAAACCACACCAGCAAAAGGAACCACTCCTCCTTCATCCAGTTCCAGACCTGCTGAGGTTGACCGTGGCAACAGATATATTTGAATGGCATTATATGGTGCTCGTGGACTTATATTCAGGCTTGAATCAGAGTGACCTGCTTCGTGATTTTACCTCAGCAATGGTCATCACAAAACACGAGACATTTTTCAGTTCATGGACATACGCCCTCATATCAGACAGTTTATAGGCCAGCAATTCAAGGACTTCCGACTGATACAGTGGGACTTTATTCACATCATCAGTAGCCCAGAGGAGTATCCCCAATCTAATGGGTTGGCTGAAAGAGCTGGCTGCAGCACCAACCAACTCATGGTGATATCTCGCAGAGATAGAACTGAGGTTTTCCCAAATCTCAGAAATGAAACAAAGACTAATGTCAAGGCAAACACATACTACTCTCTCTGTCTCAATATGCGCAAGCCAAAAGAGGTAAAATCCCAGCTTCTCAATAAGAGACTGTCACAAAAGCTATGCTATGACAAATTAAACCAACCACTTCAGCCTTTAATGGAAGGACAGGTTGTCAGGTTGCAGAGGCCACAAGGTTACAACAGGACAGGCACAGTGAAGGAGAGTTGCAAGACCCCAGATCTTGTTCACTCAGAAGTTATACAGAAGGAATTACTGACACATTCTACTTGTAGCTGAGCCTGTGCCAGCACAGCCTAGTCTAAGTGACACTGACTATCAGGATACTGGACTTGGGTAAAAATACTACACTCCTCGAGAGTAGGACCAGAAATTGATGGACACGGAGCAGTTTCAAGTTTGAGCCACCCTCAAACACAACTGAAAATCTGTATAGAACACATTCAGGTTGTGTTAGTAAGCCAAATCCCAAATATGCTGAATTGTGTTTTATAATGTATATATTTGGCTCTCATCAATGATATTCATATTGTTTACATGTAGCAGAGTGTTTTTTTCAGTTTCTCATCTAATATTGTTGTCATTTCAGTTACTGCTAATATTGGTCATTCTGTGACCCTTTGTAAGCACTGAAGTTTAACAAAATGATTTGTCATGGTATGGAGCACGAGTTAAGGAAAGGGGTTGTAGATTAGTCACCATGTTCATATCCTGTATAACCAGGTTACTGGGGTTCTGGGGCATTCTTTATTGCTGGTACACCGCTGTGCCCACATTCTGTTATTTTGCATCCTCAATGTATATAGTTAATAAACTAGGTTTGAAGTTAATCCACTTGCTTTCATTTATCTAAACATGAACACTCAATTTAAGATGTACTCTGCTTTACCAAATATGGGCTTCATTATTTCAGAGGTGGACATGAGAGACTGGAATCTGGTGCAAATAAAACAACCTGCTGGAAGGAATGGTTAACATTTTGGGTTGAGATCTTGCTTCGGGACTGAGTATATAAAAGTGAGATAGAAGAGCAAGGTCCACAGATGCTACTTGACTCACTGAGTTCTTCCAGGGTCATTCTGTTAGGCCCCTCCTCTGTCTTTCTATCCCTATCACTCAGTCTTCTTTCCTCCATGCTTTCCCTCTCAGTTCAGAGCTGCCCCCTCCCCCATGAGTTCTCAGCTTTATTTCTGTCCTACCACCTATATCATCCTATGACCTCTTACCTGTTAGCCTGTCCTCCTCGCCCTGCCCTTACCTCTCCTTTCCACCTCCTACCTCTTTATTCAGGCACCTGCCTGCTTTTTCCCATACCTTGACAAAGCGCTCTGGACCTAAATGTTAGTTACCCTTTACTTCCTACTGATACTGTGTGACCTGCTGCGTTTCTCGAAAAGTATTGAACTACAATTTCAACATCGGCAGACTTTCCTGTTTTGCTATCTCTGCCAGGTCTGGTTATTGGACCTAGAGTTCAATATGTACATTGTCCAGAAGAAAACTATTTTCTTTCTGCAGGTTTTATTTTTAGCCAGAAAGACTGGCCCAGTTGAAATATGAAGCACATGCATTGCTGAAAGAATAAGGATGGGCCTTCCTTTTTATCAAAGTCAAATGTCTTTGATTGCAATTACTATTTCTATTCCCTCATTCAGCTTGGTAAGCGGTAGCAGCTGCTTCGTTGTAATAATAATCTCCCATCAACTTCTCCTGTACATGGTCAGAAGGTGAACAATCAAGAGACTGCAGGTGCTAGAAACCTGCAGTAAAAAGAAGAAATGTTGAAAAAAAAACTTAGGTCAGGCAGTAATCTGTGGACACAGAAAGAAAGTTGGTGTTCCTGATCAAAAGCCCTTCATTGGAACAGAGATAGAAAGGAACTCAAGTTGCAGAGAGAATGGGAAAAGGCATCAATTTAACACAGCAAAGCCAAGGTTGCTATGGTGACAAACTGATAATATAGCATCTAATTGATAGATGAGAGAGAGATCAAACAAAGAAACATGCAAGAGTTCCCTTTTCTGATGAAGGGCTCTCAAAATGAAATATTAATGCACATTTCTCTGTCCCCATAGTTAGAAGCTGGCCAGCGTGTTGCCAGTATTCGGTTTGTATTTCTCAGCAGATGGTAGCCATGCTGGTGATGTTTTATGTCCCTCCTAAAACCCTCATATTAAAATCCATATATGATAAAAACAAACTCTTCAAACAGTCAATAACCATTAAATGGCTTAAAAAGTCAGCTTTCAATAGCTTATTGAAGGCAGGCCTAAGGAGCTTCCCCAGCTTAATGTTCCCACTTCATCGGAGACATTTGCTCATTAGCTGGATTTAATTACCAACTAGTCAAGCATGGCATTTTTTAGGAAAATCCCTCATCTTAGTAAGTAGTTGGGATAGATCAGGGCCTATTAGTCTATAAAACAATGAGTTAGCTAGCACTTGCCTGTTGCTGAGGATGGTTTATTTTCTCATTCTTTAATCTTTTACTCAAGTAAGTTAATTCAGCATAAACTTTACATGGCAATTTGATTCACAGCAGGAAATAAGCTTAAATTTTGTTTTTTCTTCTCCTAGACACAGATTACTTAGTTATTATCACTCAATGAATCAAAGCATTCCACGTAGAGCTAAATTGGATCAAACCATATAACCTCGCTACTGAGTGAGGCAATATCTAGGCAGGGATTACCAATGCAAGTCCACAGTGATAAAGATTTTCATATTTCAAGGACATTTTTTAAAAATACTGTTAGTGAGACTTAAATAAGAGTTCCATGTATTTCATTATTCACAGATATCAAGTGGTTGAAAGAGAATGTGAAACTTGAAAACTTTGTTTATCATGCTTTAGACTGTGTATTCTAGCCCAGATATTCTCAATTTCTTTGGCTATGCCCACTTATGACACTGCTCAAAGTTTATGGGCCCTCTTCACTGTAAAATAGTCAAATTTTGGTTTCTTCTGATGAAGGGCAACCTTTGGTACAACAGAAACACCATTGCTGGGGAAGTGGAGTTGACTAATGTCCAGATTTATGACCACATCAACAGTGTAATGATAGAAAATAGAATTACAAAATTGTAATACCATTAGAGAAAAGAACACATAATTTACAGAATCAACCAGAAAACCTTTACAAGATCTGGAAACCAGAAAGTTTATCTACACCGTCTACGACTCTCACTCCAACTCACCCTAGTTAACTTAGAGGTTTAAGATTACATTTGTAAATTTGAAATTTAATTAATGAATGATACATAACATTCAGGTTGTTTTTTTTCCCCCTACTTTTTGGGGAGGGAGGGGGAGAAAATATAAAATTATGTATTCTTTTTGCATCATTTATTATTCTGTATGATGATGGAGAAACTTTATTTTTCATTTGTATCCATAACAAATATGAAGTTTTCAAAAAAAAGTGTAATGAACCCTTAAGGTAAAGGAACCCTTCAGAGACAATGATCACAATATGATTGGGCTAGAGTCCAATGTATCGGTATTTCAGTGGAATAAAGGAAATTACAGTTGTATGACAGAAAAACTGACCAAAGTCGACTGGGGGGAAAAAAACACACACAATAGGAAAGACAGCAGATTAGTCACTGTTCATATCCTGTATAATCCAGGTTACTGGGGTTCCAGGGGATTCTTTATTGTTGGTGCACTGCAGTGCCCACATCCTGTTACTTTGCATCCTCGATAGATATAGTTGGCTGGAGTTTACGCAGAATATAAGGAAAGTGCAGGATAGGTACATACCAAAAGGAGGAAAATTATGAATGGAAAAGTGAGACAATTGTGGCTGACGAAGGAAGTTGAAGCCAAAGTAAAAGCAACCGAGAGGGCAGACAAGGAAACAAAAATAAACTGGAAGGCAGCCAAGCGCTCAGTTTTAGATTACCCGACAAGCAGGGACATTTGTTGGCACCCAGCATTTGAATTTCAATGGTCACAACTCGACATTCTCATTGGAGGATAGGGCTGATGCTTCTTGCGGTCAGAAAGGTGATCGGGGAAAAAGCTGGCAACGCTAGTGCTGCGGTTGGTCACAATACCTTGTCTGTGGGGGCGGGGGTCAATGTCCATGATGCCCCCCTTGGCACTGACCCTGTACAGATTGAACCTGTGACCGTTGTCATGGCTTTGTAGCTGTAAATCAAACTTAAGTCTAAAACTACTCAAGAACTGGAATCTTGAACAATGAGAAATTGGGGGAACTTAGCAGGTCAGGCAGCATCATGGAGAGAAATTTATTGACATTGTTTTGGATCAGAGGCCCTTTTCCAGACTTCAATGGGGTAAAAAGACAATGTTAAAAAAAAAATTGGGGAGGAAGAGGCCATGAGATAATGGGATACTGGACAAAAAAAGGCAGGAGATGTAGAGATATATAGAGAAAGAGATCTCTAGGGGTAGGATTTGAGGGGAAAATGAGGACAGGAGCAGATGAAGAAAAGTTGGAAAGTGGAACCAGATTAGCATGGGGCTAACCAGAAATTGGGCAATTCTCTGCTCACGTCATTGGGTTTAAGACTGTCAGGTGGAAAATTATATGTTTGTTCTCAATTTTACATAGCGTCACCTTGTCAGCTAATCTAAAACTGAGCGCTTGGCTGTCTTCCCGGCTGTGGTGCAGCCGTTGGGCTTCAAATGAGTAATTGGGTGGGAAAGAACCTGGGCCGTTGGAGAGAATGAGGGTGCTGACACCATAGGCTGAATCATTGATGCAGCAGGGACAGGCGGTCTCATGCTGTGATACTCGCAGATTTTCCCATTGGTTTTGTCCCGACAATTGAGTCTTCCCCCCACTGCAGTGGATCAAGAAGTCATGCTGTAAAGTTCAGTACCTGCAAAATGAGATCCCTCATGGACATCCCCAACCATGGGTGGCCCAGTCAGTGCTACTTTAGCTAAAAAGGCGAAAGGTTGGACATTGGCATTACCTCCCCACGTGAGGGGTTCAGAAGATCAAATGAAGGAACAATGGGATTAATGCATTTTGGAAAGGTAATCTGAAAGAACTTGGTCTTCATGGGGATGGAATAGTTGCCTCCAACATTCCACCCCCACCCCCACAAGCGAATTTTCATTGTACCCCCTGCGGTTACCCTAATGCTTCCCACTAAGACATATTTTAACATTGACCCGGAGTCTGCATCAGGATACGGTTAGGATTGAGTGTGATAAAGGTATTGCATTTCACCTATAAACTAAACAGTGAATGTGCATCAAGGAGTAATAAACTAAAAAGCGATTATAAGTGATCATTTATCATTGAGCCCAAGAGCAAGCTGCAACTGCCCATCAAATGACAAGGAATAAACTTATTCCTAACTTATGCTGGGCCTACCATGGAAGGTCATGGATTTTCCAATGGAATTCAATATTATAGCGTTAGGAGCTGAAGAACTGACAGCTTTCTCCCCAGGTATACTTGCAACGATGCCAGATATAGTTGGTGAAGCAAAGCTACAGTAACACAAAACAAAGGCGACTGTGAGCATGGAACAGTGACAACTTACTGGGATTGTTTTTAAAAAACACAAAAATTCTGGAGAAACTCAGCAAATCTTGCAGCATCCTTAGGCGATAAAGATAAATAACATTTTGGGCTTGAGCCCTTCTTGAAGAAGGTATGAGCAAAAAGCAGGCAGACACTGGAATAAAAAGGCTGGGGAGAAGGCAAAATGCAGGGGGAGGAGCACAGGGCAACAGACAAAAGGTGATAATTGGACATTGATAGGAGGACAGGAGAGGAAAGGTAAGAATTGATCAGGGGAGGTGATGTCTCGGTGAATTTAGAACTGGAGGAGACAAAGGGAAAGATAGAGCTAGAGGAAAGGAGAAATAAGGATAGGGGAGGGAAGAGACAGTGGTGGTGGGAGGGGGTTAGATGCCAGTGGAAACTAGAGTCGATGTTAATGCCTTCCATTTGGAGGGTGTTTAGATGGAATATGAGGTGTTGTTTCTCCAATATGCAGGCGAAATCAGTCTGACAGTGCACGAGACCAGGGACAGATATGTCAGCAATAGAAATGGGGCAGGGAATTGAAATGGGTTGCCACTGGGAGATCCCTGCTATTGCAATGGACAGAGCAAAGGTGCTGAATGAATTGATCTCCCACTCTGTGTCCGGGACACTCCAATGTAGAGAAGACCACAACGGGAGCACTGGATGCATTACATCACACCTTGCAGATTCACAAGTGTTGCTTCACTTGGAAGGACTGTAGCCATCAATGGTAGTGAACGAGGAGGTGTGACTCACAGGGTTAAGTGCCAAGTTGGGTGATTGGAGGGAAGGAAGGACTGGACAAGGGTGTCAGGAGCACTGGTCCTGCAGAAGATGGGGAGGGGAAGATGTATCTGGTGCTGGGATCATGTATTAGGTGTTAGAAATGGTGGAGAAGTTATTGAGGGTGAGGCAAGTTCTGCCAACCAGTGGAGGATGGTGGTGGAGGGGGACTTGTTGGGTCTGTTGTTGAGGAAAAATGCAGGGCTTTGAGGCCTTCAGTATGGAGGATGGAGGTGTATAATGATTGGATGTCCATAGTGAATATGTGGCAGTTGAGTTCAGGGAACTGGAAGTTGTTGAAGTTATTGAGGGCAATGAGAAGCATCACAAATGTAGTGGGGAGGAACTGGCAAGGTGACAAAATAGAGTAAAGGTAAGCATTTACCAGGTCAATGGGGCAGGAGCACATAGAAACAATGGGTCTACCAGGACAATTGGGATTGTGGTTCTTGGGTAGGAAATAGAACAGGGCAGTGCAGTGCTGGGAAACAATAAGACTGGAGGCCATGGAAGGGAGATGATCCGAAGTGATGAGTTCAGAGATAACGTGTGAGACAGTGGTTTGATGAAGTTTGGTGGGGTCCTGTTGAAGGGATAAGTAAGAGGAGGTGTCTAAGAGTTGTTTGTATTTTTTTGAGGTTTGTCATATCAAATAGCACATTAATCTGTAATTGTACAGATTTTACGACACTCTTAAATATATGGCATTCAAACATGGGAAGCTGCATGAGGTGGAGGAAATTTTTTACAGAGAGGCCTATCAGCAACTCGGATTGCACACACATGGTGAAACTCAAATGTGTGATTTTCAATTGTCACCATTGTAATTGATTTAACATGTGTAGTATAATCATCATTATGTAGATTGATCTCAACTAGTCGTTGAACAGGATGGAAAAGTCTCCATCCATATTCTGCTGCTGGACAAGGAAAGGAGAGTGAAATGTTTAAGCACATCTACAAATTGAAAATATATTTATGGATGATGGTGGAGAGGGGGTAGTGGAACTGCTGGTAATGTTCTGGGGAACCAATTAAATACTGAAAATCTTAATACAGTATTTTATAGGCTTAGTTTTGCACTCCAATCCTTCCCATTTTTTAAGCTTTAAGCTACCAATCAAGACCAGAATATTTAAATCCTGGAGCTCATTTGACTATTCAATTAAATCGTAACTGATAGGGACTTTACTCCATCAATCCCCGATCAAACCCAGGTTAATTGTAAATGCAAGGCCTCAACTGATATTTCACCTGCCTGTTTTCCTCCATAAAGGCTGCCTGATCCACTGTTCATCTAATAAATTGTTTTCTTGCTCCATCTGCGTCATTTTGAGTCTATAATTATTACCCAATAGTGATCTAATAATGATATCTCAATGTGCATTAATCAAATAAATATAATTGTTGCAATTTATGCTTCTTGATTATATTTTGTTTTTTTAAGGCTTTTTTTTTGGTTTTTTTTAAAAAAAACATTGTTTGCTAACTATATTGGTTTGGCATCAGATTAATTCAAGATTAGGTGCATCATGTTGCAGTATAAGAAAGAGCTTTAAGCAGAGCACTTTCAAGACTCACTGCAATATTCTCTAATGTTGTAAAAAATACATATTATGGGATTAAAAACATACATTCTGGAAGAAGTCAGCCAGTCAAGCATCATCTGTTAAAAGTGAAATCAGTTGGTGCTCAGATCAAATCACACTGGACAAAAAAAAATTTCCCAAAAGTTTTCCTGAAGACCTTGAACCTTTTGTTCAAACTGAACACAAAGATAATTTCAGATTTTGCATGTAGGAAAAATATTATATTAACTTTTATTGAATTTAGCACGTTTAATCATATAAATATGCTGACACATTGCATCAGTTCAAGTGACCGGTAAATGTTTTACCACTGATTTTCAGTTGCACTCAGCATCTGATGCCTCTCATGTCAGTGTCCAACAATAGTTGGCCAGCAATAATGGATTCCAGTTGCCCTGATACTGCTTTTTCATGGTGAAATGTCCTGGTGAAACCTTTCACCATGTTTATCACTGACTGCACCGAGATTAGCAGGAAATATGTCCAAGCGTGAATGCAGAAAATGAGTTTTTAAATGACATGTTGCACTTCATAGCTATGTACGCTTGAACCATGTTGAAACATGTTTCAATCTATAATCAATGTATTGTACAGCATCTAGATATGTGAGCTGCTTTAATAGCCTATCTGCATCTATCCTGATGAAGCATGCCCAGGCCTAAAACAATATTTACATAGCACCTATACTGAGTCCATGCCAAGGCATGTTTGGACTGACCAAAATCTTCATTGGCCAGTGTAATCAGAACTGGGAAAGAGAGAAAGCAAAGCTGTCAGAGTATGTGGGGGGGGGAGGGTAGTGGGTAGTGCACCACAAATGTAGGTAATCTTTGGCTTGGCTTCGCAGACGAAGATTTATGGAGGGGGTAAATGTCCACGTCAGCTGCAGGCTCGTTTGTGGCTGACAAGTCCGATGCGGGACAGGCAGACACGGTTGCAGCAGTTGCAGGGGAAAATTGGTTGGTTGGGGTTGGGTGTTGGCTTTTTCAATGATATAATCATTGAATGGAGAGTTAAACTGCTTCGTCAGTGTAATCTGTAGCTGATGTTGTGAAACAAGGGTAATGTATAATCTGGCCTAATGCTGAGCAGACAAGGATACAAAATGGGAGAGAGGAATGGCAAACACAAATGGCCAGTCCTGACACAGAATGAAGAGTCTGAATAGGGCCAGGAAAGACTCTTTCTGTGCTTGTTATTATAATTATAAGCTTGAAACTTTAAGCCACTGACTTACAACATGCATACACAATAGCTTCTATTTATCCATAGTTCAACAATAAATCAAAGAGTCTTTGAACTACTCTTTATCCTGAACAGCTATTTTTCTCTTCTAGAAATGTGAGGGCTGAATAAAGGTGCCTGCAATATCTGTCTCTTTTTGTGCAACTTTAGTTCATGAATACAATCTCAAGGCTTCCACGAATCACAAGAGATTTTACTCTGTCATTAATTAGCTGGTCAGTATAACTGACAGTGATTTATAGTCTTCAAGCAGCAGTCATAATATTTTAATCTTAGTGTGGTATTCTGTATCAGGATTAGGTTGCGACAATGAGAAACAACAGATTTAACTTCAAGAAGTCTAAATGTTCAATTCAGAATTATGAAAGGATAGCCATAAATGGTAAGAGCATAAAACCAAAGTATAAATGCAAGGTGAAAGTAAGCCAAGTGGACCACTTCAAACAGCACAATGGCAACTTGAAGTCAATGAAGGAGCAGGTACCCAACTGTATACTTCTGGCTGACATGTATCCTTGGCTGAAATAAATACTGGAAAACAAATGTGATATTCCAGTATGCATTGACAAGATAAAAATGGAATTTCAATGATATATTTAGAAGAGAAACAGCTATTGTCAAGGCCCTCAACAGCACTTATTTCTAACTAAAGTGCCACCTTTATTTTCCTCAAAAAATTTATGAAAAGACTACCCTCAAAAACATTGTAGAAGTCAGGGTCTTTCTAGTTTAGGTTGATGTTGTTAAATACATCAATGCAAGTAACCAAAATGTTAATACATAAATAAAACTTGGTTAATGCTTATGCTGGGACAGTTTCCGATAACCAAGGACAGTGAGGGGGCCCTAGGATGTGTATTGCCTAGCAACATCAGCCATGCTGAAATTCCATTAGCCCTGACCAAGGACAGCAAGAGGTTCTGGAATGCGAGTTGCCTGAAAATAACTGCTTGGCTGATAGATTTCCAACAGTCCTGTTTCTCTCTGGAGTCATGTGACTTACAAGAATTTGGGAAACCTAAACTGTAAAATTCTTGAGGGGAGGGGAAATCATCTGTGTGATTGGCCCACAATATGATGCACATTTAGATGGAGATTGCATTGCTTAATGCTGTTAGGATAATGCTTTCCACCTGGAAGCTGTTTTGAAATTGGTTAATATCTAAAAGCATTGAAGAATTTAAACCCATGTTTGTATGTTTGGGGAGCTCCTTGATCTTCTGTGGAGGTGATAGACCTCCCACAGGCCTGCGCAACAAATAAAGGGATTGACTAAAGAAAATTCTCAGTCGTTCATTCTTCAGGAGGGGAAACTGCTGACTGGGACCTCACTCCAGATCCTGGGCCAAGGATCAACATCCATCCTCCACAATATACAGTAATGTAATACTTCTGGTTAACAAAATTTTTAACTACAAAGTCGAGTTTATCAAGCTTGACCAGCTGAGGCTCAGGCACACTTTTATTCCCACCCCCCCAAAAAAATGTTTTTAAGAATATGGAGTCCATATTTAAGATAGACGGGGGTTAACCTTTGAGGATTCCCCTTCCGGTCTCCAATACCACCATCTCCAGTATCCCTAATGATGTCTACGTCAAGACATTTATTCCTTAAGGAAGGAAGAAAGCTCTGGATGAATCACAATTTTTCACCTGTATTTCATTTATGGTTTTGGAAAACAGATGATTATGTCACATCATTTGGGAGAAATACCTCTTTTCTTGTTTTTCATTTTCCTTTGAGGACGAGGGCCTTTTTTCCTTTTTTCGGTTTCCTCCTTTTGTAGTAAGGATTGGAATGGTGTGTAATTTTATATTTATAAACAGTGCAGAATTTGATAAATGTGATAATGTGTTGATTCTTCCTTCTTTGTATATCAACATGTAGTTCTGTTTTGGTATCTTATTGTATATATCTGTAACGTTTCTTTGATTTTGTTTTTTTTTTAAAAACTTAATGTTGATTGAAAATAATAAAATGAAAAAAAAAAAATCAATATTCATGCTATTAAGGTTTAAGACCATCAAGTAGGAATGCAAGATGTTGTTCCTCAAGTTTGGCTTCACCCTAACAATGGTTGGGGCCAAGGACAGACATGTCATTGTAAGAATGGTTGGGGGAAGTTCAAATGGTTATCGACAGGAGGCTCAAGTTAAATCAAGGCTTTTGTAACTCAGCTCAAGAAAACGTAATTTAAAATCAGTTACTTTCCAGTACATCAGACAGCCATCCCTTTAATTACATCACCACTTTTTCACACTTCTCCAACTCTCCAGTGGAAATAAAATTAATTTTTCATATTATGGCACTCTTCAGCATTACAATTTACATACTAATATATTTCCGATGCCATATGAAAATGTCACTTGCATACGATTTAAAATTCAGTGTCAGTCAACATAAACTATCAAGAGGTCAGCACACTGACATAAAGATTCTCAAAGAATTGGTAATGGATATAATAGGATTCTGGATTTTATAGCTGTAATAGAATCCTCCTATTTTCATTCAAGTTAAAAGGGAAAAAAAAAATTAACCAAGTTTCTTTTTGATGTCTAAGCAACTCAATTCCCTAATGTTCAGAAGGGTGCATTTGTGGATCCAGATGAATTTAAATTAATTAATTCTATTTACAGTTTATGAGACCTCAATGTGATAATATGTTTTTCAGGCCAGTGACTCATTAAAATGATCCAAGGTCGTCAACTTGAAACATTAATTTTCTTCCTTTTTTCCCTGTCTGATTTATTGTCTTTTCAAATGTTTTCTGTTTTATTTCAGTAGTTTTCCACAGCATGTTACTTTCACGTCAAGACGTACATTTTAAAAGATTATGTATTCACTATTAATGCAAAAAAATCTTTAGACTTAACCCTTCTAGTCTGTGTCAAACATTTTTTTTAAACCGAGTCCCATTGACCTGCACCCAGTCAGTCCTCCATACCTCTCCCATCCATGTACCTGTCCAATTCTTCTTAAATGTTAAAACTTACAACTGGCAGCTTCTTCTCTGTGTGAAGAAGTTCTCCCTCATGTTCCCGCTAAACCTTTCCCTTTTTACTCTTAGCCCACATCCTCTGGTTTTTATCTCACCTACCCTCAGAGGAAAAAAAGTCTATTTAAAATTACCCTCATAATTTTAAATACTTCTATCAAATCTCCCCTCGTTCTTCTATGCTCCAGGGAATAAAGTCCTAAACTGTTTAACCTTTCCCTGTAACTCAGTTACTGAAGTCCAAGCAACATCCTATTAAATTTTCTCTCCACTCTGTCAATTTTATTGACATCTTTCCTATAGTTAGGTGACCAAAACTGCATACAATACTTGAAATTTGGCTTCACCTATGTTTTATAGAACTTTACCATAACATCCAAACTCATACTCAATACTTTGATTTATGAAGGCCAATATACCAAAAGCTCTTTCCATCCCTATCCACCTGTGATGCATCTTTCAGGAATTCCCAGATCCCTCTGTTCTACCACACTCCTTATTGCCCTGCCATTTAACGTGTATGTCCTTTCAAAATGCAACACCTCTCACTTGTTTACATTAAATTCCATCAGCCATTTTTCATCCCATTTTTCCAGCTGGTGCAGATCCCTCTGCAAGCTTCACAGTCCACAGCGCCTCCAATCTTAGTGTTCATCAGCAAACTTGCTAATCCAATATACCACATTATCAACAGTCCCAGCATTAACAATGGTCCCAGCAATGATCCCTGAGGCACATCACCAGTCACAAGTCTCCAGTCTGAGAAGCAATCATCCCATCCAGCCATTTTTGAATCCAGTTTACTATTACATCATGAATACCTAGTGTGTGAACCTTCCTGACTAACCTCCCATGTGAGACCTTGTCAAAGGGCTTACTAAATTCCTTGTGGATAACATCCACAGCCTTTCCTTCAACTTTCTTGGTAACTGTACCAACATGTTATCAGGTGCATTGAAGATTTGATAAATTGTCATTGGCTCATTTCCTTGGAGTTATGAAACCATGCACATAGTGAGTCAATTAGGTACAATTAAAACAGTGGTAATGAAACTTTTTCTTTCTACCCACATACCACCTTAAGCAATCCCTTACTAATCACAGAGCACCTATGGCATAGGGAATACTTAAAGTGGTATGTGAGTGGAAAGAAAAAGGTTGAGAATCACTGGTGTAGATAGTATGGCTGCCTTAATTAATTCTAGATATAGACATATTCATTATAATTTTCTGCACCAATTATATCTCACACCTCAAAAGATACAAAAAAATAAACCAGAATTTCCTGATAGGTGTTTTAGGTGTGGTATAGATGTTGGATCCTTTTTACATTCCACCTGGTTAAGCATGGAATTAAGACCCTTTTGGATAGAATTGGGGGAGAGTGTTGACAAAAATTATCCCTCTAGACCCAGAATTGTTTCTTCTGGGGAATTTAGCAGATATAAAAGTTAACTTCTCCAGAAGTCAATCTAAATTTATTAAAATTGTGTTGTCAATAGCCAGGAAGTGTACAGTGGTAACATGAAAATCTGATTCCCTACGTCACATTGATCATTGGAACATGGAAGTGCAAAGTTATATTCCCCTTGAGAAGATTATTTATAGTCTTGGGAATAGATATAGAATGTTCATCAAAATATGGCAACCTTATTTTCTTAAATGCCAAGATTGTCTAATTCTTTTGATGTTTGTCAATTAGTATACTCCTTATTAGAAATTTATTAATTTTAAAATGATGTGACTCTGAGGTGTCAAACCTTGTTTCTGTTGCTTTTTCTTTCTTTTCATCTCCCTCTATTCCCTGCAGTCTGTGCCCTTTTCTTTCGAATCTGGATAGGGGGACGCTGGGAGAAGGGGGAGTCTCCTTTCCTTTTTTTTCCCCAGACCTTATGAATGTTATTCTATGAGTTTATATTCAATGCATATATTAATGGAGTCCTATATTTGGTATTTTCTTAAAACAAATTAAAAAAAAATTTCTGGTAACCTCCTTGAAAAACTCTATAAGATTGGTTAAACATGACCTACCATTCACAAAACTATGTTAATTATCCCTAATCAGTTTCTGGCTATACAAGTAATTGTATATCCAATCTCTTAGAATACGTTCCAATAATTTAACTACTACTGAAGTCAGGCTCACCAGCCTATAATTTTCTTGGTTACTTTTGGAGGCTTTTTAAACCACAGACATGAGCTATCTTCCAATCCTCTGGCATCACACCTGTGGCTAAGGACATTTTAAATATTTCTGACAGAGACCCTGCAATTTAAATGCAAGGACTAAGGGAATATCTTGTCAGGCCCTGGGTATTTATCCATCCTAATTTGCTTTAAGACAGCAAGCAATTCCTCCTCTTTAATCTATAGGTTCCATAACCTCACTTTTTGTTTCCTTACTTCCCATGACTGTGCCCGTTTCTTGAATGAATACTGATTTAAAAAAAACATTTAATATCTCCCATCTCTTTTAGCTCCATACAGCCACCACTCTGATCTTCAGAGGACCAAATTTGTCTTTTATTATCCTTTTTGCTCTTAATAGGTCTATAGAACCCCTTAGAATTTTCCTTCATATTGTCTACCAAAGCAACCTCCTGTTAACCTTCCTGATTTCTTTCCTGTGTTTTTATTTTTTGCATTTTTTTTTATACTCATCAAGTAACTCATTTGCTCCATGTTGCCTGTACCTGTTATACTGTACATCTTTTTCCTCTTCTGATCCAGATCCCCAATATCCCTCAAAATATCCCTATGCCTGCTAACCTTTCCTTTAGGCCTGACAGGAACATACAAACTCTGTACTCTCAAAATTTCACCTTTGAAAGTCCTTCACTTTCCTCGTACATCCTTGCCCAGAAACAACTTATCCCAATCCACACATTCCTGATCCTTTCGCATTTCCTCAAAATTGGCCTTTCTCCAATTTAGAATTTCAACCCGAGGCCCAGATCTATCCTTCTCAATGATTAATTTGAAACTAATGGCATTCTGATCACTGGACCCAAAATGTTCCCCTATGCCTGTCACCTATCCTGTCTCATTCCCTAATAGGAGATCAGGTATTGCATGCTCTCTAGTTGGTACCTCCTTATATTGATTTAGAAAACTTTCTTGAACACATATGACAAACTCCAAGCCATCCAGGACTTTTACAGTATGTGGAAAATTTAAATTTTCTACTATCGCAACTTACTGTTTCCTGTAGCTGTCTGCTATCTCTCTACAGATTTGCTCCTTCAATTCTCATTGACTATTTGGTGGTCTATAACACAAACCCATGAGTATGGTCATACCTTTCCCGTTCCTCAGCACCACCCATACAGCCTCAGTACACAAGCCCTTTGGTCTGTTCTATCTGAGCACCACTGTGATATTTTATCGGATGAGCAATGCTACTCATCCCCCCTCCCTGTTCTATTGCGTTTAAAGCAACAGAAGCCTGGAACATTGAACTGCCAGTCCTGCCCCTCCTGCAACTAATGGCCACTATGTCATAATTCCGCATGCCAATCCACAATCTAAACTAATCTGCTTTCCTATAATATGCCTCGCATTGAAATAGATGCACCGGAGAACAATTCCACCATGTACAACCCATTGACTTCTAACTGTGCATGCAATTTACACATCATCTTTTCCCTCCTACACCCCTCTATCTGCTCTGGAAATCTGGTTCCCATCCCCTTGCAAATCTAGTTTAAACTCACCAGGGCAGCACTAGTAAACCTTCCCACAAGAATTTGTCCCCCTCCAGTTCAGATGCAAACCGCCCTATTGGAACAGGTTCTACCTTACTTGCAAGAGAGCCCAATGATTTAGAAACCTGAAGCCCTCCCTCCTGCACTATGTCTTTAGCCACATGTTAATTATCCTCCTATTTATAACCTCACTAGCACATGGCACGGGTAGCAATCCTGAGATCATAACCCTGGAAGTCTTATCCTTCAACCTAGTGCCTAATCCCCTGAGCTCTCCTTGCAGGACCTCCTCACCCTTCCTACCCACATCATTGGTCCCTACATGGACCACGACATCTGGCTGCAGACCCTCCCTCCTGACAATGCTATTGAACTCAATCTGAGGTAACTCAGACCCTGGCACCAGCAAGGCAACATACCATCCAGGATACTTGATCTCTTCCACAGAACCTCTTATCTGCCCCCCTTACTATGGAATCACTTATCACTATAGGTCACTTCTTCTCCTCCCTTCCCTTCTTAACCACAGGACCAGACTCCCCACCAGAGACCTGATTGTCATGGCTTGTCCCTGGAAGCTCATTCCTCCTCCAATAGTATCCAAAATGGCATGCTTGTTATTGAGGGGAACTGTCACAGGGTGCCCCGCAATGCTTGCCTGTTCCCTTTCCCTTGACTGTCACTCATCTACCCTCCTTCTGCCTACTAGGTGTGAGAGTGTCTCTGGAACTCCTTTCTACCACCCTGTCTGCCCCCAAATGAACTAGAGTTCATCCAACTCCAATTCCTTAACTCAACTTGTCAGGAGCTGCAGCTAGATGCACATCACACAGATGAAGTCATCAGGGATACCGCTGGCTTCCTTGATGACCCAAATTCTGCAAGAGGAGCATCCCCCAGCCTTGGCTGCCATTCCCACTTTTTATGACTCGAGGGAAAAAAACCTGCCCTTACCTGTGTCTTCCTGCGAATCCTTTCTGTTCCCCGAATAGTTTGGCCCTTTTTTTACTTCAACTCCTGCACCAAAGCCATTCCACACTGACTCAGGCTACATAGTCCCTGAGTTCCATAGTGTGTTCAGGTCACCTGACTTCAATTGCCCTTCAACTGTTGAACTCAATTGCCCAATCAACTGCTTCTCTTCACCTGTTGAATTCCATTGCACAATCAACTGCACCAGTGGCCCAGATTTAGCAGGATTTGTATGTTCTCCCTGCATTTGCATTGGGTTTTTTTTCCCCCCGGGTGCTCCGGTTTCTTCCCACTCTTCAAAATGTACAGGGGTTGTAGATTAATTATAGTATTTGGGCACCACCAGTTCATGGCTGGAAGGGCGTGTTATTGTGTTATATGTCTAAATTTTTTAAAAACAACAAAAAAGTTAAAATACTGCAAGAATAGCCAATAAGATCGTCATGGTTATCCCTCCAGGTCAAACATAATGGTCTTTGTTCCATTGATCTATTTATGGGTTTTCAAGTCCAATCTTGGAAAGCGGCCCACAGAGCAAAGACGCCTCTGTGTGTATTTGTTTAACGTGTACTTAATGTTGCACTCCAAGAAGTACATGAGACTTCACAAATCAAACAATTCCAATGGCATGAAAGCCACAAAGATTGGAGCTGATTGATTTGTTGCACCCTTCATTCGCCTTCACAGCTGTTGAGTTCGAAGTAACTTCATCCATCGTTGAGATCTTGGTTGGATTGTTCTTTTTCAGGGACCTCACTCTCAACCTTACTGCCATGAGTGGCCCTACCAGGAGTGTAGATCCAGATGGCATCACTTTCGGGATCTCAGGACCACACAAGCTTCTCCACCACTACAAGGTGACAATCCAAGGAGAAGGCCAGTAAGGTACACGTGGAAGAAAGAAATAAGTCATGCTCAAAAAGATCTGAATACAGCATCTTTCCACAGCAATGAGACGGCTGAATTGACTGCTAAAACAACTTCCATGAGGGGAACAGCCACGGGGTGCCCCACACAGCCTGCCTATTCCCTTTCTGTTTCCCATCTACCTTCCTCCTGCCTTCTAGGTATAATAGATAGGTGTTTTAGGTGTGGTAACTCCTGTCTATCACCCCCTCCACCCCCTGAATGATCCACAGTTCCTCCAACTCCAATTCCTTAACTTGGGTTATCAGGAGCTGCAGCTGGATGCTCTTCTTGCAGATGAAGTCATCAGGGATACTGCTGGCTTCCCTGATTACCCACATTTTGCAATGGCTGCCATTCCCACTCTCTATGATTAGATATATATATCGAAATATATGATATCAAAAAAACCTGCTTACCTGTGGCTACCTGTTGAATCCTTTTTGTTCCTCGAATAGAGTGGCTCTTTCTGACTTAACATTGTATGGAAATTAATTTTTAGTAGTCAAACACTGATCCTAGCCTCATGATCCATTTGCACTTCAATAATGGTGAACATCATTCATTTCTCCCTTGTTCCAACAGCAAAAAAATGGTGCCACTGTTTACAAATAGTACAGATGTTCTCTTAAACTACATACAGCAAATTCTCTGTTATCTGGAATTCAAGCAATCAGGCAGCCTCAAGCAACTGGCAAAAAAAGTGCAAATAAATAAATAAGTAGATTGAAATAAATTAAAAGTTAAATATGTTTTAAACTGTAAAAGTAAATGTTCTTTAATGTAATATATAAATATTTACTGAAGATGGGAGCAAATATTTACCCAGTGGAGTGCCATGGTCATGCTATTTGAATAAAGTTGTGTTTGAATAAAATAATGTCGCCCAGGATGAAGAGCTGGTTGATGCCACTAGCTGATGGCTGCCTGCTTAATGAGAGCTCCCATCTTTATTATTATTTTTATGAAGTATATTAGTAAGGCTTTTTCTGTAAACTTGAGGGAGGGGAGGTTAATTATCTGTAATGTTATTGTTCATCTTTTGGGCAGTTCCATGGAGATGCAGTTAAATGTTTTCACAGAATGTCGCTGAAAATAAAGTAAAATTCTTTAAGGTTTATATATTCATGTAAGTTAAGTTTGTTCAGTGTAAGTACAGTACAATATTTTTGTCCTTTAAACCGTTTATTCTTAATGTTGGTATATTAATTAAGCTTTGTTAGAGTAAGTCTCAAGCAACCAGAAAATTTGCATATACAGCACATAGGTGCTGAACATTGGGGAACATTGTATATCAAAGAAAATTCATCACAAATTAAGATTACTGACTAAAATATATGCTATCTAGTAAATGAAGAATTTTACTTCAGATTTCCTTGGCAAAATGTACTCTTATCAGATTGGTTCCAAATACCCTAGCAAAATTAAAATATTGTCAACATTGCACGTGACATTTAGCATGCTCAGAATCAAAACTCTTACAATTTCTTCAGTATCAGCCAGGTCTTTACTGCAAATTCTGGCATTTCATTTGATTTCTCATGCATATACAGCATTTTATTCCCTTGGGGCTTGAATTCCAAAGCACAAACACCCACAATCTCCACGCCACTGCTTTGTCATATGAACAATGATCCCAACCATCAGAATAAGGGTCACCAGAAAACTGACAAAATAAAATGAGGCATCTGCCTTCTTAAATGGAAATTACTTGCAATTGAGAGTTTCCACAATTCACTATGCTTTTTGGTACTGCAGAATAATAATCATGCAAAATGATAATCCCAGAAACATTTTCTGAGACACCTCAATGCTAATATCAAATGCAACACTTGTTTCTTATTTTTAAGAAGGATGAATCAATTTCTCTTAAAAACCCAAATGATTCTTGTGATGTCATTCAGCATTTTCATTTACTAAAACAAAAATGTTTTATTTTTTCCCCCAAATGTTTCTTCCCCACCATATTTGACCTGTAGCTAATTATGTCCCACTGATCGTGTATAGATACTATTGTAGTTAACAAAGATATAAATTAGCTTTATGAATTGACAAATCACCTACTGAATCACATTGTAAGCTCCAGTAATTCATTGTTGTGGCCAGTTGAAAACCACTGCCTTTAATAAAAGATGGTTTGTTCTAGCTCTACCCCAGTTCAAGTGCCTTTACAGCCACATTACGTAAGTCTCCACACACAGCATTGGCAAAAGGGAAAGAGGTTGTTGTTTGTGAGAGCATTAGAATAATAAATCAACATAAAGAAGTTGGAGAATGGAACATTTCAAGTTGAAACGTGTAGAAAAAACAGCTATGATGATGGCAAGCAGTAGATGTGCTAGCCATGTCCATTTTCAATGTCCTCTGCACACTCTCAAAAGCATCCACGTCTTTCCTGTGATGAAGTGACCAGAACTCAACACAGTATTTCAAGTGGAGTCTAACCAAGGTCTTATGTAGCTATTGCATGATGTCTCTAGAACTCAATCCCATGATTAATCAAGGCCAACACACCACATTCCTTCTTCACAATACTGTCAACCTGTATGTCCATAATGTCCTGTCAAATTGGACCCCAAGATCCCTCAGCTCATCCATGCTGCTCAGAATCCTCCCATTTACATTGTATTCTGCCTTCAAATTTGACCTACTGAAATTAAATATTTCACACTTTTCTGAGTTAAACTCCATCATCCACTTCTCAGACCAGCTCTGCTTCCTATCAATGCCCCTTTATAATCTCTGGCAACCCTCCAGACCATCCATAACACCACCCACTTTTGTGTCATCTGCAAAATTACTAACCCACCTTTCCACTTCCTCATCCAGGGCATTTAAACATCACAAAAAGTAGGGGTCCCAGAACAGATCCCCAGGGAAACCACTGGTCACCAACCTCCATGCACAATACGGTCCATCTACAACTACCCTCTGCCTCCTATGGGCACAAAGCAAGGCCTTCTTGGATTCCATGCCTCCTTACTTTAAAGATGAGCCTTACATGGAGAACCTTATCAAATACCTTACTGAAATCCATATACATTACATCCACCTCTCAATCTTCAATATTCTTTGGTATATCTTCAAAAATTTCAATGAGGCTCATGAGGCATGACCTTTCCCTGACTATCCCTAATCAGATTATGCCTCTTTAAATGCTTGTAGGATGTTCTCCATTAGCTTGCCCATTATTGAAGTAAGACTCATTGGTCCATCATTTCCTGGGTTAATCACTACTCCCTTTTTTGAACAGGGAAACCACATTTGCAACCCTCCAATCCTTCTCGTTCCCAGTGATGATGTGAAGATCTTCGCCAGTGGTTCAGCAATCTTTTCCATCGCTTCCCATAGTACCCTTGAATAGATTTCATCTGATCCTGGCAACATATGAAAACTTTCAGTCTTTTAGTGCTACAAATTATCTCCAGGGGTATTGTTTGAGAATATGGCCATTTCAGTGACACCTCAAAAAATATTGAGGATAATAAGATGACATATACAATCTGGAACGAGAGAAAATTAAATGTCACCATAAAAATATTGATGTCAGCATAATCTTTTGACATTTTTACAGTCAGGCATTAAGGGACTGTATGGTGCGCAGACTGGCTGATGAGTAAATTCATGTGAAAATATTTAATGTCGTGGATCTAATTTTCAATAGAACATAGAGAATGTACCCAGCTGTACATTCCCCAGTCCTCAAGGTTCTGTTATGGAGAGGGTCAAGAACTTCAAATTCCTGGGTGTTAACATCTCCGAGGATCTGTCCTGGAGCCTCCATGTTGATGTTGGCAGCTATCCTTTGTGAGGTGTCTGAGGAGATTCAGTATGTCACTGAAGACTCTTGTAAACTTCTACAGGTGTACCTTGAGACCATTCTGGCTGGTTGCATCACTGCCTCGTATGGAGGTGCCAACTGTCAGGACAAGAATAAACTCCAGGGGGTTGTTAACTTGGCCTGCAACATCACAGGCACCAGACTTCACTCCATCGACGACATCTACATGAGGCGGGGGTCTTAAAAAAGTACCCTCTATCGTCAAGACCCCCACCACCCAGGCCATGCCCTCTTCACGCTGCTACCATCGGGAAAAAAGGTACAGGAGCTTAAAGATGAGCACTCTACAACACAAGGACAGCTTCTTCCCCACTGCCATCAGATTCCTGAATAATCAATGAACCAAAGAGACTGCCTTACTTTTCATGCACTATTTTTTTTAATAGTTATGTTATAATATGAATGTTTGCTCTATGACGCTGCCGCAAAACACCGGATTTCATGACTTGTTCATGACAATAAATTCTGATTCTGTAGGAAGATGTGCCAGTATGGAAACGACACGTAAAAACAAGTTGGTTTTGCTCAGGGTGCAATCTCAAGCAATTAAAAAGCTCATATCAATGTCTCTTTTGCTATTTACATGCTCACAGAAAGTACTATTAGTATTAAATTCTTGACCAAGAAGAAAAGTGGAAAGTAGGCAAGCAGCAGCCACGGAAGGGAGCTATACTTACTGAAGTACAGCTCCTACCTTATGCAACCCTGAGAATTAAGGGCATATTTATTGCCTTGGATGTCAATTTAAAAATGATCGTACAACCATTTATCATTATTTCAACTTTGGAATGGTCATGCTGTGTCTGAAGAGGCAGCTGATTGCTTGTTAATGGGATGTGACTTTCACAGCAGTCCCTTTATACAAGCACATAATAAATATGCTGCTATATATGCAGTGGTAGATCAGGATGGTTATTGTAGATTCTTCATGAGATAGTGTACTCAGTCTGGAAGGACAGCTGGTAAGAATCTTGAACATCTACACAAACAGTGGATTCTGTTGAGGGCTGGCTATTGGCATTCAACAATGATTAGATGATCATCTGTAGTGTTGGCGTGACATTCAAGATCTTTCAGCACAGTTAATATATCGATGACTTCTGAAATTGTTGGACAAATGGCTCATATTTAAATCTGCCAAGGAGTTGACCACATTATCCGCCGTGATTGGATCCCTATGCCCTTTATCCACAGGTGAATTTTAAAAAGCTACAGATACTGGAGGGTTATGAAATATTCAGTATAGTGATCTCACAGACAAATAAAACCATACAAGCATCTAAAGAGTTTTTTCTATCGATCTCATTAGAACGTTTTGCAAAATTGATAGTTTCTTGAGTCTTAAGCAAACTAGAATTTCCCCGTAATAATATGTAGCTGAATGTGGACTCGGAAAACCAAAGCTGTTGCATCATAATAAGCATGAAGGACTTTATACCTAGACTAAACTCCCACATGACATATTGCATCAATTCAGCCTGAGAGATATTCCAATAAGTAATAAATAAAATGCTACAAGGAATCCCTAGAACATTTAATGTATTATATGGAAAAAAGATGGTAGCTGTGTTGAATGTGAAAGGACTGACTAATGTCATGGAACTTCATTCTTCCCCTGGGATATTTCATTCTGAAATTACAATTTGAATTTTCTATAATTTGGAGCAATGGCATTGAACACAGTCCAAAGGTCAGCCGGGGTTTAATGAAATTGGAGATGTACATCTTGTTGAGAGCCAAACAAAATAGGAAATTGTTACTTGTCCATTTTGACTTCAGAAAGTCATCTCAGCTGCTGTGTGATTGCTTCCAATTATGGGATGGGTTCAGTTGATACATAAATATATATCTATATATATGCCTGCCACATTGACCACCGCCAGTGGGCTGATATCGCCTCAAACCGTGCATCTTGGCGCCTCACAGTTTGGCGGGCAGCAACCTCCTTTGAAGAAGACCGCAGAGCCTACCTCACTGACAAAAGGCAAAGGAGGAAAAACCCAACACCCAACCCCAATCCACCAATTTTCCCCTGCAACCACTGCAATCGTGTCTGCCTGTCCCGCATCGGACTTGTCAGCCACAAACGAGCCTGCAGCTGACGTGGACTTTTTACCCCCTCCATAAATCTTCGTCCGCGAAGCCAAGCAAAAGATATATCTATATAGATATATATCTTGGAATTAAGCAATGAACTACCAATTGCAAAGATTTCATAATAGAGAATGCATCGATCAAAGTGGCTCTGGCCTATTTTTGTGGGATTACTTGTTTTCAGAAAATTATGATGGAAAATATTTTGTTTTGATAACAGACTATAAAACTGCTGTTGATAAATTTTGGATGACAACTGACTATTTTAAAGATGATGGCTGCAAGATTGCAACACCAGACAATACTTCTGCACTCCACTAATTTTTGCACATTGAAGTGGATTGCTATTTTAGTTGACAGTTAATGTTTATGTGATGAGGTGAAAAGTGTTAGTTTTCTCCAATTACAAATTCTTGCTGGATGATTTTCTGGTGACAGCTGAAGAATTGGGAGAAAAGTCCATAAAAATGATCTCTTGAAACAGGCAGATCAGTTGATCAGAATGTGGTGAATCTGAACTGGGAGGAAGAAGGGCAGACTCTTTTGCAGGGGACATGATGAATTGATGAAGAATAATGAATGCCTGAAGGGAGGCCACAGATTAAAATTCCAAGGCACCATAGCCAGGTATACAAAAGGATCCCCAAGCCCAGCATGTCATAGTTGTATATGTGAAGATAGCAACCAGAGCTGACTTGTATTAGCCTAGTATTAATCGGAAAATCAAAAATCTGATAAAAGTTCAACATTCAATGTCAAAACTACAGACCAAAGTTATCCATCAGGTAGACCTTGCTGTTTTTAATCAGCTAAAAACAGGTGACTTTTTCCATGTTTATTGTCACTCAAGGGGATGTTGCCAGTGCAATATGTGGTGCAAACCATAGACGGTAAGGTTTGCTTTTGTAATCCATGTGCACCCGAAGAAGTGATTACCATTATCAATACACAATTCACATCATTGAGCTTTATAAAGTCTTCTATTCCAATGGGAACTGACACATTAACATTAACAGAGGACATCTACTGAGGACACAGAACAATTGGTTCGTACAGAAAGAGCAGGCATAGCTGAGACACATGCAGGTACCCATGGCTACCCCTCTGTAGGCTATGTGGAGCAGTTCATGTGACAAGCTTACATAGGGAAGGGTCCTCAACTCCTCCTCTGGTACATCAACGACTACTTTAGTGTTGGATCATACACTCAAGATGAGCTGTCAAATTTATTCACTTTGCTGCCAACGTCCATTCTAAACTCAAATTTACTTGGTCCATCTCTGGCAACGCTCCCCCTTTTCTCAATTTCCCAGTCTCCATCTTGGGAGACAAACTCTCGATAGATAGATATCTCCGAAAAACCCACCAATTTCTACAGCTACCTCGACGATACCTCTTCACACTCCATCTTCTATAAGGACTCCATTCCATTCTCTCAATTCATCCATCACTGTCGCACCTACTCCCAGGAAGAGGTTTTCCATGCCAAATCATCAGAGATGTCCTCCTCCTTCAAACAACGTGGCTTCTCCTCCAAAACCATCAACTCACCCCTCATTCACATATCCTTCATTACCCACACATTTAACCTGGCCCCCTCCGCTCCCATACGCAACAAGGACAGGATTCCCCTTGTCCTAACCTACCACTCCACCAGCTTCCACATACAATATATCATCCTCTGCCATTTCTGCCACCGACCATCTGATCCCATCACCAGACACATATTTCTCTCTCCTTCCCTCTCTACCTTCCGCAGGGACTGTTCCCTCCATTACTCCCTTGTCCACTCCTCCCTTCCCAGCAATTGCCCCTTGGCACCTACCCCTGTGACTGCAGGAGGTGCTCCACTTGCACTTACTCCTCCTTTCTACACACCATTTAGGGCCCCAAACAGTCCTTCCAAGTGAAGCAGCACTTTACTTGTGAATCAGAAGGGGTCATCTACTGCATCTGTTGCTTCTGTTGTGATCTCATCTACATCAGTGAGCCTGGACACAGACTGCTTCATTGAGCACCTCAGCTCTGTCTGCCGTAATAGCAGGAATCTCCTAGTGGCCACCCATTTCAATTCCCTGCCCAATTCCCTTGCCATCATGTTTGTCCAAGATCTTATGCACTGCCAGACTGGGACAACTTGGAGGAACAAGATCTCATATTCTGTCTGGGCACCCTACAACTGGATGGCATTAACATCGACTTCTCTGGATTCTGTAAGGTCCCTTCATCCCATATGTCTCCTTTCCTCTAGCTCTCCTCCTCCCCCCCCCAACTTTTTCCTCTGTCTCCTGTCTCCTCCCCCAATTAATTCTCACCTTTTCTCTCTCCTGTCCTCTTATCTTATCCAATTTATACCTTTTGTCTGTACTCCTTCACTCCCATTCTCTTTTCACCAGTCTTGTAATACATACATCTGTCTGTCTTTTACTCATTACCTTGAGAAAGGGCTCAGGCCCGAAAAGTCAGTACTAAATCTTTACTTCCAATGCATACTGCGAGACCAGCTGATTCCTCCAACAGTTTTGTATTTTACCACAGACACAAGGGTTGAATGGATACATATTGCATTTATGGGCAAGAGTGGGATTCTTGCTGATGGGAGAGTGACAAAAAGATTATAAGTTTCCAAGCTCTGGTTACATTTCAGTTAGCTATAGATGAATAGGTTTTATACTGAGTTTAAATTCTGGATCTGATTTGACTGAGAGAACTCCAATCATTAGGTTAAAGGATTTTCAAGATGGGGCCATTGGAAGACCAATATCCACAATGAGCATGGATATCAAGAGCCAAAAATTATACAGTGGAACCAGATGATGGATGTGAAATGTTTACTAGATTTTCTTTTCTTTGGCTTGGCTTCGCGGACGAAGATTTATGGAGGAGGTAAAAATCCACGTCAGCTGCAGGCTCGTTTGTGGCTGACAAGTCCGATGCGGGACAGGCAGACACGGTTGCAGCGGCTGCAGGGGAAAATTGGTGGGTTGGGGTTGGGTGTTGGGTTTTTCCTCCTTTGCCTTTTGTCAGTGAGGTGGGCTCTGCGGTCTTCTTCAAAGGAGGTTGCTGCTCGCCAAACTGTGAGGCACCAAGATGCACGGTTTGAGGCGAGATCAGCCCACTGGCGGTGGTCAATGTGGCAGGCACCAAGAGATTTCTTTAGGCAGTCCTTGTACCTTTTCTTTGGTGCACCTCTGTCTCGGTGGCCAGTGGAGAGCTCGCCATATAACACGATCTTGGGAAGGCGATGGTCCTCCATTCTGGAGACGTGACCCACCCAGCGCAGCTGGATCTTCAGCAGCGTGGACTCGATGCTGTCGACCTCTGCCATCTCGAGTACTTCGACGTTAGGGATGAAGTCGCTCCAATGAATGTTGAGGATGGAGCGGAGACAACGCTGGTGGAAGCGTTCTAGTAGCCGTAGGTGATGCCGGTAGAGGACCCATGATTCGGAGCCGAACAGGAGTGTGGATATGACAATGGCTCTGTATACGCTTATCTTTGTGAGGTTTTTCAGTTGGTTGTTTTTCCAGACTCTTTTGTGTAGTCTTCCAAAGGCGCTCTTTGCCTTGGCGAGTCTGTTGTCTATCTCGTTGTCGATCCTTGCATTAATGCAAGTGCATAACACTCAAAGGGATAGTTCTGGAGAATACAAGGTACATTTAAGATAGAAGAATTATTAGAGTTCAAAAATCAGAGCACAGGGTATTTATAGGGAGGCACAAAAAGCTTTTGACAAAATGGGCAAAGCATAACCTACAAGAAGAGGTGGTCCACTGGAATGAAGAACACCAAATGAATCCGCTGAAGAGCTTCATTTTATTCTAAATAGTTGAATTTGTAAAAATATATTTGTATATAATGAAATGAATGTACATTTTCTTAAATGTTGACAACTCAGTTGATTGTATGGGGTTATTTCCTTTTAACGAACAAGTTGTTTAAACAATATATGTAGCTTAACGAACTAGGCATGCCACATGATATGACTCTGACAATATATTGCATCCAGGCACCAGTGTTCAATTAAAAAGGACCACTTTTAGTAAAGAATGTCTGCTTTCACACATTTTCAACAACACTCAAAAAAAAACATACCCCAAACAAAACATCCTTAACATCACTGATGCAGCCTAAGGAACTAGGTACTGCAATTGGCAGAGACAGTTGTCACAAATATTTGGCCTGTGGTAATATTTTTTATATCCAGCTCTGTTAATAATGCAGGCTTCCCAAGGTTGCAAGGAAAATAAAATGGCAATTAATATTACTTTCAGCCAGGGACATGTTATAATGTGACTTTTTACACAAAATGATATTCAAACTGCCAACTTCAGTCAATTGCTTAGGAGAAAGAACTAAGGATATTTTTAAGTTTGTTTAGATACACAAAACCATTTAAAAAAAAGCATGTTAAGTGCTGATGGAATACAAGCATTTCTTCTTCTTTGGCTTGGCTTCGTGGACTAAGATTTATGGAGGGGGTAAATGTCCACGTCAGCTGCAGGCTCGTTTGTGGCTGACAAGTCCGATGCGGGACAGGCAGACACGGTTGCAGCGGTTGCAGGGGAAAATTGGATCAGAATCAGAAATTATTGTCATGAACATGTCATGAATTCATTGTTTTGGAGTAACATCACAGGGAAAACATTTGTATAAACCAAATTTCAAAATAAATAAAAGAGTGCAAGACAACGAAAAAAAGGAAGTGAGGTAGTGTCTGCAGTTCATTGTTCATTCAGGAATCTGATGGCAGAGAGCAAGAAGCTGACCTTGTGCCACTAAGTGCTCATCTTCAGGCTCCTGTACCTTTTTCCAATGGTAAGAGAATGAAAAGGTGGAGGGGGTCCTCGAGGATAGAGGCCACTTTCTTAAGACACCACCTCTAGCAGATGTCCTTGACAGAGTGAAGACTGGTGCCTGTGATGTCGCAGGACAAGTTAACAACCCTACGGAGTTATTTCCCATTCTGTGCATTGCCACCTCCACACCAGAGTGATGCATATCAAGTGTAACCGCTCGTGACCCTTGCTCATGCTTGCATCGACATGGAGACTCCAGAACAGATCCTCAGAGATGTTGACAACCAGGAATTTGAAGTTATTTATCCTTTCCAATGCTGACCCCTCGATAAGGACTGGTTCACGTTCTGCTGATTTCCTCCTGGTCGACAATCATCTGCTTGGTTTTTATAGCATTGAGTGTAATGTTGCTGTAGTGACACCACTCAACTAGCTGATCTATCTCCCTCCTGTACGCTTCCTCATTGCGGTCTGTGATTTTGCTGACAACCATAGTGTCATCAGCCAATTTGCAGATAGCATTTGAATTGTGTGGAGTAAATACGTATCCTTGAGGTGGTCATGTGTTGATCTTCAGTGAGGAGGAGATGTTGTTTCCAATTCATACTGATTGTGGTCAAGGATCCAGTTGCAGAGGGGAGTGCAGAGGCCCAGGGTTTGGAACTTGTTGACCAGCACTGAGGGAATAATGGTATTGAAGGCTGAGCTGTAGTCGATAAAGAGTAGCCAGATGTACAAGTTGCTGCTGTCTTGGTAATCCAGAGCTGAGAGGCGAGTCAGTGACATTGTGTCTGCTGTGGAGTGATTATGACGTTAGAGTCCAGACCTTTACTTAGGTACATGTTAATTCTGGCCATGACCAACCTCCCAAAGCACTTCATATGGTAGATGTGAGTGCTACTGGGCGATAGCTGTTGAGGCAGATCACTCTGCTCTTATTGGGCACTGGGACGACGGATGCCTTTTTGAAGCATGTGGGAACCTCTGACTGCAGTAGTGAAGTGAGAGAATGAAATCATCCATGAACACTCTGGCTAGTTAGTTGGCACAGATTTTCAGTACCCTGCCATCAGAGTTTGAAACCTCGTGAGGGTTCACCCTCTTGAATGATGTTCTAACATCAGCCTCAGAGACAGATACCACAGGGTCATCAGCCTTTGCAGGGATTCTTGTAGGGACTTGAAGCAACCATAGAAGATGTTCAACTCATCGGGTAGTGAAGCATCATAGCCATTTATAGTATTCAACCTTGCTTTGTAGGATGTAATGGCCTGCAATCCCCGCATTGTTGGCGAGTATCTGCCTTCTGCAGATCTACCTGGACTTCTTGTATAAATCTAGATCACAGGCCTCAAACACCCTTGATCTTGCCCTCAACAGGTTGTGAATCTTCTGATTCATCCAAGGCTTTTGGTTGAGGAACTCCAGCTACATGTGTATGAGTAAACACTCATCCACATAGGTCTCGATGGAATCAGTAAAGCATTGCATATTCATTCAAGTCTAAGGGCAAGTCCTTAAATATGGTCTAATTCACTGATTCAATCCAATCCTGCAGGCGCTCCTCCTCCTCCTCCGTTGACCATACTTCCTTTCATCGTCTGCACATATTTATCACCTATTTACTTTCTCATCATATCAGAGTATTCACGGTGGCCAGTGGTGCACCAAAGAAAAGGTACAAGGACTGCCTAAAGAAATCTCTTGGTGCCTGCCACATTGACCACCGCCAGTGGGCTGATAACGCCTCAAACCGTGCATCTTGGCGCCTCACAGTTTGGCGAGCAGCAACCTCCTTTGAAGAAGACCGCAGAGCCCACCTCACTGACAAAAGGCAAAGGAGGAAAAACCCAACACCCAACCCCAACCAACCAATTTTCCCCTGCAGCCGCTGCAACCGTGTCTGCCTGTCCCGCATCGGACTTGTCAGCCACAAACGAGCCTGCAGCTGACGTGGACTTTTTACCCCCTCCATAAATCTTCGTCCGCGAAGCCAAGCCAAAGACAAGAGACAAGATATCAGAGTATCAGAATGGAACAAGCTCTTTGGCCCAATTCGACCATGCTAATGAAACTGTCATTCTGGGCTACATCCATCCAGGTCCTTGCTATTCATAAATCTGTACAAAATTGTGCCCGCTTCTATTGTTTCCTCTGACTGCTCATTCAAAATACAGAGCGCAATTTGAGTGGTAAGATCGCCCCTCACTTAAATTTCTTCCCTTTCACCTCTCACCTCAAACTTATGCCTTCTAGTTCTAGAATCATCCACCCTGG
Organism: Narcine bancroftii; assembly: GCF_036971445.1. Classification (NCBI taxonomy): domain Eukaryota; kingdom Metazoa; phylum Chordata; class Chondrichthyes; order Torpediniformes; family Narcinidae; genus Narcine; species Narcine bancroftii. The sequence continues at coordinate 27,097,695 of NC_091481.1, forward strand.
GTGGGAAAATAAATAAATGAGCTTTCACTTTATCCATGGCTCTCATGATTTTATAAACTCTGTAAGATCATCCATCAGCCTCCTTCACTCGAGGGAATATCCACCCTCTCCATATAACTGAATCCCACCAGTCCTGACAACATCATGGTGAATCTCCTCTGCATCCCTTCCAAATTGATTGAAGTCCTTCAATAGATGAGTGGCTAGAACTGTCGTCTCATTAATGCCTTGTATAGCTGAATCATGAGGTCTCAATTTCTGTACTCAATACCTCTATCAATCAAGGCAAGCATCAAAAAGCTTTCTTCACCACTTTGACCACCCAAGATGCCACATTCAAGGAACTATGCACCTATACTCTTGGGACTCTGCTCTAAAGTACTCACCAGGTCTCTGCCATTCATGCCCTATCTGGGTTTGATTTACCAAAACTTAACACCTCACATTTTAGAAGCTCACATGACTCCTTCATTCTGAGGGAGACCACTATGCAAATTTTATTCCTGCCACCACATTGGGAATTTTGGACATTTTACTAACTCAGGCCTTGGTAACTACAAAACAGGTCTGAGGGCTACTATGACAGGAGAGAGCGAGAAAATTATTTATAGCTTCCTCCTAAGATTCTTGTCATCACAGAAGAAGGCCTTTAAATAATTCAATCAACTCCATGACACATGAGTAATGAGAACAGTAAAGACTATGGAACCAGACAATATCATTTTTGTAATATGAGGCCATGGCTTTAGCTGCACAAATTCAGTTATGACATTGGCTCCATTCTGACCATTTGGAAAGAGTGCTCAGATTTTCAAAGATCAGGACATATTAATCAACTAGTTACCACTGGGTCTACTTTTAATCATGATCGAGAAATGGAAAATAGAGTTAATACTGCTTTCAAGTGATTCCAACTCACAAGGAACCCAGTTATCAATGCTATTTTGATGTACCCAGGACCATTTTGTTCCAGACCTCATTACAGCTTTGCTTCAAATGTGAACCAAAAAGTAGAATTCCAATCACTTTGATTATCACCTGCTCAAAAATCCGAACCTTTGTTCTCATTAATGTTAACAGCTTTGACATTCAACTCTAGTGCAAGGTATGATGGAGCTGAACTGCAGCATTAAATAATGTTACATTAAAACTTAAGATTGCACAATTCTTTGAGTACATACATACATACATTTTCAAGGGTACAAGGCCACCTTGCACTAGCATCAATCATCATGTAAAGTATACTTAAAACCGCTAAAACTTGGACCACCTCACAAGCCACAAAGAATTTATGCATGGATCCTCTCCCTAGATATTTATATTTGCCATCACTTTCTCTAGTTCTATATTCATTTTGTCACTCTTTCAATAAATTCATCCAAACTCTCCAGTGACATGCAGCATTTTATTTGTGTACTGCTGCTTTAAGGTAATACAGCAGGGGTGGCCAAACAGCGGCTCGCGAGCCACATGCGGCTCTTTGACCTTTAATATGCAGCTCATGGAAAATTTGAATATTCTAGAAATTTCGACCCCGTCCAACTAATTTTGTAAGGTGGAAATCTGATTAAAATATCTCTAATTTTTTGGTTTACCTTTTTTTACATATTTGTGTCTTTATGATTACTGAAACTAATACAAATTAACAGTTTAAGAACTGCAAGGCATGAATAAATATTACAGCATTTAATATGCATTTCTTAAAATTTATATAAAATTTTTGTAACAAAATGTGTATGTAACAATAAAAACGTATGTGTGAATTTTGTTCATGTCCTGCGACTCGCAAGCGTCTGAGCCGAGAAGCTGTCTGCTCCAGCTGGAGACTCCATATTTTCACATTCTCAAGGGTGAAGGTGAGCAAACAGTTGTTCTACGGAGTGTGTTCTAAGCATTTGATACCCAGTTGTTGAGTGAATTGTCTAAGCTTTTGATACATTTTTTGACACTAATGAAGCCAGAGAATACAGGGATTAGACAGAAACGTGAGTGGCGGAACAGGCTGGAGAACTAATTCACAACACTGAGTTTTCAAATAAAATAGCACAGGCCCTGTGGTCAGTTAATTCTAGGCCACATTGTTTTTTTAATAACCTGCTTCCGTAATAATTAGTGCAATTAGGTTCTATGTAATTTTGGCTGTCGGGCAACTGTACAAATAGGTATTATATACAACATGTGGACACATTTAAAATAGTCTCATGATTCCCACTCCTAATTTTTCAATGACCGTTTCTGAGCCATCAATTAGCTAGTTCAATTAGCTAAAGGAACTTGTTTAAAAAGAGTTCAAAGTTCAAATTTATTATCAGATTAACAATAAATACAACCCTGAGATTATTTTTTCTGCGGGGATGTTTTCTACTTATAGGTAGTGCAAAAAAAATTGTACTCAGTTACATGACTAAAGTGAAAAAAAGTGCCAATAAACTGTCCAATGCATAAATTAAATTTAATAAATAATGTGAAAAGTAGGTGTCCTTAAATGAGTCTTTGATTGCATTTATGTTTAGGAGTCTGATGATGGACGGGTAGCAACTGCTCCTTTTAACCTGGGGATATGAGTCTTATGGCACCCATTTCCTGTTGGCAGCAGGAAGAACACATCATGTATTAGTTGGTGTGGATCCTTGATGATTACTGCTGTTCTCTGATGACAGCGTTCCTTGTAGATTTTCTCAATGGTGGGGAGAGTTTTGCTTGCGAGGTACTGGGTTGTTTCCACTACCTTTTGCAGAGCTTTCCACTCAGAGGTATTAGTGTTCCCATACCGGACTATGATGCAGCCAATTAGCACACTTTTCACTACACGTCTGTTGAATTGTGCAAAGGGTTTATCAATTTACCAAACTATTTCTTCATCCATCAACTTTAGAGTAGATGAAAATGTTTCCCCGTGTTAATGCACTTAAAATTTAAAAAAAACATTATTTGTTATTAATTATTACAACATTGTGAATTGTCAAGAAAGAGACCATGTAAAACTAATTGTTTGTAATGTTTAAATATTGGTAGTGACCTTAGCCCAGAAATATCAATTTGCAATAAAAAATGTGAGCATTTTTGGAATTTTCATCCTGTTTCTCCCTACACGAGGAACTAAAGCAACTGGGCATAAACAGTAATGCAAAGGAGCACCCATCACATTTTGATTTTGCCAATGCAAAATTGCATGATGCTAAGCTCACAAGCAGTGCAGACCTTACACGTAAAAGCAGTTCTTAAACAGAGGGTTGAGTCTAATACCAGACCAGTAATCTCAGGTCCATCTCCTTTCACATGAAGGATTCCTTTAAGCTTTCATTGCTGAGGTACTTAGGTCCCTCAATCATCTTCCAAATTAACTCTTACTTCCCACCACCATGAAATCATCACTGACCTTGAAATCGCTTGAATGTCTCCACAGCAGTTCTTCTCATTTTCCCTCTGTGAAGCTCACAAAACTTTCCCTTGCTCTCCACCACAACCCCCATCAAGTAACCAGTTAATTTCCTCTGATATTCTACTCTCTCCAGTGATGAACAAATGGCAGAACAATGGCTTTCCTGCAAGTTTCTTCATCCAAGATTTTATAGAACACTTTTCCCTGGGGATCTCTCACAAAATTAACATGAGTCCTCCATGCAACGTCATTAAAAGTGCATTAAAATTTATAGGCACCTGGCTTTAAGCCTGTTTTTCATGACCTATAAAAGTATAATTGCATTTACTTCTACAACTTACCTTGAAAAAAGGCTCAGGCCTGAAAGGTCGATAATATATCTTTATCTGTTATGAGGCTGGCTGTTCCTCCAACATTTCTGCGTTTTGACTTTCTTCTATAACTATCATCCCTGTGTTCCAGCCACTGCAATTAGACAGTTAAAAATGGGATATAAATAATGAGACATTTTAATTTAAAAAAATTTGGACATACAACACAGTAACAGGTCCTTCCGGTCCACGAGTCTCTGTCACCCCAATTAACCTACAACCCTCGTGTTTTGATGGGTGAGAGGAAACCAGAGTGCCTGGAGGAAACCCACACAGACATGGGGAGAATGGACAAACTCCTTATAGACAGTGCTTGAATCTAACCCAGGTCGCTGGTGCTGTAATAGCATTTTACTAACCACTACACTAACCGTGTGCCCCACTACATCTGACTGAACCCTGCTGTCTGATTGATCTACCACTACATGTCTCCTCACAAAGGACAATGCAGTTCTGCTGGCAAGTTTGGCTTACTTAAATAGTAATAATGGGAAATCTCACAGGGAATCCCTTTGCAAATTTCATACCCAACTTACAAAGCATATGATCATTCAATGAGCTCTTTAACCGGACCTGATATGCTTTCATATAAATGTGCATAAACTTTATTTCAAAATGATAATCAATTTAAATGCACATGAATACAGCATGGTGTGATTTCCCAACAATCATGCTGTGTAGTCTACTCGACCATCTGGATAGATATGAAGGCTGTACCTGCATTTAAGATCTTAAAGGAGCAGAACAAGATTTGTATATTTTTTACTTTCTGTTCAGCACACCTTTTTGCAGAATTTTGTTCTGCATTTACTTATTCTGTTTTTTTCAATTTATTTTCAGAACTTTTTTTGGTATGTGAAGGCAGAAAGAATAATATATCACCACAAAGCTAACCAATTGAAACTTTTATATAATTTTAACATTTAAAAAAACACTATAAGTGCCTGACATATAAAACTGTATGTACATTAAGTCATGTGTTGTGTTTTCAATTTGCCTTGGGGATTTAGAATAATTGAACCATCATGGAGTTGCGTGGGAGCCACCAAACTAAGTTAATGTTACTAAATGGAGATGAAGAGAGAGCAATTAGTAACTTCAGAGGTCGAACAGGAGGAAATGAGGTTTAATCAAGATTAGCAGATGTAAGAGATATTGAATCCACAATGAACCACATCTGTAGCTCTAACACATAAACTTGCTAATTATTTCTGAAATGGTGTTATGGTTGGAAAGGAGTTAACAACAGAGTTGTTCCATCTGCAGCGACCATACCTGTAGACAATTGGCATTAATATATGGTGCTGCCAATTGTAGTTCACTGTAGCAACCCAGAGTTTTCATTCAGCCCTTCAATCTCTTTTTCTCTAACTTTTCAACCTTCATTATTATTTTTACTTTTTTCCTGTATTAAACCAAGGCCCATCCATACATTGGCATATTGAATTGTAGCAAAAACTCAGAAATACTGGAGAAACTCAGCAGGTTTCGCAGCGTCCATAAGAGGTAAAGATACATTACTGAGATTTGGGGCCTGAGCCCTTCATCAAAGTGTGAGAAAAAAGTTGGTGAATAGGGAAGATTGGGAGGGGGAGGAGAACAGACTAACAGACAAAATATGTTACTTTGATCTGATAAGGAGAGGGGAAGTGAGAATTGTTGGAAGGGGGGACTTGATTTTGGCTCTGTGATAGGAGACAGAAGGAAAAGGGAAGAGAGAGAGAGAGTCAGACAAAGCTAGTGGAAAGGAGACAAGAAAAGGATTGGGGGGGCAACAGGCTAATGGAAACTTGAGAAGTTGATGTTAATGCAATCTGATTGTAGGGTGTCCAGGTGGAATACGAGGTGTAGATCCTCCAATTTGCAAGTGGTCTCAGTCTGGCAGCGCATGAGAACCTGGACAGTCATGTTGGCAAGGAAACGGGGTGGGAAATTGAAATGAGTTGCCACGCTATTGCAGCAGACAGAGCCCAGGTGCTCAATGAAGCAATCTCCCACTGTGTTCAGTCCCTTCATTGTAGAGGAGGCCACAACAGAAGCAACAGATGCAGTAGATAACTCCTGCAGATTCACAAATGAGGTGTTGGTTCACTTGAAAGGACTGTTTGGAGCCCCAAATAGTGTGGGGGAAGGAGGTAGGGATGCAAGCGTTAGGTGCCAAGGGGACAAATGATGGGAAAGAAGGAGTGGATGAAGCAGTTAAGAAGGAAGGAGCGGTCCTTGCAGAAGGTGGAGAGAGGCAGAGAAGGGAAGACGTGTCTGGTGGTGAGATCACGTAGTAGGTGGCAGAATTAGCTGAGAATAATATGTTGGATGCTGAGACTGGTGGAGTGGTAGGTGAGTACAAGGGGACTCTTGACCTTGTGTGTGGGGGTGATGTGCGGGTAATGAAGGATATACCGGTGAGGGCTAAGTTGATGGTGGTAAGGGGGGGGGGAGACAACTCTGATGATCTGGTTTGGAAGACCTTGTCCTGGGAGTAAATGCAACCGAGATGGAGGAACTGTGAGATAAGAATGGAATCTTTACAGGGAACAGGATGTGAAGAGGTGTAGTTGAGGTAACGGTGGGAGTTGGTGGGATTGTAGCAGATGTTTCTTGAGAGTATGTCAACCAAGATGGAGACTGAGAGAACAAGAACAGGGAGAGTGCTGCTAGAGATGGACCAAGTAAATTTGAGGTCAGGGTGGAAGTTGGCAGCAAAATGGATAAAACCATAAATGAATTATAGGAATGTTAAAAATGCAAACATTCTTACCTCCTGCCAGTTTTGCTGCCTTCATCAATTTTCACATCTGTGAGACCTAATCATGATTCCATGACTTTCTGATTTACTCAGCTTCCAATTTTCATCTCTGGTTTCTTTGCCTAAATTTCAAAATAATAAAAATAGTCCAAATGTTAAACCAGCATCAAAGCAAATTCATTAACATTCTGCTAATTTTTCCACTTTGAAGCAGACTTGACAAGACCTGTACATATAATCTGCATAATTCTGAAAATTTACCTCATCTCATTTTGTTGAAAATCTGTGAACTCGCTTCTTTAGTCGAACTTTAAAAAGCAAAAAAAAAGACTACATTTTGTAATAACCTTTCAGGGAATGTTTGGTCAATTGTCTCATCATCTTGTCTGTTCACTTAACAGTTGATTGGAATTAAGCACTTTTACATCTGTATTATGTTTAAGATTAGCGAAGAGTACAATAATATTTTGTGTGCACATCAGAAAAAATTATGGATGTAAAATATAAATTTGAAAAATTATGCTGTGTATTCTAGCTGGATAATTTCAGAAAGCCTTTACTATGTACTTATATTCCGTCAATGAAATATATTAATCCCTTGCTTCGAAATTAGAAATCAATATTTGATATTCAAACAGTTCAGTATTGCTAATCAAAAACAATTTAATTCAGTTAAAGTAAAAATAAACAACAGAAAACTTAAATGGGAGTAAGAACAGTTAAAGTTAATTCTTGTATTTTATCCTGTAAAGTTAGTTACATATCATCTGTAGGATCAGGGAACAATATTCTGTCTTTGTCAACCATCAATTAATTTGTGAAATGATACCCAAATTTCATTTCAATCCAGTTAGTTCCAAATGTAAGGCACAAAAACTGCTTAGATTCAATACTAATTTGATCAAATTATTATTAATTATAAGCACCAAAAGGACATTCATGCTAAGAAATTTAAAATTACAGAATATGTTATAGTGAGTGAATCTGTCAACCATCTTCTGCTGTGGAAGAGTCTCTGATTCCCACAGTGACATATTAGCCAACTCAGACCCACAAAACCAGAGTGGAAACAAGCTTATTTCGATCCTGAAGTGCCAGAAGTGGAAGCAGTGCCAGCAAAAAGATTCTCCTTCTCACTCCTTCCTATATATCGAGGGCTTCTTCTTTTGCTAACGATAAGACCAAATGGAATCTCAAGGAATAGAATTTCATCTTCTGTCTGCACACAGTGCTAACCTCCAGACTCAACTTCCTGTTTTCCTATCTGTATCAGGAGGGCCTTGGTCATCCATTTCTTTTAGACCTAGACCGCAGAGCCCACCTCACTGACAAAAGACAAAGGAGGAAAAACCCAACACCCAACCCCAACCAACCAATTTTCCCCTGCAACCGCTGCAACCGTGTCTGCCTGTCCCGCATCGGACTTGTCAGCCACAAACAAGCCTGCACCTGACGTGGACATTACCCCTCCATTAATCTTCGTCCGCAAAGCCAAGCCAAAGAAGAAAGAAGAAGAAGACAGCACGGTAAGAGGCCCTTTTGGCCCACGAGCCCATGCCACCCAATTACACCCAATTGATCTACAACCCCCAGTACATTTTGAATGGTGGAAGTGTAGTGTGCGTTGAAAGAACCAAAGACTTGTTGATCCAAGCCAAGGCTTTTATTAACTAAAAGACTGGAGCATATCACGTAGGTCAACCAGTTCAGAATGACCTGGTCTGGCTAGGAGCAATCCTTTAAGACCTGCCAGTAGATGTGGCTACACTCTCAGCCAATCACAGTCATCCTACACTACCATCTGTACATATGTACATATACACATTGGTGATAGAATCTGTACTATCACAGGAAGGAAACCAGAGCACCCAGAGGAGATCCACGCAGACATGGGGAGAACGTACAAACTCCTTACAGACAGCGCAGGATTCAATCCCTGGTCCCAATCGCCGGCACTGTAACAGCATTGCACTAACTGCTACGCTAACTGTGCCATCCATTTGTAATATTAGCTCATTTTTTCCCCTCTTCCTTTGTGCATTTGGCAACCTTGCATTTCATGATCATATTTTGCAATATCTTCTGGATTAATTATTAAACCTAGGAGCCATATGATCAGAGCAATCCTTCTGTTATCTGAAGATTAACAAGGAATTGCACAAAGGTTTAACCAACATTCCTCCAATAAACCATACAACCAGTCTAATAGCAGCTCTAGTAATTCATGCTGCCTTTGATGTTCATGCTGTTATACAAGTGGCTGCAATGAATATGTGATAAGAATCTGTATAAATGCAACGTTTCTTACAATGTCAGAAAAATTGAAAGAAGTATACGCTTTCTTCATTTGGGCTGTTGTATACATGACTTAACAATATTAAGGCAAAAGGTCTTTCATCTGAAACATTTATTCTTTTCTCTCCACAGATATTGCCGGACAAATATCTTCAATATTTGTCATCTTTATTCCTTTTTACAATTGCTTTGATGAGAATTTGACAGAAATAAGGAAAAGTGAATCTAATAGTAATTATATAAATGCAGCAGTAGAGAATACAGGTTTATATGTGAACAAGGAAAGGTCACATTACATAGGAAGAAAAATTATTGCTATTATCTATTTCATTCAGAATCTGAATAATAGTCTCTTTCTTTGGCTTGGCTTCGCGGACGAAGATTTATGGAGGGGGTAAATGTCCACGTCAGCTGCAGGCTCGTTTGTGGCTGACAAGTCCGATGCGGGACAGGCAGACACGGTTGCAGCGGTTGCAGGGGAAAATTGGTGAGTTGGGGTTGGGTGTTGGGTTTTTCCTCCTTTGTCTTTTGTCAGTGAGGTGGGCTCTGCGGTCTTCTTCAAAGGAGGTTGCTGCCCGCCAAACTGTGAGGCACCAAGATGCACGGTTTGAGGCGTTATCAGCCCACTGGCGGTGGTCAATGTGGCAGGCACCAAGAGATTTCTTTAGGCAGTCCTTGTACCTCTTCTTTGGTGCACCTCTGTCGTGGTGGCCAGTGGAGAGCTCGCCATATAACACGATCTTGGGAAGGCGATGGTCCTCCATTCTGGAGACGTGACCTACCCAGCGCAGTTGGATCTTCAGCAGCGTGGATTCGATGCTGTCGGCCTCTGCCACCTCGAGTACTTCGATGTTAGGGATGAAGTCGCTCCAAAGAAGGTTGAGGATGGAGCGGAGACAACGCTGGTGGAAGCGTTCTAGGAGCCATAGGTGATGCCAGTAGTGTATGAAGCAGCTAAATAGCTACGGGAATATATCTAGCGTTTAGGCCATTTTCAAGACAAACAAATTAAATAACAGAAATTGTCATTTTTTTTTTCCTTGTAATTCAGTACCAACAAACCTAACAACCAGTGACAGGTTAAGACTCTTGCATTGCTACTTTGCTTGTCACTTACTTTTAATATTTTCTCAAGAATTTGCCCCAGTGACTGAAGATCAACAGGCTAACACAGGATGTATTTATAGAGCTGGGAGATATTTTTAGAAATTCCCATTTATATTGATGAACAAGACAACAGGACACTTTCTGCAGGAACTTTCTGACCTTGAAAGATGGATATCCATAATAATAAATATCTCAGATACAAATCAATTGCAATATTAGACTATTATCACAGAGCTAAATGCTGCAAAATAACATTTGTTATATTCCAATACCATTACATAAACATAAAAACAAGTGCCTACTTAAAGTGAAGCGTGATCTGCTAAATCAAAATATCTCTAGCATTTGTGGCAGTAGAAGTGTCATGACTTAGTTGCTTGCTAGCAACAGAAATCTCAGCAGGCAACACTGCATCTGTGGAGATTTTACTTTAAATTAAGCTTGATAAATGCATGCAAGCATGAGGAACGCTGTGATCCGAAGACATGTGATGATTTGGGTTGGCATGGTGTTCAGTGCTCTATTTTTATAAATATTCATTGCAGGCTTCACTTTGACTGTGACAGCAATAAATTGGTGAAATGTCACATTTTTACAAATTATACCAATGGTACTATGCAATATGGCATTAGTAAGATCAGCCAGCAGTTAGACTGTTACAAAGAAATCAGTAATCCTTTAAAATGTCACCATTTTATGGGTATTTTGTTCAAACCTTTAACAAGTTAACATTGACTTATTGATCCATTAAGAGAATGCTACTAATGAAGACATCACTCTGCACTGAGCATTATATGGCCTACCTACAAAATTGCACCTTATTGAATCATTATAGTTCCCACAGCTTGCGTTACTTTTTCTTCTCTAAACTAATTGTTTGTTCTTGAGGTATAAATTATGCAAATGTCCACACATTAATTGCACTGTTAGATATTAATAACCACAAAATACTATAATCAGGTAAAATAATTGATATTTTTAATATATTGGCATCATGCCATATTTAATTAATTGAAAGAAGTGTGCATCCTTATTTTTGATGGTGGACCAAATTGAATCCACTGATATTATTTGGTGGGGTAGGTCAAGGCACAAATGGCATAATTTATGTCCAACCTAGTTTGTGGTTTTTATTGGTATGAAATAAAAAACCAGTAAAGACTTCCTTATTTAATGTGCATGGCATTTTGTAGTTTTATTTCATATAATTTAAAAAAAATCTGTCTAACAGATTTTCTGATCACAAGTAACTGAAAATCTGCACCACCCATCTAGCCGGAGTGTTCACAGAACATTTTTAACCCTTCATTGCGGCAGTCTGAGGTTCTCGCCTGCTTCAAAAGGGCATCAATCATCCTGGTGCCCAAGAAGAGTAGTGAGAGTTGCCTCGATGACTATTGTCCAGTAGCACTAACTTCTACTGTGAAGAAATGTCAGAATTAACATGTACCTAAGCAAAGATCTGGACTCACTGCAATTTGTCTATCGTTACAATTGCTCCACAGCAGATGCAATAATGGCTCTCCACTCTGCTCTGGAATACCTCGAAAACAGCAGCTCATACATACAGCTGCTCTTCATAGACTACAGCTCAGCCTTCAATACCATTATTCTCTCAGTGCTGGTCAAGAAGCAACAAAATTTGGGCCTCTGTACCTTCCTCTGCAATTGGATCTTGACTTTCTCATGGGACTTTCTCATGACTTTCTCACTTGACTTTCTCATGGGGATACCAGTCAGTACAAATTGGAAGCAACGTCTCTACTTCAATAATTATCAACACAGGCTCACCCCAAGGATGCATGCTTAGTCCACTGCTCTACTCATTATACACCCATGACTATGTGGCCAGGCACAATTCTAACACTCTCTCCAAGTTTGCTGAGATCACCACAATTGTTGGCAGAATCACAAATGACAATGAGGAACCGTCCAGGAGGGAGACAGATCAGCACTTTGATTGGTGTCACATCAAAAACCTTGCGATCAACGTTAGCAAAACCAAGATGATTGTGGACTTCAGGAAGGAGTTAGGGGAACATGACTCAGTCCTCATTGAGAGTTCAGTTGTGAAGAGGGTCAAGAACTTCAAATTCCTGGTGTAAACATCTCTGAGGATCTGTCCTAGAGCTTCCATGTAGATGCAATCATGTATTAGGCTCGTTAACACCTATACTTGGTGATGTGCTTGAGGAGATTTGGTATGTCACTGAAGACTCTTGAAAACTTCTACAGGTGTACCATGGAGAGCATTCTGGCTGGTTGCATCACTGTCTGGAATAGAGGCGCTAAATCTCAGGACAAGAAAAAGCGGATTGTTAACTCGGCCTGAGATGTCACAGGCACCAGACTTCACTCCATCGAAGACATCTACATGAGACAGAGTCTTAAAAAAAGCAGCCCCTATCCTCAAAGACCCCACCACCCAGGCCATGCCTTCCTGCTACCATCAGGAAGGAGGTACAGGAGCCTAAAGAGGAGCACTCAGCAGCAAAAGGACAGCTTCTTCCGCAGTGCCATCAAATTCCTGAATGATCAATGGGAAAAAAAAGACACGGCCTGACTTTTCGAGCCCTATTATTTTTACTTTTGTGTTTTTGATTATATATTAATGCTGGAGAATGGTTATAATATGAATGTTCGCTCTATGAGGTTGCCACAAAACAACAAACTTCATGACGTGTTCATGACAATAAATTTTGATTCTGATTCCATTACCAATTATAGGAATTGCCAAATCATGCAACTGAAAAGATAAATTCCAAAATTTCAGTTTCCCTTGTTTTCTCTATTTAGTATACTGTGCTTACTAAAGAGAACAAGAAGAACTAGGGCCAGCTGCCACTAGGGGTAGGGGCAGCCTTATCGAAAAACCAAACACCTTACTCCATCACAGCACTCGTAAATGACCAAGTCTAAAGGGCCTTTACTTTGTAAATTAGTGGAATCTATTTTCATAAAAATAGAACGGAATATTCCAAGAGTTATCTCTGGATGTACTGCATACAGTGTTTCTGTAGACACTGCTGTGGTCTAATGTCAGAATTCCCTCTACCTCACCTATGGAAATCAAAATCAAGCCACCTTTATTTATCATTCATACTATGCTCGCACGGTAAAGATAAGATAGCGTTTTTCCAGGACCACGGAGCATATTTGCATAAATAAGTTAGAATTAATAGTTAAACATGTTAAAATATTAAGATGTATTCAGTAGAAGTCCACGATATAATATCTACATGTTATAGGAATTCAGGAGCCTGATGGCTTGAGGGAAAAAAAACTGTTGCCCAATCTGAACGTAAAGACCTGAGGGCTATGGTACCTCCTACCAGATGGCAGAAGGGAGAACAGTTTACATTGGAGGGGGTGTGTGGAGTCCTTCACAATGTTTATGGCCTTTCACCTGCATCGAGTGTCATAGAGAACCCCCATTGATATTTCCTTCTGACTTCACTATCCTCTGCAGGGTCTCTGCAGACTACCACAACATCATAAGTTCCATGCTCAAAATGGATATTTCTAAAGCTATTCATGGACCAAACGTCCAAGTGAATGTGGAATGAGAATAAAAGGAATATTGAATCAACTTCTTTTCTTTAACTCTAAAAAAAATTCAATGGCGTGTTCATTCCGTAAGGCTTCAATCAAAGTTGCTAATAATCGACATGCATATATAATACATTCTGACCTTGACAGAATTATTCAAAATTTTCTACCCTGGATGCTGGAAGCAGTTCATTGTGTCCCGACTAGCCATATAATGTTTCCTTCATTGATAAAGACTACCATAGCAATATGGAGTTTAATTGCCATCAATTCACCGCTGCTAATTCAGCGATCATCTGGAGATGGGGAAGCAATTGCAGCCATCACAGAATCATAAAATCTTTGAAATATGCCAAACTACTAGGCTAGACTGATCTATGAGCTTAGAAACTACATCAACCAGTGAGTGCTTGATATTATAAATTAAATTTTAAATTGGCTGTGATCCCATCTACACCTGATTGGACGACCAGATCAAGAAAGAACCAATGTAGCCATTCATGTCCCCTGATGACCCTCTACAACCAATATCCCAAGATGATATGGAGGCTGCCTTCAGGAAAGTGAACTCAAGGAAAGCAGTCGGTCGGAAAGAGAACCCGGCTGAAAATATTACTCCAACAGGCCATGGTAGTCACCTGTTTCAAACAGGTCTTAATTATACCAGTGCCCAACAAAAATGTGGTGACCTACCTGAATAATTACAGACCAGTGGCACTCATATCTACTGTGATGAAGCAATTTGAAAAGCAGGTGTTGACCCATATCAATGTTGCAATGTGGATTCATTCCATTTTGCCTACTGCAGCAACAGGTCTACAGCAGATGTCATCTCACTGGTTCTACACAGAACTTTGGAACACCTGTACAACAAAGAAGCATACATTATGATGCTCTTTATCGACTGCAAACTCCAAGACTTGGACATCAATACCCCATTGTGTAATTGAATCCTGGATTTATTCACTTCCATACCCTAATCAGTGAAGATTGGCAAGAGCAGCTCCATCAGTACCTGAACACCACAGGGCTGCATACTTAGCATGTTGCTCTACTCACTTTACACCCATGACTGTGTGGTAAAGGTAAAGGTTCCATTATTGCCATGTAATTCTACATTTAGAATGTAATATACATGAAATTCTTTAACTTTGTCTACCATAAGGAAGACAGAGATTCGCCACCTTGTCCAGCGCCCCTCAGTATAACATCACCATCATACAAATTTGCTGACAATAACACAATAGTGGGTTGTATAAAAAGTCAACATACAGGAGAAAAATTGAAAACTGGCTCAATGGTCTATTAACAACAAACTTACACTTAATGCCACCAAAACCAATGAACTTTAAGAGGGGAAAACCAGAGGCATACGATCCACTTATCATTAGGAGGATGAGAAGTGGAGAGGATTTGCAAATTTAAATTCTTACGAGTCACTATTCTCGAGGAGCTTTCTTCATCCAACATTCTAATTTAATCATGAAGACATGCACTTCAGTGCCTCTACTTCCTCAGGAGTTTGCAGCAACAACAGAAACCTTGTTGGCTACATCATGGTCTGGTATATGAGTGCACTTCAAAGGGTAGTGGGCACAGCCCAGCACATCACAAACAAAACCCTCCTCATCATTGAGAAGATCTACATGGAACACTAATGTCGGAGAGCAGCAGCACTCATCAAGGATCCTCATCACCTGGGACATGCTCTATTTCCACTGCTGCCACCAGGAAAGAGGTATCGGTGCCACAAGACTCACACTACCAGGATTAGGAACAGTTGCTACCCCTCCACCATCAGACTCCCAAAAAAACTCAATCAGAGACTTATTTAAGAACTCATTCTTTGCACACTATTTATAACTGATTTTTTTTTTCTGTTTTGTCCAGTAGTTTTTTTACATTTCTCTCCTTTTATACAGCATATCCATTTTTTTTTTGAGGACAGATTTTGCAGTACTTAGAAGTAGAAATTCTCATAGGATAAAGAATCTCAGGGTTGTATATGATGTCATGTTTCTTCTCTGACAATAAATCTGAGCTTTGATTCTATGATGTAGAATGGTATTTCTCATACAATAGTCTATGGATTTGTTCTAGGTCAGGGTTGGCTCACGAGCCACATGCGGCTCCTTGACATGTAATATGCGGCTTGTGAAAATGTGTTGGCTGGAGAAGATACCAGCTTCCCCAGAACACTCAAAATGCTTGCAACCACACCAGGGAATCTCAAGTCAATCACAGCTTGGGCTGCATGACGAAGAGAGGGAAGAGGGAGTGGGCACTGGAGAAACAGCCCCTGCAGAGGAGCAGAGGGAACAGCACACACTGGCATTGTGTTCACCTTAATTGGGCCAGGCCTCACACAGCAGAGTGCCACCAACGTGGGGTGTGCGACAGGAGGGTCAGGCAAGTCTTCTGCAGGGAGCAGCAGCAGAGATCAGGAAGATGGGCCTGAGCCAGGAGAGCTCTAATGAGGCATGGGCCTGCCCCAGAAATGGGGTGTCTATTCAGGGCCTCTGGGAGAGGGGAAGCAAGATGATGGAGAAAGGGAGGAAATCCATCTGGCCCATCGAGCCTGCTCCCATATTCAGTGAGATCACTGCTGATCTGGCTGTGGACCCAGCTCTCCCCTTCTCCCAAAACCCTCAATTCCCAAGAATGTATCTTACTATCTTAAATATATTTCTGCTGCTTCCTTGGGCAGAGATTTCTGCAGAAAATCAGTCAGGATTTTGAAAATATTTGGTATGTATATGTGTACTTTTTTGATTGTCACAAAATATGCATGCAAGAGTAAAAATAAGATGGTAATATTTTTATATTTCTTGTTGTTCTCAAACATCTGAAGTTTATCACATGTGTCTCTTACATTAAACAAATTTGTCCACCCCTGTATGAGGTGGTCTGGTGATGCATAAACAGAAATACGGTATAATGATAGGTTGTAAATTTAATAACAAATAAACCAGTAATTCTCAAAAAATCCGACCAAAGTATAAAATGTTGGTCCAGGAATGGGCTCACATTTGCCACCTACCCCTACCGCCAGAGGATCCATGGTTTGCTATAGCTAGTGTTACATCGCAGACCAGCAGCAATAGAAATTCACTGAGACAGTAATTTTTAAAACAATTGATCAATTGACTTATTAAAAATTACTAATTAAATAACATCTTACTTAAAGTGTGTTTGTGTGTGTGTGTGTGTGTGTGTGTGTGTGTGTGTGTGAGTGTGTGTGTGTGTGTGAGTGTGTGTGAGAGAGAGAGAGAGAGAGAGAGAGAGAGAGAGAGAGAGAGAGAAACCATTGCAGCTTAGGCACAATTCTGCAAAGTCATTCCCAAGGTTCAGTCTTAGAAATCCTGTGTTGAAACTCAGACTTTTAAAAACTGATACCCAGAAGAAATTACAATGGAGGTGAGAGACTGAGATATCAGACTACCAAAAACTCATGAATCCTTGTTGAATTGCTTCCAGAGAAAAGCCCTTTCATAAAAATAGTTGTCACAACTTCCATTTTCCTTGTGTAGGGTAAAAATGTGACTTCCACGATGCTTCCAAAACCCAGGAATGGGTCAGTTGAAATGACCATCACAACAGTCATGAATCAATGCAGGAATTTGCCTGCTTCCTTTACCCAGATATGGGTCAATCAAAATGACCATTACAATGGTCATGCTGGTTCAATAATTCTCCTCACAAAGAGGATTAGCAGAAATACCCATTTACACACAGAGTCATTCCACCTGTCTTTATTAGAATGCTGGCTGATCAATACTGAATTCTGTTTCTCTCAAGCGTCCAATCACATAACCCTCTCACCATCTGATTTTCCTGAATAAACAACCATTGTTCTTGTTCTTAGTTGAGAGCATCAACCTTGTTTATAGTTTGGACCTTATGGTGCATGCAGTCTGAAAATGTTGTGAAAACTGTGAATGGTTGCAGCCTGCACGGACCCTCAAATGAAACAGGAGTGTTTAATACTTGTCCGTGGTAAGTAAAGGAACATTTAAAGTGGTCTATGGGTTGAGAACCACTGTTGGAGAAGGTTTTTGAATTACCACGCAATCCACACCTATTAATATTTGAGTAGTTTTATATCAAATGCATCAACGCTAGTGCTAATTCCTACAATTCAATTCCATTTATAACCAAGTATTTTTTTTTAAGATTTACTGTTTTAACAGGATACCTATTACCCAAGCATACAATTCCTTGGGGGGGGGGGGGGAAACTATTTTGAATTTTCAATCTTGGATACGCTTTGTTTCTTTAAGTTCTGTGTCCATTAAACCTGCAACTGTGTATTATAATGCTATTACTGATACACGCCTGAAACATCCTCTCAAAAATTTCCCCTTCACTCCATTCAAAATAAATACTGCCTGAGGCATGATCTTCATAATTTAGATCTTTAACTTCATCACATTTCTCTCAGCCTTTTCCAACACTCTGCAAAGGATTTTCCAAATAAGTGCATGCAATGCTTGAAGTCTCCTGTCATCAAGTCTTCAAGACCTGTGCTAATATCATTGACCAATGGATATTGAGGTGAGAAAAACTATTTGTTTGACTTATAGTCAGAATTAGAATTCATTGTCGTGAACAAGTCTCAAAATTCGGTGTTTTTGTCTTGAACATACTCAATTCTACCTCTATAAGATGCTGTAACAAATGCTTTTTCTCCATATTACGAAATACTGTAATATCAGTAGAGCAAAGTAAAATAGCATTTCATAAATATAACTGCACATCCTATGTGATTGAAATAGCCAATAGTTCCAAATGTTTCCCCCCAGCATAATGGCTGTTACATTTGTTACTGTTTTGTATGTCTAAACACCTAATATATATTGTAGATTACTTGTTACAATGTAGACTATCAAAAGACTCAAAGCAAATTGGAACATTGTCCAGAAAACAGCAAGCATGTGTGCAAGACCCAATATAAGTGGATTTTCCATCCATTATAAATAATACATAAATGCATCTGGTTATCAAGAGTAAAATGTCTGAAGGGAATTTACAGATGTGACATTTAGCAACATTTGACACTGAGCACAAAAATTATTAGATAAAGTTTGGCAAAGAGGTTTTTAAAGCAGCTTAGAAGGGGTAAAATAAGTTGAGAGGTGGCAGAATGAGGAGAAGATTCTAAGCAAAGAGCCTCCTATCAATGATAGACCAATGACGAGTGGAAATCTACAGGGTTATGAATTTAGAAATGAGTGCTATTTTTGCTTCAAAGCAAAAGAACCCTTTTGTCATGGTGAAGGTGACATGGAATCAGGAGACAGGGAGGCAACGGAGTCATGAGATGGCGAAGACACAATCTGTTTATGATCATTCTAGTACTTTATGATACTCTCAAAATAGTGGAATCAACCATGCGGACCTTAAACAAATAAACCTTAAAGACAATGGGAATAAAATCATACAACATTACAGCACAGTAGACCCATCGACCCCTGTAATTATGCTGACATCAATTAACCTACTCCACACTCCTTCACTTTTTCGCTCATGTCATTTATAAAAACTACAAAGAGTAGTGATCCCAGAGCAGATCCCTGCGGAGTGTGATTAGTCACCGACCTTCAGGCAGAACACAATCCATCTACTACCACCCTTTCTCTGCCTTCTGAGGCAAGCCAATTCCAAATCCAAGCACCCAGGTTTCCATGAATCCCATGCCTCATGATCTTCTGAATGAATCAACCATGGGGAATCTTGTCAATCATCTTTCTAAATACATACACACCATATCCACCACCCTACCTTCATCAAGTTCTCACATTACTTCCTTAAATCACTCAATTAGGCTCGTGTGGCATGACCTGCCCCTCACAAATCCATGCTGACAATCTCTGAGGAGACTATCCTTCTCTAAATGCTCATTGCTAAGTATCTCTCAAATAATTTATCACCTCTGAAATGAAGCTCACTGATGTGCAATTCCTCTGACCTTTCCAATCCAGTACCTCCTCTGTGGCCAAGGAAGATGCAAAGATTGTCACTAATGTCCCGGAACTCTCTTCCTTTGTTCAATGTAGTAACCTGAGGCATATAGTGCCCAATCCTGGGAACTTACCGACCTGAATATTTTGAAGAAGATCCAGCATCTCCTCTTTCTTAATCTTGACATGCTAGATTGTTCACCAAAATCTGTCTCCTTAGTGAGTATTCATTGAGGTCTCACCCCCCACCCCCCCCCCCAACTCCAGGCACACATTCCCCCTAATCAGACATAGCCTCACTCTAGTCATCCTTCTCTTCTTCAAATACATTTAAAAAACCTTAGGGTTTTCATTAATCTTACTTGCCAAGGCCTTCTCATGCCACTTTCTAACTCTGCTAAGTTATTTCTTGAGAAAACATTGTTTTATTTTTAATTGTAGTAACCCCAACCTCTATCTGCTTCCACTGTTTCATTCTTGTTCTTACTTTTCTCCCTATCCCTCCTCAGTGGTCTTTTCCTCTGACTCTGTATGTTTCCGACTTTCTATCCGATATCCTATCAGCTCTTAGGCTTCCCCCTGCTTCTTCCCTTCTCCCTCCCACCTCTTTATTCACTCCTTTCTACTTTAGTCTCAATAAAGGATCCTGATCTGAAACACAGACTGACCATTTCTAGCCATGGATGCTGTCATACCTTCAGAGTTCCTCCAACTTCTCATTGTTTGAATCGACCATAAACTTGCTTATATCTCCAATTCTATAATCACTAACAATAAAGACCATTTTACTATCGTTTCATTTGTGTAAAATTCTGGAAAGCCAGCAGTTGGAGTTGTGGGGATTGTGTAACACATTCTAATTCTTTGCAAGTTGAGAAGAGTTTGGCTTTTCATTCACGATTTCTTCACTCACTGCCTCCTTGTGGACTGAATGCAACTTAGACACAACTTTCAACAAAAAACACATTTTAACAGCTGAAAAGTACTGTTGTCTTAAATCTTAACTACGTAACACAAAGTATCATTGCTTAAAGATTCAATTTCAATTTTTTGGATACTGTGTTTAACAAAATGACTTGGATATTTTCAGTGGTAATTAAAAGCAATACATTTGACCAGAGGCTATAAGTATAGCAAATAAAATTACTATTTGCAAATAAAATCACTTTTCCATCCATTGTAACATAAATTAAATCTGAAAGCACCTTACCATAAATATTGTGAAGTGTTACTGGTGAGGAATACATTGTACACATCTGTTCATTTCTCATTATTAAAAGGATACTCGGCCGATATTGCGAGATCTGACCACGGAGCTTCAGTCAGACTCCACCTAACTCCATTATCTTCCAAAATTCACATTGTACGCTCCAACTAACAATGAGATTTCCTGTGGCATTTTGCTGCAAAGATGCTCATTTCATGGGTACCTGATATTGACAATGCTAGTAACATTCTATTACTGAAAGCATCAGCGTATGTGTGATTAGTCCCAGGGTGATCTGGGACACTGGGATGGAGGCATGGATAACCCCCTCAGCAAAATGGCTACTATTCACTCGACTGCAGAGGCACCAGATTCTTCCTGAATGTCTTTTAAACACAGTAAGTGGTTGACTTCAGTTATCACATAAAATAGGTGATATTTTTGCAGGAAAACATTCAGCAAGCATTTGTGCCTGAACTACCTCCTCTCTTCTCGTCAAGCTCATGTTTATTTTGAACATCTTTGCTACTGGATCATTCAATGCAGCCTCAGAGGTATTTGCCACCTATTTCAAATTGCTGCTTACTGCCAGAGCAAAGATGTCATCAATGCACTTTACTTGTGAAGGAATTTTTTTTTTTTTTGCCAATTTTGTTTCAGCGAGGAGAAAGGGCTAAAGGACTAGCATCACAAGCTTTCCATTCTTCAAACACCATATGGTTTCTCCTTAATAACCTGACCTTTTTATGAACAACAAATGTTTCCACTCCCTCAATATGTAGAGCATTATAAATCTTATGTCAGCTAATGCAATGTTTGCTGGAAGCACTCATGACTCATTCATCTTGAGGAAGACTGCGTTTCTTAAATTTTTCGATGACCAGTGCTGCCCTGAGGGATAGATCCTGGGAAACAAATCATTATCCTCAACTTCCATAAGTGCTTTCTAATTATAGCAACTGAGCACAAATGCAAAAAAAAAAATCTTTCATATTAGCAAGATAGCCTTTGTAAATGCCATAGGTCTGAAAATGAGATTTCACTGTCCAGAGATCAATTGAGGAGTGCCTTGCAGTTCACATTACCCAGATGTGGAAATGAATCTGTCACATGCTCCATGATCTTATTAATCAAAAACGGCAGCTGATGCTGGAAGAAATGCAGCAAGGAGATCTGCAGCTTGAAGGCTTTGAGTCACAAACTGGTGAGTACCAGGAGGAAGGCACCACATAAGGAAACATTCCTGTTTGGCATCCACATCCTCATCTCCCAGCTAAGTGCAGAAGGAAAATACTGGCCAGAGGGGTTTTAGGGTTTCCCTTATTGAGAGGCACCTTCTCCTCAGAAGGATAACAGTGGCACCAGTAAGATTATACTAGAATTAACAGCTCTGCTGCATTGACATAATCACTTCCATTTGAAAAGCATCCCTCATTGGATTGCAGCAATCAAAGACATCAAGCTGTTGATTAGAAATATTAGTGACCTTATGAGGCAAGACATGTCAGTAATTGACAGGCGACTGAGACTTCTCTCTGCATGAAGGCAACTTTCTCCAACAGAATCACTTATTGTCATGAACATGTCACAAAAATTAGTGGTTTTGTGGCAGCGGTATTGTGCATTACAAATGCAAAACTGCTATAAATTAGTGACTCGGGGGGGGGGGGACACACTCTTTTGCTTCTCTCTCTGACTGCAAGTCTGATTGTAAGTGGCACAGGCAATTCCTGCCGATGGCAAATCTGTCTGCCTTGTGGCAGGCAAAATGAAATTTCATGTAATATGACACTGTTTTATTACTACAATAGGTGGGGAGCTGGCTGATGGAGGACCTCAGTTTTCTTCAGGCTGACTTCCAGGCCAAACATTTTGGCAGTTTCCGCAAAGCAGGACGTCAAGCGCTGAAGAGCTGGCTCTGAATGGGCAACTAAAGCGGCATCATCTGTAAAGATGTAAACCCCCACATCTCCATCGGGCACACAAAACTCAAAACGGTCAACCAGTTTACCTATCTCGGCTGCACCATTTCATCAGATGCAAGGATCGACAATGAGATAGACAACAGACTCGCCAAGGCAAATAGCGCCTTTGGAAGACTACACAAAAGAGTCTGGAAAAACAACCAACTGAAAAACCTCACAAAGATAAGCGTATACAGAGCCGTTGTCATACCCACACTCCTGTTCGGCTCCGAATCATGGGTCCTCTACCGGCACCACCTACGGCTCCTAGAAAGCTTCCACCAGCGTTGTCTCCGCTCCATCCTCAACATCCATTGGAGCGCTCACACCCCTAACGTCGAGGTACTCGAGATGGCAGAGGTCGACAGCATCGAGTCCACGCTGCTGAAGATCCAGCTGCGCTGGATGGGTCACGTCTCCAGAATGGAGGACCATCGCCTTCCCAAGATCGTATTATATGGCGAGCTCTCCACTGGCCACCGTGACAGAGGTGCACCAAAGAAAAGGTACAAGGACTGCCTAAAGAAATCTCTTGGTGCCTGCCACATTGACCACCGCCAGTGGGCTGATAACGCCTCAAACCGTGCATCTTGGCGCCTCACAGTTTGGCGGGCAGCAGCCTCCTTTGAAGAAGACCGCAGAGCCCACCTCACTGACAAAAGGCAAAGGAGGAAAAACCCAACACCCAACCCCAACCAACCAATTTTCCCTTGCAACCGCTGCAATCGTGTCTGCCTGTCCCGCATCGGACTGGTCAGCCACAAACGAGCCTGCAGCTGACGTGGACTTTTTACCCCCTCCATAAATCTTCGTCCGCGAAGCCAAGCCAAAGAAAGAAGATTACTACAATAATAAACTGCATCTTGAAATTACAGTTTGGTAAATACAAGATTTTTAAAAAATAATTAGTGGTAAAAGAGAAAAAAGTGAGATAGCGTATAGGTTAATTGCCCATTCAGAAATCTGATGGGGAAGGGGAAGAAGCTATTTTTGTCATGTTGGATTTTAGTCTTCAGACTCCTGTATCTCCTTCCTCATGGTAGCAATGAGAAAATGACTAGGCCTGGGAGGTGAAGGTCCATGATGACAGAGGCTGCTTTCTTGAGAGACACCATCTCTTAAAGCTGTCCTTAATAGACTGGAAACTAATAATCATGAGGCCATTGGCCTAGCTTACAACCCTCTTCCTGTCCTGTGCATTGGTAATTCCATACCAGACATTGATGCAATCAATCAGAATGTTCTCCACAGTACACTTGTAAATATTTGGAAACATAATAAACCTCCTCAAACTCTTAATGAAATATAGCCTCTGTTGAGCTTTCATGATTGCATCAACATGATGGCCCAGGATAGATTGTCAGTCATGTTGACACCCAGTCATTTGAATTTTCTGACACTCTCTACTCCTGATACCTCAATGAAGACTGATTTGTGTTCTCTTGGTTTCCCTTTTCTGAAAGCCACAATCAATTCCTTAATTTTGCTGACATTGAGTGACCTTTTGCTGTGACAAACTAGCTGATCTATCTCACTCAACTATGCTTGCTCATTGCTGTCTGTGATTTTGCCAATGACCGTGGTGTAATTGGTAAATTTCTAGATGGCATAGAAATTGTGTCTAACCATATAGTTGTGGGTAGATAAGAGTAGAGCAGTGGACTAAGCACGTATACTTGAAGTGTACTTGTGTTTGTCACCAGGAGATGCTGTTATCTATCTGTACTGATGATGGTCTCCTAATGAAGAAGTCAAGGATCCAGTTGCAGAGGGTGGTGCAGGGCCCAGGTTTAAAGTTTGCTGAGCAGAACTGTGGGAATGATGACATTGGAAGTGGAGTTGTAATTGATGAAAATCAGCCTAATGTTCATTTTGCTGTTGTCCAGGTAAATCTAGGGCTGAGTGAAGGAAGAGTGAGATTGCATCTGCAATGGAATGATTGTGATAGCAGTCAAATTGCAGTATTTTCTCAAGTATGAGTTAATTCTGGTTGTGACCAACCTCCCAAAACATTTAATTACAATAGATGTGAGAGCTATTAGGCAGCTCCCTCTGCTCTTCTTCGGGTATGATTTTTAATTTTTTTTTATTTTTCACACGATGAACCATACTAACCAAAATACACACAAACATTTCCCTCTTGAATATACACAGTGTCATTTTCTCCCCTTTTTCCCCCTTCCCTCCCCTTCTTAGGGCATGATTGTTGCCCTTTTGAAGCAGGTGGGAACCTCCGATGGCAGCAGAAATTGAAAACAACCATGAACCCTCTGAATTTGGTTGGCACAGACTTTCAGTACCCTGCTAGGTATACCATCAGTGCCTGATGCCTTGCAAGGGTTCACCCTCTTGAAAGATGTTCAGACATTGGCCTTTGAAACAGATCACAGGGTCGCCAGATTCTGCAGGGATTCTCATTTGTACAGTTTAATTCTCCTTTTAAAAGCGAACATAAAAGGTGTTCAGATCATCGAGGAGTGAAGCATCACAGACATTTATGATGCTAATGGCCTGCTAGCCCTGCTATAGCTGGTGTGTATCTGATTCTGTTTCGAATTTCACTCAGAATTTCCACTTTGCTGTTAAGATTGCCTTCCGTAGGTCGTACCTGGACTTCTTATAGAGATCTGCGTCACTGGTTTGAAACACCTCATTCTCAGCAGGTTGTGAATTCTTTAGTTCATTACTTGGCTTTTAGTTGGGGTACTCATGGTATGTGCGCATCGGCACACACTCATCCACATGAAGTCGGTGATAGCTGCGGCGTGTCCATTCCAGTATAAGATGAATCCTTGAATATGGTCCAGTTCAACGATTCAAAACAGTCCTGCAGATGGTCCTCTGCCTCCCTCAACCATACTTTCACCACCCTCACCAGTAGTGTTGTAACCCTCTGTCTCTGCTTGTATGCCGGGAGTAGAAGTGCAGCCAGGTGATAGACTTGCTCAAGTGCAGGCATGGGATGGCATGGTAGACGTTATTGAGGGTGGTGAGCAGTGGTCAAGTATATTGGCTCCTCTGATTGAGCAAGTAATATAATGATAGTTTGTCAAGCTTCTTCTGGCTGGCCTGGTTGAAGTCCCCTATAATGAGCGGGAAAAAGTCAGTGTGCTGCCTCATGGCTATTGATTACAGTGCTCTGCCCCTCCAGTGCCAGCCTGATGTTAGCCTGAGGGGAATGTTCACAGCGACCAGGTTAATGGAACATTTGGAATCTTGATCTCTGAGAGAGTACTGGAATAGCAATGTTCCAGTTTCAAATACGTAAACAGATTATTATAGTGTGTGCACCTGGATTTAACCTTTACACAATTTGTGAGGACATAACATTTATTTGTGCTTTGTTCCCTTGGAGACAACTGCAGGAGACAACTGGAGCCACTTCTGGCCGAGAGTTTTCTTAGAAAACCCAGGTTGGTACCCAAGTCCTCCCTCTAGACATGAAGCTCTCTGGTGAAGATTGTATCTATGTTGGATCTTTTTCCCTCTCCATTGGAGCTTCTCACTGCTCCAAGGAAACCATAAAATAAAATGTGACTGATTGACGGAGGTGGTCAGTGTACCTTTAAAGGAACAATTACCTTCTCTGATTGTTATTAAGCAAAGTCTCCGTGAATGAGATTCCATGGGGGAATGCACAGGTCCCACATAATTCTGGATGTGAAATTCATGGATGAGGATTCAGTATTCTTTTCAGTCAAGGTTATATTTCTTCAGAGGACTCAAATTAGCACACCATCAAAAACATTTTGCTACATGTTCATCTTCTTCGCAGATGATACTCAATTCATTTAAGCAGCACTGTTGGCATAGCGGTTAGCGCAACGCCTTTACATTGCCAGCAATCGGGACCGGTCCGGGGTTCAAGTCCCCCGCTGCCTATAAGGAGTTTGTACATTCTCCTCATGTCTGCTTGGGTTTTCTCCGGGCACTCCGGTTTCCACCCACCCTTCAAAACGTACCGGGGGCTTTAGATTAATAGGGTGTAAATTGGGCGGCACAAACACGTGAGCCAAAATGGCCTGTTACCATGCTGTATGTCGGCATGTCTAAATTAAAAATTAAATACAAAAGAAATGGTAAATACACTACTGTAGTTGTAATATTACTATTAACTGAGTATGTTGTTAGCAGATAGGTAATTTTTTTATTTAGAAGACAATGTTTATTACTGTGGTGAAAGCATTACCCAGTTAGAGAAAAAAGACAGGTCAATGTCTCAATTAAAATAGCAGTCGAAGGAATATCATTTGAATGTGTTAAGCATTGAAATAGAGGCATTAATTTTTTTGGAACATACTGCAATCTGAAGAATTAATTTCATTTTCAGTAATGCATTGGATCACAATTCAGAACCATACACACAAAGTATATGTATATAGCTCACTTTGAGCATTCCCCAATTCTCAGGGTAATGAAGTTTCTTTCAAATTCTCTACTGGATTCTTTGCGAACAATCTTATACTGATGACCCTTGGTTATGCTATTCCCCAATGAATGGAAACATTCTGAAACTAAATATTAGAATACATCAAAATTCTAAAGGGCTTCATCTGGTCAACTACCAGCTTTTTATCTCAATTAGAAAAAAACAACTCATTCTGGTCATCTTCTTGCATATTGTCACCTTGCAAATCTCTGCACTCTCTTCAATATCTCTTTATGTAATAAATAGCAACCAGACCACACTATGTCAAACCAAATGACAAATTTCACCATTTCTCAATTTTCTCTCTCTAGAAATAATTGTATATTTTTTAAAAAAACAGTCTTGGCAACTTGTGGTATAACTGAGTGTTTAGCATATTTGCGTTCCAATGTCCTTTCTTCCATTGTTCCATCTTATAAAAATAAATGATCTTTCTTCCGAGTAAAAAAGCTTCACATTTAACTATATTTGTCAATTCCACAAGTGTATCAATGTCCTCCTCTAATTTGTCGCACTGCTCTTCATTATTCAATCTCACCTCCTCCAACCCCACAATTGGGTATTATTTACAAAAATAAACAGTTTTTGATTCCAGATACCAATTTATTAAGGTAAAGTAGAACTGTCAGGGATCCCAGCACTGATTCTTCTTGAATACTAGTCCTACCTTTGAGTAAGATGCTCATTTTCATGACCAGATGCTCTCTCTAAAGGCCTTTTCTATTCTCGTCGGGATTTTAGATGATCTTACGTACCATTAATGTTAAGATGAATAATCTATAATTCCCAGGATATGTTACAAACCCATTCTTAAACACAGCCATTACTTTCATTGTCTTCCATTCATCTAACACTATTCTTTTATAACAAATTATTAACCACGTGTAGTAATGTCAATTTTATCTCCCATTATTTTGATGTGTGTGGAACCTGTTTTTTCTGGAGCAGAGATTTTTTTTCCCTCAGTTTGATTCACACATGTAACCTATCAACTTTTTGAATTTCAAATACTTTCCAAATTTGAAATTTCAAAAGCTTTCCCAAAAGTCAAAGGCATCTTATCAATTGATTCCCCTCATCTACCTACTAATTGCATCAGACATGTAATGTGCAGTGGTATTCTAGAGGTGGACTAAACAAAGCTTCCTCCAACCGTAGAAACCCTTCCTTTTCATGTCTAAGTTAAAGATCAAACTTTTGTCTTGAATAGCAACATATGGATTAATGCTGAATGTCTTTTCACTGCTAACGAACTCTGCATATGATCTTCCTCTTTTCAGCTCTCAAAACAGGGATTCCCTTCATTAATTCTCTGCAGCAAACTTTTGTATCTTCTTTCAAGAATTGGAATTTCCTGTCCTTTAATATCTGGCTGCCATAAATTAACTGTTGCAGACTTTATTATGTAATCTGCGCCTTCATTCTCACAATTAAAAAAATAAATGATGTGTCCCAACTTGATAGAAGCCATACTAGCATAAAAATGGTTGATTACTTAAAAGCCAAGTAATGTGGTATCCCTAGCGAACGTGACCTTGGTCTGTAAATTTTGGCTATGGGAGAATATTTATGATTTCTGACAAGGTCTATGATCTATGGTCAATGGATGCTACATAGCTAACCATCATACAATGGTTGAATCACATTGTACAATCAACCATGCAAACTATTGCGCACATTTTAAATGCTGATATTTCATTGTAGATTTGTTTATAATGGAACAACTCTCAAATAAATGTGCATAGCACAAATTTAATCATGTAAAAATACTCAAAGCATGATTTAGAAGGCCACATTGCATCTCATTAAAAATTTCAAGCTCTTCATAAAATATTTTTGCATTATTCTGCCAGGTATTGGTCGCATTCTGTATCCATAAAGCGCAAATCAAAAATGTTAATATATTCACTTCCATCAATAAATCTGACTTATTGATCTTTTTGTAAACCTTGGAGCTTAATAATGCATAATTTTCAATTACAGTTATGTCCACTAATGATTACAATGACTTTGCCCCGATGTGGTCTCTGTCTGAGACAGAACAGCTGTGAAACCACATCTACTCTCGATGTGTGACATGCTGCAGAGTTAGAAAATTTAACTTCTTTATATGCTCTTTGTGCAGTTACCTTTTCCCTTTTCCTTAGGCTGCAGGATCCTGTTCCACTTGGCAAGAATTTCTTTTTCCAGATTAGATCAGCCCTCACCGCAATCTGTCAGATCTACCACCCATTGCCATGTACTGTCCATATCTCACCAACGTGCTTGCTTCCTTTTGCTGCTACTTCTTTACCATTTCATACTAATGTTACCTCAGCCAACTCATGATCACATTTTCCAAGTTAAACACTTTACAAGTCATTTATTTTTCTAGTTTGTGTGTGCTTGTTATTCCTTCCTTGGCCCTGAATTTTTTTTTGGTTAATAAGAAAAAAATGTTACCATATCCAATTTCCTCCAGATATTGAAATAAAAATGAGCTGGGTATTCTCAGCAGGTAAGGCGGCATGCAAGAAGAGAGAGAGTTAGGGTCAACTTTCAGGTCAATTACATTTTTATCAAAATTTGAATGTTAACTGTTTTGGTCCCAACTTTTAACCATTTGAAGAGTCCAGACACCACCAGAATTTGTTCCCAGATGTGGATTATTCTTGGCTTTAATGGAAAATTACATTTAGACTTTATCTATTTATGGTATTCCACTGGTGGCAGGGTGACACAAAGTCATGATTCAAGGATAGTTAAGGCACCAAGGGAGAAGATGCAGTTTACTGGACATGGCATAGGGGTTCCAATGGAGTGACATCAAGAAGGGTGTGATGGTGGAAAGATATTACCTTGTCCTCTTGTCCCTTCAGAAAGCATTCTCTTTCTCTAATTAACTCTTAATAAGATGAGTAATTTCTATTTCAATAATGAATGTTGATTATACTTTGAAGCAACACACTGATATTTTGAAGTATCCCAAACAATATTTAGTTTACTTCAATAGCTACCTTCTTATTTCCACTGTGAAATTTGAGCAACAAAAAAATGATCCCTCGTCACCTATTTGCTGCAAAGTCACATGTTATGCACCAAATTGCCATGTAGCTTTATTAATGAGCTTCAGCAAGCAACTTAAATGCCAGTCCTCTTTGTTATCCTCATTTACATCGAAGCCAATTCAATATTCTTTTTTGATCTACAGGACATTGCCACCACTCCAAAAAACAAGATCAGATCAGCTTCAACCATCCTACTACAGTATGTAGACAATGTTTGAATAATAGTAGTCTAAAGGCAGTTCAAAATATGTTTTAAATTCTCCACTGAATGGAATTTACATCTGATATCCGCTGTTACTGAACATCACCCTCTCCAGCAGCAGAGGTTCAGAATTGAATTCTAGAAAAGAACTCATATCTTTGGTGCCATTTCTCAACTGAGACAGACATTGTGATGAAAATCACCATTGCCTTCAGTATGCTGCACGGCCTTTGGCCCTGAGGCATCGACTGAAGACCCAAAACCCAGCATAAAACCCATCGTCTGCATGGCATCAATAGCCTGCTCATGGTCTACGTGTAGGGACCTGAGACATGGAATACAGCGGACATTCCAAAGCATTGCTGGAACATTAGGCCCTTTCAAGCTGCCGTGTAAAATGGGGTTAACTGGGCATTGCCCCATTCACGCAGCAGTTTGAAAGGGCCTGGTTCAAATCCAACTGGGTCCCTGACCTACCTCAGAGATAGTTAGGGAACCCAGTTAAACTTATCTAAGTCGCGTCCACCGGTGGCTTGAAAACAAAAATAGCCGATCCTGTTGTTCTGGTGACATCAGCGCTTGCGTGCATGATTGGCCTGCATCTACTGAAATGAGCAGTGCTTACATCCTGCTGTCCCTCCAATCACTGTAGCAGTTGCCTAACAGTGGTGGTCACAACAGTTGCCTGCAGCAGAGTTGCTTAGCCAGCATCTGAAGATCGTTCCCCATTTGGACTTCGATTTATCACTTCCGGTAGAACTTCCAGTAAAGTGCATGGCGCGTTATTCAATGCATCATCGCAGGGGCAGGACTCCCCCTAAATCGCCTCGTTGACGTACATTGTTTCTGAGTAATTCTCCATATCTACTGGCAGGACAAGCAAATCAATGCCAGTGTCCTCTTTCAAATCATTCCTTGCATTGAGCCCTTTATCACATTACCAATACAAAGGGCAGGCCATATTAGTTGTAGGTCAAAATCTCAAAATAGATGCCGTATTCCAACTTCCAATACAGCCATAATTTCCACGTGTCCCTCATAGTACAGCTGTTCAGCAAATGGAAATTTGCTTCTACAAAATTCACAAATCAGTCCCTAAATATTTGAGAAAAGGAATAAAATTTACACCAACAGAATTTTTAAAAAAACAACTCATGTTTGGACTCATTGGACTGTTTTCCAGAAGCTCAATTTTCCTCCCCCTCCACAGAGCTCCCCTAAAGATGAATAATACCAATTATAGATAATTAACCCCCCTCCTCCCAATTTTACTCTGGACTCTTAGTAAGCAGGGATAAGGAGACACTTTAAGAGTGTCATCCCAACAGTAAGTGACATCAATCAGCTCTTCATTCTGGGTGAGGCCAATGTCATTTCACACAACTTTATTCAAACAGCTTTTAAGAGCAAAGCACGGCCAAGGCACTTTGCTGGCTGAATATTTGCTTCCATCTTCATCAAAGGTTTATATGTTACTTCAGAGAACATTAACTTTTACAATTTTAAACTTACATAAATTTTACCCATTATTTTATTCTTATTTATTAAATATATTTTTCTCAATTTTTTTGCCAGTTGCTTGAGGCTGCTGGTTGCTTGAATTCTGGATATCAGGGGTTTTACTGCAATTGGGAACCTCAGGGAGTGGAAACTGATTTTTTTTAAAAATCAATGCCAAAAATGCACTTCCATTGTGAAACTGCTGGCAAATACTGCATATTACAGATATAATTGCTTCCCAGGGATGAGTGTAGCACTTTAAAACAGAGAGAAAAATATTCAAAGCGTTTCATTTGGAACGTTACGCAGCAATATCCCAGCTAGTTAATAGTATTTTTCAAAGTTGCTCTTGCAACTCAAATCATTTGATATATTTGTCTGAAAGTACATTTTCATTCTGATGATTTTCATTGTTCAAATTAAAGCGGATACCTTTTAGAATTTAATGTGTGCAGAAATACACATACAAAAACAATACCAATATATAAATTATCTAAAATTGTCCAAATCCACCACATATGCAAAATAATAATCACAAAATATCCCCAATAAGTTCACATTTCCAATAAAACCATAAAATTTAGCTGGGTTGGGAAAAATACTATCTGTGAACATACTTTTCACTCCAAATCCATTCAGCAATTAATTGTCCAACAAATGAAAATGGCAACTTTCCTCAAATATAAATGTGCCAACCCAAATCATGAAATATGTCTATATTTGTATCAGCTCACAAAATCACACAACCATTCTTTCTCTTTCCTCATAAGCTTATGCTATTTCAGAGAATTACATATTGCATATCCATTTACACCAATCTATTTGGCTCCAATCTGAAACGCTGGATGGCCTACCCACGAATGCTGTGTGACCTACTGAGTTTCTTTACATCTGTATATTTCCTTTGGCCTTATCATCCGCAGACCTTTTTATTTAAATAAGATGTATCTTTACTGTTTTTGCTTTGAAGATATTAAGATGAGAATCAGCGAGTGAATTTGTGCAGATTCATAATGATACACCACTTTAGCATTTGCCATTGCTGCTTTACAATCTCAAACATGTGAAAGTTAACCCTACTTAAAATGATCTCATAACTGGTTTTCCATTTTAAATTTACCAGGACTTACATGGTCATATATTTTTTTGCTCCATACAGCTAAAAAAAAAATTCAGTGTACCCCAGGAGGGCAGCTCCAGATTTTAACACAAATGTGAATCTAACATTACACCAACCACAGCTAGGACAGAAACAGTTTAGAATACAAGAAATAGGTTAAAAAAAATCAATATAGAAACATAGCATGGGGGTAAGATGATAATTAAACATACCAAAGAAGAGGTACAAGGACTGCCTAAAGAAATCTCTTGGTGCCTGCCTCATTGACCACCGCCAGTGGGCTGATCTCGCCTCAAACTATGCATCTTGGCGCCTCACAGTTCACCGGGCAGCAACCTCCTTTGAAGAAGACCGCAGAGCCCACCTCACTGACAAAAGACAAAGGAGGAAAAACCCAACACCCAACCCCAACCAACCAATTTTCCCCTGCAACCGTGCCTGCCTGTCCCGCATCGGACTTGTCAGCCACAAACGAGCCTGCAGCTGACATGGACATTTACCCCTCCATAAATCTTCGTCTGCGAAGCCAAGCCAAAGACAGAATTAAGCATATATAAACTACACATGGGTATGGTAGTGTGATGGTAATTCATATGTAATATGGTAAGTTCAAATTCACATCAACAAAACACTGCTGCCAGTTAAAATAACCATGAAGTTAGTATTATTGTGAAAGCACAACCAACTCACTGATTAAGAAAAATAACCAATCACCAAGTTAGAGGAAAATGTGTCAGCTATTGTTACTTATCACCTCATCAATGCATTTTCTAATAGTCATTTACATATATGCCTGTAAAAAGCATCAAAATCTACAGATACCAAAAGAGCCAAAGTTAATTATCTAGAAAATCAAAGCAAGTTAGAAAAGAATATTGATAAGATGCAAAGTAGCATTTTTTTTAAAAACCAGAAGATTGAGTTCTGTTTACTTTTGCAGAAGGAGAGGAGGGAGCTGGGGTAATTTTTAAAGGTTTAAATATCGGTAAATGGGAGATGTTTGAGATATTTGGTGATGCATGTTTGCAGGATAGAAAACCCAGAGCCTCTGAGTAATAAGGTTGTAAATAACATTAATTAAATGTTCTTGTCGATCCTTGCCTGATGGCTGATGCCACAGCATCCATCGCAGCATGAGAAACAGTCACCCAACCTCTGAATGGTGTCATGGTGTCGTGGAAGTTGACAGTCCCCTTGTTTTCATGCCAGCTAAGGAAGAGGTTGAAAAATGGTCTGATGACGTGCCTTTAACCTGAAATGTTAACTGTTTCTTTTCTCACGGATGCAGTTTGATTTGCTGAATATTTCCATTAATGTTTTGGTTTATTTTATATTTTCAGTAACTGTAGTTTTTGATTTTTCCATTGATAATACACTTTCTGAAATTAGATGCACATTCTTTGTCTATCACATCTATTTGCATAGCATATGTAGTCATGTAATACAGTTTGATATACCGGTATTTATTTTGACATTAACTACTGAATATAATATGACCAAGAAAATATGAACCAGATACATTAAAGAAGACCTTAAAACTTGGATGGGGGGGCCTGATTTTTCATATTTTGATGGGCTCAACTTACAAGGGAGCCTGTTGGTGAATCTAATGCACAAGTCTTCATCCAGGAAGACGCCTTCCTTATGGACTAATTTTTACCACCACCACTCCTCTCCTCACCACTGATATCCTCAAGCACAACTGATTGTATCCCCTACCATATAATCGTAGTAAACTCCAAAACCAACCTCTTTGCCATTCACAACTAATATTTACCCAGTACCCATTCAACCACATACTGTCTTCATAATCAACACAATATCTACTCACCAAAGTTCCACCCTCCAACCAACTTTCTCAACTGCAGCTCCACTCTCATTCAATATTCCTCACGTGAATAGCACTCTACCCATTCATATCAACAACTAAACGTTCCCCAACAATCTTCTCACAAGGATACTTTCCTCTCACTTCACCCAAATAATACTTCACCCCCTCATTATTCTCTAAACGACCTCGAACGGTTAATTTACAACCTTGACTATCCCAATGTTGAGACATCACACCTTATGAGTTTAGTAACAAGCAGCCTGTGCATTTTGCCTCGACGTTCATGAGTGGTAGAATATCTGTGTCAGGCTGCTGTCAGAGCTGACTCTGGTATTGAATGTTGGTGCACATCCATCAGTCATGATGCAACCCCTTGATAAGTACAAACACGTTTATTTGTTATGCATGTTGATTTTTATGTAATATGATTCTTTTTGTTTGTAATAGACTTAACTTGGATTATTCTATTTTTACATTTTTTAGGATCTTTATGAGAGGGTGTCTTTTGTCAGGCATTGAATAATATAGTCCTAATGCAGCTGACTTTGCATCTTGAAGTCCATTATGACTAGTCCCTTGATACCAGCCATGGATTATATGATTTCTTGCTAAGCTGGATGCTGATGGAATAGAATCTATTTTGAATGCAACATTACATGGAGTTGATTTGTTCACAATGTGAAATAATACTGTCTCACCCTGCAATAATGAAACAGATGTTTCATTTCATGGCATCATCCTTTTCCTATTTCATAGGATTTCATCACGAGTCTCCTGAGGCCTTGTTACATGAGTTTCTATTTTTAGATTTGAGAAAGCAGGCCAAATGATAAGAGAAAATTTCCTGAGATGGGCAGTAACCACACTGGCAGAATAAAGTGGCAGTTTGGACATTATAATGACATACTATGCTGCAGTGGGGCTATCATTTTTAAATAAACATTTCTCACTATCTAACACAAATCAGGTTCTCCTGAAGTCTGTTGATACAAACTGCATGGCACGAGTAACTTGGTGATGCACTGCATAGCATAGTGACATTACTATCCTTTTGTTTACAGACTGATAGCTAATGTTCCAAAAGTCAACATAAATGAACATTGTTAGTGCTCGCTAATCTCTTTAAACAAAGGGAAAAAAAATCAAATAAACAGTCATTACTTTTTTCTATTTGGGTTTTGATGTCCTTGTGTTGATTTACAGTGGCGTTTCTTGTTGCTTAGAGGCCGTTTCCTTTCCTTTCGAGTTGGCACAGATGTTGCTGGTGAGCCATGAGAAACTCCTACCTGAAATGGATCGCCTTCAAACTGATGGCTCTAATTGGAGACACAGCATGGAACGGCTTACTGTGGAGCATTACTGAGCAAGCTGCTTAGCAGCCTTGGTGGGAGGTGAATCGGTGACCTTAAAAAGAGGAACATCAATCTCCTGAACCTACACATTAGCCAATCTCAGGGGACTGGGTAGGCAATAATGCAATAATTTTCTGGTATTCAAACCATTGATTCAAAGGTAGCTGGCAGATACAGTCTTCATTCAACTCCTTGGAGTCAGCTTTGAGTACAATTGGATAAGGTTTTCATTCAGGACAAAGAGATGTGATTCTTGGAGGTTCATGTATGGATCCCTGCAGGAGATAAATTTCTATTTCTCAACTAGGAAAGGAAACCAATCTATTCACACAAGTCA
Organism: Narcine bancroftii; assembly: GCF_036971445.1. Lineage (NCBI taxonomy): Eukaryota > Metazoa > Chordata > Chondrichthyes > Torpediniformes > Narcinidae > Narcine > Narcine bancroftii. The sequence goes on from NC_091481.1 coordinate 27,134,094, forward strand.
TTTTTTTGATCATGCAGGGGAGTAATCTACTTTTGTGTAGTATCTCTACGTGGAGAATAATAGCTGCTCACCTGTAGCCTTTGTTCCTGGAGAATTGTACTGAACTCTTGCAACTATGACCCAGTGATTGGCAGTTTGTTTGCAAAATAGACCTTGTTGCACACTGAGAACATGAATCTGCTCTCTAGTGGCAAATTTATATGATAAATATCTTCAAGCTGCTGCATGAGATTAGAGCAAGGCTATATTGAAATAAAAATAGATTCAGTGTCTCCTCTGGTGTTGTGTGAGGGAACTGCCATCAAGCCCATGGAAAGAAATGTTCCACACTGTTGAAGTGGAGTTTATGCCTTCCTGGCTTTGCACAACCTCAAAGCATGGACACAAATTCTTCGGGCAGACATACCTTGAAGAGCATGGAGAAGTGAGTTTCCATGCTCTCTCAGAAAGTTGACAATGCACAAGGTGTCTTGACTATTTGCATCAGACTTGCATTTTTAGCTCTTATTAGTACTCTTGGGTTGTATGCATGGACAAAAATGTTCTCCACCCTTGATAAACCCCTACACCTCCTGCCAGACTGCAATCCACTCATTCCTGATGCATCTTTCCATGGAACACACCTAACAGTCTGTAAGGTGGCATTGACACATATTTATCATTATTATTGCCATCTCTTCCCTCTTGCTCCTTATCATGTTGTCTGGTGAAGACAAAACAGAAGGTGGATACGCTTAGAAGCAGGATCCGCAAAATCTCAATGGTAAACAGTAATAACTTTGATATTAAAGGTGCCCATTATTGATCACTGAATCGATTATCACAATGAGATACTATTGTGGAGCATACCTGGTAGATTTCATACAACATTGTGGTCTCTCTACCTGTGAGGATGAAGCTGGTGAGGTACTGAACTTGAGAGGCCTCTCTCCTGTTCTACTCCTCATTCTTTTGACCTAATTTCCCACTGTCAGGAGCATGACGATGGTGTGTATGGTGTGTTTAGAAGCTCATGGTGAGGATGGGTTTAAAAGAGAATAGGGTTGTGCACTGGCTAACAAGTTGTGTGATTTAAAGGTTGAGTACAAATGTGAGTGCGTGTTAACATTCAGATGTCTGAGTGACGGAAAAGCATTTTTAGTGGTGTGCCCCTCATCTTGACAGATCTTTTGTCGTCATGAAATTTCTTGCTATGTTGCCTGCTGATTTACATTCTCAACTGCTGTGGTCACCTCCTGCCACGTTCTAATCATAGCTTTGATGGGTGCCCTGAACCCCTGCATAATGGGCCTCCTCACAATATTTGTTTTATTCATTTGGCTCCATTGCCTTCTCAGTGAATCTGGAATCTCTCTCCCATTTTCCTGCTGCCTTTACTCATTTAATACATTTATAGTGAGTGTCTGGCTGCCACAGAAAACTGTGCCTTTAAAGGGTGATGATATTTTCTGATTGCTCCAAATTTATTTTGATGCTGTCAGGAACCATGCAGATTTCATTTTAGCACTTTGCTCTGGGTGTAAAAGCAATGTCTTACACTTGCTTTTAATCAATTTAGCAGTTTTTCTTTGGTTGGAAAAAGGGAGGGGGGGGTGGTTGTGGAAAGAGTATGTAATTGGGAAAGTGCCAAATCAATAATGAAGAGGATGAAGGTAGAGCGGTTGATGGACTTGGATTTTAGTAAGGCTTTTGATAAGGTTCCGTATGGAAAATTAATAAGGAAGGTTCAGACACTAGGAATTAGTAGAGAGATTGTGACATGGGTTCAGAGATGGCTGGAAGACAGACAGCAGAGAGTCATGGTGGACAAATGCTTGTCAGGTTGGAAGCCTGTGACAAGCGGGGTGCCTCAGGGATCGGTGCTGGATCCCTTGTTGTTTATCATTTATATTAATGATTTAGAGGAGGGTGAGGTTAACTGGGTAAGCAAATATGCGGATGATACGAAAATAGGGGGAGTGGTGGACAGTGAGGAAGGTTTTCTTGGATTACAGAAGGATTTGGTTTGTTTGGAAGAGTGGGCAAAAGATGGCACATGGAATTCAACGTAGACAAGTGCGAAGTGCTGCTTTACGGTAAAAATAACCAGAATAGGACATATGCAGTTAGGGGGAGAGCATCATTGAGGCACGCAGAGGAACAGAGGGATTGGGGGGTTATGGTACAGAGTTCATTGAAGGTGGATTCCCATGTAAACAGGGTGATTAAGAAGGCATATGGTATGCTGCCTTCATAAATCATAGTATAGAGTATAGGAGCTGGGAGGTGATGGTGCAACTGTTTAAGGCATTGGTGAGGCCAAGTTTGGAGTACTGTGCTTAGTTCTGGTCTCCAAATTATAGAAAGGATATAGATAAGGTGGAGAGGGTGCAGAGAAGATTTACAAGGATGTTGCCTGGCTTACAACATATGGATTACAGGGAGAGATTAAGGAAATTGGGACTTTATTCATTGGAACATAGACGGCGGAGAGGGGTCTTGATAGATGTATTTAAAATTATGAAAGGAATAGATAGACTAGACATAAACAGCCTCTTTCCCGAGGGCAGGGAAAGTTGGAACAAGAGGGCATGAGTTAAAGATAAGGGGCAAAACTTTAGGAGAAATATTAGAGGATGCTTTTTCACTCAGCGAGTGGTGGCAGAATGGAACAATCTTCCAAAAGAGATAGTTGCAGCAGTGTCCCTTCTGTCACTTAAAGGAAGGTTGGATGTGTACATGGAGGTGAGGGGGTTGGAGGGTTATGGGCGGAGAGGGGGGAGGGTCGAGCTAATAGAGTTGTTCAAGTGCACCGGTACGGACTCGAAGGGCCGACATGGCCTGTTCCCACGCTGTAAACGGTTATATGGTTATATGGTAATACAAAGACAGGACAATCCAATTGCGCACTGTTGCTAAAACTTAAGGCTAAATGGTCCAAATTTCTTGACAAGTTCAAGATGGGGTACAACATGTTCACTAGATCATTACACAAAATAAGGAAGTTTTGAAATTTCTATCTTTTGATTACTTCAATGCAGGATAAGAATAAGGCAGAATTGTTTAAAGTTTGAAAGGATGCAAGAAAAAAGATAAAAGATCTCTTTCCAGTCATTAAAATGTTAAAGATGAAAAGTCACAAGTATTTTTTCTTTTCTTTTTAAGATACTTTCATTGAAATTTATAATAATACAAAAATTAAACAATACAATTATTTATAAAAATACAAATGACAAGAAAAAGAAAAAAACATTAATTCAAAACTCCGACCACTATACAGGTTGGGAAAAAAACGAACATGTAGGTGTCAAGTGACGACAACTTGGAAATAGACAGCACAGCATCAAACTGTGGTAATGGTCCATAAAAGGGCCCCATATCATTAGGAAATTAGTATTTGAATCTTTAATGACATATCTATTTTTTTCTAAAATTAAACAAGACATATCATTTAACCATTGTGTGTGTATGGGTAGGTAGAGTGTTATCTTTCCATTTAATCAAAATTGCATATCTAGCTATAAGTATTTTTTAAAATCATGCGTATAGAAGGAACTATAAAAATTACATAAATACTAACAAAAAGTCTATGCAAAATAATGAATGGAAAATTAAACTGTAGCAAAGAGCAGCACTATTGTGTTCAAAAAGTATATATTGCATATTTGACATGCTGAATAGTCTCCTATGCAATAAATATTCTATGATTCTCGATACAAATTCTAAGGTAGATTCACTCTCAAATTCAAGTTTGATGCTCAGCAACCAGTTTCAAAAAAAAATTATCTCAATAAGATTCTTCTCCAAATGTACAATACTCAATATATAATTTTACTATTTAGCTTCAACTTCAGACATAATTAACAACATAAATGTTTAATCTTCCAAACCAATACACGATGGCAAAGGGTCAGTGGCATTTTCAAATACATCACAGTTCCATAAGTCTCTGACTGTTGTTTAGAAGTCTTGGTTGAGGGGTGGCAACTATTCCTGAACCTGGAGGTACCTGTGGTACCTGTACATCTTTCCTGTTAGGATGTTTGAATATTGTTGCTGCTTTCTAACAGCAAGGTTCCATGTTGATTTTGTTGATGGTGGGGAGCATTTTACCTATGATGTACTGGGCTTCGTCCACTGCCTTTTGCAGGGCTTTTCATTCAGAGATATTGGTATCCCCAAACCAGGTTGTGATCACCATGCTTTCCATTACATATCTGTAGATGTTTGTCAAGGCTCCGATGATGTATCAAACCTCTGAAAACTTCTGAGGAAGTAGAGGCAATGATGTGCTTTCTTAATGATGGCATTATTATGAAGGGTCCAGGAAAGGTCCTCCAAGATAGTGACTCCATGGAATTTAAATTTGCTCAACCTCTGATTTCCCCAATGATCACTGAATCATACACCTCTTTTTTTTTCCTTTTCTAAAGTCTACAATCACTTCTTTGGTCTTGGTGACATTGAGTGAAAGGTTGTTGCTCAGACACCATTCCGCTAAGTTTTCAATCATCCTCCTGCATGCCAACTCATTGCCCTTATTTACACAGCCCACTACAGCAGGACCATCAGCAAATTGTGCATGGCATTGTTGTCACACTGAGGCACAAATTTATAAAGCAAGTAGAGGAGGGGGCTAAGTCCACAGCTATATGGTGCTCCAATTCTGATGGAGATTGTGGAGGAGGTGTTCTTGCCAATCCGTACTGTTTGGGATCTGGAGGGGAGGAAATCCAGGATCAAATTGCACATTGGGGTCTTGGAGTCTGCTGATTAGGTTTAAGGAGATGATGGTGATGAATTCTGAATTGTAGTCAATAAAGAGCATCCTGATATATGTGTCTTTGCTTTCCAGGTGTCCAGAGTTTTGTGCAGAGCTAGTGAGATGGCATCTGCCATAGATCTGCTGCTGCGATAGGCAAATTGGTACAGATTCACGTCATCGCTCAGAGCTGATATGCTTCAACATCAGCCTCTCAAAGAACTTCATCACTGTGGATGGTAGTTGTTTCGTCAAGTTACCGCTCTTCAGCCACGTTCTGGGTATCCTGATCTCTGGAGCATCTCCTTTTACATTGTCTGTATGCAGGTAGAAGGAGCAACGCCAATTGATCCAAATTGCAAAAATGGGATCTCGAGAAGGAGCAACAGGCTTTGCTTATATATAAAAAAGGATTAAAATAGAAATATATATATACTATGGTTTTTTTATTCAACTATATCAAAATCAATATATGAACAAGTATTGTACAACAGCATCATCCATTATTTTTATTCTAAAATACAAAATGGAGCTCATATTAATTTAAAAAGTATATATATACATCATTGTACAGGCCAATTCAGCCCCTATGAGTCTATGCTGCCCATTAATCTACACCCCAGTACGTTTTCGAAGGGTGGGAGAAAATCAGAGTCCCCGAAGAAAACCCACACTTACATGCGGAGAACATATTAACTCCTTACGGACAGTGTAGGATTCTAACCCAGGTCTGGACTCAATTGCTAGTGCTGTAATGGCCAACCGTGCCGCTCATCGCCAACTGAGCAATTTTAGATGACCAGCAAAGGAAGATGGCGATGCTGCCAGAGCTGCTGTCGCGGCTGCACTGCCGCTGGTGTGAGGGAGCAGAGATGCAGTGCTCCCACAGGGCCCATTTGATTGCCATCAACTCTGAATAGCCTTTCCAGTGGCCCATTGATGGGGATTTTTATTTGAAATCCCACAATGGCAGGTCTGCGCCCACGATGGCAGCGTCTATTAATCAACAGCAGCCATGAGGGAAGCGGAGGACTGGAGCAGGGCACCAGAGGACAGGAAGATCACCACCCCCTTCTGAGAAGGAGAAGCAGCAGAGACTATCTGCATGGACAGTGACCAGTGACCACAGCAGTGGTCCAGTGAGGGGGCTCTGCAGCAGAGGACCAGCGCATGCAGTGGGCTGCTGGCCACTTGAGGTGAGGAACCCATGGAAGCTGTTGGCTGCTGGAGACTGGTGTTGGGAGGCTCACTCCAGGCTGCGGACTGCAGGAGACTGATTCGAGCTGGTTGGAGGGGTAGCAGGTATCAGACCGGGGATGAGAGGAGGAGCCGAGGGCGCTGAAGGGTTCCTGACCATGTCAGAGGTTCAAATCTGGAGCTTGGGTTGCCAATGGTTTGAACTAGACTGTCTGGCTGTCGGGGCTGCGGAAGCATTGGACATGAATGTACGAACACTCGATGACTCTGGGGGGGACTCTCTTTTGCTTTTCTCTGAGTCTGACTGCTAGTTTGACTCTAAGTACTGTAAGAGGCACTTCGGCAATTCATGCTGGTGGCAATTCTGTCTGCCTTGCAGCAGGCAAAAAGGAATTTCACGTAATATGACACTTATTACTACAACAATAAATTGAATCTTGAATCAAAGTATTTGCCGAAAACATTTTCCAAAATGGCTACTGAGTAACAGTTACTACTTGAAAAACTGTAAATCCATTGCTTTTGCTGGAAGTTAACAAAGGGGTGTAGTGGAGTTGCACTAGTGTCCATGCCTGGAAGATAAAATACCAACCCTGGATTGATTTGTAAGTTGTTTCAGGCAATATTTTGATTTCAACCATGTTTGTTAACATGAAAATTCATCTCAGCTAATGTCCTGATTACACCTTTATGTGCACACTTTGTAAAGGAGTTCAGTTCAGATATTAGAGCCTTTTGAATGTGTAAAAAGAAATGAAGCCTCAAACATCCCTTGACAAATGGGATTCATTCTGAAGGTCAAGTCTATTCATGTCTATTTTAATCTAATGACCCCAGAAGTCCTTCAGCAGATTTTTTTTGAAGATTAGAGTCCACAACCGCTGAATGCCACACAACAATCAAATACTACGTCTTGTCTTGGTTACATTTTACCCTTCCCATTGACAAATAATTAAGTAGCTCAATCAAAGTTAACAATTAACATGATTATTTAACAAAACTATATGCATTATGTTCAGAGCCTTTCGAAGAGAGCCATGTCTTCTGTAAGTGCGAGGGCAAGTTGTTTATTCTTACATTTTCTTTCTATCCTGTGGCTATTAATCTTTCTGAAAACTAATACTTGATGCATTAAATATTACTACAATGAATGCCAGCAAATTCCACATTATTAACTGAGAGATTAACTAAATGTTAAAATCAACATTCATTTTCTGACAAAATAAGTACTCAGTTCAGGTTTAAACTTGTCCATCTATAATTTCTAAAACATTTTATTTCGGCTGCAGAATATAAATGCTCTCACACATTTGCAATCTCAATTTTAGATTGTGAACCTTGATCTTTATCTGATTACACACTTTGCAAAATACCTTTGAATACTTCAAATACATTTAAATACCATATGATTATGAAAATCACAGATTAAACACTTTAAATTGTGAACCCTGATTAATCATTTAGGAGGAATGAATAATACATTTTAAGAGCATAATAAAATGTGATATTGAGAGATCATTTTAATCTAAATAATTTGAAATAGGATTAATTTCCTGATGCAAAGGTTACATTAAAATGACATCCATCAGTACTGATCAAGCAAAAGCAGTGACAGCTCATGTCACAAACTCCAGCAATGTACTCAGATCCATATTTTCAACAAAGTTATGACATCCATGTCACTGGATGAACATTCTGTTACTTAGCAACTCACACATCGTCTCATGGCCAATGAGTGTAAAGTGATTCTGAAAGTTCCTAGATAGAGCACAGGGTTGTAATTTATTAATAATTAATAGATGAGGTTTTTGTTCAAAATTAGATTATTGGCTTAGACTTTCTGAAATGGTGAGTCCTCTGCACTTGCCTCTCAAATGCCAGCTCTGTTGTCTTTTGCAGATCTTGGAGAGGTAACTTCCTCAATTGCTCCAACTTCTTCAACAAGGCCTGTGCAATGCACTGCTTTCCACACACAAATACATCATGCGGCAGGCTCAGAAAAGCATGTACTCATAGGGATGCAGAAAAAACAATTCTGATCATGAGGACAAGTCACACATTCCAACTTAGACACTTAAAACTATCATAAACTAATTATTTTATTTTCTCTGACATTAAATATTAAATAATTTAATTAGGTTTATAATAGAAGCAGGGAGGTTTACCTGCATTTGTACAGAGCCTTGGTAAATCCATACCTTGAGAATTGTACACAGTTTTGGTCTTCTAATCTGTGGAAGGACATTCTTGCCATTAAGGGACTGCAAAGTAGGTGCTCCATTGATTCCTGGGATGGCAGGACTGATGTATGAAGAACGATTGGACAAACTAACGTTTTGCTCATTGTAATTTAAAGAAGGGGGGGGGGGGATTTTATTGAGACATATACAATTCTGGCAGGACCAAACAGGATAGATGCAGAAAGAATGTTCTCAATGTCCAGAGGAAAAAGCCACAGTGGAAGGAGAAGGAGTAAGTCATTTAGGACTGAGATGAGGAGAAATTTCTTCCCTCAGAGAGTTTTGAACTTATAGAACTCCCTACCACAGACATAAACATATACATATACACACACAGATAACTGGATATAGCCTTTAAATGGATCAGGGATACTGGGAGAAAACATAAATAGGGTATTGAAGTTACATGATCAGCCATGATCTATTGAATGGTGTTGCAGGCTCAAATGGTTGAACAGCTTACTCCTAGCGCCTAGTTTCTAGGATTCTATGATATTAAAGAAATGTTGAAAACATTTAATCCAACATGTTAAAGGAATAAATCATCTGAACATAATATATGCTTTGAACTAATTAAAAGTGAGGGATTATGGTTAACAAGGACGACCATTCATCCAGCATTGTGCTGCTGTCACGATGGGCCAAAGCAGCCCACTGTTTCAGGAGGCAGGTATCTTTTAATTTTAATCACCTACATGATGCTTCCCCTGTTCGGCCATTTGCCTTTTCACATTGCAGGTGGTGTGGGAAAATTTCCCGAGAATCTTCTGTGATGTGAAAAAGCCTTCTGATTGAGTTTGTCATTGAGGAGGAGTAGCAGTTGTTCTTGAACCTGCTGGTGCGAGTCTTGTGGCACCGATACCTCTTTCCTGATGGCAGCAGCAAGAACAGAGCATGTGCTGGATGGTGTGGATCAGTTTCCACACAAACAAATGTAGGGAAATGAGAATAAGCTAGTTCTCTGCCGCTGGATAGGTGTCAGCAAATCCTAATCTTCAGAAATTCCACCCTCATGGACATGTCAGCTGTTCCACAAGGAACTGCCAGTTTTGTTTAGAAATAACTGTACCCACAGTACTACTGATGGACTGCACAAAAGTGATGAATTGATACTGCCATTGAAATAGTTTAAAAATACAGTAATTCATCTAGAGCAGGGTTTCCCATCCGGGGGTGCGAGATAACATTTCAGTTTTTTTGTTTATATTAAGGGTACTGTCCTATATATTCAAGATAAAAATATCAATTTAAGATGGGGATGTCCTCTTTTTTCTCTATTCAATAGAATGAGATTCCTCTATGAATTTTAGCGCATTTCGATGTGCTGTTTCCTTTTAAATGGCATGGCCCTATAACTTTTTTTTAAAAATCAGGACATTTAAAATGGGGGCCAAACTTGTTTTGTAGCAAATTACATTTGATTTTTATTTCTTATTATTTATTTGTGTTATGTAAATTATTAGTTAACCCTTCATTATGTCAAAGAAAAGGAAATGGAATGATAATTATATGCAGTTTGGTTTCACTTGCACTGGAACAACTGAGGATCTACAAAAACCCCAGTGCATGCTTTGTGACGCTGTCTTTTCTAACGCAAATTTGAAGCCATCTAAGCTGCAGGAACACTTCAACAACCGGCATGGTGGAGCAGATGTTGCAGGCCATGATGATGAATCATTGATTTTTGAGCCTCCCTTCCAAAATTAGGTTTTACATCTTCTAACAAACCACTGCTGATGGCTTCATACCACGTGGCGTATAAAGTAGCCAAATCCAAGAAGCCCCATACAATTGCAGAAAATTGTTATCAAATAATGTTATTCAGAGCTGAACTGGTGATTTGAATTTGGACGTTTTGGACCAAGTTAACGCAGATATCAGGGCTAGTCCCTTGAAAATCTCGCTCCAGTTGGACGAAACAACTGATGTTGCAAATTGCAGACAACTCAAGCGCATTAGTGAGGTACGTCCATGATGGTGTCATAATGGAAGATTTCCTGTTCTGTGAAGATCTGAAAACAACCACAAAATGAAAAGACGTCTTCCAGTGTGTGAAGGACTTCTTTGCGAAATATGACTTAATATCCAAATTATTGGTTCTGTGTGTACCGTCGGTGCCCCTGCTATGCTAGGAAATAAATCAGGATTTTTTGCACTGATGAAACAAGAGATTCCACACTTGCAAGGTACCCACTGTTTTCTTCATCGACATGCTTTGGCATCAAAAACATTGCCTTCAAAGTTGAAAGAGGTCCTTGATACTTCTGTGAAGACCATCAACTGGATTAGGGGTCGTGCTCTGAACCACCGCCTCTTCAAGTCGCTTTGTGAAGATTTTGGAAGTAAGCATTCAGTTTTGGTTTTCCACATGGAAGTCCACTGGCTGTCACGTGGGAGAGCTTTAATGCGCTTCTTCGAACTGCGAGAAGTCAAAGCTTTTCTGAAGGAACGTGACTATGATCTGCCCGGAGAAATGGAATCACAAGAATTCAACAAAATGCTAGCCTATTTGAGTAATATTTTCACTCGTATGAATGACCTGAGTGTATCTATTCAAGGGAAAAACATAAACATATTGAAATGCTGCAAAAAGTTAATTGCTTTCAAAGAAAAGTTACATCGTTGGTGTCGATGAGTTAAAAGAGGGAATCTTTCAAATTTTCCTTCACTCGAAGAAATGGTTGATGAGGATGAGTCCCTAATTCCAAGAGAGTGTGAAGAAATTGTGGATCATTTGGAAATACTATCAAAGTCATTTGATGGATATTTTGGAGAAGGAGAACTGGAAACTTCTGAAGAATGGATTATAAATCCATACTCCTCCAATTTGGATAATATGTCAGATGATGAAGAGCTGAAGGAAGACCTTATTGAACTGCACACAAATTGTGTTCTTGAAATGCAGTTTGAAAGCAAAACTTTGGAACAATATTGGTGTTCGGCAATGGACACATTTCCAAAACTTTGTGAAAAAGCACAACTCATCCCCTTCCCGACGACATACTTACACGAGTCTGGATTTAGTGCCCTTTTGTCAATCAAGACAAAATCTAGAAATTGCTTGGGTGCACAGGCAGACACGCAGACTGCTATCAACAACAAAGTGCCACGTTTTGAAAAACTCAAGCAATGAACAGAAACAAAAGTCATTAAATTTAAATTGGCTTATGAACATTTGAACATTAGTTTTTAAATTTTTTTTTAAAGAAATTTCATACATGGATGAAAATTTAATTTTTTGGTAGGGTTTATGCAATGTTTAATTTGTTGTAATATTTTTTCTTTTCCATATGCTTAATTTTTGTTTATATATTAAAAATTGATTATACAAATTTGTTTTGGTCACCTTCACCTTTATTCTTAAATAAATTATTACTTTAAGGGGTGCAAGAACATATTAAATTTTTTTAGGGGAGCGGGGCATAAAAAAGGTTGGGAACCATCTTATTAATGTCCCTCATAACTTTGTAGAGCCCCCCTTAGTCTCTACAATCCAGGAAGAAAAGTCCTAGCCTATCCAACCTCTCGTTATAATTCAAACTCCTAAGTCCTATCCACATTTTCATGTATCCTTTTACACTAATTTCATTTTAAAGATATCTTCCCTACAACTGGGTGACCAAAACTGCATACAATACTCGAAATGCCATCGCATCAATATCCTACACAGTTGCATCACAACTTTCTTCTCCAGTACCCCTTAGTTTCTTTGTTCTACTCCATGCCCAAGGTCAAACATCTCACAATGCAAGTACAGCGCAGTTTAACCTACCAAGATCAATACCCGGCACTTGTCCAAGTCAAATTCCTTCTACCGTTCCCATTTTCCCCATTTATTAAGATCCTCCTGTAATCTTAAATAGCATTCTTCACTATGCCACCAATTTTGCAGGTTGCAAGTTGGCCTCTTGGAACAGTACTTTTTATGTGAACACCTCCTCAGCAAAAAGTGATGGAAAGCAAAAATATGTTAAAAATTACCTCATTGTATTTTGATGAGACTCTCAATTTTTATTGTGGGTTGAGGAGATGAGTCAGGTTGTCACTGCTTTTATTACAATAGCCCTGTAATTTTATTCATGTTAATTCATCAGCATTTGTGCATAAAACTGGTCATTAGATGTTTATGATGATAGATTAATTGCAATTACAGAGCCCTTCATAATGTTTGGGACAAAGACTTTTTTTCCTTTATTTGCCCCTGTGGTCCACAGTTTTAAATTTGTAATCAAAGAATTCATATGTCATTGAAGTGCACATTCCACAGTTTATTTAAGGTTATTTGCATACATTATGACTTGACCATGTAGAAATTACCGCATTTTTTAATACAGCGTCCCCTCATTTCAGGGTGTCATATTGTTTGAGACATTTGGTTTCACAGGTGTCTGTGAGTATTCAGGTATGTTTAATTGCAGGTATGAGAGCCAGGCTTGCTTCTGAGCTTTTAATCACCTTTTAAGTCCGCAGTTGCCATTTTTCAACATGAGGACCAGAGTTGTGCCAAAGAAAGTCAAAGAAGCCATTATGAGGCTAAAAAACAAGAATAAATCAGTAAGAGAAATAGGATGACCAAAATCAATTGTTTGGTACATCATTAAGAAGAAAGTGAAAAAAAAAAAGTGTACATCATGGCTATTGTGATTTATGGTGTGAAAAATAAAAAATTTAAAAAAAAAAGAAGAAAGTGTATTCTAGTGAACTCAATAATTGCAAAGGGACTGGTATTCCAAGGAAGACCTCCATTGCTGATCACAACAAAAAAAATCCCCAAACATATGTTTGACAGAAACACTCTTCAGGATTAGGCAATGTATCTTACCGTTTTATTCTTATTTTTCAGCCTCAATGGCTTATTTGACTTTCATTGGGGTGAAGCCAAATGTCCCAAACATTATGTGTCCTGAAATGAGGGAACCATGCATTAAAAAGTGCTGCAATTTCTACATGGTCAAACCAAAATGTATGCAAATAACCTTGAATAAAATCTGGAATGTGCACTTTAATCACATGCAAATTGTTTGATTACAAATTTAAAACTGTGGACCACAGGGGTAAATAAAGGAAAAAAAATCTTTGTCCCAAACATTATGGAGGGCATTATACATTTTTATTACCCCAGGAGAGAAAGATAATGGGATAAACTGCAATGTTATTGAGATTAAAATCTTTTACATAATATTAATTATGAAAATGTGCTGCACATTGTTGTACACTCCCTTTTGCAGAGAATTGTATACTTCTTCCCCAATTACATGAAATACATTCACGCCGCTATTATTTATTTGCCAAACATATTTAAATTTCCTATGGTCAATTATATCTTCACAAAGCATGGATTATTTACATATCTATAGATCCATTCATTTATTACTCCAAAAATACCAGTCATTACAGTAATTTGAGAGAAAATCTTTAAAATAAGTAAAAATATCTAAAGACGATATCGTTTGGAATCAACAACGTGGTAAATGTTCAAGGGCAATAGTCTCCGAAAGCCTTGAAGTCACTTGTACCTGCTGATTTGTTGCTCACATTGTAAACCTGACTCCATATTAAGTTGGCCAATATTTACATGACCCGATTGGTTACCTGACCAGCCATCAGGCTCTTTGAGTGAGTTGAGATGAACCAACAAGTTATTAGACTGAAACATGGAAGTCTGAAGATGCTGTGATTGTTCTTCTTCAAAGGCTCAGATCGGAAATGTCGGCAATATATCTTTGTCTCCTCCTACATTTTGGTGTGTTTTTACTAAAAGTTATTATCGTCTTATGAAAATCATCAGTATTGCCTGCTGTATTCAGTATTTTTGACCTTGAAGTGACCTAACTGCAGAATTTACAATCTTAATCTATCACCAGAAGTAGAATTTAAAAAAAAAATATATATATATATATATGTGAGGGCAAGTCTGTAGATATTGTCTACAATGGCTTAAGCAAGGCTTTGACAAGCTTTCATGGTAGGTTGGTTCAGAAGGTTAGACTTTATGGAATCCCGGGTAAGCTGGCTGTCCATTTAAATAAGAATTGGCTTGATCATCAGTCATGGGGTGGTAGAGAGGATTTTTGTTCAGATTGGAGGCCTGCAATGTAGAAATCAGTGCTGGGACTACTGTTGTTTGTTGTCTATATTAATGACTTGAATGACAATGCAATTGGAATTGTTAGAATGGTAGCAGATGATACCAAAATTGGTGATAATAGTGGACATATAAGGTTATCTGAGATTACATGGGATCAAGATAAAATTGGAAAGTGGGCCAAGGAATGCAGGTTGAAATTTTACGCGGGCGGTGTAAGTGTAACACTGGTAAGCTAAACCAGAGCAGGACTTGCACAGTGAATGGTAATATCTTGGACAGCATTGTAAAACAGTGTGATTTTGGGGTACAGGTACATAATTTTATATAACTGGCAACACATGTCAACAGGGTGCTGAAGAACATATGGTGAACTTGCCTTCATCAATCAGATCATTGAGTACAGGAGCAGGGATATTGCATTTGGCAAACTTCTACATGACGTGCAGTGGAAAGTGTGCTGACCCACTACATCACCAATATATCTGAGCAAAAAATCTTGGTAAAGATAGTGGACGCAGCCCAATATATCACAGGCAACAATCTCCCCACCATCAACAATACCTGGATGGAACAATGTCATTGGAGAGCAGCATCAATTTTCAATGATCAGCACCACCCAGGACATCCTCTGTTCTCCCTGCTGCCATCTGGAAGGAGGTACTGGTGCCACAGGAGTCATACCACCAGGTTCAAGAATATATTCATTCAAAGGCTCATTTAAAGACCAAATTTTTTTTTATTACTGTACTTAAACTAACATCTGCATTTTCACAATTAATTTGCATACAGTTCCTAATGAGTAGAATTTATAGTTATCGATATAGAAATTACTAAGCCAGGTGTGCCTATGATGTCATGCATATACTCTGACAATAAATTTGAACTTTGAACACACAGTGTACACTACTTTGTTGAGACTGAATTGTAATATTGTGTGCAATTCAGGTCACCCAACTGTAGGAAAGATATAATTAAGATGGAAAAGGTCCAGAGGAGATGCACAAGAATGCAAACAGGACTAGTAGACTTGAATTAAAAGAGGCTGGTAAAGCTAGGACGTTTCAACCTGGAACAGAGGAGGCTGGAGGGGTGGGGATCATTTAGACATTCATAAAATCATGAGGGCAAGAGATAAGGCAACTTAGAGTCTTTTTCTGAGGGTGGGGAAATCTAAAACAAGAGGGAATAGATTTAAGAAGAAACAAGGATCTTTTAAAGGGGACCCAAGTGGCACATTTTTAATGACAAGGTGATTTAAAGGTTTGAGTAAAATGGATGTAAACCTAAGATACTCATTTTGATTGCTTCCAGAGGGAGAAGAAAAATTGGAAAAGACTAAACTTGGCAGTAATTAGACTTGGCTGACTCAGCCATGAACCTAATCAGTGTGGGCTGAGACACAATGATAAATGAAATCAGTTCAGGCAATGATCTCAATCATTCCAGACTAAAGGTCAACAATGAATCCAATCAAAGTGGATTGAGAATTAAAAACAAACAAAATTATTTCAGGATAAATTTGTCAAAAGTAATTTGCTCATTAGGCACTCTGAACTTGTATAGATGTAAATCACTCTTGCTCAGAAAGATGAGATTACAATTCAATAATAGACTGAGCAATCTTGGACCAAATCTTAGCAATGGTTCTCAAAATGGAGAGACTGGGGAGCTGAGAGACTGAACAATTCCGGTCTCCAATTCATAGCAATTCCAGGTCCCTTGAATGTAAAATAATGTGGCTGGTTGCAATTAATTCTATATCAAAATTCTAGTGAGGATATTGATGCACATTGCAAATAAAAACATAAGTTTTGGACAAATTAGATGACCTACTAACAACACCAAAATGACAGAAGCTGAAAATGTAAAACATAAAGGAAAATGACAAACCTAATGCTGCCAAAATATTTTAGCTTCATATTCAAGCAGGAGGATTATTGAAAATTTTGCAGAATCAAAGGTTAGTTAATGGATCAATAAATACTTTAACATTGGAGGGAATGGGTCATATGGCAGGAGAGACTGAGACAGCATTCCATTATGTTTTATTTTACTCTTGCACAATTAATCAGAGACAAGAAGTTATTAGGCATATGTATAAATTTAGAAAAATAATGGTGACATGAGGTGTATTTCCAAAAATATTTCTGTATTTTTCTTGCTTGCATGAACAACTTATTTCCAGAAGAACCAGAAAATGCAAGTTCAAAATAACCTTGAGAAACTAGATGTCAGACAGGACCTAGTGAAACTGTGAGAAACTGGGAAAACAGTTTGTTGATTCAAATGCAAATTAGAATGAGTTTGGTCAGGAAAGAGCATACACTTGCAGAGCATATGAGTAATTTGGCACATGATATTGAAATTGGATTATGCTCAGTGGCAAAAAGATCAACACTAATCCTGAAGTTCTTTTCTGTTGATGATGTCCTTGTATCATTTTTGGGTTCATGGTACAAAGACAAATAAAAATATAAAACTATGATTAATTAAAAATTCATCATTGTTTTAATGTCCAAGCACCAGGATGCTTGGAGACAATCTAAATGGATCTCGATAGTCTGAAAATATGTTCCAAAATGCACTTCATAACAGGTATATACATACAAATTAAAATCATGTGCAAAGCCGAAAACAGAAATGAAAAATATATGCAACTATTAATAATTATGTACTGTATTTATATTCACTTTGTTACGAGCCCAGTGGACCTCAAAATCCAGCAGCAATAGATATTCACCAAGACAAATGGTTACTTAAAAGTGGCTTTTAATTATCTTTAAACATGAAAACAGATACACACTTTAACTTGTCACTATTGACTTAACTAACCTAACTTAATCCCCTTCTAATTCCAAGTGATGTGTGTGTAAGTTCATAAAAGTTCTTTGATTCAGGTCAATCTCACCTCTCATTCCTCCAAGTTCACTGGTTGCAGGCAATTCTTATCCTGTGCATAGAATTTAACATTTATAAAAGTTCACCAGACTTTGGTGCTTGAAAGGTAAATGATTACCACTCAGGTTTTCAGAGATTTGTTGAACGCTGGACACCCAGGCAATCCTGTCCCCTCAGGATTCTCCAGATGATAACCTCTTTCTTTCAGGTCAACACAGAGTTCTGTTTTGTTTCTCTTATTTCAAGTGAAACATTAGACAGTCAGTTCTCTCCTCTTGCATGAACCACAAGGGCTTTGACCAGGCTGAACTAAGCACTCACAAGCCGTCTTCCAAATGGGGCTTTCCACAAGCTTGCCAGCTTGTCCTATTCTAGTCCCAGCTGCTATTGCTGACTGTAACACTGCAGGTGATCTCTAAGTCTCTCTCTCCCCCGCTCTCAGAGACAAAAGCCTCATTGGCTGACTCTGCTTGCAAGACCACATGCCCCTCTTAGAACAGCAAGTTCCACTGCAGACAGATGGCAGCTCTGACAAGCTCTTTCATCTGTTGCCTTTTTGTAAACAACAATCTATTAGAGAAGTCTCTTGGGCACTATCCAAAGGCTAGTGAGGCTCTGAGGCCCCTACATGTCTAGCATTAGCAGAGCTCCAGTATCTTAAATAAGATCTGTTTTAAAGTATTTGTATGCGATGTACACCAACAAACCCTGCCACAATTTATCTCCCAAAAACATTCTGTCACACTGTCATATCACAAAGAATTCAGTGTATGCGTACCATTTATGTGGTTAAATGTGTTATTTTTCACATCTGAGAAGATAACAATTAAATAGAGCAAGTCAAATCTCTTCCACATCATGGCTAGTTTTCTTTAAATCTTTACCAGCATTGCACAAAAACAAGCTTATTTTTCTTTAAATCTCCTTCACCATTGCATAAAGACACGGCTGGTTTTCCATTCCACTGTTTTTCCATGTCCCACCATGGTTTGATTCTATTAGATCCTAAAAATCTATCAACGTTAGATCTGAATGTATTTGTTGACTTGAGCAACTAATGCCCATAGTCCTCTCGGGTGAAGAATTTGAAAGTCTCACAACCTTCAGTGATCGAAAACTCCCCCATTTCTGTCCAATATCCTGACACAAAAGCACACTTTGTAAATCAAGTATATTATCTCTAAGAGCTGTAGCAAAGGCTCTTGATTCTGTTCTTTAAATGATTTAAATGATTTAATGCCTAACTCTGCTTTGGCAGAAAATCTTGGACGAAATTAATATTGGCTGAAAATAACCATGTTTAAATTGAAATGTCAAAGTTTCAAGAAATTGATCAGTTATTTGTTAAGCATAAAGTGCCTGGTTCATTCTTGTGTCTCAATTCCCTAATTCCATTGTCTTTGAACTATTTTAAAATATCCACAGAACTCAGACTCTGGGGCATGAGGCTTTTATTGGTTTTGGTTCATTAATAATCTAAAAATACACATGTCTAGTATGCTAAATTGGAAATAAATCAATTATATTTTTCATTCTGCACACAGAAAACGTGGTTAGAGCTGTTTTTGCATAGCATTGATTTTTCACAAATACACAAAAATTAATGATTACCAAAGTTGAATACGGTAATATTTGCTGTATGGAACATGCAACTCTGGAAATGGGACTAGAGATGTCTTGTGATTTGCACTTGTGCAAATGACCTACAGTCCTTGAGAGAATTGCACCTAAATGCCATCACTCCTTGTGCATTGTTCATGTTGAATGTTATCAAGAGAAATTAGGTCATAGTGCTGTAAATTGGATTAGACACAACCGGCTTTCAAAGTGTTGCTAAGGACTGCAATTTTTTTTGGATTTTAGAACACATTGGAAGTCTGCATAAGTTTACCACAAAGAATTTAAGAGAACTCAAAACATCTTTACTGTGTGTGTTTTGGTGATGCTCCCACAAGAGATGCTACATGGATTGAAGCTGTGAACATGCTTGAGCAGCCCACATGAGATGGCTAGGGTTTGCATCTGGTGGTTTTTTTCTTTCAGTGCGCAAGGCCTCCTACCTCTACATAGATTGTGCCAAGGAGCAATACAGCTGGAGGCCAAGGTTTTTTTTAAATTGTCAGTAATGATAAAGATCTGCACCTTATTCCTGCACAGCTTCAGCCATGGCAGAGAGCTCATTATTTCTACCATCCTCAACTTCTCAGCCTTTGAATCACTCCAGAAGGTGACAGCAGATCTATGTAAACTCTCACAGTTTGCTGATCAGCACATAATTTCAGAAATTTTCTACTCAATGTAGTACTCCCTAGTATATACAGCAGTTAGGTGATGATAAACTTTTACAATTCAGAATATTAGGGTCTAAATGACTAGCAAAAATTCTTGCCCACAGAATGTAATTCACGTTTGACCATGAGAAAACAATAAGCTTTCAGAGAGTTTTTCCATTCTTAATCATTTTGCCTTGTATCCCATATTTCAGACATGATATTGCCGTGAGAACTGGATCTTGGGGGATTGGAAGTTTCTCATCTTTCTTGACCTCTGACTCTTGACCCTGTTGCCATGGCACAATAAAGGGCCTAATGGAAACTGTCACCATCTTTCTCAAAAGACAATTCTGGTGTCTGCACCATTCCGATGTTACCCTTTAGTATATATCAGAATGTCATTTTCCATTGCAACCTTCCCCCTATCTGCTGGAGTTTTTGACACACTGGATTCCTGCAGCTAGACCAGGGGGTCCTGGGATGGTCACAGCCCAGGCTGCATGACAAGGAGAGGAGCAGCTCCTGCAAAGGAGGAGAGCGTGTAGCGCACAATGGAGTTCCGTTCTCCTCACTCGGGCCAGGCCAAACCACAGCAGAGAGCCGCCAATGTAGGATGTGCAGTAGGAGGGTCGGGCAAAGGTGAGGGTCTTTTGCAGGGAGCAATCACAGAGGCTGGGGCTGAAGAGTTCCGATGAGGCATGGTCAGGCACTCTGGCAGTGGGAAAGCAAGATGAAGGAGACAAGGAGGGGAGACTGGAAAGGGGCCCCAATGAAGCCCTCATCTGAATCTCAAGCCAGGGCAGAGCTGGAGTTGGCAACACCAGTGAAGATCCTATCAGTGGTCATTGGCAAGCCTTGGCCCCACTGGATGGAGACAGGCAGCACAGGTTAGTCCGCTCCTTACTCGAACCTCTGCTCCCAGCAGCCGCTCCCCTCAACCTGCCGGCAACTAAAAGAGGAGCAGAATGTGGAACGGGGAGGGGCAGAGCTGTGGGAGCCTCGACTCCTCCTGCTGCAGGAGACAGCTTTGCATTGGGTCACTTCCCACATCACACGCACCATTGTGGACACTGCAATGATGCAGATATCTGCAGAGGCCAGTGGCAGGAGCATTCCTGAAGAGAACGCATCAGAAACTGGAGCAGGAGTTGTCCATCTGGTCCACTGAATCTACTCCTACATTCAGTAAGATCATAACTGATTTGGCAGTGGACCAGCTCCACCTTTTACCCATAACCTTTAAATCCCCTACAATGCAAAAAACTTACTATATCTTAATATATTCAATAAGGCAGCCTCTACTGCTTCCTTGGACATCAGTCAGAATTTTTGCAAATATTTTGGATGTATATGTGTTCTTTATGATTATTGAAACATACAAATAAGAGGTTTAAAAACTACATTCATGAATAAATATTATATACAATTATGCCTTATTTTTTAATTTCTTAATTTTTGTAAGAAAATATGCATGTACAAGTAAAAAACTATGTATATATTTTCATGACTTGCAGCTCTCAAACATCTGAATTTTATCATGTGTGGCTCTTGCATTAAACAGGTTTGGCGGCCAGTTTTGCACTAGACTCCGTAGTGTGTATATTGACTTCCCTATATCTAACTATTTATATTTTTATATATCTATATAAAAATATAAATAGATAGATATATAAAAATATAAATAGATAGATATCTATTTGATAATGCGTACAGTGTTTCCACGACACATACACTGATGTTTATAGTAGATCAGTATAGAATACTTCGACACAATAAAAAAAAAAGCAAGAAAAAAAAGGTTTGGCCACTCCTGACCTAAAATATCAATGTTTCTCCCTTCACAGAAATTATTTCTCTTCACAGATACAGTCTTCATGGATATGGATTACCAGGCTAGTTCTTCCAGTGTTGATTTCCAACATTTACAATTTTCTGCACCAAATCACTTTCAAGTTTTTTGTTTTCTTTTCCTCCTTGGCTTTTTTTTTGTGAAACACCTTTAATGTCTTCTATTTAATTTCGTCCGTAGTTAAAATATAGCGACTAATATAAAATGGCAGCACTTCCAGAGAACGGGAAGTGGAGACACAGCAGTTCCCCGCAGGGTCCTACCACGGACCTTTCTGCTGACCGCTTTATAGACTTTAAAAGGCCTGTAAAAGAGCAAACAGTGTGACCACAGGATCTTGGCCCAGGATAGCAGTGCCTGTGTTCTGCAGCAGCCACAAGGGGTTGCAAATGCTTGAAAGCAGCGAGACAGTGCAGAGCACCAGGAACAGGGAGAACACCCCCACCCACCTCCCCATGGAGAAGGTAAACAAAAAAGATGACAACCCTAAGGATGGTGACCACGGTGCCAGACTAGAGAGGGCTCAAAACCTGAAAGGCTCACACAGGTGTTGGTGACTAGTGGGTAAGGAACCTGCACAGGTTGCAACCTGCTGGCAACGACTCACATCAAACTGCAGGTTGCTGGGAAACTGGCTCATAAGAACGAGATATTGGAACCAGGATTTGAGAGGGTGCTGAGGACAAGAAGGGCTCCTGAAAGGCCCTGGCATTGAAGGCTTCCTCATTGTGTCAGAGGTTTGGATCTGGGCTCAGGATGCTTACAATTTGAATTGAACTGGAGTCTATGTGGTGGCAGAGGCTGCTGGAGCACTCAGTGAACCTGAGTGTACTCCCTTTTGCTTCTCTTCCCCTCACTGTAAGAGATGCCAGCAGTGCTCATGGGAAATCGGTCTGCTTTATGGCAGACTAAAGGCAATTTTGTGCAATATTACATTTCTGTTTTGTTACATGACAATAGTTTCTTTTGAAAACCAAACAGTAATGAAGAAAAACATTAGTAAAATTAAAAGTCTTGAATTTTGTTGCAAAACGGTGGCGGTGCAGTATGGAATTGTGAGCTTTACCCACAGTAAGTGTCATCAGGTTCAAGATTTCTTGCAAAGCGAAAGTAATTCTTTAGTACCTGACTTTAAAAAAAATTCAACTTTCCTATTAAGTGTATGAAATTTCCAATTATTCCGATTTCAAGTCAAGTTTACGGTAATCTGTTTGTACAAGTACAACCTGACAAATCAGTTATCCAGTCCTCAGTGCAAAAATATGCAGATGTAGAATCAGACACAACATTCATACAATACCTATACAGGACAAGTATTATAATCTATAAATATCAATCAATCAATATTGCTTTGTACAAATGAGTCTCGTATGGTTAGTGTGAGCAGTTCCTTTGAAATGTTTCATTCTTTATATACCTTTTATGTTTTGATTGTTTTGGTATTGTTTCTTTTCAATGTTTATTTACATTGAAGACATTCTGAATCATTAATGTATTTGAGTTTAAAAGGAGTCCAAGGCAATTGCCAAAAAGTTTTTATTTAGGTATATAGTGACACATGCCATTATGACCAAGGATCCACGAATTAACAGTAACCATACAAGTTAGTGGCTGACAGGTATTCTGGTAAAAATATTTTATAATTATGATCATTAATCACTGTACTGTGTATATCTAAAAGAATATCAAGGTACAGTTTTCATACATTAAATATGTGAGGTTCAACAAATGATCATACAGGGCAGTCTTGTCAAAAAGTGACTGTTCCGGAGGTCATTTTATAACTAAGGCAAGATAACCTATGCTTTATTTACTGTTTCAATTATAATCACACTCAACAACCTTAATAAAGATTTTTAAAAATCAACTTGGAATTTTAAATGGATTCCCAGAATCACATAGCACAAATTGAGCATATCATTCCGGTGCCAGTTCCTTTCACTTTTTCCCTCAAAGTTCTCAATTTTTTCTTTTGCATGATGCATCTTGTGAAAGAAAAAAATGAGTGAAGTTTTAGTGGGTGACAAAGAGTTAAAAGTAAGCTGTGCGCTGGCACTTTTAAGTCTATTAATCGTTACAAGGACGCTCAGTACATTAAGCTGTGTGCTGCTGAATAAGACAGTAGACCCTCTGCATTCCACCAGACTTTGAATTGTCGTGGGGACAATGGCACCGCCTGGCACACTCACGTGGGGGGGAGGGGGTCCGTGGGGAGGTCATAGAGGGCTGCTGAGCTGCCGGCAGGTTTACAGAGGCAACGGGTAAGTGGAACGCGAGAATTAGGTGGTCTGGAAGGCAGTCCTCCTGGCTCTCAGGTCAAAAGGGTGGGCAGTTGAGTACTGGCAGGATGCCCTACCCGAGGCGCTCCATGCCATTTGGTCACTGCTGTGCATGGCTACCAACAAGACCCCTCACAAACACCTGTTCTCATTCCCCAGGTCAGCGGTGACTGGAATGTCATTCCCAGCATGGCTCACGTCTCCGGGACCGGTGCTTCTGCGTAAGCATGTACGGACACACAAGGCCGAAGCCCTGGTAGAGCAGGTTTTCCTCCTTCATGCAAACCATAACTACGTCTACGTTAGGTTCAGCAGTTGCAGGGAGGACATCGTCTCAACCAGGGACCTGGCACCAGCAGGGGCAACCAACACACCACCCTCCAACCCAGGACAGCTATGGGGCATGGAGGGCCTCCTTGACCACTAGGGGCCCGCTTAAGCCTTAGGAGATAAACCTGCTCCCCTACCCATCCAATAGGACCCGCATACGTTGACCCTGGTCCCCCTGGCCACCCCTCCACGTGGCACCACACCAGCCACACACACCCCTGCCGGCAGCCCCCCCACTTCCCCTGCTGACCAGTGACCAGGAGCCAGTCCTACGATGGTGACAGAGACCCCGACGGCCGCCGAGTCGTCTCAACCTGTAAATATTATATGTACTTAGTGGGTGCGATTCCTTGTAACTGCCCCGCTGGGACAATTTTAAAGGGGGTGAATGTGGTGGTACACCACCGGCCTACTGCAGGGGGCAAACTCTGTACCTGCAGGAGTGTAAGGGGACAGGATAACACCTGGCCGGCTGTCAATCAGTCGGCCTGAATGGATTAAGCCCCACCCGGTCGAGTGTCAATCACAATGTAAGCCTGTGCCGGTCTCACGAGGCCTCAGACAGAGTTGCTCCAGCCACAGCCAGCCTGACTCTATGGCTTTACCTTGTGTATGTCTGATTCTGTCTAACAGCGCACCACATCAACCAATGACAATTGCTTTCTCCCTTAAATGGTGGACACACTCAGAGCTTCAGTGTGTTGTGTCTCTATTGTTTGTACCTTTGTATAAATTAAACCAGCTGGTCCATGCTCAAGCAGAGCAGCCCCAGTATTTTGGTGGGACTGTTCTCCAAGATATCTTGTAAATAAAAACTCCTTCTGAAGCGACTCCCTGGTGCCTCAGCCAAGTTATTTCGTTATAAAACACTTTTCTCTGCAACATATCTAATTCACTTAATAATGTTAGTCTTGTATCTGGTTCCAACAATTTTTCTGACAGTATATTCCAACCACTTTTACCTCATACCTGTCCTGGTTCTTTTGCCAATTAATTGAAGTTTCCTTTTTGGCTGTTTCCCTGCACCTTTCCCACAAATTGTCACAAAATATTCAGTGTTATACATTGTATTTAGCTTCCAATTTTAGGTGTTCGGATTAATCTTAATCTCTCAAATACTTTTTGTTTCATCTTTTATTGTTCACTTTATCTCTGTATGGTTTTGCATTAGTTTCTTTGATGATACAGTTAACTTAAAATTCTTCTATTAAAACAAGCAAGAAAACGACAGTCATGTACCTCCAGGTTCTGGTGCAGTGGAGAAACTGAGGAAATTAGGTGTGTTAGGGCTAGCATTCTACAAAAAGTGAAAGATGGATTTTGGGAACAGAAGGTTTCAAATGTTGCAGAAGATTAATCTTGTGAGAACTTACAACGTTCTTGAGCCGGAGACGTGATATTGGGAGTTTTAAAAAACGATATTTGAGATTTGTTAGTGAAATATCTCAATGGTTCATGCTCAGAGCCAAACCTGTAAGTGAATAGCTGTAAGAAAAGATAAGATCAGTCTTAAAACAGTGGTGCATTAGATAAATGCCAGGAGAATTATATTTGGAAGAAACTTCCACTTTGTAAGAGGAATGCATTTCTGTAAAAAAGCTTCAAGGCTTCCAATCACAGCTTCACAAAGACAATTTCATTTTCCATGTAAAAGCTATTCCAGGTGACAGTGCTAATCTGCCACATGATGCAATGGTTGGCCCACATGACATTTTTTATTTTGAGGTGAGATGACAGACGTTCATTCTAAGTGATTTGAATGATACAATTCAGGATAGATGAATGAAACTAAAAATACTGCATAAAACCTGGAACAAGTGACCACATTTTCTTTTAAAACCGTCAAGGAGGTGTTAGAATTGCTTTTATTTGGGATTTTTAATGGGTTTCTGGCAGTCATTCATTTTAACATAATGGCAAAAGTTGTATAAATTACATGCATGGTAAGGAAGGTCAGGTAAGGAATGAAGCTTCAAATACTCCCAGACCTGCAGGCTCCTTCAATTCTTTCCTTCTACGTATTCTTGACTTTCATATCTCTAAGAGTGGCCATCTGTTCAGCTGTCTTACCCCCAAGCTTAAATCTGCTTCTTAAAGTCTACCTTATATGTTTTGGTAACAAGTTATTAGTGTTCCACATTTTTGCTATTTTGACTGAGCTTCACTGATAAATAATTATATTTTTTAAATTAATTTAATTCTCACTGATTTACAATGCCTTTAAATTAATTGCAAAAAAATTAAAATCGTGACTAATGATGGGATGAGTTAATAGGTGGAGTGAGCCTCCAGCTCAAAATAGCCGGCAATTCAAGAGATGCAATGCAGCTTTCAGCTCAAAGTAGCAGGAGACTGTGCAAGTCTGAGTCAGATCTGCATAAATGGAGAAAAGGAAGCTTTGCATTTGACTCCATTTTCCAAGCAGGAAAATACCTTAGTCCAAATGGAGAATTATCTCCTGAAAAAGGAGCACTTAGAGGATGAGCAATGATATGATTCAAGTTGATTTCTAATGAACACACCAGAGAGTTTGGGATAAACATAGGGCAAGTATTTCCAACACGGAACCTGTTGTTAACAGCAATAGAGTGTATTTTAAACTCAAGGGTTTGTTTTATAATTCTGACTTTAACTGACATGTTCAGAAAATAAATGTACCATTTCTAGACAATATTATTTCAAAATATGTCAAAAATATGCAACATTAATTAATATTATTTGATAATATTTTAGATCTGCAGAGCTTTGGTACGACCCTGGTAAATTTCTACAAATGTGTGGGGGCAGGTTTGTGGACCAGCTGCATCACGATTTAGTATAGGGACACCAATACCTCTGAGCAGGACACAGCTCAGAACATCACAGGCAAGACCCTCCCCACCATTGAGAACATCTGCAAGGAACGCTGCCGTCGGAGAGCAGCAGCAATCTTCATGGATCGCATCACCCAGCACACACACCCTGTTCTC
Source organism: Narcine bancroftii (assembly GCF_036971445.1). Classification (NCBI taxonomy): domain Eukaryota; kingdom Metazoa; phylum Chordata; class Chondrichthyes; order Torpediniformes; family Narcinidae; genus Narcine; species Narcine bancroftii. The sequence continues at coordinate 27,160,958 of NC_091481.1, forward strand.
ACTGCTGCCGTCAGAAAAGAGCTATAGGTGCCACAAGACTCGCACCACCAGATTCAGGAACAGCTGCTACCCTTCCACCGTCAACAACAAACTCAGAGACCACTGAAGGACTCTTACTTTAGCACTTTAATTCTCTCTGTATTGCAGTTTGTTCACATTTCTTTATTTGTTTAGGTGTACATTGTATACAGTTTTTTTGCACTACCAAAAAGTAGTAATTCTGCCTCGCCTGCAGGAAAAAGAATCTCAGGGTTGTATGTGATGTATGTACTCTGACAATAAATCTGAAAATCTAATATTCCTGTGAAATTCCTTGGAATGCTTCACTACAGTTGAAGATATTGTTATTCAATGAGCCAGATATTGTTGCTGGAGGAGAATTGTAGAGTTGTCCATGATTAGGAGTAACATATGCACCAACTGTCGAATTCTCTTTTGTGGATCTAGCAAGAACAAGCTGCTCGTAGGTGTTGACCTTTCCAAAATGACAATGATAAGTTCTTGAGTGGCAGTAGTGTTTCATGATACTAAACACTTAAATTATTAAAAACACACTTTTTTAAATATTAAATTGAAGTAGATTACATTAACCTTTCTCCCTTGTACCATTCTCCATAAAATGAATGGATTTGTCTGATATAGCTGGCAAATTCTGTTCAACTGCAATAGTCCATAGAGTCTAACTTGAGAGTGAGTAACATCTTATTCTCCTAATGAATCAGGCATTGGCCATTCATACTGCAGAGAAATGGATTGGAGGTCAATCCACGGGATCAGAGGAGTGGCAGAGAGAATCACTGGAGTCTGCCTCCATCCCATCGATGTGATCTACTGGCATAGTTATCTGAAGGAGGCATGCAATATTATTGAGGACCCCTTCCACCCTGCACACAGCATATATCAGCTGCTCGTGTCGGGGAAGGGTTACAAGAGGATCAGAGCCAGCACCACAAAGCTGAGGAACAGTTTCTTCCCACAGGCATTGAGAATGCTGAACAACCAAAGGAACTTCTCGCACTAACCATCGGAGACTCTCATTTCCACAAAATATCTATTTATTTTGATTAATTATACATATGAAGGGAAAGTATTGTATACGTCTGTATGTGTGTTATGCCTGCTTGTGTGTCTGCATGTTTATGCACAGAGGATCAGAGAAAGCTGTTTTGTCAGGTTGACCTTGGACAATTAGACTTGACGTCCACACTTACCACCAGGGGAGAAATCTCATTCATCGACTGCTCCTGTTTCTGCTAACTTACTCTCCATTCTCCTCCCTTCATTATCTTTCCCTCAGCTCTCCACCCCCTTCCCTCTCTATTCACCAAGCTATCCCTCTTTTCCCTGCTTGCTGCTGTGCTCTCCCTCTCTTCACCTATTATATCCTGCCTTTAGGACCTTGCTCCTTCCCCCACCCTCTCCCCTACTCTTTTGTTCAGATGCCCAACATTTTTTCGTACCTTGATGAAGGGATGGAAACATTGCTTTGTCTTTGTTAAGTACACTTTTTGGCCTGCTGAGATTCTCTAGCATTGTGCTTTTACGAGCCCCATTCCCTTTCTTCTAATTTCCTATGTACCCCTACAATGTATTATTTCTAACACTTCACTTTAGAGTGCTTTAGACATCAACCTACATTAAAGGATAATTTGCAATAGCTATGTAAATTACTGGCAAATCTTCAGGGAATGTGGTCACGGAGAGAACAGGAAAACTGTACAGACAGCACCTAAGGTCAGGATTTGAGCCAGAGCAATGGCAATTGCATCAACTTCTACTGCCACTCCAGACCTTTGTATTCATTTCTGAATCTGACAGTAATCAACTGAGAACAGAACTCAGGCATATCCCAATAGATCTGGCCCAATAATACCAACTATTTCATAAACAACATGCTTAAAAGCCCTGTGACTGAAGACAAATGTTTAAATAATTTAAATTTACCTGCAATATTGTTATCCTTTTTAATAGCTACAGAATGTAAGCACAAGTTTCAAAAAGATAAGGTGAACATGAAGACCAGGGCAGGCTTCAATCAGCATTGACATCAAGTAGCATACTAAAGGCCCCACCTTTGGCATACCCTCATTCATTATCAAATATTTTTTCAACAGTGTCTCATAGAGAAAGTAAAAACAATTTTAAAAAGTTGAAAGGAAGAAAATTTAAAGTGAAGGGCTACAATTATAAAAAAAGCTTTTATTACAGATCAACAGTGCCTCCTGGTGGGGAAAATCAGGAACCCAACAATTCTTATTTTGCGAAATGATGCAACAAATAATTTCAAGATCATTTTATTGTCATGTAATACAACAGAAAATGTGATATCACATGAAATTGCCTTTAGTCCACCATAAGTCAGACAAAGATTCGCTGTCAGCAAAAATTGCCCAGTGTCCCTTACAGTCAAAGAAAGAGAAGCAAAAGAGAATCTTCCCAGAGTCACTGAAATGTCTATGGCTTCGCCTCCAGTGCTCCTGCAGCCTCCACAGCCACACAACCTTCATTCCAAACCTGAGCTCCAGATGCACACCTCTAACATGATCATGAAATCCTGTTGTGTTTGGAAAGTATCAGATTTGGTGGGTTCACAGAGAGACAAGCCTAGACACAAGTGTTGCACCAAAGGTAACCGAGACAAACAGAGGAAGACATCAAATGATAATTAATCTACTAAATAACTATATAGGATTTCTGGCCAGCTGCAATATGGTGTACATGCAATTATCAGGCACTTTTGTCTACGCTCTATCATTTTCACTTGTTACCTTTATTTTCAACTGGTGTTATATATTTAGCAGCTTTTAAAAAAAACTCGTTTGCCCAAAATGACTACAAGAAATAGAAAAGAAAGCAGCAACAACTGCTAGCTGTACAATAGAGGCTATTTCTACCCTACTGGATTGACACACTACTGACTGCTTGTTAGAAGTCAAAAATTGATCAAATTCAGTAATTAGTAGAGGAGCACAGTCAGCGTTTGTCAGCTCTGGAGCATGCTTCTGAATATCCAAGCCAAAGCATTACTGAATTAGAAGATGCCTGCTCCAGCTTACACAAAAGTAACTCAAAGTTAACGTCCATCTGGGGAGCCAGAGCAGGTGGCAGAATCTACTGAAGAAGGGCAACTTACAAAATTCTTCTGATTTATTATGTGAGGTTTTCAGAAAGTAGACACGCCCATCCCCACCAGAGATCGATAGAGTTCACCGCTCTTCAGTACTTAAACCGGCTCTGGGACAAACACCATGCTCAATCCTCATTTGTTTACATTACTATTAGATAAAGGACACTCTGATCCGAGAGGCTCAGTGAAGAGGGAAACTGGAATATCGCGGTCAACCAATTCGAGAGGTGGAAGATTATATTCCCAAAGTTATGAATCGACGAGTTGAGTACAGGAAAGTCACGTTGGAATTATACAACAAAGGATTTAAGCCTGCCCTGTTGTATCCTGCCTGACTCTGTATCACACTCTCAAGCAGACACAAGAAGTGGTTGCGTTCAGTTGTTAAGGCCCAGAATTATATAGATTGTCTCCCTTCTACATGTCACCCATCGTAAATATCTGCTTGGTGACTGGGGCTATTTGACTTATTATTTTGAAGTTTTATAGCTTTTGTCATACAGGTGAGGACCATTTGTTCCTCTCAGTTCTGGTAACACTATGGGATAATATACTCATTTGGGCTATTGTTTTGTGAGGTTTGTTTTGCTTTAAATTCGAGGACATTCATTCTTTGTGGGAAGAACATTGGGAAAAGTTTATATTTAGTTTTTTTTAGTAGCAGTTTATATTTCTACTTGGCAATATACTTTTTAGAATTGAATAAGAAATTATAAAAGTAGGTTTTTTTTAATATAATGATTGTATTACTATCCAAGTTATATGTTACTTTTGGAGTGTAGTTTTGTTTTGATAACAATATTGGAGTCAAGATATTACATAGGATGGAAGGTTTATTTTGGTGTGAGAAATGTTTAATTTGATGATCTTGCTGCTGGGGTACTTGGCAGCTGTCTGGTTTTTGAGTGGGGAGTGGGTCTTTTCAAGGTTGTTATTGTGTTAGGAGACTACATTAGCTTTGTCCTTGTGTTGCTTTTATTTTAATACCTGCTGTATGCTCTTTTCATGTTTCAAGGCTGATACCTGGAGTTTTGTTAGCATGTGTGTTTTTCAACTCACTTCTCTAACCATCAACAATGGATAACTTTTTACATTTTGTTAGTTGGAATGTTAAAGGTTTGAACCATCCTGTTAAGAGAACGAATTCTTTTTTTCTCATCCTAAACAACTTAAAACAGGAATTGCTTTTGTTTAAAAAAAAGAAACACATTCATAGCTCTGAAAGTTCGTGTCTCATGGCATGGTGGAGGGGGCAGCATTTTCACTCCATTTTCAGGCAAAAGCCGGAGAGTGGGGACCTCGATTTTTATTAACCAAAATATTCCTTTTGTTCATCACAATGTAATATCATATATTAACATTTGCTATATTATTGTTTCAGGGAAATTGTATAATAAATTGGTGGTTCTTGCTAACATTTATGACACTAATGTGGATGATACATAGTTTTTTGAACATTTTCTTTCTTCCTTACCTGATCTGGACTCTTACTCTCTTGTGCTTGCTAGAGATTTCAATTGTTGATTCGATCCTGTGCTGGATCAGTATTCTCCCAACCTGCAATAGTAAGTCTGCCTCACTTATTCAATCCTTCCAATTAGATTGTGGTATTTCTGACATGGTGTTTTCTTTATCAAAATAGGGGAGAGTATTCTTTCTTTTCACATGTTCATCATACTTTTTCTAAGATTCATTATTTTCTTATTAATAATCAATACCACTGACTCACTCTTAACGGTTATACTGATATCTGATCATACCCCTATTGCACTATGACCGTTCCTGACCTTCCTAAAATAAACAAACACTGGCATTCAACTTTACTGTCGGATAGTGAGCAGATAATCTTTTTATTTAATACTATTATAAGCCCAGAGGACTTGTTGAATCAACAAAAACCAGAAGCAACCAAAATTCACCAATATTATTATCAATATAAAACAGTAAAGGGTAACTAGAGTTAGCATAGGTTCCTTGGAAGATGAGAGAGGGAGATTGATATTGAGTAATGAGGAAATGGTAGAGGCTTTGAACAAATATTGTGTCAGTCTTCACGGTGGAAGACACATTCAGCATGCCAAAGAGTAGTGATAAGGATGCAAAGGGAGGTGAGGTCCTCAATAAAATAATTGTTAAAAAAAATCATGATGAGCAAACTAATGGGACTGAAAGTGGACAAATCCCCAGACCTGATGGGATGCATCCCAGGGTACTGAGGGAAATCGCAAGAGTTATAGTCAATGTGTTGGCAGTCTCTGGATTCTGGGCAGGTCATGGCAGATTGGAAGACAGCAAATGTCACACAACTTTTTAAAAAAGGGATGTAGGCAGAAGACGGGTCACCATCAGCCAGTTAGCTTAACATCTGTAGTCGGGAAAATGCTTGAAGCTGTCATTAAGGATGAAATGGCGAGACATTTAGAACGAAATGGTTCCATCCTGAAAGTGGCCTTTCTTTGGATGTGGAGAAAGTGTTTGACCATGCAGAGTGGAGGTATTTATTTGCGATTTTAGAACAATTTAATTTTGGTTCAAGTATTATTGCATGGATAAGATTACTAGATTTGTGCCCTACTGCTTCAATTCTCACTAACTTTCAGCAGTCACAAACCTTTAATCGCCAACAGGAAACCTGACAAGGGTGCCCTCAATGTCCATTACTTTTTCATTTGGCTATAGAGCAATTAGCAATTCGAAGCTGTGAGGACATCTTAGGGATTTAAAGGAAGGAAGTGCAACAGTTTCCCTTTAAGCAGATGTTCTTTTGCTTTTCATATCAAGCCCTGAAACCTCCCTACGTTCTATGTTGTCGTTACTTACTCAATTTAGTCAGTTTTCAGGGTACAAACAAAATTTGCATAACAACAAACTATTCCCTGTGAATATAATTGTATAGTAACTTTCCTTTTTATGACTGTGAATGATCCATTTACTTATTTAGGTATTACCATTACAAGAAAACGTGCGTATTTTTAAAGAAAATGTCCTTACCCTGTTAAAACACATGAAACAGAGTTTAATGTATTGGTCACCCTTGTCCACATCTTTGGTGGGCTGCATTTACGCTATCAAAATGAATACTTTGCCTAAATTTTTATATTTTCTTCAGACTATACACACACATATGCGTGCACGCACGCACGCACACATATATATACACATATACACACATATATATACATATACACACATATATATACGTATATATGTATATATACATAAACACACACATATATATACATGTATACGTATACATGTACACACACAAACATACATATACATATATATACACATATATAATATACACATATATATATATAAATATACACATATATATGAATATACATATATATACATATAAATATATACATATAAATATATACATATAAATATATACATATAAATATATACATATAAATATATACATATAAATATATACATATAAATATATACATATAAATATATACATATAAATATATACATATACATATATACATATACATATATACATATACATATATACATATACATATATACATATATACATATACATATATACATATACATATAAATATATACATATAAATATATACATATAAATATATATATATAAATATATATATACATATATATATAAATAAATAAATAGATTTAAATATATATATATATGTGTATATGTATATATATAAATATATATAAGTAAATATATATATATATATATATATATGTGTATATAAATAAATAAATATATATATGTATATATGTATATATAAAAGAGGAAATGACCTCGATTAAGTTCACCTTCAGAAATCTAAATGAAATGGAGATATGGCACTGCCTAATTTCTGATTTTATTACTGGGCATCTAATATATGCAACCTTAAATCTTGGATACACTTTTGTAAATGACTGTCCATGGTGGGTAGCATTCAAGTTGTGTAGTTAAAAATCTCTCCATTCCAGCTTTTCTTGTATCCTCAGTTCATTTGTCCTTAGACAAATCTATTGACAATCTGGTTGTTAGGCATATTGACAATCTGGTTGTTAGGCACACTGTAAGGATATGGGTCCAGCTCAGAAAACACTTTGGATTTTATGGTTTTTCCTTTTTCAAGCCCTATTCTATCCAATCATTTCTTCCAACCTCCCTTGCACGATTCTGCTTTTCAAGAATAGTATAGACTGGGTATTAAGCGCTTTAAAGATTTTTACATTGATCATTGCTTTACATCAGGGGTGTCAAACTCAAATTCACGGAGGGCCAAAATTAAAAACTTGGACTAAGTCGAGGGCCGAACTAAATATTTATTGAACATTTTCAACAACATCTGCATGTTTTCTCTTCTTTCAACATATGTAATGTTAAACTTTTTCTTATTAAAATAAATGTTTAATAATAGTTTTGGATAAACTCTTTCCAGAAGCATTAACAAATGAGAAATAAAATATTCAATAAATAATATTTCTCTATAGAGGATTTGTCAAATGTTGCTAGTGTGCTGTCGAATAGTAAAATCTGAGGGCTATTGAGAATGTGGGAGAATAACATGATTCCTGAAACAATCAAATGGGTGACTGATTGTGGGCATGAACTCTAGCAGGGTTATTTGCCATGCCCTTTTTCCATTGGTACAGATATCCTTTGATTTACACACTTTTCAAGTTTTATGCCTAATGAGCTTGTATCCAGGTGCAGGACCATTTTTAACCAGGAATATATTTATCACTGTGACATGAAACTATTGGAAGATCGTTTTATCCTGAGATTAAAGTTCATAATACTGACTCAGGGCTGTGTGCGGGAGGGCGGGGTTTGCGGACGATAGGGTTGGACAACCACAGTGCGGGGGCATTGGCTCTCGCTGTAGGGCGGCATCTCGGCAGATCAGCGGCCCCGTCACCGTGAGTCGCGGTTCGGCCTATGGCAGGGAGGGGGAGTGGGCAACGGTCCTGGTGAGGTCAGGCCCGAGGCCTCCGGTTCCGGGCGCTGGGAAGCGGCCTTAGCTTCCCCTGACACCGGCCAGGCCCCAAAATCAGAGTCCACGGTGAGACCCTGCAACATAAACAGATGAGGTGGGGGCGATTAGCGGGCTGATGCCAATACATTCTGGGATTTATAGTATTAGCTGTGCATGCGCTATACTGGCGCGGCGGCCAGCGGGCCACCTCTAATACATTTTTGAAATGATTGCGGGCCAGAGTTTGACATGTGTGCTTTACATCATTTGAACAACTTTCTGAAAACTTCAATCTACCCAAAACCCTTTTTGTTTTAAAAAAAAAATCAGACATTTTCTCCACTCTCAGATATCTAACTTTTCTGGTGAACCTGATACAAACATTATCGACATATATATTTTAAAAATTTACAACCCACTTTAAAAGGCTTATGATCAGATGGCAGGTTTAAGATCTGCCTCTCGTTAAAATTATTTCTGCGTGGATTTAAGCCTTTGATTCTCAGATGGTTTGGAATTTAATCCTTAAATTGGTTAATTCCACACCCCTTTGCGCCAGTCATTGTTCGTTGCAATTTAAAGTTGTGCATAGGACTCATATGTCCAAAGCTAAATCATCTCAAATCTATCCAGATGCAAATTCTTGTTGTGATAAACACAAAAGAAATGAGGCCTCTCTATGTTTTGGATGCACCCTAGCCTTGCAAAATACTGGAGGAATGTTTTCCAAACCCTATCCTTAATCCTTAATTTAAACCTTCAATCCAACCCTCTGGTTGCCCTCTTTGGTATCACTGGAGTGGATGACGTCTGATTGACCACAATTAAATCGGTCTTTTGCCTCTCTTTTGGCCAGATGTGCAATATTACCAAGATGAAGAGATGCTGCCCCGCCCATACATGCTCACTGGTTGAGGAATATTATGTCCTGTTTAAATCTTTAAAAAATTTGTTATTCTGTTAGTATCTTAGACACAGGGTTTCAAAACCTATGGGGGCCTTTTCTGAACTACTTTAATAAAACTCTAGTTTTATTATAAAACCAGTCTTCCAACACTTTATTTTACTCCAGGCATAAAGCATATTTTAATTCCAGAACTTTGACTTGGTAATGGGGTCAAGAGATGAAAGAGAAAATGAAAATATATTCAGGATAAACTTTTAAGATGTTTTGTTACTTTATATAGATGTACTCTATAAATTAGGTAACTCTTCTGTAAATTTTATATCTGTTGTGTATTTTACAAATTTCCTGTATATACCTGCTTATGTAAAATTTTATAATTTTTTTTTTAAAAGTAAATAATTATGTAGACATTCACATCGGATCCAGGTTAGACTCTGATACCAGTGGCTGTCAATCTTCTACAAGGTAAGAGACAAAAACTATAACAGTGCAACCACACCCATCTGGCACAAGGTAGCCTGATACCACTGGCTGCTTACCCTACCACCCTCTCCTGCATGTGTACGTACTTCAGACAGGGACTTCCAAACACACCCGATTCCCTGTACCAATGATGGTGCTGATCTACTGCAGGACTACGGCTCAACTCAGTGTAATGCACACCTTACCCATGACTCTTCCAGCTGTGGAGAGGGGGAGAGAGAGAGAGAAATGTGGTATGAAAAGATTTTTTTTATAGTGTTCTGAGCTGGGCATCTCCCCAATGATATCGTTTAAATGACATTAAATCATTTAAATAAGCCAAAGGTAAGGTGTGCACAAATGGGTGGTTGGAGTCCAACCTTGATTGGCAGGTGATGTAACTTCCAAATAAGTTTCAGAAGGAAGGTCACATGTTCCCCTACAATCCATATAGCGCCCTCTTGCATCCCAGTTCCAATACCTGGTATCTCCTCAGCCATTCTAAACCAGTATGCAGCCTGGTGAGTCTTTTGGCCAGTCACCAACAGCCCCCCTCCTGTGTATTCAAGATTCATCTTCTTGTCATTCAATAAAGACAGTGCAAAACTTCATGGATTTTGTTTTCATTTGCTGTAAGACAGAATTCACCATTGGCAGAAATTACCTGAAGCACCTGTTACAGAGAAACCCCTCGAATCAGTCACCCAGCATCCGCAGCCTTGTGTGAATCCATTGTCCGCAGTCGCCAGTAGTCCACAATCTGTGTGGGTCCTCACCTTGAATCACCAACAATCTGCCGCCTGTTGTGAATCCATTGTCCGCAGTCGCCAGTAGTCCACAATCTGCGTGGGTCCTCACCTTGAATCACCAACAATCCACCGCCTGTTGTGTTTCTTCAGCCAGAGTCCTTCACTGGTCATGAGCACTGGCTTGCGTGCCATCCCTTCTGCTTCTTTTCAAACGAGCATTGGTCAACCAGTTTAGTGCTTTGTGCCAGTCCTCTGCTTCCCTGGAGTCTGCAACCCTTTGTGGCTGCTACTGATCATCGGCTCCACCAGCTTGGCCCAGACCCCATAGTCATGGGATTTTAAAATAAACCACCGTCAGCTCCTTTAACAGACCGTTTAAAGCCTGTACAGAGCCAACAGCAGCTGGACCCCATCGGGTAAGCACCGATACTTCAGTGTCCACTCTCTAATAGCACTGCTATTACAGTATCTCCAGCAGTACTGCCATTTTCCCCACAATCCCCTGAATATTTCCATAATGTATTGAAATAATGGTGTCATGAAAAATAAAATTTATTTGGCTGGATTATGCTATACCTGGCCATTGTCTGAAGTTTTAACTTGCCTGAATTTGCCCAAACGGCATGTCAAGGGGTGATCTTAATAACTATTCCTTCCCCAGTTTTGAAATGAGCAAAAAAGATAGACCAAGATCACAACAGCTAATGAACCTTGGGTAGCATATTGTTGAAACTTTATTCTGTAATTCCAGTCAAGAGCCAAGGTTTGATATAAAGCATCACTTCCTGCCAAAGCTGGAAACCATTATGTTATCTTTAATGAAGCAGCTTTTGGGCTTGGGATAGTACTCCAAAGAATTTCTGCAGTGATGACCAAGGACCAGGATGATCTACAACAATTACAACCATCTTCCTTTATGCAGGATGCAACTTTGCCCTCAGTGCCCATGATATCATACTTCATGTCTTGCTGTCAATATCAATTATATTTACTTCTCCTCTGGAGTTTAGTTCTCTGTTCCACTCTGGACCACAGTAGCTTTGAGGTCATGGCCAAACTCCAACTGGGCATTAGTTTGCAAGATGGGAGTGCTGCTTTGTGAATGACTGAAAATAGGCTGATGGGACACATTAAATCAGATTGTACTTTTCCTGCTTTTTTTCTTTTTTTGTAGTGTTGTAACTGCATTTTTGTTATGCATTTTTTTTGCCCAGATCTTGCTCAGCCATGTCCACTAAATGCATCCGTTGCCTGAATTCCCCACCTCCCTGTAATAATTTGCCTTGAATTCTCAAGACCAAGAATTTACTGGATTTTCAGCAGAAAGACCTTGCTCAGCAACAACACCTCAAGAGATATGGTTCAGAGTTCACATCACTGTTAGATCAACCCCACCCAGAGAATCTGAGCAGATGTCAACACCAACTATCAAAGCTCTTCATCTTCTGAATCTTCTTTGGCTTGGCTTCGCGGACGAAGATTTATGGAGGGGGTAAAAGTCCACATCAGCTGCAGGCTCGTTTGAGGCTGACAAGTCCGATGCGGGACAGGCAGACACGGTTGCAGCGGTTGCAGGGGAAAATTGGTGGGTTGGGGTTGGATGTTGGGTTTTTCCTCCTTTGCCTTTTGTCAGTGAGGTGGGCTCTGCGGTCTTCTTCAAAGGAGGTTGCTGCCCGCCGAACTGTGAGGCGCCAAGATGCACGGTTTGAGGCGATATCAGCCCACTGGCGGTGGTCAATGTGGCAGGCACCAAGAGATTTCTTTAGGCAGTCCTTGTACCTTTTCTTTGGTGCACCTCTGTCACAGTGGCCAGTGGAGAGCTCGCCATATAACACGATCTTGGGAAGGCGATGGTCCTCCATTCTGGAGACGTGACCCACCCAGCGCAGCTGGATCTTCAGCAGCATGGACTCGATGCTGTCGACCTCTGCCATCTCGAGTACTTCAACATTAGGGATGAAAGCGCTCCAATGGATGTTGAGGATGGAGCGGAGACAACGCTGGTGGAAGCGTTCTAGGAGCCGTAGGTGATGCCGGTAGAGGACCCATGATTCGGAGCCGAACAGGAGTGTGGGTATGACAACGGCTCTGTATACGTTTATCTTTGTGAGGTTTTTCAGTTGGTTGTTTTTCCAGACTCTTTTGTGTAGTCTTCCAAAGGCGCTATTTGCCTTGGCGAGTCTGTTGTCTATCTCATTGTCGATCCTTGCATCTGATGAAATGGTGCAGCCGAGATAGGTAAACTGGTTGACCGTTTTGAGTTTTGTGTGCCTGATGGAGATGTGGGGGGGCTGGTAGTCATGGTGGGGAGCTGGCTGATGGAGGACCTCAGTTTTCTTCAGGCTGACTTCCAGGCCAAACATTTTGGCAGTTTCCGCAAAGCAGGACGTCAAGCGCTGAAGAACTGGCTCTGAATGGGCAACTAAAGCGGCATCATCTGCAAAGAGTAGTTCACGGACAAGTTTCTCTTGTGTCTGCAAAGAGTAGTTCACGGACAAGTTTCTCTTGTATCTTAATTAGTATCAATAAAACATAAATTTAGCTTTCCCCACAGCAGAAAAAAAACATGAACATGCAGATCCAATATTTCATGCAGGTTCAAAAGCAAACTCCCCAGCATAATCGCTGAGGAATTTAAGCAAATTCATGTTCTACCACTGGACTAACATAGGCAACTGGAGAAACTTTGGGGCTTCTGTGTGCAAGGGGCAAAATCCTAAATTCACTTGGTTAAATGTAGTGCAAATGTCAGCAATTTGATGCCGAACCACTCAATAGCAAGCTTCAGCTTTGTTTCTGACCCCAATGCAGACGCAAGATCACTGAAAAATGTTAGTGTGCAAGTTGGTACGAGTTAATGCTAAGTGGCAATGGAAAAACACTTTACCATCAAATAAATAGCTCAAATACAGTTACCATGATTTACAACTATTGTTTCCAACCAGTGAGTCATGGCCCACTGTTGGGCCACAGTATGTTTGCTTGTGAGCCACAGAGACTTCCTAGCCCACCTGAGGTCAGGGTGAGTCTGAGATTAGGTCTCAGACCTCCTGGATGACCTTTGGTGGAGAGGCCTACCCTGTGGATATTTTTGATCAAATGAACTTCAGGCTGCAAGGCAAGAGCACAACTATCATTCAGGTTTATGCTCTCAATGCATTTATACAAAAGCTGGAAAACTGTAAACACAAAGTTGAGGAAGAGAACTTTGCCGTGTTTGAATCTCTCAGCAGTAGCCATCAATGGAATGGAAGCTCCAAAGGCAGCTGCCTCTGAGTAAAATTCCTGCACTACTTCCCAGAAATCAGCCGAGGACAGGCATTGGTGAGCAACCCCTTTCTTGTTAAGTTCAACAAAGTCCCCACTGATCTGTAAAATGAAACTCATCGACCTTCCAAACGATTCTGGGTCCAGAGATGTGTTGGAGATTTTGTTCGTTTGAGTTTTAGCCAAAAATGGCAGAGGTTACTCCGACGTTGCGAAGGATTGCTTTCAGAAGATCCTGCCCTTAACTTTGGGAATCAGGTTTTTCTGTTCCTGCAATTGAAGATCCCAAACCACATTGAAGATCCCAAACCACATTGATGAATCAGATCTCAGGTGCACAACAGAACCAAGGATGTGGAAACTGGTGATGAAACTTCACTGGCTTGAGCTTTGATTGGGAGTTTTTATGTTCAGTGTATCCTGAGAGATTTTTTGTTCTTTAAAAATATTAAATAAATTACTTTAAATTACATAAAGATATGTTTCTTGCAGAGCTGCCTTTGACTTGAAAATATTCCTGTCATTGCCACTAGTGAGTCATGACATGTTAGGCCAAAGAATGAAAAAGTTTGAGAACCACTAATTTGTAATGTTAGTAGGTATATGGTAATATAGTCCCAGTAGGCTTAATGCAAATATGCCTTGGCTATAAAAAAAAATTAGTATGAAACTAACAATGGGCTCACATCATATATCTGAACAATTAAACAGGTGCTGTTTCATACATTAAATTATAGAACAACTTTGAAGGTTTGTTATCTTCCAGAAATAACCAAATAGGACTGCCTGGAAACACTGGTTCTCAAACAACTGAATCAGACAGATACTGAAATGGGGTACTGATTACTATTTTGTCTGTGCATTACAGAAACAAGGCATGCAATGCCAGGGACTTAAGTTGATTTCAGGGTTAGGTGGGGAGGATATGAAAGCAGATGGCATTGGCTTGATCAATACCTGTGATCAAGAGAATGATTTAGAACCATCAGACCCATGAGTGGAAGGAAATCAGCCAGAACAAAGTCAGCAATCAGATATGTTTCTGATGGCCCGAGCAAATGGCTTGAGGGAGCTTAGAGGCTCGATTGAGTCCAAGATCAACAGGATTGTCATGAGTGAGATTCATATTTTGAAGGGGAGATGTGGTGGGATGTTGTACTGGTCCCACAACACTGAAGAACAACATTGTATGTGCACCACAGTATAAAAGTTTATTTTCTTCTATTGGAGAGCTCCCATTTTTCATCCTTGTGCCCATTCTCCTATCATTTCTCAGCTTTTTTCTCTATCCTCCTTTCCCTTTCTCCTATCTTTTTATTCAGGCATCTGCCTGTTTTCTTATTCCAGATGAAGAGCCCAGATAAAACATTGGTTACTCCTTAATTCCTATGGATGCTGTGTGACCTATTATGCATCTCCAGCCTATTTGTGTCAATTTAATTGAACCACATAATTAATGTACTTTGCCTTTTCTAGTAACGTTCTGCCATCTTCTGGCTATAAGCAGGATTATGTCTCAACTAAAGCTCTTTTAGAAATAAAATATTCCATCTCCATTTGGAATAGTCTTTCAAAAATTGTATCTCAATTTTTAAAATTTTTTTGCTTTATACATTTTTATTTACAAAGACCATCTTCAATAAGGATTGTAATGTTGTTATAATGAAAATGGCTGCATTATGTGAGGCACTGCCTCAAGAAGGCAACCAATATCATAAAGGACCCCATTTTCTGGTCCAACCTGCTTTTACTGCTACTTTTGGACAAAAAGTACAGAAGCCCTAAAGACCAGCACTTCTAGGTTCAAGAACAGTTTTTTTCCATCTACCTTCTTGCTCTTGTTACATTAATCCGGGAATGCTCACACATCACCAAAGGATTGCCTCTACTTTGGCTCAGTCCTTTTTTTTTTGCACTAAGGTAACTGAACATTATTCTTTTTGGTATTGAACTATGCATAAAGAATTTAGGTGCAGATGTACATGGTGCTATTCATATGACAAACTAATCATCAATTACTTTTCATCATTGAAACTAGTATTAATAGTAGCATCCTACATGTACCAGTACTGTACAGTTTACAAAGACAGCATTTGGCAATCAGGGAACATTAAAAGATAATGTAAGAATTCACAAATTGCTTTTTCTTAAGGTGAACAATTCATACATTCCAGGCTCTATTGCATCTTATTCCTGAATGTAAGATGGTTGAGATTTTTTAGTTTGTTAACTAAAAACCATTTATAAAAAAAGTCTTGAATAGTATCAATAACTTTTTTGATTCATCCAGTTTCATTCTTCTGTTAAAATTTAAGCTTCTTGACAGATAGACCATTTCATTTATACTAGGTTTGTGAAAGCTTCAACATTACTGCATGTGAAAGTAATTGTCCATGTACGATTACGCATATTTCTAAAATCCTTCTTACCTTTGCAATGCAGATGTTTCAAACAATTTGGATGCGTGAGTGGGCAAATATCTATTAGATCTGATGCAACTTGCATAATTATCCAAACAAACTGATAGATCAGAAAATGTTTATGCACAAAGGGATCTGGGTCTTGCAAATAGAAAAAAATGACAGATAAAACAACCAAACAAATAAAAAAACCTAAAGGTATCAATGAAAAAGGGGGAAATCAAATAATTTTTAAAAATTGATTTATTTCAGAATTTTATTCTGAATATCATTTGGACCGCCATCTTAAATTCTTGCTAGCTAAGAATTATAGAGTCAGAAACTGTTTCTAATGGAAAAAAATATTTGAGCAAAGAATGTCTACATAAAACATCTCTGCATTATTATTACTAGTCCAGTCCATTGAGGCCTGCATCTGAGAAACCCAGAGATTGATTTTATTGTGTATTCAGGATTATTAGCACTTGCTGAAAAGATTTAACAAAGTACCGTAGTAGGCCATGCCCCATCTTGGATGTGTCTATTGTTTGACAAATTGAAGGAGGGCTATCCTCCACAAAATATGGCATGATCTATTTTTAAAATTACTCTTCCTGCTAAGGGATCAAAATGTACTTGCAATTGCGATACAAAATCAATATTTGGTCTTGGAAGATGATAGTGAAAATTGGCAATTCACTGACTACACATATGACTGGACTTACCTTTGCTCTTCCCTGTTTCCCCCATCAAATACACTGATGCTCCACAATTTTAAATTTATAATCAAACAAGTCACTTGTAATTAAAGTGTACATTCCAGATTTTGGGAATTGCCACATACACCTGCCTTCTGAAGAGCGTTTTTGATGTGTCATACAGGTGTTTGGGGATTTTTTTTCATTATGATGAGAATTCTTCTGTCATTAGTGGAGATCTTCCTTGGAATATCAGCCCCCTTTGTGATTACTGAGCAGACAAGTATGCTCTTTCTTCTTAATGATTTTCCAAATTGTTAATTTTGGTAATCGTAAGGTTTGGGCGAAGTCTCTTGCTGTTTTATTGTTTTTTTCAGCTTCATATGGCTTCTTTGACTTTCATTGTTACAACTCTGGTCCTCAAGGTGAAAAATGGCAACTACAGGCTCCAAAGGAGATCAACAGCTTAGAAGCAACCCTAGTTCTCTTATACCTGAACCAATGAAGCAACATACCTGAGTACTCACATACACCAGTGAATCAAACATTATGGTGCCCTTAAATGAGGGGACTATGTATTAAAAAGTGCTGTAATTTCTACACAATCAAACCAAAATATATACAAATAACCTTGAATAAAATCTGGAACGTGCACTTTAATTACATGTGAATTGTTTGTATACAAATTTTAAAAACTGGAGGAGAGGGGCAAGGAAAAGGTATTTTAGTCCCAAACATTTTGGAGGGCAATTGTGGTAATGAGGGGGCATGGCAAGATGACGTGGAGGGAAGACGTACAGTTCCACCTTTCCCCAGTTAGACTTATAAATACCCGATTTAAAAACCTGTAAAAGTGGTTAAAAATAGTATTTACAGACTTTGGAATAGTGGAGGATTGAAATGGCTACAAACGTGAAGAAATCAAAAACTCAGTTACAAAAGAAATTACCCTGTAAAAGTGTTGAAGAATTGAGGCCTACCTACCAAGTTGAAGCCACAGAGTCGTCGACTGGAGTTCCCAAGCCTCAAAGGACCCCTGCTCGTCTGCAAGATGGCACCGGTTCTGTGATGAGCTCGGCCGGCCCTGACTCGCATCCCTGTGAGCCCGGGCGGATCAGCTAAGCGAGGGACAGATGCGTGAGCCCACAGTAATGCCTGGTGGTCTCGGGGCATGCAATGTAGCATCGGAAGATGCACCTGCGCGATTGGTGACTCTTCCGGGCATGCGCGGTGCGTTGCGAGTTTCAGAATTAGAGGTGTGGGCTGTGAGGGAACACGAAAGACGGTGGGCTGACGAGGTCGGCATGCTGTTGATGGGTATCCAGACCCGCAGCTGAGGAAACATAGTGTCAGAAGAGGAAAAGAGCCCAGCACTATTGGAATCAACATAGGAAGAATATATGGGGACTGGGACCAGAGAAGGTAGGCCTCAAGGGGTAGTGATGGAACCTGGATCGGACTCTGTGTTTACAATATTGGGAGGGATTGCTCATCAAATGGAAAACATGTCAATGCAGACGTCTACTCAGATAAATCAAGGATTTATGGAAGTGAAAGTTAAAATGAACAATATGTGTGAAGAGATTACATCTATGAAGATATGACTGTAGTTAAAATTGATGTTAATAGATGTATAAAAACAGTGGACACTGTACAGGATATTTTTTTTTAAATTGAAGCTTTTTTTGAATGCAAGAACCAAGTGGATTGTAATAGAGAAAAAATGGAAAAATTGGAGGATTCTTTCATGGATTGGGGGATTCAGAAGAAGGAATTACTGAAGAAAATTGACTCATCAGAGAATCAAAATGTAAAAATAGGTCTTCCAGAAGATACGGAAGGTTCAGGTCCGGTAAAGTTTTTTTTAAAAATGGATTCCTGAGGTATTGGGCAATGAATTTTTTCCGGATGGTCAGGAGCTAGATTGGGCACATAGAACATTGAGGAAAAAACTGTTTCCAGGTCAACTGCGAGCAGTTTTGATTCATTGTTTGAAATATCAGGATAGAAAAATTATATTACGAGTTGCGGTCCAGAGGGCGCGGCAAAATCAGACTCCAATGATGGTTCAAAATAAGTGTTTTTCTATGCTGACCTGAGTCAAGAAATTATTAGAAGATGCCAAGAATTTAATTCAGCTAAAGTAGTATTGTGGCGAAAGGGTTATAAATGAGCTTTTTTTTTTACCTGGCTGTATTGAAAGTTTTTTTATGGGAATTTTCAAACTCAAATTTTTGAAAGTGATCATGATGCATTAATTTTTGCTAATTCGTTGCCAGATTTGTGAGGAAGTGGATGGTCGCCATTATCGTCGTCTAAATGGAGGGTAAATGGAAATGGTTAGAATGGGAAACACGGGAAGAAAGTTGAATTGACGCAGTCTTCTGGATATTGAGGACCCGGAACAATTATTGGGATTGGAATCATTGGGTTGAATATATTTGATTAAGTACTTTGTGAAAGTCAGACTTGGGTGGGGGGGGGGGGGGTGGATGACACTGAGACCTTGTAGTCATCTGCCACTAATGGGTTTTACCACACCCAGATTTTTAGGGAGTTACTACTTTCTAGTAGTTTGTTGGGGGTAGTATATTTTTCTACTTTTTATATAGGGGAGGGTTTAGAATATTAAGGGAATTAGAAAGGGGAGCAATATTTTATAGTAGTGTGAAGTTTATTAATGAAATGTCTCATTTGAACTTTGCAACTTCTAATGTTCAGGGATTGAATATCCCATTCAGCGTAAATGAGTATTGGCTTACATAAATAAAATGAAAGTTGATATTGCTTTTTTGCAAGAGACATTTGACTGAAAAAGAACATTTGAAATTGAAGAGAGAGTGGGTTGGTCATGTGTTTTCTTCTTTTAATTCTAAGGCAAGAGGTGTAGCGATTTTAATTCATAAGAAATTACTGTTTGAATTGGAATCATTTGAAGGAAATGCAGGGAGGGTTCTGGTGGTGAATTGTAAAATTTTTGCTGAATCGTGGACCTTGTTAATATTTACACATCTAATGTAGACGATGAATGGTTCATGTCGGAGGCTTTTTTACTGTTAAATCAGGCCAATGAAAATATTTTGATTGGGGGAGATTTTAAACTGTCTTTTAGATCCTTTATTGGATAGATCTCCAAAAAGTATAAGGAAATCAAATACTGCAATACAAATAGAAGCTCTGATGAAAGATTTAAATTTAGTTGATATTTGGAGAGTAAATCCTACAGAGAAAGACTTTTCATTCATCTAGACATGATTCATTTTCTAGAATAGATTTTTTTTGTATCGGCACATTTACAAGGTAGAGTACTACAGGCTGAATATAAAAATCAGGTTCTAACGGATCATTCGATGTTGTTTTTCTGTGCAAGTCCAGAAGTGGAGCAAAGTGGAGGTTTAATACAATGTTACTGAGGAAGCTAGGGTTTATTACTTTTGTTAAGGAACAGATTGCTTTATTCTTGGCTGAGAATATTAATTCAGTAAGTAGTAAATTTGTATTGTGGGATGCTTTGAAAGCATATTTGCGTGGGCAAATTATTAGTTACACTACGAAAGTTAAAAAACTGTGGCAGAAAGTTTCACCTTGGAGAAACAAATTACTGAGTTGGAAAAGAAATTTCAGAAAGATGTTACAGAAGATTTAAAAAAAGCTGCTTTAATGAAGTTGAAATTTACCAATATGAGCGTTTAATTCTCCAATCTAAGCAACGTTATTATGAACTGGGTGAGAGAGCTCAAAGTATTATCATGACAATTAAAAATGGGACATCGCAAATTATTAATGCTGTTAAAAAGAATTAAAGTTACTTATAAACCTCAGGAAATTAATGATCAATTTTATTCATTTTATCAAAAATTATATACTTGAGGGAAAGCAGGATGTTGGTTCTATTGAATTTTATTTCTCTAAATTAAAATTACCTGTTTTAAGAGAGGAGTAGGTTAAGGAATTGGAAGCTCCATTTACAGATTTTGAGATAAAAGAAGCTATACAGGAGATGCCTAATGGAAAGTCGCCAGGAGATGACGAATTTTCAGCTGAATTTTATAAAGTATTTTATGAAGATTTATCTTCTGTATTTGGAGATGTATTGCAGCAAATAACCGAGGATCAGTTGTTACCGGAATCTTGTTCGAGTGCTATACTTACTGTGATTACAAAGAAAGATAGGGATCTGTTGAAAGTTTCTTCGTATAGGCCCATTTCTTTGTTAAATGTAGTTATAAAATTATAGCAAAAGTGTTAGCGAATAGACTTGCTAAATACTTTCCTCAGTTGATAAATATAGATCAAACAGGTTTTATTAAGAATAGAAATGCATCTGACAGTATCCTTAGATTGATAACATTGGTGAATGTATTTGGACAGCAACCCTACCACCCCAATGTTGGTTGCACTGGATGCGGAAAAAGCTTTTGATAGGGTTGAATGTAATTTTTTATTTAAGGTGTTAAGAGAAGTTTAATTTTGGCCCTTATTTTATTGGTTGGGTTAAGGCTTTATATAAAAATCCAACAGCTAGGGTGGTGAAAAATGGTTAAACTTCTTTATCATTTAAATTAACGCGATCGACCCGGCAAGGTTGTCCATTATCACCAGCCTTGTTTGCATTGGCTATTGCACCGTTAACTCAGACAATACCACAGAATGATAAGATTAAAGGGATGAAAATTGCAGATGATGAATACAAGATTTATTTATTTGTGGATGATGTGTTGGTGTATTTGACAGAATCGGAGCAGTCTTTGAAATATTTGCAAGATTGTTTGTTGAAATTTGGGGAGTTATCTGGATACAAGGAAAACTGGGATAAGAGTGAAATATTGCCAGTTGGGGAAGATTATTCAGTATATAAAAATATTATAAAATTAAAGTGGTCAGATAGAATTAAATATCTAGGAGTAATAGTAAATGCAGATTATCAATCTTTATATAAATTATGTTCCTTTATTAAAAAGGATTCAATTAAATGGAAAGATCTTCCGTTAATGTTAATTGGTCGAGTAAATTGTATTAACATGAATATTTTTTCCTTGAATCCAATATCTATTTCAGTCAATACCATGTTTACTGTCAAAGGGTTTTTTTCAGGATTTGAATAGAGTAGAGCGGGAATTTTTATGGAAGGAAAAATTAGCACGAGTAGCTTTGCACAAACTTGCATGGAAATATGCATTAGGTGGTCTTCATTTACCTCATTTTCAAAATTATTATGAAGCAGCTCAGTTGAAATTTATTAGTAGATTGATGGATATTGACCAAGCCCCGCGTTGGGAAAAGATGGAAATGGCTTGTACACCAGTTTATATTTATGTGGAATATGAACTTATTGCGGGAATGTAATATGCCGATATTAAAACATTTGTTAAAGATATGGGTTAAAAGAAATATGGTTTTAGGATCAAAGGGTAAATTATCAATTCAATTATATCATAATCAGCTTATTCCTTTTTCAATGTTCAATAATCATTTAAAGAGATGGAATTTTAAGGGTATAAAGATAGATCAGGACTGTTTTGAAGGTCAGTTTCTTTCTTTTAATCAATTGAAGGAGAAATTTGATATATCTGTAAATTCTTTATTTGTGTATCATCAACTCAGGTTTGATAAAAGTTAATGATGGTAAAGAGATTAATTTACCCATGTTGACGAAATTTGAATCTTTAATTTTCTCTATACCAAAGAAAGGTTATATTTCAGATATGTATCAATTGTTACAAGTATGGATAAACCAGAATGGGAGAAATCTAGGACTAAATGGGAAAGTTATTTAACATATTATTCCTCAAGAAAATTGGAAAGTTGTGTCATGAAAGTGTAACTAAATTGACGAATGTAAGATATGGAATGGCTAATTATAATTTTTTACATCAGTTATATTTGACTCCAGAGAAACTGAAAAAATATGGGTTTAGTAATTTGGACACTTGTTTTAGATGTGGATTATGTACTGGAACTTTTTTACATGCCGTTTGGTCTTGTGTTAAAGTACAACCATTTTGGGAAGGAATTAGGTTGGCCAAGGCAAATAGCGCCTTTGGAAGACTACCCAAAAGAGTCTGTAAAAACAACCAACTGAAAAACCTCACAAAGATTAGCGTATACAGAGCCGTTGTCAACCCACACTCCTGTTCAGCTCCAAATCATGGGTCCTCTACTGGCATCACCTACGGCTCCTAGAACACTTTCACCAGCGTTGTCTCCACTCCATCCTCAACATTCAATGGAGCGACTTCATCACCAACATCGAAGTACTCGAGATGGCAGAGGCCGACAGCATCAAATCCACGCTGCTGAAGATCCAACTGCGCTGGGTAGGTCACGTCTCCAAAATGGAGGACCATCGCCTTTCCAAGATCGTGTTATATGGCGAGCTCTCCACTGGCCACCGAGACAGAGGTGCACCAAAGAGGTACAAGGACTGCCTAAAGAAATCTCTTGGTGCCTGCCACATTGACCACCGCCAGTGGGCTGATATCGCCTCAAACCGTGCATCTTGGCGCCTCACAGTTTAGCGGGCAGCAACCTCCTTGGAAGAAGACCGCAAAGCCCACCTCAATGACAAAAGACAAAGGAGGAAAAACCCAACACCCAACCCCAACCAACCAATTTTCCCTTGCAACTGCGTCTGCCTGTCCCGCATCGGACTTGTCAGCCACAAACGAGCCTGCAGCTGATGTGGACATTACCCCTCCATAAATTTTTGTCCGCGAAGCCAAGCCAAAGAAAGAAGGTTGGTCTTGGAAAAATTATTCAAAATTAAATTATTACATCGATTTTTTTTGTTCGGCCATATGATCTCTTTGAAGGGATTGGGGTTGGATAAATTTCAGATTGCATTTGTACTTTTAGTATGGTCTGTAGCACGAAAATGTGTAGCTAGTATTTGGAAAGATAATGTGGAGATTAATATAGAACGTTGGCAAAATGAATTGAGAGCTTGTATTACTATGGAAAAAATTACATGTAACTTGCATGATAATTATTCATTTATTAAAATGTGGTCATCTTATTTGGAACGTATGAATGTTGAAATATTGTATTTCAATATCTGTTCAATTTTTATATTTGGCTTCCCTTAAAGGAGCTGGCTGAAGAGGTGGGAGGGTGGGGAGGGATTTGAAAATAAAAAAAATATATATATATATTGATTTCTTTCTGTTGTTTAATTGTATGCTGTTCAAAAATCTTTTAAATAAAGTTTTAAAAAAAGAATTGTGGTAATACTCCTTGCTAAAAAAAACAGTATTCCTCCGTCAATTAAAACCCAACAGAAGTAGAATCTTCAAAGTAAATTTCAAAGGGTATGTTTGCATTAATAGAGATGTTAAATTTCAGAAGTGATGTAAAACTATCTGTCCTGCCAACTTTCAAGCCACAACTAGCACAGGAAAATGTAAAAGACATTTATATCATTGCTTCAAGGATCTTGCTTGGGCAAGATAGTTGCTTCCCTACACAAAAATTCCAAGTAATGAAATTACTGTGGCGTGGGGTGGAGGGCATGAAGATGTGAATCACAACTATGTTTTAGTACTAGAAAAGGCAAGTACTTTCATTGTATTTATATTCCTGCAGAAAGTTAATTGAGCAAACTTCCTCCAAGAAGCAAAACCAAAATTCCATGGCTCATATGAAACTTTTTCAAAATTCTCCATGTGGCAATATTTATCTTCAATATTTTATAAAAATTACTCTACAACTTAGTGGGCAAGGTCACAAACAATCTATTGGGAATACTAATTATTGAAAAAACATCAATATTAATGCTCATCAGAAAGCATATGCTTCAGATAAAAGATGAGCAAGACAAAGAGAAACTTCACAGGTTACATGGCTTACTTAGGAAAAGGTCAGGAATCTGGAAAAACAAGGTTAACTTTCTATGGATGCTCCATGACTTGCTAAATTTCTCCATTTCACTTGTTCCCAGCATTTGCAGATTCTTTTAATTGCAAGACAAAATTCACATCTTTATAGGTCAAAGCTGAAAGAAGTTTGTCAAAGCAAAGACAACCAGAATACTTATGGAATTTTTTTTTTATATAAACACAAGTCTAATCTTCAACAAACCCTCAAATTCTTTTTATGAAAAAGGAGTACCACATTACTAGATATTTCTGGTATCTAATGGACCCTGATGCTCAAATAAAATTAAGATCAATATTAAACACAGCATAGTTTGAGAAATATTTTTACAACAATAATTCTAAATTCTATTTAGTGTTTCAAAAGTAGTATGAAATATTGTGGTATTTAATACCATTATAATTCATTAAATTCCCTTACTCAAAATCATGACTATACAGGTAACTAAAACAAATTTGCTATGTAAAATAAATACAACTACCAGAGCGAATAATTTGACAAAAAGCAATAATGATTAGATCATAGAAAATATACAAGTATTCAGGTCAACCACAAAGAGACCCACATAACCCCCCCAAATATATATATATAATATATACACATATATACAGCCTGCCCTTTCAAATTTATTAAGATTACAAAGGTTTAAAATAGGTGGAAAGATCACTCCCTTGCAACAAAGATGCAACAGTTACCACATGAATCTTTGAACATCTTTACTGTCTGGCCACTGAAACGTTTTATTAAGAAACAAATAAAGGGTTAGCACATTTACTAAACAATATAGAGCCAGCTCTACAATAACTTTGAAGCTTGAAGACATCGGGACGTTGAGTCTATAGATTAAATAGGGCACAATGAAATAACGAAACTCCAGTAATTTTTGTGGAACTGTCGCAGCTGCCAAACAGCAAAAATATGCCAAGATCCAGAATACTGATTTGTTCTTCAATGCATCAATAAATGTCCAAACAGCAAAGAGGTAACCTGGTATCAACAAATACTTGATCATTTCATGCCTCTGAAAGATATTTTTCCAAATATAAAAAGTGTAGTGTCTGTTGTCTGCCACCAAGAACTTATGGACATAAGTGAATTTCCAAACCAACAACAGGGAAACAATTCCAAGAATGATGCAAAATAATGTATGCTTCTTTACTGAATCCAAGAAAGATTTGATCTTTTGATAGGACACCAGGTGAGAAATAGAGAAAACAAGTGTGAAGGAAAAGAAATAATATAGCTGAGGAAAATTCAGTGTGATCTCATGGCTGGTTCTATCACCAACAACTACCCCTCCATTCAGAAACAGAAATATCAGAAAAACAACCACCACAACAGCGTACGGCCAGGTCAAAAGGATCAATCCTTTCAGATTTGTCAGTGACAGAAAAGACGCTAAAAGAAATTGCACAACCTTCTTGGCTTCTTCATTTAGATCCAGAATACAAGCTGTGCTTTCATCCTTTTTCTTGACCAAATCAGTTTTCCATGCTTCTGTCAATTTCTGTGCAATAACACTTCCTGCACAGAATATGATCCATACGATATTAGTCTGACGGAACATAAAAGCACAGAACCCAAGGCAGGCAGCAGTTTTGTGGCTCCCGTATAAACACATTAAGTAAGTAAATAAGATAAAGAATGTTGAGCCTGCATCTGTGTAATACAAGAATGAGAAAAAATAAAGAGGAGGAAATGAGGCAAGTGCTAATGAAGATACAATTCGTTGGAATGCAGAGGAAGCCTGGGAAGAAAAAAAATGAAACAATTACAATGCAATATTCTCTAGCAAAATATTTCCATTAAAACAATGAAAACTGCACTTTTATAAAAGTGAAGAAAGCATTTTGCTCACAAGGAAATTAACATTCTTCTGCCAAAATCTTAAACATTCACTTCATCATCACTCCAAGAATAGAGAAAATAGGACATGGACGAGGAAGAGGCAAAACTTTTCCAGTGTTCAATATCGCAGCTAAATATTTCTGCACTCTCAATTCTGATTATCCAAAGATCTATGCTGAATTCAAAGACTACAAACCCACTATTTAACAAGGTCAAGGATTCCAATCATTCACATTGTAGAAAAAAAATGTTAGTTGTAAATGTCCTACTCACTGCTGCATGTATTGTGTGGAAGTCCATTCAATAGTACCATCTCCCCAGACTGCTAAGTTGAAGTGAATTAATACAACCTTGTGTCACAAGTTCCTTGGATCACTTAATGTCTGAATTGCCCAATGAGCCTCCTGCTGATCTGAGCTTTTCAAATCCAGCTGCATGAATCACCTGACTCCAATTGCCAGGGTGTGGCCTTCAGATAAAATTCCTGGTCGTCAACAACATCATTGAATGAAAACAAATCTTTATTTGCTTAGTTTCTTTTCCAGACTCTTGTGAACCCCAATTTTACTGTCAAACCTGTTAACATGGAGTGATGAGATGTGCAATTCTTCTAAACTTTGAATAAGGATAATTTAAAGACCATTGTTAATTGCTTTCAATAAACTCTTTATTGATTAAACTCAAAAAAAAACAAGGATATTTTGTGTGCCATACAATAGAGTAAGTTGAAACTCCAAGTACTAGGATGTTGAATTTTCTCACTCCAATATACTAAGTTTTTATCAAACTGGGGTTAACAAGTTATTTGTAACTCACCTGTAGATTCCATTACTCTAGGTAATACTTGTCTATGCACTACAGTAAAAAAGTTAAGAATGGAGTAAGGTACAAGGACTGCCTAAAGAAATCTCTTGGTGCCTGCCACATTAACCACCGCCAGTGGGCTGATAACGCCTCAAACCGTGCATCTTGGCGCCTCACAGTTTGGCGGGCAGCAACCTCCTTTGTAGAAGACCGCAGAGCCCACCTCACTGACAAAAGGCAAAGGAGGAAAAACCCCAACACCCAACCCCAACCAACCAATTTTCCCCTGCAACCGCTGCAATCGTGTCTGCCTGTCCCGCATCGGACTTGTCAGCCACAAACGAGCCTGCAGCTGACGTGGACTTTTTACCCCCTCCATAAATCTTCGTCCGCGAAGCCAAGCCAAAGACAAAAAGACTACAGTAAAAAAGTTAAGAATGGAGTAAGAGAATAATGTATTAGAATATACAGGGACACAAAGACTCCTAATTTATACCAAAATTGTGGGGTCCTGTGTTATTTCCATTTAGGATTTTTACACAGCCACTGCCTAATGGAAAATTTTTGAAAATTTCCCACAATGCAGGCAGTGTTAGAAGTTCAGAACGAAAATGACTAATTCCCATTCTGAATTTTTCCCAGCAGCAGCCCTAGACATTTTTGCAGACCGCCTACAATCTAAACTGATCTGCAGGCGGTCCACAACAATGTGTCGTCATTCACCAACTTATAAATTCATTAAAATATTCATCTGTTATCTGGCCACTCCACCCTGTCCTGGCTACAGTGCTCTCTCTTGGGTGACTGGTTGGGGGGGGGGGGGGGGGGCAGAATTGTTGCAGGCACTGCAGAACTGCCTGAACCCTCTGCGTTGCACAAATTCCCTCCCACTAGGAAACCACTCCCCCAGCAAACATTGCTTGTAGCAATATATTTAAATTATTAAAAACAGCGGGGAACAATCAAAGACAAGGGTTTTTGGTAAATTATAATGATATATTTATTGTGTTTAATTACATATAATGGACTTCCTGTAACCACGTTGCAGATTGTGTTGGTTTTAAAGTGAGGTCGATGGAGCAGTTCCTGGAGAACAAGTGGGTAATTTGGACAGCAATGCCCTCTTGTGGAACAGCAGAGACCAAGAGCTTGTTAAATGTCCACCACAACCACAGGGACATTTTTTTCTTAAAAAAATGCAACTCAGATATTTTAGTGTAAACAACCTTCCACACCAGAAGGAAAATTGTCAACAGGAAATTATAGCAGCGGCTGCATACATTCCATGAACATTGCTTTGTGTAGAAGCAATCTAATGAGACACGAGATATATAACATGAGACTTTTCTGAGGATTATAGTGAGTGTTTGATAATGATGCAATCCCTCAGTGAATTGCAAATTTCATATTAGCCCTTTTATTAATAGAGACATGCTTTAATATATTATATTAATTTAATTTAAATAAAATAATCAATTTCACATTCATATAGTTGGAGATTATTCATCATGAAGACTGGGCAAGGATAGAGGGTGAAGTCAATGTCCCCAAAAATGCCATGAGTCAGCAAAGCCCAAAAACAGGAAATTTACTGCACATCATATTGTAAGTGAAAGAATACATGCTATAGCACTAAATTATTCAGTAGAATACTTCTTTACAACAACCTATCAAATTATAAATACATTTGAAGTACCTTTAACATACTTCAATCAACAGCTTTAAGTGTTGAATTTTCTAGTTTTATTATGCTTTATTATTTTGGTGCTAAAAAGAACTAAAGTTGTGTACCTTGTCCTTCTGGTGTATCCTGCAGAAAAACAAATAAAGTAAGTAGAGGTTCCCAGTATTGAACATCAGATTAATGAATCGCAGCATTCCTATGGAGCATACCACAGTTCCTGTCCAGCTCAGCAACCATGACACTGGCTTGATTATTCCAGTGGATACCAGGTAGAGACCGGGTAGAGTAGTGATCATTGGATCCCACTGCATAATATTCAGAAACAGACAATTCAAAACAATTAATCTACTAAAATTTGTAACCACTGTACATTTATTACATGTTATTTCATACATATAAAAAGACAATCAACCAAAAGTAATTTACAACCACCTGTATTTGGTTAAGTTAACCAATTTCAAACATTAAAAGAAGCCATAATTTGAACATCCAAACTACAGTCTGTTCTGGAGGTTCTTGAGAATTAGTGCATTGTTTCCTGAATGTTACCAGTGAAAAGTTATTTTTAAAATCAATCCTCTCAAAATCTATGAAATAACCAAGTCGGGTAAAATGCTAATTATTAATATATTGGGGCAAAATATTTATTGTACAAATGCTTTCAATCCCATCCTTAAAACTGTCAAACCGCACACTATCAGGAGTCAAAAACTGCAACAATTTTGAGGTTCATGGCAATAAAGCAAGCTGGGTTCATTGCTTCAATGTTGTACAGGCACCACAAAAACAAGAATTTTTTTTTTAAAAAGAGATTTTTATGGCAAAGGAGGCTAATGGAGCACAGAAGAGATTCACCAGGATGTTGCATGGATAATAGGATATGAGCATCGCAGAGCAGCTGGGCAAACCTGGGTTGTTTTCTCTGGAATATCAGAGGCTGCAATTCAGATAATTACGAGGGGCTTGTAGTGCCCTCCATAATGCTTGGGACAAAGTCTTTTTTTCCATTATTTGCCCCTGTGCTCCAGTTTTAAATTTGTAATCAAACAATTCATATTTTATTCAAGGTTATTCATATACCTTTTGGTTTAACCATATTAAAATGACACCTCATTTCAGGACACCATAATATTTGGGACATATTAATGGAATGTATATTAGTCACTTGGTGCCATATCCCTTGCATGCAATGAATGCTTGATTCATAGACCACCAACGTTGAGTATATTCTCTGTTGATATTCTGCCTGGCCTCTAATGGAGCCATCTTCAGCTTCTGTTTGTTTCGAGGGCTTGTCCCCATTAATTTTTCTCTTCAGCTTATGGAAGGCATACTCAAATGGATTTATAGTTGATGATTGACTTAGCCATTCAAGAAATTTCCACTTTTTAAGTTTTGAAAAACTCCTTTGTTGATCTAGCAGTGTTTGGACTCAGTCTTGCTGTAGGATGAAGTGCCGTCCAAAGTGTTTGGAAGCATATGCTTGAACTTGAGTAGTTAAGATGTTTCTATACACCTCAGAATTCATTGTGCTACTGCCATTAGCAGTTACATCGTCAATGACGAGAAGTGTGGCAGTTCTACATCCCCACGGTGAAACACCCCCACCATCATGTTTACAGATCCTCACCCGTAATGGATCTTGAGCATCTCCACACTTTGCTCTTGCCATCTCCCCGATACAGTTTAATCTTGGTCTCATCTGTCCACAAGACCTTTTTCCAGAATTCTGCAGGCTCTTTCAAATACTTCTTGACAAACAGTAATATAACCATCCTGTTTCTGTAGCCAGTTTCAGGTGCATTCTCCACCAAGAATGCGCCTGCAGAAGCAGATAATATCTGTTGAATGGTCTTTCAGGTGGCAAGCCTGAAAGCACTGCGCTGTCCACCTGAAAGGGACAGCTGCAGGAGAGGCGCCTCA
This sequence comes from Narcine bancroftii, assembly GCF_036971445.1. Classification (NCBI taxonomy): domain Eukaryota; kingdom Metazoa; phylum Chordata; class Chondrichthyes; order Torpediniformes; family Narcinidae; genus Narcine; species Narcine bancroftii. The sequence goes on from NC_091481.1 coordinate 27,191,656, forward strand.
GAGCGCACTCTGGCTCTTGTCAGCAAGGGATGTCAGGGCAGGGGCAGCCGACGCAGGACGACGGGGCAGGAGCGACAGGGCTGTCACGTGCTGAGGGGGCTGTTAGGCAGTGGGGATTTGGGTCGCTGGCTGATTGTCATCAGTCCGCCCCCTAGCAGCTGCTTTCAGGTGCCTCGGGGGACCGCTCAGATGCGGAGTTTATACCTCCCGGAGGAGGGTTGGTGAGTGCTCCTCCAAGCCACATCAGGCTCTTTCAGGTGGCCTCCTGATAGCGACATTTGGGTAGAATATGTGGCTTTACATCGGGGTATTCTGGTTACCTGAAAGAGGCTAATGGCTAATTAGTGGCTCTGTATTTGTTTAGAAAGTCTTCTGAGGACAATAGTCATTGATACATCCACATCTGCCTCAAAGAGTGTTTCTGATCTGCTGCGACATACATTTGGGGATTTTTGTTCATTATGATGAGAATTTTTCTGTCGTCAGCAGAGGTCTTCCTTAGCCCTTCGCGATTACTGAGCTCACTTTCTTTTTAATGATGTTCAAACAGTTGATTTTGGTAATCCTAAGGTGTGGGTGATGTCTCTTGCTGTTTTATTCTGGTTTTTCAGCTTCATAATGGCTTCTTTAACTTTCATTGGCACAACTCTGGTACTTGTGTTGAAATGGTAACTAGACTCCAAAGGTGATCAAAAGCTTAGAAGCAAACATAGCTCTCTTGTACGTTCACCAATGAACCAAATGAACATTCCAGAGTACTCATAAACACCTGTGGAACCAAATGACCCAAACAATATGGTGCCCTGAAAAGGGAATCTATGTAATAAAAAGCGCTGTCATTTCCACATGGTCAAACCAAATAAAATCTGGAATGTGCACTTCAATCTTAAAAAGTGGACACAAGAGGTTAAGCTTTTGGTTGAAATGTGGTCTTTTTTGAGATCTTGACCTATTAAAATATTTTCAATATTCATTGATCACGTTGCACGTTAACCATGCAGAAATGTCTGGCTTCTGGATTCATTCAAATGAACTTGAAGCTAGAAAATGTAATAATGTCTAAAAGAGAGAAATTAGAAAACAATGTGCCAAATGATCTCACATCTGTCAGCAAAATGCTGAAATTCAGAAAGTGGGTCAAGCTATTTGTCAAATTATCATAATCAGTTTGTGAAAAAAAATTAAATCTCTAGAGATTAAAGTTTAAGTGACAGCAATGGGTATAAAATTGATTAAAAGATAAAAATAAAAAAGGTAGCAATGACCAGCTGCTTTGGAGACTGTCAAGAGGCCTCATACATGGGGATGATTTTAAGTGCAGATCCAGATATTTATCATCCACTTGGAAGAACAATTTTAAAGTTTGTGGATGACACAATATTTAGTTGTTTAAAAAAAGTGTGGGTTATGGGATGAGTTTATGATGAAAGAAGATTCAAGCAGGTTTTCAAAGCTTCCTTCAAAAAGAAAAAACTCATGGGAATTTCTGGATCCTGACTGTTCAAAATGGAGCAGCAGTATTCAGGATACAATTAAAAACTTCACATCCATTCATCAAGAGCAATGATAAAGCTTGTGTAGGAAATAAAGTATTCACCCTGAATCTACCACCTAGGTTGCCAGTGAAACACCTCCTACCCTTCCTGCAGTAATTTGAGGTTCTACAATCAGTCACCTCAGAATGCAGTAATTTGAGGTTCTACAATCAGTCACCTCAGAATGCAGTAATTTGAGGTTCTACAATCAGTCACCTCAGAATGCAGTAATTTGAGGTTCTACAATCAGTCACCTCAGAATGCAGTAATTTGAGGTTCTACAATCAGTCACCTCAGAATGCAGTAATTTGAGGTTCTACAATCAGTCACCTCAGAATGCAGTAATTTGAGGTTCTACAATCAGTCACCTCAGAACTGAAGTGGAACTAGGTCACCCTCAACCCCAAGAAGCTGCTGAAAAGCAGATTAATATTAAAGTTCAGGAGGCCATAAATTGGAAAAAAATTCATATGGCAGAAGAAATTTTGCATAGATGTACAAAGTGATGAAATTAACTAGGAGAAAAATTATAGGCAACAAAACTTAATAGTATAATTTTTATAAAAGGAATTAGTGCACAAATCTTATATGACATCGCAAGTTAAAACAACCATTAACAGAGCAACTGTGATACTTTGGCTTATTAAATGTCAAATGAGAGATGGGGGGGTGGGAAGAAAAATATACTCGCTCTTTATACTGTGCTCAATTGGGGGGGGGGGGGGGAGGAGAGGAAGAGGAGGGGGAAACACCACACTTTCAGAAGAATGCAATGCTACGAACGGTTTGTTGTGTTCAGACAGAAGCCACCACTTAGTGTGGTTCACCTTTTCTTTCCATTCACATACCAGCTTAAATAATGCATTATTAACCACAGAACATCGATGGCATCCTAGGTGGTATGCGAGTGGAATGAAAAAGGTTGAGAACCACTGCTTTAGGAAGAATGCAATGCTTTCAGGAAGCTGATGTATTCAACTGGGAGGCACCACACACTTTAGGAAGAATGCAATGCCACGTGGTCCTGTAGACACCGTTTTCCCGAACTGGAGAGGGAAGGTCACTCGAGAAACAACTGCAAAACGTTGGTGATTTTTACAGACGTTTAAAATTATATTTTAAAAGTTTGATAGAGTATTTCAGGTTGCCGTGACGCAGCCTCAGCGAGCAGATTGATAAAGGTGCCGGGGCATAAATTTTTAGAACTTGTTACTGGCTGCAATGCGCCACAGAAGCAGTTGCTGGAACACGTATTCATAATGGAAAGGGGGGAAGTGAAAATGGGTGCAAGACAGGGAATGGGGTGAAATTAATTAGATCATTTAATCCTAACCTCCTACCCTTGTACCATAAAGGGAAATCCAGCATCGTCACACGTAGTTCAGTTTGAAATAATTAAACTACAACACTTTAAGCACTGGGTGCAGAATGTTACACTTCCAGCAGCTGTTCCAGCTTTGCACGGAACAGGCGAGCGGCGAGGCTGCAATTAACCCAGATTTTTTTTTGCCAACGACTCCAAACCATTGCGTACCTCGGAGAAAATCCCTTCACAGTATTTCTGCGCTTGCGGCACGTGGAAAATTTCGTCCATATAGGGGGTCCTCTGGGCCCGGCTGATCATGGCAAAGAGGACGGAGGCAACGAGGAAGTTGCTGCTCACGACAGCCGAGAAGAAAAACTTCTCCAACCGGTCCATGTCGCCGCTTCGGGACAGGGCTCACCCACCGCTGCCGCTGGAGCTCTGGGCGACTGAGTGACGTGCGCATGCGGGATAAGGGAGGGACATGCGCAGGCGGAGTGAAGAGGTCCCGAGAAGGACATGCGCAGGCGGGGTGAAGCCCCCGCCCAGGTCCCGGGAAGGACGTGCGCAGGCGGGGTGAAGCCCCCGCCCAGGTCCCGGGAAGGACGTGCGCACGCGGGGTAAAGCCCAGCCCCAGGGAAGGACATGCGCAGGTGGGGTGAAGCCCCAGCCCCAGGGAAGGACCTGCGCAGGCGGGGTGAAGCCCCAGCCCCAGGGAAGGACCTGCGCAGGCGGGGTGAAGCCCCAGCCCCAGGGAAGGACGTGTGCAGGCGGGGTAAAGCCCAGCCCCAGGGAAGGACCTGCGCAGGCGGGGTGAAGCCCCAGCCCCAGGGAAGGACCTGCGCAGGCGGGGTGAAGCCCCAGCCCCAGGGAAGGACCTGCGCAGGCGGGGTGAAGCCCCAGCCCAGGTCCCGAGAAGGACGTGCGCACGCGGGGTAAAGCCCAGCCCCAGGGAAGGACATGCGCACGCGGGGTGAAGCCCCAGCCCAGGTCCCGGGAAGGACGTGTGCACGCGGGGTAAAGCCCAGCCCCAGGGAAGGACATGCGCACGCGGGGTGAAGCCCCAGCTCCAGGGAAGGACATGCGCAGGCGGGGTGAAGCCTAGCCCCAGGGAAGGACATGCGCAGGCGGGGTGAAGCCCCAGCCCAGGTCCCGGGAAGGACGTGCGCACGCGGGGTGAAGCAGCCCCGTGAAGCCCGGAGCAGCCAAGGCATAGGCCAAGGGCAGTAGGTGAAGGCCGGCCATGGAGTTGTAAAAATAAAATCAGCACCCTGGGGTGGAACTCTTGGCATTGTATTGTAGTAACGGGGGATGCATTTGCTTGTTGTACCTGAGTTGCTCGTTGCTTCCGGTATATGTCACTATTTTCTCATTATGTCTTGGTAAGTGTGAGGTTCTGATATAAAGTTCGTAATTTCTTGGGGAAAGAGTTATTTTTCTGTACAATTGAAACTTCTTGCTCAACAACGTTTCTGCATTAACCATTAAAAATAATATTCTAGGTGTGGTTTTGCTTTGTGAGTTATCTTCAGTGGCTTGCTGCTTTTGAACAAGATGATTGTGACCCATGAGCTGGAACTCTTTCCAGAAATCACGGTGACTCTTCTGCTGTTTAAAGATGTTAAAAATTCAGCTGAACTTCGAAAGAAAGCCGTGGAAGGAGCCATCGCTGGGGCTTTAGTAAATGCATCAATGGTGAGAATTAAGTCGTGTCTGTTTTTGTATGGTGGTTAAAATGTTACGTGAGCGCATTCTCACGAAGGGCTCTGCTCTGCAACGTTGTCCTGCTGAGTTCCTCCAACATCAGCTCTTTTTCTTTTGATTGCTACAAGTGGCAATGACTCCGCAGCTTTGTTAATTTTTAGGCGGTGATGTAATCATCTACACCGTTTTATTCCATGTGCAAGTTGATATGTGTTGATGTAAATTCACATTATCGGTCGATCCTCAGCGGATTTAAGCTTGCCCTTTGGGTGCCAGGATCGTGGTCCATGATTTCTGGGAATGTACATGATATCCAAAAATCCACCAATCTGTTATGGTTTGGTAATATCTTTAATTTAATAAAATGATACTATCTTCAGATACTTCACTCAATAAGGCCCAACATTTGTTGGTGCAGAAATCAAGAACTGTTGACTTGTCAAAAATACTGTGCTGTAAATTTTTAGCTGAAGTTTTGTCATTCCTAATGCCACCACCATGGCAGAGAAACAGTTACTAAAGGTATATTAAGACACTGAAAGCCTTGTAATGAGCCTTAAATGTTTGTTTGATTGCCTTAATGATGCAGGATAGGAACAAAATAAAGACAGCAAGTTTACAATCATAAAAATATGAAAAATATGCAAAAGATTTTGCCTACTTTGAGAAATGTGATTTTGGTTGTCATTTAATCCACCACTGAGTTTCATTTTATATTTCGTCTCACTGTCACATTGTGCATTACCTCCTCCCCATGGTCCATTTTCTGTGATTCCTCAAGCATGCTTTTTTCTTGGATTTTTCACTTTGCATGTAAACTTTTTAAACTGACTAACTTTGTAGAAGAAAATCACTAAACTGTAAGTTAGTGAAATCCAAAAGTGAATGTGAAATTGTTAACTATAGAATTTAGAAGGACTTGATTTTCTATCAGTAAGCCAAATTAATGGACAATCAAACCTCCACAAGCTGTAATTTGCTTTGTTTGATCCAATGATGGCACAATATGAACTCAGGTCAAATGTTCACATAATCATTATCTTTATTTTGCAGGTTGTTGATCCATTTCAGGTACTCGTGGCAGCCAACAAAGCAGTTCATTTATTCAAACTGGCTAAAATGAAGACACGGAGTCTTTATTCTGAAATCATATTTAATCTTTCTCCAACTAATAATGTAAGATTTAACCTGTAAGCATTGAATTTTGGAGTTTATTTGTGCTGTAATCTTTTAAACATAATCATAATCAAATGTATATGTGCTGCTTCACAATTTTGTCCTTTGATGCACCTGTTACACAACGCAGAAATTCATCTTCATTCTTTCCATTCATCTTCAGAGTGAAACATTATTCACTGTGTAGTAACCTGCATGTGAATGTAATTTTCATTTTAAAATTAACACTGTTCTCTGCTTAAAATTTAAGATACAATCTATGGAATTTCTGATCTCTTACCTTTTCAGGGTTTTGCCTATGGTTCTGTTAATCAAACCTTTCAGCCTCTTCAAATGTTTCCATTCTGTTAATACCTAATGCTGGAGTTGCATAAATAGTTGCCACTTTCAGGTGCATCCTACGCCTTGAGGGCGGCTGCAGGAGCGGATCCCAGCCTGAAGACTCACCTTTCAGGTGGCAGCCCAAAAAAGCTGCGGCAGCCCACCAGAAAGGGCCTGTTTTTTCCAGAGGTGTCTTGTAGCACCTCCACATCTGAAAGGTGTGACTGGTGCCACCCATCATAAATATGTGGAATAGCAATGGCTGCCTTCCCTACCCATAATCCCCCATGCAAGTGGAACAGCTCTGTTTCCCACACAGTTCCAGCTGCGTGGGGTTTTATGGGTAGGGAACACTGCCATTACTACGCCACATTTTGAGCAGCAGAGAGCGGCCCTGGTGCAGGAACGGCCAGCTTGACTGTGATAGCCTGCACTGGCCGCCCCTACCCCGATGTCCCCCGCCCCGCTGCCTGACAAACCCTGCCTTACTGGGGAGGGGGGGCTTTGGGGCAGGGGCGGCCAGCAGGTTGGGGGGGGTGTCGGGGCAGGGACATCCAGCGGGGGGGTGCGTTGGGGCAGGGGCGGCCAGTGGGGGGGGAATGTCGGGGCAGGGGCGGCCGGTGGGGGAGTGGAATGTCGGGGCAAGGGGGGGCGTCGGGGCAGGGGCGGCCGGGGGTGGTGTTGGGGCAGCCGGGGGTGGTGTTGGGGCGGCCGGGGGTGGTGTTGGGGCGGCCGGGGGTGGTGTTGGGGCGGCCGGGGGTGGTGTTGGGGCGGCCGGGGGTGGTGTTGGGGCGGCCGGGGGTGGTGTTGGGGCGGCCGGGGGTGGTGTTGGGGCGGCCGGGGGTGGTGTTGGGGCGGCCGGGGGTGGTGTTGGGGCGGCCGGGGGTGGTGTTGGGGCGGCCGGGGGTGGTGTTGGGGCGGCCGGGGGTGGTGTTGGGGCGGCCGGGGGTGGTGTTGGGGCGGCCGGGGGTGGTGTTGGGGCGGCCGGGGGTGGTGTTGGGGCGGCCGGGGGTGGTGTTGGGGCGGCCGGGGGTGGTGTTGGGGCGGCCGGGGGTGGTGTTGGGGCGGCCGGGGGTGGTGTTGGGGCGGCCGGGGGTGGTGTTGGGGCGGCCGGGGGTGGTGTTGGGGCGGCCGGGGGTGGTGTTGGGGCGGCCGGGGGTGGTGTTGGGGCGGCCGGGGGTGGTGTTGGGGCGGCCGGGGGTGGTGTTGGGGCGGCCGGGGGTGGTGTTGGGGCGGCCGGGGGTGGTGTTGGGGCGGCCGGGGGTGGTGTTGGGGCGGCCGGGGGTGGTGTTGGGGCGGCCGGGGGTGGTGTTGGGGCGGCCGGGGGTGGTGTTGGGGCGGCCGGGGGTGGTGTTGGGGCGGCCGGGGGTGGTGTTGGGGCGGCCGGGGGTGGTGTTGGGGCGGCCGGGGGTGGTGTTGGGGCGGCCGGGGGTGGTGTTGGGGCGGCCGGGGGTGGTGTTGGGGCGGCCGGGGGTGGTGTTGGGGCGGCCGGGGGTGGTGTTGGGGCGGCCGGGGGTGGTGTTGGGGCGGCCGGGGGTGGTGTTGGGGCGGCCGGGGGTGGTGTTGGGGCGGCCGGGGGTGGTGTTGGGGCGGCCGGGGGTGGTGTTGGGGCGGCCGGGGGTGGTGTTGGGGCGGCCGGGGGTGGTGTTGGGGCGGCCGGGGGTGGTGTTGGGGCGGCCGGGGGTGGTGTTGGGGCGGCCGGGGGTGGTGTTGGGGCGGCCGGGGGGCGAATGTCGGGGCGGGGTGGGGGGCGAATGTCGGGGCATGGTTTGGGGACTGTTTGGCAGAATTGAGTTGGGTCACCAGCTGATAGTGTCATTAGCCCACCCCTTAGCAGCCACTTTCAGGCAGCTGCATTTAGGTGCGGCGGGGGACTGCGCCAATCCACAGATTATCCTTCCCGGAGAAGGGTTGATGAGTGCGCCTCGGAGGCGCTTCAGGCTCTTTCAGGTGGGTACCCCGACAGCCGCACAGGGGTAGAATATGCAGCTTTTCTTTGGGTAATTCCGGCCACCTGAAAGAGCCTAGTGATAGGATTTCCCCCATCAAAACAGATCTAGTTGTTCAAGAATTAGAAAATGATAATGGCAAGCTCATTAAATTTTCTATTTAGTTTGCTTTGCTTTAAAGCACAAATCTTAAATGTGACTTGAAAACTGCAGTGAAGAAATGTTATTTTATAACAGTCTAATTTTTCTTCAGATTTCAGATGCCTTCAGAAAATTTGGAATTTCACATGATGATTCCACTCTTCTTATTGTTCTGGTGGATGATGGAGCAAAACATTCAAAGTTGGAAGATATCATAAGCCAAGTAAATGGACAACAAATCTCTGTGCAGGACATATCAAAGATTGCAGATGTAGCAAAAATTAAAAAGGTTTGTTTTTAAAAAAAAATCAAGAATTGGAGGAAGTTTGAATAAAATAGTGTTCCCCTATAATAGTGTTATTGCAAGCATTTTTACTTTTCAAGATAGACTATCTGCAGCCAAGCCATAGAGTTGAAAATTGCTATGTCATATTTAAATGGAATAATTGTATATTTCAAATGCATTTATTGTAATTAATGTAAAACAGTGTTTCTCGATTGAAACCATTTTAATGACACTGAGTTAATTAATCAACATTTCAGTGTTACAGGCTAGGGTAACTATGTGGCTGGTCTTGTATACACCTCCTCTAGATCACCTGTTTCTTGTCCTGTTTCCACTTTCTCTCTCTCTCCCTTCAGTAATCATCCCTTCTGTTACTTCATTACTGCTTTGCTCCATTCATCCAGATAGATGTTGCTCTCTCCTCCCCAATCCTCGCATTGTATTTTAAAACTTAGTCTGCACAGAGTTTTGGAGCGGTTTTAGATGGCTTTTTTATTATTCTGACTCTATATTTCCACTAATACATAAGAATCTTGTTGACATTTGGTTACCAATAATTTTACAACTTTGTACTGTCACTGGAATTCTGAAGTCATGTGTGGCTTTGTAAAATTGATTGTCAGCATTAATGCTGGAATTTTTATTTCAAGTCTCTGTGACAGGTTATATCAGATGCTGGTAGTTTACCTCTGAGAAGGGGTTAAGGTAATAGCATTTATAGTTTTCAAAATTGATTGAGTTATGTATGTTTTGTATATGTTAATTTTGCTGGTTTGGGTGAGCCTGCAGTTGACAGCAATTTATTTTGGGAATTTCACACATGGGTGAGTGGTGAACTACAGTACAATTCCGATTATCCAAAATGGTTGGGACCGGCCTATGTCAGATAAACATTTTTTTCAGAGAACTAGTCGTTTTTTAAAAGAAAAAAAACAGCCCAGTAGCAACAGCAAATCACTTGCAACAGTGTTTAAAGTACAACAAACAACAAGGGGAAGACTTTTAAAGCATTAAAACAATATTTAATTCTCACCAAAATAAATGCTGGCTGCTTCTCAGCAGCCTGACATTCTGGATCAGTGCGGCTCTGGAAAAAAATTGGATAAATGAAGATTTCTGATTTGTTTCAGATATCCTCATTTGAAGATTTTCCAAGAATATGATTTTTGGATAATCAAAGTTGTACAATTTTTGGATCTTCTCTCAGTTTCAGTTCAATTTTCCTGAAAACCACAGTCTTGAACGTACAGACTGTTCCACTACAACGCTGCCACTGACTTCAGGTTTGAGATTTCAACAGGAATGTGAATTCCTGAAATTGTACTGTTTTTGCTGTCTGTTCTAACTCTAGATTCATTATGAACCAGAGCGTCAACAAAACAAAATTGCCAAGCTTCTCTGAGGAATTTCCGGGAGTGTAACAGGGTTCCACTTTGATTCCACTGCAAGGAAGTCTGATGTCAATTATTTACATTTTTGGAATTGTTTTAACTTTCATTCTTTTATAAAATTGAATGATTTTTAAATAGTTTTGAAATGCATTTTGGTCATGTAAAAACATTGGAGTTTAACAGTTAGCCATGACATGGTGCCTGGAGCTTAGCTGGCTTAGTGTTTTTAAATTCCTGGATGGGACTTGTGATCACTTGGCTTTCCAACTGAGCAGTACCAAAGACTTTGATGCAACATAGGGCTTCATTATGAAGCCTTCAAATTTAACAAGCAATTGCTGGCACATTCTAGAATCTCTTGATTTAATTTTGGATTGCCAATATCTGTATAATTTGGCTTTCCATCAACTTTCTTCAGATTAAAGATTCTGAATAAAATAGTCAGTTCTGAATTGAAATGCTAACTAATTGCAATGTATGGGACTTTCATACCACATTAATTTCCATAAGTTGATTTTTTTTAATTACATTTTGAACCAATAGAAATAAATTTATGATTACTGGAATTCAGAAATAATGGAAAGGCTCTTCTAATAACAAGATGTCAGAAACCCATCATGATGCCTTTAGGTAAGGCCTTGACTTGTATAACCATATACAGCATAGAACAGGCCAGTTTGGCCCTACTAGTCCATGCCGGAACAAATCCCCACCCTCCTAGTCCCACTGACCAGCACCTGGTCCATATCCCTCCAATCCTCTCCCCTCCATGTAATTATCCAGTCTTTCCTTAAATGTAAATAACGTTCCTGCTTCAACCACCTCCGCCGGAAGCTTATTCCACATCCCAACCACCCTTTGTGTGAAGAAATTTTCCCTCATGTTCCCCTTACAATTTTCCCCTTTCAATCTCAAACCATGCCTCTGGTTTGAATATCCCCCACTCTTAATTGAAAAAGCCAATCCACGTTGACGCTCTCTGTACCTTTTAAAATCTTGAACACCTCTATTAAATCCCCCCTCAATCTTCTACGCTCCAGAGAAAAAAGCCCCAGGCTGCTCAACCTTTCTCTGTAACTCAAACCCTGACATCCTGTCAACATTCTCGTGAACCTTCTCTGCACTCTCTCTATTTTGTTTATATCCTTCCTATAATTTGGTGACCAAAACTGCACGCAGTATTCCAAATTTGGCCTCACCAATGCTTTGTACAATTTCATCATAACATCCCAACTCTTGAATTCAATACTCCGATTTATGAAGGCCAACATTCCAAATGCCTTTTTCACCACTCTATCTACCTGAGTATCAACTTTGAGGTTACTATTTACCATAACTCCTAAATCCCTTTGTTGCTTTGCACTCTTCAATTGTCTACCATTCAATGTATATGACACATTTATCCGTATTAAATTCCATCAGTCATTTCTCAGCCCACTTCTCTAGCTTTCCTATATTTCTTTTTAAGCTACGGTAATCTTCCTCACTGTCCACAATACCACCAATCTTTGTATCATCTGGAAACTTGCTTATCCAATTCACCATCCCTTCTTCCAGATCGTTAATATATATAACAAACAATCGTGGACCCAGGACTGATCCCTGAGGAACTCCACTAGTCACTGGCCTCCAATTTGACAAACAATTTTCTACCACTACTCTCTGACACCTCCCATCCAACTATTGCTGAATCCATTTCACTACTTCCTTATTTATACCTAATACCTCCACCTTTTTACCTAACCTCCTGTGGGGAACTTTGTCAAAAGCATTACTAAAGTCTAAATAGACAACATCCATAGCCTTCCCTTCATCAATCTTTTTCGTAACCCCCTTGAAAAACTCTATAAGGTTTGTTAAGCATGATCTACCCCTGACAAAACCATGCTGACTACTACCTATCAATCCCTGTTCATCCAAATATTTGTAAATGTTATCCCTCAGAACACTTTCCATCAACTTACCCACCACAGATGTCAGACTCACAGGTCTATAATTTCCAGGCTTACATTTGGACCCTTAAATAGCAGAACAACAAGAGCCACCCTCCAATCCTCTGGCACTATCCCCGTGACCAGTGACATCCTAAATATCTCTGTTAATGGCCCCACTATCTGTACACTAGCCTCCTGAGTGTCCTTGGGAATACATTGTCCGGACCCGGAGATTTGTCCACCTTTATCTTTTTTAACACTGCCATCACTACCTCCTTCGTTGTCCTTAAATGATTCATGACCTCCCCACTATTTTTCTTTTCTTCAATTGGTACAATATTTTTTTCTCTAGTGAATACCGAGGAAAAGAAATCATTTAAAATTTCCCCCATCTCCTCTGACTTTTCACATAGCCTACCCCTATCTAGGGGTCCAATTTTATCCCTCACTAATCTTTTACTTTTAATGTACCTATAGAAACCCTTTGGATTTATTCTTACTCTCCCTGCCAAAGCCTCTTCGTGCCTCTTTTTGGCCTTTCTAATTTCTTAAGATTTTTTCTACACTCCTTGTAGTCCTCTTTCAATTTCTCAGCACCCTGCTGTTTATACCTCTTGTACACCTCCCTCTTCTAACCAAATTTCTAATATTCCTCGAAAATCAAGGCTCCCTATGACTTCAAAGGAAAGACTGGATCCTCACTGGGACATATCTACTCTGTACTCTCAAAATTTCTTATTTGAATATTCTCCATTTTTCATTTACATCCTTTCCTGAAAAAATCATGTCCCACTCAGTACTCCCCAAATCCATTCTTATTCTTTCGAAATTTGCTATTCTCCAATCCAGAACCTCAACTTTAGGCCCTTCTTTGCTCTTCCCTAAATCTACCCTAAAACTAATAGAGTTGTGATCACTTCTGCAGCCTGTGGCCTTGTCACAGTACTTGAACACCTTGCCTTTCAGAGCAGTTGCTGGAACAAGATTGTCAGGACATTGATTTTTTTTTTAAAGTTTCAATGCATCACATAGTAGAGAAGGTAAAACATGATCGGTTGCAATCAAGCAATATCTAAGGCCATGCTTTTCAAACTTTTTACACTCTATGCTGTAGGTGCTCTGTGACTAGTAAGGGGCTTACACTTAAGGTGGTATGTGAGTGGGAAGGGAAGGTTGAGAACCACTGCTGTAGACCAATTGTTACTGAAATATTTTGCTTGAGAAAAATTGTCATTGGCCCATTTCCTTTGGAGTTATGAAACTGCACATAACTAGTCAATGAGGTACAATTAACACAGTGGTTTTCAACCTTTTTCTTTCCACTCACATGCCACCTGAAGTAATCCCTTACTAATCACAGCATCTATGACATAGGGAATACTTAAGGTGGTATTTGAATGGAAAGAAATGAAGGTGCTCTGTGATTAGTAAGGGTTTACTTCAGGTGGTATGTGAATAGAAAGAAAAAGGTTAAAAACCACTGATCTAAGGTAATTATTTAAAAATAATACTTAGTATAGTTAAGTGATAAAATGAAGTTAGTCCAATACTCCTCCCAACACCATCCAACTCTCAAACCACCATTCAGAATCATAAACTGAGGGGCATGTGAAGCTCTGCCTCACGTTGACAGGACATGGCTACAAATTGGAATTATTGAAGAGGATGGAAATCATGGCTTATGGAAATGTCTTTATGATATTGTGACAGAATATGTTTTTTATATTGTAGATAGATATGATTTTGGGAGATAGTGTGGCAGGTTTTTTGAGTATAGTTCACATTACAAACACTTCAAAACAGTTTTCATTTAAAATACTGGAGCTTTGCTCAAGTTAGACTGGCTGGCTCCAAAGGCCTTTGCAAAAGCTTTGGGGAGTGCCCAAGGGACTTCACTAATGGATTGTTGTTTTGAAAAGTAACAATTGAAAAAACTTGGAGGATTAGGTCTGGAGTGCAGCATGCTGTTCTAAGAGGGTCCTATGGTTTTTGCAAGCAGAGAGGGGTTTTAAAAAAAAAAACAAAAAAAAACAGGCTTTCTCTGAGAGAGATCAGTTCTGCAGTGTTACAGTCAGCTGCAGCAGCTGGGACTAGAACAGGACAAGCTGGAAAGTTTGTGGGGAAACCCCATTTGGACGACAAGTTGGGGGTGCTTAGTTCAGACTGGTCAAAGCTTTTGTGGTTCATGCAAGGGGAGAGGACTGGCTGCCTAATGTTTCACTTGAAATAAGAGAAACAAAAAGGAACTCTGTGGTGACCTGAAAGAGAGCTGGAAAACCCTGATGGGGTAAGTTTCTTCGGAAGACCACTTACGTGGCTGATTAAAAGGGAACAGTTTGTGTCCAGGAACAACAAATCTCTCTCTGAAAACTGACAAGAACCTCCCTGAGTATTAACCATTTACCTTTCAAGCACCAAAGCCTGGTGAACTTCATAAATGTTAAATTCTGTACACAGTATAAGAATTGCCTGCAATCAGTAAACTTGGAGGAATGAGAAGTGAAATTGGACTGTGAATCAAAGAACGTGCGCTTAGAATTAGAAAGGGGTTGGGTTAGTTAATAGTGATAAATTAAAGTGTGATTCTGTTTAAAGATAATTAAAAGCAACTTTTGTTTAAGTAACCATTTGTCATGGTGAATATCTATTGCTGCTGGGTTTTGTGTCCTCTGGGCTCATAACAATATCATGTAGAATCAAAAATATCTTGAAATCTTGATTATTGGTGCCAGACTGTCGCAACATATGTGGATGATGTCTCAAAACTAGTTTGCCTGCTTTTCCATATTCACTCTCACTCACAATCCTTCATAGACTGAAGATGTCTGATCTCAGTTATACTGCTGTGAAAACTCTGTAGAAGCCAGTTTGTTTCTTCACTAGAAGGGGTAGGTAAGTCACTTCAGACCATCTGTTCATAGCAGGTCTTCCACAGCACAGCATGTAGTTTTGAAGCAGATTTTTTTCCCCTCAACTAAGAATTGTTTAAGACACAAATTAGAAAGGATATCTTTTTTATTAAAGAAATATTGCTTGTGTTCAAATTTTAATTATTTTTCTCTACAGCTTTACAAAATAACTCCTGTTGAAGAAAAGGTTGGACATTTATTGGATGCGATCATTTGTCGGATGAGTGCGAAAGATATTCTTTGACATCAGAAACTATATTGTTGAGAAGATTCTTTACAAATAGTTTTTGAAATTGAGAAGTATACTGTAATATTTATGATTTTTTTAATGTATATGAATACTGCATTACTTGTTTGAGTTTATGTCCAAATGTGGAAATAATTTTGCAGTGAAAACTTATTTCTGGAAATCCTTTAAAGACATTTGTGAGCAATACTGCAATAAACAAACATAAACACTTCAATGCAGCCACATCTTCAAAAGCTTATTCAAAAACCTTTCCCCAAGATTGACATAAGAACACCATTACTTTTGCAAGTTTCATCGTTCCATCTATGATTTGTGTCACTCTTCAACATTCTAGAATTCTTTCTCTAACCCATACTGCAGGATAATTCTGAATGATATGATCTTTTTGCAATTCCTTGAGAATGAAAGGGGGAAAAAAATTGGAATTGTTTTCAGTAATCAAACAATTTTTCTGCATTTGTAAAGGCTTGCTATCATTCTTTATAAAGTTCATTCCACGAACCATCTATCCTCAAGGACCCTCCACCACCAGGCCATGCCCTCTTCACTCTGCTGCCATGGGGTGGATGGGGAGGGAGTACAGGAGCCTGAATATGAGCACTCGGTGGCACAAAGGCAGCTGTTCTTCACAGGAGTTAATTGTTTCTTGTAATGTGGGCTTCTCCAAAAATAAAGATTTTTGCGTTGGATTTCTCGTATATGATTTTTGGCATTCAGAACCCTGCCATTTGGTTGTTGGATTCTCAGCAGCTCAGGTGTATATGATCCTTAGGGTTACCACGGTGGCACAGGATGAAGCCAGGGACAGACAGGTATGTGTGGGAATGGAGAAAGGAATTAAAATGACAGGTTGGCAAATGTAAGTTCCAGTTATTTTCATGGGCAGTGTGCAGATGCTTGGCAAAGTGGTTGGCCAATCAGAGTTTGATCTCACTGTTGTAGAAGAGGCCAGATTAGGTGCAACAAATGTAGATCAAGTTGTATGAGGTGCATGTGAATCTGCCTCACTTGGAAGTTCTATTTATGATGCTGAGTGGAGGTTGTTTTGGGGTGGGGGGTGGGGGAGTGAAGTAGGGATGTGGTGGATGGTGTTGGGGCAATTATTGTATCAACTGCAGTGTAGAGGAGAGTCACGTGATGGAGTAATGGCTGGTCAGGTGGAAACAACCCTCCAGAGAAAAGAAAAAAAGTGAAAAAACAGCTCAATAAGCATAAAATACAGGAAAAGAAAGATAAAGTTACAGAGAAGAGACAGAAGATGACCCCCAAAAGAGAAAAAGTAAGAATAACAGAGAAAAGGGAAGGAAAATCACTGGAGAAGAAAGGCCTTACCTGTATGTCGGAGCAGAGAGCCACTGTTGAGAGGAGCGGACGATCTTCGATGTTGGTGAGGAGCAGTGTCCTCCCGACCGGCAGACCTCAAGAATGGCTCTTAGAGCCAAGAAGAGGTGCGCAACTGCGCATGCGCGAAGAGTTGCGCGTGCGCAGTGCACAAGTAAAAGGTCAACGCTGATGGGAGAGGGACTCAGCTGCGGAACCGGCTGGGGGAAGTGAAGCAGAAAGAAGAAGAATGATGAGAAAGAGAACGAAGGGCAGGAAGAGGATGAGCGGCAACGAGGCGACCGGCAGGGGGACGACCTGGGGCAGGAGACCCAGCAGCAGGTCGGCCTGCAGCGGGAGGCCCAACAATGGGTTGACCTGCAGCAGGAGGCTCAACAACAGGAGACACACCAGTTGGAGGCCCAGCAAGGATACAGAAGCAGCTCACCAGAGAAGAATGAAGATACAAAGATACAGAGAAGAGAAGATGACACAGACATAGAAACAGACACTAAAGAAGAGGAGGAAGAAGACCAAGAATTTCAAAGGAACAAAGAGGTAAAATAGGACAAAATTTAGATAGTCTTTTTTTGAAGAACAAATGAGGTCATTAAAAGAATGGCTATCGTTAGAATTGAGTTAAATCAAAAGAAAAATGAAAAGAGCTGAAGACAGAATGAAAAGCTTAGAGTTGGGCATGACTGAAATAGGGAAGAGAGTAGAAAATGTGGAGGAATGAGAAGCTGCTGTAGAAATGGAGATGAATGATTTAAGAGGGAAGTTGGAAGAGAGCAAAAAAAAAAGATTTATTGTCACAAAAAACTGACATATTGGAAAACTACAGTAGGCTAAACAACATAAAAATAGTGGGCCTGAAAGAAGGCAAAGAAGGGTCAGATATGAAGGAATTTATAAAAGGATGGATCCCAAAGATGCTGGGAATAACAGACTCACATGAAGAAATAGAAATCAAAAGGGCGCATAGAGCACTAGTACCGAAACTGCCACCACATAAAAAAACTGAGATCCATATTGGTAAAATTTCTAAGATATACGACAAGAGAAAACCTACTAGAACAGACAAAAAAGGTTAGAGAAGACAATAAGCTTCAAACTTTTAAAGAAAAGGAAGAAATTCAACATGGCTGGGGGTGGGAGAATAGGGGTCACTGCGAAATCTGTTGACGCTTGCGAGTAAGTTCGCAAACCAAATGGAAAGGGGAGTTGTGGTTGTCGTCAAGGGACTGGAGGCAATCCAAGGAGGGGAGGTTCATTTGGAGTTAAAGGGTTATTGCTTGTGGGGATTGTTGGGGTATTTCATGTCTTAAATGCATTGTCATATATTGAGATTAAAAAGGAAAACTTAAAAAACAGTAATGGAAAAAAAGGGATGGAGGTGATGAAGAAGTGGAAAAGAAGTGAAAAAAAGATATAAGATGGCCATATTGGACTAAATGTCTATAAACATTAATGGAATTTATAAACAAGTTTAAGTGTATCCCATTGGGGAAAAAATCACATATAATTTAAAAGACAGTTATAATGATTGGGGAAACCTGGGAACCATATATGGAACATGGCAGAAAGAGCAGGCCTCGGACCACCACCACCTAAAATGATAAGATAAACACGATCAGATTTAATGTGTATAAGTAGATGATACGTCTTTTTTGTTTGTATTCCTTTTGTATAAAGATACTGTTTTATTGTATTTCATATGTCAAGTTTTTACTGTTTTTGGAGGGAGTGGGAAGGGGGGAAAAAGAAAATGTCACTGAATATTTAAAGAGGTGCATCTGTAAATATATTGGTTGATGTGGTTCATAGTGCGATAAATAAAGAATTACAAAAAAACCTGCAGTTTATCACTTAAATATACTGAAAATATAT
This sequence comes from Narcine bancroftii, assembly GCF_036971445.1. NCBI lineage: Eukaryota > Metazoa > Chordata > Chondrichthyes > Torpediniformes > Narcinidae > Narcine > Narcine bancroftii. The sequence goes on from NC_091481.1 coordinate 27,209,765, forward strand.
TTTTTAAATTATTATCTTGCCTGATTGTAACAGTTCATGATAGGTTTTACCTTCCATGATGTGTGATGCATTGAAACTTGAAACAAATCTCAATGAACAGCATATGGATTGCTAACTGACATTTTTGTGGGAAAGACTTAAAAACTTAGTACTAGAAAACTTTAATTTCTTTGAATTATAATAGTTCACATTTTAAAACTTCGCTGTATTGACATCTTTGCTTATTGATAACATCAAAGTACAGGTCATTCACTAGACATTTGTATGTTATTTACTGGTAATTTTTAAACAACTTCTTTGTTCTACTTCAAGTCCACCAACTCTCTTGGTGATGTTTCAGCTGGATTCTTTCGTGAGATGGCTAAGGGTTCTCACCTGCTTCCTCCTTCAAAACTGGATATAGCATTGGGATTTCCATCCAATCAATTTAAAAATAAGGCCTGGCTCTGTCCTTAATGTTTTTTAAAAAATATTGCTGCTTCATTCACTGGTATTTTGGGCAACGAAATGGCATTATTAATCGAATTCACAACACCTCACAGCACCCCCTGGAGAAATGCTGGGGTCTCAGCTCGATAGATCTCACAAGTTGTGCTGAAAAGTTGTGGCAGAATTAATCAACTGGATGATGGAGATTGCCTGCCAGCCAAGATTCCACCAAGTCAGGCGAGCAGCCCCTCCAGTAAATGGGTGATTGGAAAGTGGTTGATCCAACAATCAACAACTTACTGTGTCAATCATTCAATTTGAAATCATGAATCACTTCAGGAAGTGGATTGGTTGACCAACATTATATTACTTTGTTTCTGCAATAGATGGTGCTATTGTCTGTATTTCAGATTTGCCTCCTGGTTGTCCAGTCAAGATGATCTGGTTTTGACCAACCAGATATTACAATATCACTTTTAAATGTTAATATTAAAATTAAAACTTTCAAGAAATGTTTGCAAACATTTGAGGAGTTTAAAGAGATTCAGCATGTCCCCGAAGACTTTGAAGCTTCTATAGGTGTACTGTGGAGAGCATTTTGGCAGGTTGAATCACTTCTGGTATGGAGAAGCCAATGCTCTGGATGAGAGAAAAAAAAACTCAAGAGAGTTCATAGATTTGGGACATCACAGACACCAGTCTTCATCAAGGTCCTCTAGAGAAGGAGGAGTCACGTGATGGAGTAGTGGCCAGACGGTGAACTCCAGCCCTCTCCAGAAAAGTCGGGAAAAACAAAAGAAAACACAAAGGCACAGAAATAAAAGTTACAGAAAAGTGAGTATAAAGGTGGAAAGAAGATGGCGACAAAAAAAGAAAAATCGAAAGCAACGGTAAGAAGAGAGGAAGAGAAGACAAAGGAGGAAAAAGGTGAAGGCCTTACCTGTCCGAAGAGGCCCGCTGCGGAGAGAGAAACCCGCTCCCTCAGGTCGGTAAATAATGGACTACAAAAATGGCTCGCAGAGCCGAGTAAAAGTGTGCAACCGCGCATGCGCGAAGTATCGCGCATGCGCGATGCGAATGAAAAAAAACACACCGACGGGAGGGGGGACCAGCTGGGGAGTCGATCTCCACAGCCGGCAACGACAGCTGCAGAACACCTGCAGCAAGAAGAGACCACAGAAGACAATAGAAACAAGAAAGAAGAGGAGGAAAGGGCACCAAAGAAACAACAGATGGCCAACGAAGAGGAAGAGGAAGAGTACAGAGAAATAGAAGAAGAAAAGAAAGGCAAGGTAAAGGATATACTTGCTCTTATTAAAGGATACATGGAGTCATTTAAAGAATGGCAAACACAGGAATTTAAGGATTTAAGAAAAAGAATAAACAACACAGAAGAGAAAATAAATAAAATGGAGATGACCTTAACAGAAATGGGAAAGAAAATGGACAAGATGGAAGAGCGGGCAGTAGCAGCAGAAATGGAGGTAGAGGACTTAAAAAAGAAATTGGAGGAATCTAATAAAAAAACTAAAGAGACACAAGAACTACTAGCTCAAAAAATAGATACAATGGAAAACCATAACAGAAGAAATAACATAAAGATAGTGGGCCTTAAGGAAGATGAAGAAGGCAAGAATATGAGGGAGTTTATAAAAGAGTGGATCCCTAAGACCCTAGGATGTCCAGAACTACAGCAAGAAATGGAAATAGAAAGCGCACATAGAGTATTGGCCTCTAAACCACAACCACAACAAAAACCAAGATCGATTTTAGTAAAATTCCTAAGATATACTACAAGAGAAAAGGTACTGGAGAAGACAATGGAAAAAGTAAGAGAGGGCAACAAACCACTGGAGTATAAAGGGCAAAAAATCTTCATTTATCCAGATATAAGTTTTGAACTCCTAAAGAAGAGAAAAGAGTTCAATACAGCAAAGGCGATTTTATGGAAGAAAGGGTATAAATTTATACTAAAGCATCCAGCGGTATTGAAAATATTTATTCCAGGACAACAAAACAGACTATTCTCGGATCCAGAAGAAGCACGAAAATTTGCAGAACAATTACAAAAATAGACTGAGGGAGGAAGACGGGTAATGAGAGTTAAAATGATCACGATTGATATGTATGTGGGTAAAGACAAAAATAGACTGAGGGATGAAGACGGGTAATGAGAGTAAAAATGATCACGATTGATATGTATGCGGGTAAAGAGGTATAAGAGTGAATAGAGACAATGAGCATACATGAATGTATCTGTACTTAGAGGAAAATATAGATAGTATAGACAAGAATTAATAAGGGAAGGTAATGGAATAGAGAGAATAAGGAGGGAATTAAAAGAGTGACCTTTGTGACATATGAAAAGTGAAATCTTTTCTGGGGGAGGCGGGGAGGGGGGAAATAGCGGTCACTGCAAAATCAGTTGACGCTTGCGAGTGGATTCGCAAATCCAAATGGAGAGGGGAGATGTGGTTGTCCGACAAGGGATAAAGGACAACTCAGGAGGTGAAGGGGAGATTGGGGATAAATAAGATAAAAATAGGAGAATAAGGAAAATGTTGGATGTTGTAGGAATGTTGTCTTATAAAGAGTTGAAAATAAGAAAACAGAAATGGAAAAGGAGGAAAGGTAATGATGGAAAAACGGAAAGAGAAGATAAACAAAATATAAAAGGGCTACGCTGAACTATATGTCTTTAAATATTAATGGAATACATAACCAAATTAAAAGGAAGAAACTACTAAATTTAAATGAATAAATGTATTCCATTAGAAAAAATAACATATAGGTTGAAAAATAATACTGAAATATTCGAACAAGTATAGGAGCCTTACATTAAATACAATAGCGAAAACCTACCGGGGACAAACATTACCTAAGTTGATGGAAGGAGAAGGAAAGAAAAGAATGGACTCAGTAGAATTTCTGGTGTAATTTTGTTGAATGACAACATTGTCTGACTGGCTTAATGCAACCTAGATTGTATACCTAAAATGGATGAGGGGGGGGGGTGGGGGGGTGGTTTGGGAGGAAAGGGGGGGGGGGGGAGAAAAAGTCACTGTATATGTGTGAAAAAGAAATAGTGTATATCATGGCTAATGTGATTTATGGTGTGAAAATTAAAAAATTTAAAAAAAAAAGGTCCTCTAGAGAAGATGGTGTCTGTGATGTCACAAATCCACAAACCATCTTTCCTCTATCCTCAAGGACCCTCCACCACCAGGCCATGCCCTCTTCACTCTGCTGCCATGGGGTGGGGGAAGAGAGAGTACACTCAGCAGCACAAAGGCCATCAGATTTCTGAATGAACAATGTACCAGTGTTTTTTACTTGCCCCATTTATTTATTTTGTAATGTGATTTATATAAATATTTGCACTGAAAAGCTGCAGCAAAAAAAACCCAAATTTCGTGGCACGCTCATGACAATAAATTCTGAAATTCCTTACTATCAAAACCTTACCCATTTGCACATCATTTTGTCCCTGACCTTCTCCTAACTGCCAAATTACAACCCTTGCTATGTTGGATATCAGAGCTATCCCTGAATTCCCACCTCAGTTGCACCCAAGAAGTACTGTTTCTGCATCATCTTCCCAATCCTTTATCCTTCAGCTGATATTATCTTTCCAGCTGGCCACTGAGGGAAGGAATATAATTGACAAGAAGTGAATCGGGGCAGGAAAGGAGGTGAAAATGCAGTATCCTGTATTGACTGGAGGACCAGAATTGGGCAATGACCTGGACCTCACTCATCCTGCTTTCAACTGGCAACTTGTGAACCATCAACCAGCTTACTCTATCCAACAAGCACTGGGCTCTTTAAAATTGGTGGTTTTAATTCATTAGAGTGAATGCTTGGCCCTGTTTTTGCAGGCTTGACTTCCTGCCCTTATTTTGACAATTTAGAACAGCACAGAAACAAGCCAACTAGTCCACTAGTCCCAAAGACCTGCTCCTATTCCCTAACCCTCCAGACCTCTCCCATCCCCCCCATGGATCCATCCAATTTACTTAAAATTGAGCCCACATTCACCATGTCAGATGGTAGCTCGTTCCACACTCCCACCACTCTGTGAGTGAAAAACTTTCCCTTAAACCTTTCCCCTTTCAGTTTAAAACTACGACCTTATTTATCTATCCCAATCTAAGTGGGAAAAACCTACTCTCATCCACTCTGTCTATTTCTCTCATAATCTTGTAAACCGCTATCAAATCTCCACTCATTCTTCAAGGAATAAAGTCATAACCTGTTTAATCTTTTCCTGTAACTCAATTCCTGAAGACCTGGCAACATCTTAGTAAATCTTATCTGCACTCTTTCAATCTTGTTGATATCCTTCCTTTAGTTAGTTGACTGGAATTGCACACAATATTCTAAATTTGGCCTAACCAATGTCTTAAACAGTTTCTATACTCATACTTTGATTTATAAAGGCTAAGATGCCAAAGCTTTCTTTATAACCCTGTCCACCTGCGATGTCACCCTCATGGAACAATGTATCTGTATTCCAAGATCTTTTTACTCCTCTGCACTGCTCAGTGACCTACCATTTACTGTGTGTCCTACCTTGGTTTGTTCTTCCAAAATGTAACAGGAAATTTTGTAGTGGGATTGTGGTGAAAGAGGCAAGAAGTGGATTGGTGATCTCTTGTATCAGGTTATCAGTCTGTGGTTAAATTCTAATTGATTATCACATGTACCACAATATCCAATTGAGCATTTCAAATATGGTACAGCAAGAAGGACACAGTGCATAGCTAGTAAAATATATCTTTACGATTGTGAGGTTCTTTGAGGAAGTGACAAGCAGGTTGGATAAGGGAGATGCAGTGAATGTTGTATTTGGATTTTAAGAAGACATTTGACAAGGTGCTGCACATGAGGCTATGAAAGAGCTCATGGTTTAACAGGAAACAACAATATGGGTAGAGCATTGGCTGATTGGCAGGAAGCAGAGAGTTGGAATACAAGGATCATATTTGCATTGGCTGCCAGTTGCTACTGATGTTCCACAGGGGTCAATGTTGGCACCACTTTTTATGTTGTATATTAATGATATGGATGCTTTATGGCCAAGTTTGTAGATGATATGAAGGTGGGTTGAGGAGCAGGTAGTGTAGAGGGAACATGAAGGTTGCAGAAGGACTTAAATTAGGAGAATGGACAAAGAAGTGGCAAACAAAATATAATGTCAGAAAGTGTACGGTAATGCACTTTAGTAGAAAAAAATAAATGGGCAGACTATTTTATAATTGGGGGGAATATTGAAAATGCCCAGATTGAAAGGGGCTTGGGGTCCTCGTTAAGGAGAGCCTGAAGGTAAACTTGCATGTTAAGGCAAATGTAATACTGGAGCACGGATGTGATGCTGAGACTTTATAAGGCACTGGTGAGATCTCACTTGGAGTATTGTGAACAGTTTTGGGCTCCTCGTTTAAGATAAGATGTGCTTACGTTGGAGAGGGTCAAAGAAGGTTCAAAGAACCCTCTGGGAATGAAAGGGTTAATCTTATGATGATTGTTTGACAGCCTTTAGCCTGTATTCATTGGAATTTAGGAGAATGAGGGGGGATCTCATTGAAACATTTTGAATGTTGGAAGGCGTGGACAGTTTAGATTAGAAAGGTTGTTTCCAATGGTGGGAGTATAGGACAAAAGGGCATCTGCTTTGAACCGAAATGCAAAGGAATTTCTTCAGCCAGAGGATGGAAAATCTGTGGAATTTGTTACCACAAGCAGCTGTGGAGGCCAGGTAATTGGGTGTATTTAAGAAAGAGATTGATAGGTTCTTGATTAGCCAAAACATCAAAGGTTATGGGGAGAAGGAAGAGTAGTGGAGCTAAATGAGAACATGGATCAGCTCATAATTGATTGGCAGGGCAGACTTAGGGTCTTCGTTCAGGAGACTGATAACGGCAGGAAATAAACTCTCCTTGAATTTGGTCATGCACGATCTCATACTTGTTCATCTTCTGGATGGGAGGAGGATGAAGAGAGTGTGTCCGAGGTACAATGAGTCTTGCACTATGTTGGTTGCTTATTCAAGGCAGCAGGGGGTAGTGATGGAGCTGATTGAGGGAGTGGGATCTGATGATCTAGCATGAAGACCACTTCCTGGGAGCAGATGCAGCAATCATGATCAGTTCACAATTTTTTTTTTATTTATCCTATCCATGCCAACACCTCTTGGTTGTTGGCTTGGGCTTCTCCCCCTCCCTCTTCTTCCCTACTCCTCCTCCCTCTCACCTGGTCATTGCTCATACCTTGATGAAGAGCTCAGGGCTGAACCATTGGTTTTATATCTTTGTCTATGCATGCTATGGCACCTGCTGCATTTCTCCAGCACTTGACTACAATCACAGCGTGATCTTTCTTGTTTCACGGGATACTTACAGTGATGTATCTTTAGAAGTTGTTAAGGAATGCTGGTGACATGATAAATTTCCTCAGGTTTCTATGGAAGTAAAACCACTGGTGGAGCTTTCTAAACATTACCTGATGTGTGTGTGGACAAGGTCAAGTAATTGGAGATGTTTACTGCTCAGTATATAATCATCTCCAACTCAGCAACACTGATGTGGACCAGTCCAGGGAATGAGCTCCGCTCCTAATTTGTTACAGAACAAATTACTGAAGATTCAAGAGAAAGGCAATGTTGAAGTATTGAATTGTTCTGACGTACTGGAAGCTTTCTATCATGAAAGAAATGAATTGGGTGGCCCAGACCAGCAAGGTATCGATGAGCTAAAGAATGCAGTACTGAATTTCAGTTTGCCAGATTTGGTAAAGGTCTGGCACATTTTCACCACAGTTTAGTCAGAAGCATATTTTTGTATACATCAGAAGGTTTGGGTTCATACTCCACTCCAAGAATTTCTGGAAATATTAAATGATAGGAAACCAATAGTTTATTTGTCATCAACCAGCATCGCTTCTCTTTTCGTACAGCTCTGAACATTTTGTTTTCTCAAGTTGTATATCTAGTTTTCTTTTGAATATTATTACTGAACAATTGTTTCAAATCTTGCAAAAATACTGTACAAGTCACATTGTAAAACACTCAAAAATGGGGGTTGACTTGTACATCAGATATACTTTTGAGATCTTAAATTCAGGTCAAAAACTGTTTGATGCCGATTCAACGTATAAGTCAACCCTGGAATCGCCAATTTGGCATATTAGTCAACCCTGGAAGCACCTCCCCAACGCCAGCACTGCTGTTCTCCAACATCTCCTGGCTGCCGGACACCACCATAGCCCACCCAGACATTCTATAATTATAGAGTCCTACCCTAGAGTCTCACTTCGTCATTCCTGCCCAGTAAGCTGAGATTGCTGCTCCTGTCGGGAGAACGAAGTTGCCGCTTCTGCCACATGACAGAAGGAGTGACTGCGTTTTCTGGAGCAGGAGTGGTGACCTTGTTTTGCTGGCAGGAGATTCCCACTCTAGAGAATGAGGTTGCCTCTCTCACTCCAGAGAATGAGGTTGCCTCTCTCACTCCAGAGAATGAGGTCGCTGTGCCTGCCACGTAGGTCCGAGGTTCCCGCTCCAGCCGGGAGAATGAGGTCACCACTCCTGCCAAGTAGGAATGAGGTTCCTGTTCCCGCTGGTAGGACGAGATTGCTGCTTCTGCCACATAGGTTGAGGTTCCCACTCACGCCGGGAGAACGAGGTCGCTGCTCCTGCCAAATAGGTACGAGGTTCTCACTCCCGCCGAGAACGAGGTCGTTGATCCTGCCACATAGGTACAAGGTTCCCACTCCCACCTGGAGAACGAGGTTGCCATTCCTGCCACAAAGACCAAGGATCATGCTCCTGTCTGGTAGGGTAAGTTATTTTTTTTACTGTTTATTTTTACTTACGGTAACTTATAGCTTTTTACTTGGTGAATGGTGTGTTTTAAAAAATTTTGGGTTGTTGCTCTGAGGCCCGGACAGCCAGGAAATGGGGGTCGACTTGTATGTAGGATATACCATAAAACCATTAAAATTAGGCTAAAAAAGGGGTTGACGTATCTGCCAGCCGACTTATGCGCTGAAATATTCAGAAATTCTTCCTATGTTTTACTGATTCTCTTGAATCTGGTTACACTTGACAAAGAATTTTCTTCCTAAACACCTTTTGGTGTATTTTATGGATTTTGGCCTGTTGGTCACAAAAATCAACTTTAAAAATTTCCTTTCACATACTGCTTTTTTTTAGATTTAACCTATTTTTGTGATTTCCTTTCATATTTTTACCATGCTTCAAGCACACCAAAACCATGAAGTACAACATGTCGTTGAAAATCCTTTTCTGCACTTGCACTTCTTCCCTGCTGATCTTGTGACAAACACGGTGAAAGGTTTCACCGGGACATTGCGACCATGGAAAAGTGGTATCAGGGCAATTGGAATCCATTAATGCTGGCCGACTATTGTGGGGCACTGACACAAGAGGTATCCGATGCTGAGTACAAATGAAAATCAACGGCAAAGCATTTTTAGATTAGATGAACTAACGCAATGTGACAGCATCATTAAACATGCTAAATTCAATGAAAGTTAATTTAATGTTTGTCCTACTTCCTATGTGGTGCAGCAAATCTGAAATTATCTTTGTGTTCAGCTTGAAGTTGCCTATTATAATGTCCAGTTTCTTTTCAGGAAGCAACCCTTTAAAAAATGTTGTCCAGTGTAATTGTTTCAAATCTTAAAAATATAATTCTTCCTGTTTTTTTTACTCCTTATTTTCAATCTGATTATCAATCTATCAGTCAGTGAAAACAATTTATTAGTATACTCTATTAAATCCCATTACAATTCCAAAGTCCTTTTAAAACTAATGTTATGGCAGAAACAATCCAGCTTCTCTGAACCTTCTGCCAAGTTTCAGTTCCTCGTACTCAGCATCATCCTAGTAAATCTCCTGTACATTCTTTTTTATTCAGAATTTATTTAGAATATGGAACTTGCTATCACACTCTGTATCTGAGACTGATAGAATGGATGAATTATGCTGCATGTGGGGGGCAGGGGTGTTATTTGGTAGGCATTAGGAGGACTCAATGCAAAATTAGGATGAGCAGAGACTTTTTAGACCCTCTTGTCTATTGCCAAGCTGTAATAACATGCATTATGTAACTTCTTCAAGACCAAAACTTTCTTCCCAGGATCTGCCTTGAATTGGATGCAGTACTCCTCCTGGGACCAAAACTGTGATTAAGGTTCCTGGAAATTCCTTACGGTGAAAAAAAATCATTCAATATTACAGGCAAAAAAATGCAAGGTCTGCAATATGTAGTTTTCCAGATGTTCTCCAACAATGTAGACTTGAAAACTTAAAGAACCCCCATGAGGCAGTTTAACGAGGCTGTAACTAATGAACATCTTGCTGACTATTGAAGAGTGAAGTTAGAAGATACCATGCATTACATTGATGTGAAAGTGCAGATCCTTCAATGGATGTCGTATTCTCAAATTAGTTTTTCTATTGTTCTTGTTTTTTTAATCATTAGGATGAACAATTCATAAAAGATATTTTTGTGTTATCAGCTGCATTAAAACAACAAATGCTGGAAATACTGAGCCAGTCAGTGGACAGAGAAACAGAATTAACATTTCAAGTTGATGATCTTTCATCAAAACTGAGAAAAGACAGAAATAAAACAAATTTCAGAGCAAAGGAATGAGAGAAAGTGGGTCGAAGATATTGCTGAGCAGAGTAAAAGATCCACGGAGATGTCAAACAAGAATGAATTTTACAGAGGGTTTCCCCTGGCTCCCTGTAGAAACTCAGTGTGGGAAAGTGGGCCAGCATCTCTGTATAATTTACTTCGGAAATGAAATGATAGAAGACAAGCACAGTAACACAATATGAAATAAGATGGTTCACTTAGCTGCAAAGCACTAGCACACAATGTAATTTTATTTTCAAAGAAATTAAATATTGTATTATGGAAATTGATCCATAGGATTATAATTGATAAAAGTTATGACTGCAAAGTAAGTGTTGAAATAGCAAGTTTGGTCTCTGATTGTATTACCGTATTATTATCGTGATTAATTTCAGAGAGTTATATCATGAAGGCAAGTTGCTGGAAATCAACGTACCCTATATACTTGTGTAATCATCGATACTATGTAATAGTCCACCCCCCCCCCCACCCTAAGACCTGTGGAAAAGTTGACCCTCCTATTTTTGGCCTCCACCACCCACCAATCCGAGCTCCCAATGCCCCAACTGCGGAGCCGCACCCTAGCCGCTCACTTCTGGAGCACCCAACAGCCTAGCCACCTGCCCATCCAAGCTCCTGACCATGGATCCTCACCCTGGCCGGCTATCCTTCTGAACTCCCATTGCTCAGGCTGCCCGCCCATCCAAGGTCCTGACCACAGACCCTCAACCTGGCTGTCTGCCCATCCAAACTCCAGAAGTCCCAACTGCAGTCTTATCACCCAGTCCCACCCATCCAAGCTCCAAAGGCCTTAAATGATGCAGGTACTTCACAAGGTCAAAAATTTGACCCATGTAAAAGTCAACTCCCAACCCTGCCTTTTTTGGCCCAAAATGTGGTCCATAAAATTTGATGATTACACGAGAATATACAGTAGTCTTATTGGGAGCTCAAGGATAAACAATATCATAAGAAATAATATGAACAGTGACAATTTACTTTCAATACAAATTGTTGTACTTTAATAGAAATCAATGATTTGATCCTCCAATAGCTTGGATGAGTGGAACATCACAGGAGTTCACACAGTTCAATCATTCACTCTTTCAATACTGGTGTCTCAAGGTTGAATTCAACAGCACACTAAAGGATACAATTAGTCCTTTTGCCCACATCTCTCAACCCCTTGACCCTGACTTTCTCGAAATACAAGGAACCATAGGCAGAAGAAAAGAGACTTGAGAAGAAACCTGATCATCCTTTATTAAAGGGCACGTAAGAATGTTGATGGTGCCAAACTTGGCAGTGAATGCTACTCCCCAACATTGACAATTTAAAAAAGAAATCCCTGGAGCTAGGCTCCTCAGATTTGCCAGGATAAATTTAGAGTTAGTTGTGAAGCACCCTTGCTTTTGGAACATGTAGGCACAGAAAATAAATTGATATTAGGCCTCTGGTATTATTTATATGAAGCCAGAGATCAGTAAAAAATTAAAGAGGAGTTTAATAATGAGCATTTTTCTCATTGTGTGGAGTCAAGGGAGCATGATTCCCTGAGCACTTCTATCCAGTCACCGGCTACATGCAGAACAGTCTTACCTTTGCAGTAGAATTTGCTGAAATCTTCCACAGCTGAGCTTAGTCCACCTTTTTCTGCTTTCATCAGTAGGATTGTTTTTCTAGTTAAGATGTTACTAATTTCTTTTATAAAATGGTTGCAGTTGGTATGTTTAAGTTTTCCAAGTAGATTGGTTTGATATGTAAATACATTTCTTTCATTCTGACAAACTTTGCTTTCACAGTAGATGCCACTATTACATGCTTATCAAATACACCTGGATCTTCAGTATGGGCAGTACTGTGGAGCTAGCGAGCAGAAGACCATGAACTTGGACTTTCTGTGAATCGTCCGAGCTCATCATCAACAAATTGTGATGAGCCGTGCACAGAAGGCTTGAGCCATCCTGGCCAAGCCTTGGGCAGCAATGAGTACTTGAAGTAGAATATGATCCACTGAGGATGTAAGGGGTGGATTTGGAAGGGGGTGCAGATCAGCACTCCCTTTTTTACAGTGGGCAGAGTGAATGTCAACTCTGTCTGCAATGGTCACCTGGACCTGTCCGTTGCAAGCTATTTCAATTCCCCTCTCCAATCCCAAACCACCTGTCTGTCCTCAACCTCCTCTGCTACCAGAGTGAGGCCAGACGCAGACTAGAAGACCAGCATCTCATAGTCTTCAACCCAATGCTGTGAACATTGAATTCTTCAACATTGGGCAAACTCCTCCCTCACTGCTCCAGTTATTCAGTGTCTTCTCTCGCCCCCATGTACTCCAACTGTCCATCATCCTCACAATCCTTCCAGTGGGTCATCTATCTTCTTGCCCCACTTTTCTTATTTGCCCACTACCCCTCCCTTCTTTGCTTCTACTTATCAACTCCTTTCTTAGATTTCATAATCTAAAGTGCTTTTTTGCCTTCACTTGCACCTCTCACTCTTTGTTACCCTTCTTTCCTTCCCCCACATGATTCTTTTTGACAGTCAATCTCTCCTCTCTCAGATCCATCTATTGTTTGTCACCCACCTCAAGTTTTTATACTTGTGATCTCTCCTCTTTCAGTCCAGATGAAGTGTCACAAGGCTCCTTTCAAAACCTTTTAGGATTCTTGTGCGTCACATTTTTATACCCACAGGGAAGAATATTGGCATGTTAGAGATAATACCCCAACACTGATGCATGTAGTGAATTTGTTTGATTTGATGAGTTGTATTTATTTAGTTTCTAGCATAGACTTAATTAAGCAGTTCATAAAATGTTTTTCATTTTAACATGGATCATTTTATTTTTTTTAAAGCAGTAGATTTCAAACTTTTTCTTTCCACTCACATACCACCTTAAGTAATTCCTATGCCATGGGTGCTCCATGATTAGTAAGGGATTACTTAAGGTGGTATGTGAGCGGGGGGGGAAATGGTTGAGAACCACTGCTCCAGACCCAATTGCTATTGAAATATTTTGCTTGAGAAAAATTGTCCTTGGCCCATTTCTTTTGGACTTGTGAAACTGTACACATAACTAGTCAATTAGATACTATTAAAAAAGTAGTTTTCAAACTTTGCACTCACATACCACCTTAAATAATCCAAGCATGAACTGTCTCGTGCAATTCCATAGGCAAATCATGGGTACGCACAGGAGATCCACAGTGGGACACCAGCAACACAAGGCACATGTGGCAAGGGATCAAGACCAAAACCTTGTGAGGTAAAGACAGTGTCGCCTCCCTTCCAGACAGGCTGAATATCTTCTATGCATGGTTCAATGAGAAGTACAGGCTGATGCTGAAGAAACGTCCATGTCCCCTGATGAACAGGTCCCCAGCATAGTCACAGCTGAGATGAGGGGAACCCTCTCCTAGGTGACAAGACCTGGTTGGATACTGAAGAACTGCACAGACCAACTGACAGAGGTCCTTACAGATATACTCAACATGTCATACAGTGCAGTAAAAGGCCCTTCCAGCCCATTACACCTAATTAATGTACTAATCCCGTATGTTTTGAAGATGGAAGGAAATCAGAGCACCTGGTTTAAACAGAGGAAGCATCCATAGAAAGAGAGAGAATGTCATGAGCAGGGTTTTGACCAGAAATGTCAACTATCCATTTTCTTCCATGAATGCTGCCTGACTCACTAACAGTTTGTTTTTGTACAAGCTTCCAGTTTCTACAGTCTCTTATGTCTCCAAAGCTAGGGTTAAAGTTTCAAGCTGAAGACTCAGAACATGGTTAGACAGTTAGTGTAGTGGTTAGCACCAAGCATTTACAGTGCCAGCAACTGGGAAAGGGTGCGAATACCACGCTGTCTGTAAGGAGTTTTACATTCTCCCCATGTCTGCTGGGTTTCCTCATGGTGCTCTGGTTTCCTTGCACCGTTCAAAAAGTATGAGAGTTGTAGCTTAATTGGGTGCCATTGCACATGGGCATATTGGCGAAAGGGCCTGTTACCATGCTGTATGTCTACATTAAAAAAAAATTAAAACATTGAAAAAAACTGGGAGAGGAAAAGTCAATTGTTTTATTTGCAGAGAAGGTAGCACACATATACTAAGAAAAAAAAATCACCAAGGAAAAGCTAACTAACGGTGGCTACAAAGGTAGTTCATAAATAATCGCCAAGGATAAGCTAACGGTGGCTACGAAGGTAGTTTATAAATAATCGCCAAGGAAATGCTAACTAATGGTGGCTATGAAGGTAGTTTATAAGTAATCGCCAAGGAAACGCTAACTAACGGTGGCTACGAAGATAATTTATAAATAATCGCCAAGGAAACGCTGACTAACGGTGGCTACGAAGGTAGTTTATAACATAATAGAACAATGTGAAAAACCTGGAGTTTTGGGGAATTTTTCTGTTCATTAAATGATAAAAAAATAAAATAAACAATAGAATAGTGAGAACAGTGCAGAGATGAAGTGTACAGCACTGGGCCTTGTGGTCTAGTGACTCAGAATAATGATTCATGGTCATGATCTTGAATCTTCGACTGCTATGGAATTTAAATTCAGTAAGTTGAAGAAATTTGGAATAAAAAGCAAGGTTTATTTCATGTATCCTTTAGAGAAGATGATTCCCCCCCCCCCCATACCATTTCATACCTTAATGTGACACAAGAATATGCCATAGTTACATTTTAATTCTGCTTTAAAATTACCCAGATTGCTACTTAGTTGAATCAAACCACCATGTCAAAAGAGATTAAATCCAGATGGACTACCCAACATTAAATTGAATGTGAATTGGATTTAAAAACAAGAAAGGTACAACCAGCCATGTCAAAGCTATTAAATTCTCATTAAAAACATCTGGGGATTTTTGTCTAGATTGGCAAAGTTGTCACTCAAATTTAATCAATGAACAGTCTGACACAAAATCATTGTTTTCAGCCAATATCCCAAACTGTTCCATCACAATCCTTTGGTGTGCCCTGCTTAACTGACAAACCAGATCCAATGGAGATGGCAGCGCAATAGAAGAGGGATGATGAAACCCTTCAACATTGACTTATGATGTCTTGTGGCAAGGGAATCTCCAGCTGAATCAACACTCCTTTCAACTTTCCAGACTTACAGTGCAGGTACCAGTCAATGCCCTTTGTCTGATGTCCAAAGGTTTTACTATCAGCGACAATATCCTTTGGGTCACGGTTGTCCTAGAAACGTAACTCATTCAGGATATTACTGGATTGTCTACAAGAATGGGATAGAGGCTAGGAAAATTAATAGAAACCCCAACAAATTCCCTATCCTCTTGGAGTTAACATTTTTATTTTAAAAATGAATATAAAGAGATAGAAAATGGATAGGTGTTTTACCTTCCAGGGATCCCTATATTTTAATGTTTGCAAATATTAGAGGATAATTTTGTCATTCAAGAAATAATAACAAAATCAGCAAATTTTATGCCAGTAAATTATATCGATCAACACCAAGTTTAATTAATTTAGATGTGATAAAAGGGCATAAATATTATTCCAAAATGTTGATGATATGACAATTTCCCCCCCCCCCAAATCTGTCAACAATATTGGTATTTCCAGCATGTGCATGAGCCTCAAAGTTGTATTCCATTATCTCTGTATGTTTTACCTTAAATGCAGTCCAGTTTGTTACATATTCTGCAACTTGATCCATTTACAGGGCATTTTATATTCTGTGAATTTGTGCAGCCATCCATATCTGCCACATATCCTGCTTTTGGTCTATTTCAAGCTTTGGTTGTTGTTATCTAATTGTATAAATATGCTGTTCCTGTTCCCAGGATTTATCTGGAGGTGGACAGTTGGATAGTTTCACATTTTTAACTCTCCGTTTGCAGTCTTCTGTGCTCTGGTTGCATCCATATACTTTGTTATAATAAGCCCTACCTTTCCACTGAAAGTTTTCTGCATGTCTGAGATAAGTTGAGCCCCAAATTAGGTGGTGCAATAACCTTCCAACTATTCCCTGAAACTCGCATTCATTTGCAGTGTGTAGAAGCCATGCTAGGAAATCATCAACAGATTCATAGTTTCTTGCTTCAGGCCTCAAAATTCAGATCCATTGTTTTAAATATCTCATGTTGTCTTGAGGTGATGGCTGAATCTAGAGTAATAGAGTCAATGACTATGGAAACAACCCCTTAAGCTTAATTTGACCATGCAACCAAGCTCATTTGCCTGCATTCAGACCAGATCCCTCCAAACCCAAATGCCTTTTGAACATTACAAATGTCCCCATTTCAACCACTTTCTCTGGCAGCTCATTCCATATAATCACCACCCTTTGTGTGAAGAAGATACCCCTCAGGTCCTCTTTAATTCTTAAATATATGTCCTCTAGATTTAGATTCACCTATTCTGAGAAAAAGGCTATGTCTATTAAAATAAAGTAACTTATCTCACTTTTTGATGGTCATTGATGAAGCATTTGAAGATATTTGTACCTAGAACATCCCCTGATGAATTCCTATAGCAATATGATGGTGCTGAGCAGATTGAATGTTTTTAAAAATATTTTATTTATAGATTTGAAGCCACAATAAATTCATTCATTTTACATATAATTCAAATGCCAAAATATGTGGTATACAAAAAAGAGGGAAAAAAAGATAGAAATATAGATCTACCCAGACACCCCCTCCCCACTCTACATCCCATACTAACCCCCTATTGTGGTTTATAAAAAAGAGGAAAAAAAGATAGAAATATAGATCTACCCAGACACCCCCTCCCCACTCTACATCCCATACTAACCCCCTATTGTGGTTTATAAAAAAGAGGAAAAAAAGATAGAAATATAGATCTACCCAGACACCCCCTCCCCCCTCTACATCCCATACTAACCCCCTATTGTGGTATATAAAAAAGAGGAAAAAAAGATAGAAATATAGATCTGCCCAGAAACTCCCCCCCCCCCCCACCACTACATCTCAGACTAACCCCCTATTGAAAGAAAGAAATAAAGAAATGGACTAAAGCCCTTCAACGGGAGTTTTATTACTATAATATTTCATAATAATTAAATATTTAAAAACCCCTTTGGTAAATATGGGCTCCATATTTTTTAAAAAAATTATTCTGTAAATTAAACATTATTTTCTCAAGTGGTGTATAGCTCTGAACCTCAGCATGCCATCTTTCCATTCCCAAATCATTCCAAGATTTGGCTATGCACTTTATAGCTATAGCTAATGCAAGTTGCATAAATTTAACTTGATAAATATTCAGTTTTAATTTAAATTATTTAATTCCTTAATATCTCCTAATAGAAATAACAATGGATCCTGTGGGAATTTAATCCGTTATTTGTTCTAAAAAATTACCTATTTTCAACCAAAAAAGTCTAACTTTAGGACATTGCTAAGTGGAATGAAGAATAGTACCAACTTCTTGTTCACACCTAAAATATGAATCCGAGTAAATCTGATTCAATTTATTTATCTTTTGAGATGTCAGATATAACTGAGCAGATTGAATGTTAATAGCCATAGCCACCACTTTTACCAAGGTGCCTTGATACCACCCACTGGATCAAAAACTGCAGTGGCAAAGGGCAGTTATTCATGTCCAGCTTCTGGAATTCCGCTGTTTGGTTCAAGGTTGTTGGTGAGCTAGCACCACTGTAAATTCATGCTAGCATTTTCTGTTCATCCCTAAATGCCCTGATATAAGCAATTGCTTAAGAGTCAGTCACATCAGTTGGTTCGGAGTCAGATATCAGCTCGACTGGATAGGAATGACAGATTTCCTTTCCTGGAGGACATCAGCAAACCAATTGAATCTTTATGACAATCTGGTAGTTTCATTGTTCATTGAACTGAGATTAACTTTTTTTAAAATCCCAGATTTATTTTATTTAATTTATAATCCCCAGATGTCATTGTAGGACTGGAATTCACATCTTTGTATCAATGATGAAGAACTCTGCCTTCTGGTCCATTGACTTAATCACTAACGATAAAATAGTTTCTTTACAACTCTCCTGCTCTCAACTGCTATTTTCCCCTTGTAGCAATTTAATTGGAAGGATGTTTTGTGGAGGTTCCAGTGGAAATATGAGAAAGAAAAGATCTAGATAAGGAAGCAGAAAATCTAAACATTTTCTAGCTTTATCCCAGGACTTTCATATATATACATTCCTTCTAAGACATGTATGAGGAGATTAATTTTTGGTACCTGTGAAGAGTAGAAGTTACATCTAGAGAGGCGAAGTGCCCATTTCTAGTTAAAAAAGAACAGAAGAGTTTAATTTCAACTAGGTCAACTGGCACCATCATAACCCTGCCCTTTTTTTTTTAACTTCCTTTTCACTTCAGAAAACAATTGGAAATTTCGACAGTTGGTGTATTCAATCAAAGGTTTAGGGTTGCGACTTGGTTAACTAATAGGGGAATGCAGTTGAACCATTATCTAATTGAAAGACATACTGGGTTTGAGGTGCTATTCCTCCTTCCCCTCCATGTTCCCCTTCCCCTTCCCCCTTTCAAAATTTGTACAATGGAACCGCTTCATCTGATATTGAGTTACAGTTCTGTGAGAGTCAATATTCTGATAAGTGAAGCACACACGTCAGCGGCTGTTGAAGATTAAATTGTAACCTTCATTCATTCACTGTGCTTATCACCGCCTCTCTGAAGATTAGGGTGGGACTAGATAAATTAATATTGCTTCATCTGATAAAAATCGAGTAATACCATGTAGACCTCTAACACTCTTAAATCAAGGCAGTAATTTACAAGAATAGAGATTGTAAAATATCCTTGATTTGTGTGGCATTTTATCCCTTCCATCACAGATCAGAGTGTCTGAATTTCTTGAGACATTAGTGTGATTTCTATTGAATGCTTGTTTAAACATTTCACCATCTAAAGATTGATTGGAACATGGTGGCTAATTTTTAATTGAAAGAGCTCATCAGGATGATATTCTGACCTCACAAAAAAGGCTACAAATCTGTCTTTTTTGATTAAAATTTTAGTGGTAAACTATTGTCTGACTAAATTCAAAACACATGCTTTAAATCTTTTTAATCAAGTACAAAATATGAGTGTAAAATTATCCATCTCTAATGAAGGCATTCTCATGGTGTTGCTGTAAAGATACTTGTGGCCAGCACAACCGAAAATCACTTTGTTGTTTATTTCAAGTCAGGCCACTGGGCCACATCATATTAGTGACCCGCTGTTGGTCTGCAGTGAACTGCTGGCCAGCTGTAGCTGGTGCTTCTGGACTTTACACCATTCTAGCATGGTGTACAAAAAGTCCTGGAGGTCAGAAGTGCTTGTATCTAACATCTCATATGTCGCAGGTTCACCATTGAAGCAGAGCAGTATGCAACTTACTGGAGGGGGGGGGGGGTGGGATGCACTTCATATCTGACCCCTCAGCTTTTCACATATCTAGTGTGACCCTGTTTGTTTGAATAGTGTTGTTGACTTTCATAAATAAGGTAAGTGCAGACAATTGATTTATTATTATTATTAAAAATTATTTAATGAACATTAAAGTTCTAATTAATTTAAAGCAGTTGAATGTACAGTTAAAAATATTATTGATCTTTAAATTTTCACTTAATTTTTCATCATTTTAGCTCCCAAAAGGCTACTATTAAGATTGTCTGGATCGGCTGCAGAATGTCAAGCACCGTCACCTTGAGCACTGGCACACCTCAGGGCTGTGTGCTCAGACCATTCCTATTCACACTACTGACCCATGACTGCAATGCCAGTCCAGCTCCAAAAGAGTCATCAAGTTTACAGATGATGTGGCAGTTGTTGGTCTCATCAGCATCAATGATGAGTCACACTACAGAGAAGAGGTGGAAAATCTTATGAAATGGTGCAAGAATAATAACATGAGTCTCAATATGGTCAAGACCAAAGAAGGTAATTGTGGACGTCATCCTCCCCTGCACATTAAGAGTTCAGAAGTGGAGAGAGAACCGTTCATCAAAGTCCACTTAAAATGTCATCTATTCTGGACCCACAACATCTCTTGTCAGGAAGGTGCAACAGTGTCTGCATTTGAGAAGACTGAGGAGGGCAAGACTACCAGTCACTATCCTGTTAACTTTCTACAGTAGCTCTATTGAGAGTGCCTTGGCTGGGCATCACAGTGTGGTATAGTTGCCGTAAAGCACTGGATCTGACGTCAATCTACAGAACTATATGAGTGGCAGAGAGGATCATTTGGTCTCTCTCCTCCCATTGACATGATGTACTTCGATCATTGAAGAGGGCTCACAAAATCATTGAGGATCCCTATCACCCTGCACATAGTATCTTCCAGCTACTCCTGTAAGGAAAGAGATACAGAAGTATCAGAGCCAAAACCACCAGGTTGAGAAACAGCTTCTTCCCACAGGCAGTGAGACGACTGAAGGACTAAATGAACTGCTCATACAAACCCTCCAAGACTCTATTTATTTAACAATATTTATTTATATTTATATATGTATAGATGTATTGCATCGTTTATGTGTATTATGTCATTATGCATAATTTGCATTGGGGACCAGAGAATGCTATTTTGTCGAGTTGTCCTTGTACTATTGGAGGATAATAAACATGATCTTGAACTTGAACTTCAGGTTGCAAGTAGGCCTTACTTCCCATTGCCTTCAGCCTTGAAACCATTTATAGCTTGCTCCATCTCATTGGAAGGAGTTACAAAACTGCAAAAGCCTGTGGGGTCTACCATTGATGTCAGAATAACTAATAGTTCCCTATTTTCTCTCTGCTTCCTTTGATATATAATGAATTATATTTCCTCCCTGCCAATTAGAGTGAACTGTTCTAACATCAGTAGAATTTTAAAGGTGATATGCAGTGAATTTGTTATTCCCTTCACCATTTCCTTTAAAAATCTAGGTTGTAGGTCATCAGATCCTCAGGTGTTTTCAGCTTTCATCTCCATTAATTTCCCCAACAGTAGATTTTTATAATCTAATTTTTTCAGCCCCTCACTTACTAGATCTGCAGTTGTCCACTATTTCTGTGAGGTTTTGCGTTTTTCTGTGAAGGCACACACAAGTATTTGTTTAATTTTGGTATCACTTCCTTATCATTTTATTTTCTCCAAGGGATACATATCAACTTTTGCTAATATTTTTACTTTTGAATAATCCCTTAGGATTGATGATAATTGCTAACCTCCCTAGTTTTGTGGGTACTGGAGCAACTGATGAGACCAATATGGAATTCATGTGCTCTGTCATAGATGAGACAACATGGTGTATGTCCTTTTTCCGATTTAAATCAGTTTCTGTGTGCTCTTGATGCATGGGCTCAAGATTCTCAGTGCTATCCAGAATGCTCTTTCTCTTCTTGGAGCTTTCATGGGCCAGGAATTCCTCAGTCAAGGTAATGTTGCATTATTTCTGGGAGGCTTTGAGAACAACCTTAAATCTTTTTAATTTTACACATCCATGAACCTTTGTTTTATGTTTCTAAATTAAAAGTTATATTTCTCACTAACCACCCTTGGATTTGATGTTCCTTTCTTTATGAATGCTAGTGATTAGGGAACAAATTTAAAGGGTTCAAAGAGTGACCATCCTAGACACATGTTAGTACTGAACTGTAAACTTTATTTACAAGTGGGGTGAATTCTCAACAAGACACACGCAGATGCGTACACACGCAGAGCAGTAATGTGTAAATCATTCACATCAGGTGCAAGTTAATTAATGATTGAAACAGCACACTGATTAGCAAAGAAATACAGATCTAACTACAATGTACAACGAGTGAGACATGAGTCTCTCCTGGGTGTATGCCACAAATTGTTCCCACCCTCTAGATTAGATGAGGTGCAACTTTATTGTCTTTGTGCCAAGTAAAATTCAAAGCCAATGAAATGCAATTAGCATCCAACCAAAAATTAAAAAATAGAAATATATACACATAATGTGAATAAAAACAAGTGCATTCAGCAAGGAAACAATTATAAAAGTGACAGTACAATGTGAATGCAGTACCAGCCTTGGGGAAAAAACTCTTCTTGAACCTGCTGGTTCAAGAGCAAAGGCTCCTGTAGCGTTTACTGAATGGAGTAGTAAAAGATCCATAGTTAGGTTGAGATGCACACACTTTACAATTAGTCCTCCAGCATTGCCCAAGGCTCGCAACCTGGAGTGGAGCTCAGGGATGTTCTAAGGGGGAATAGAGAATGAACTAGCCATGTGCTGGGTTTTTATTCTGCAGCTGGCTGGGGGCCAGCCCAGGTACTCTAGGCCAATGCGACCTAAGGGTAAGGGGGGACCAAAGGAAGGTGTCTGTGGGTGCATCTAACCTTGATTGACATGGAGAAATGAAATTCAACCTGCCTCCTGCCTGGGTAGATAGGTGACCCTCCAGATGCTAATACATGGAAAATCCTTCATTCTGACCTGTTTCCTTTCTGACCTGTTGGATAATCCTCCAGATTACAAATCTTATGTCCTACTTGGCTCATTTCTGAAATATTCCTGATTACTGCTTTTTAGTTACTTAAAAAAAATTCCTTTCATCTACGATTATCTTAAACATCTCTTACTAGCTGCAATTGGACCACTAAAGAGCTGCATATTGTTTTCAAATTGTGTATCTTTAATCTACTTCCCCAGTCTACTATCCCAATTCACACCTCATGCCTTCATTTTATTTCTTTATTCAGATTTAACTCCTGTTTTGAGATTGAACTAATCACTTTCAACCTTGATAGAATGTTCAATCATATAATTTCCCTGCTCATCAGATAATGAATTATCCTTTTTCCTAATTATTTAATTGTGATTTAAAACATTGTTTCCTCCCTGTACATTGATCTAGAAAACTTCCTCCATACACTCTGAGAATCCATCCTTCACACTATTACTGTTTATTTTATCTGCTCAGTCTGCAAGCATATTGGAGTTCTTGTAATTATTATTTAACCCTTCCACATACAGCTTTAATTTCTTAAAATATATAATGGTTTCCATTACTGTTACTATCTTGTGCCAAAATACAACTTGCACAAATAATTTTATCCCTTCCTGTTTCTTAGCTCCATCCATACAAATTCCACCTTCATTGTTTGAACTGAGATCATTATTTTCTTCATCTAATTCTTTAAAATCAGGATTCTACCGTCCTCTTTCCCTTTCTGCATATTTTTGTGAAACATTAAGTGTCTTGGTATATTTAATCCCAAACCTGGTCATTTTGTAGCAACATCTCTGTAATAAGTTATTAGATCCAATGAATTTATTTTTATTTTGCCATCAAATCATCTGCAATGTGATGAATACAAAATGCTTGAAGACGAAGAATTCTCAATTGTTCCTACTCTCACTGGAGTTATACTCCATATGCATTGCCATCTCTGACAAGCCATGGTTATCATGACCTCTTTTGGTATCCTGCACCATTGTCTTGTCATTCAGTGATGATTTTCCAAATGACTCCTCATCCAAGACCCATTCCCCAGTGGTTCTCAACCTTTTTCTTTCCACTCACATACATATTTAAGTAATCCCTAGGCCATCAGTGCTCTGTGATTAGTAAGGGATTGCTTAAGGTGGGGTGTGAGTGGGAAGGGAAGGTTGAGAATCACTGCTCTAGACCCAATTGTTACTGAAATATTTTGCTTGAGAAAAAGTGTCATTGGTCCATTTCCTTTGCAGTTCTGAAACCGTGCACATAACGAGTCAATGAGGTACGATTAAAACAGTGGTTTTCAAACTTTTTCTTTCCACCCACATCCCACCTTAAGCAATCCCTTACTAATCCCAGAGCACCTATGGTGTAGGGAATACTTAAAATGGTATATACGTGGAAAGAAAAGGTTGAGAACCACTGTGTTTGAACTGTGGACTTAGGCCAATTTAAATAAAACCTGTCTCAATCAAACAGCTTCCTCTCTCCTTAAATCCAAGTTTTGATACATCGACAACATTTCTGATCTATTGATTCTATGCAGAATTTGCACATGTTGAATAGAAATCCACAAAATATTAACTTTGTCATTCTGCTATTCTACTTGCTATGTTGCTTTGGCGTAACCTCCTCTTTTGTCCTTGATGTGTCATTGATTTTCATGTGGACCAGAAACAATCGACAGCTGACGTGCAGGGGCATAAAGCAATTAAGAAAGCAAACAGTACATTGACCTTTATTGGAAGGCAATTTGGATATAAGACTAAGGTCAACAGGCTCAAATTCTGTAGAGCATTTGCAAATCCACATCTGAAATATTATGTACAGATGTTGTCTCATAAGGAAGAATTTTACAAAGAGAGAGTTGTGAAGGTTGATGAGATTGATTCCTGGAACAGAAGGTTTTCCTTATTAGGAGAGATTTAGCAGACTGAGCTAATATTCGTCGGGGTTTAGAAAATGAGAGGTGATTTAATTAAAATGTACGCCTTTTCAAAGAGCTCGGCAGGGTGTAATTGACATTTTACCCGACTAGTTGCCAAAAGCAGGACTCCCTATCTCAAGTCAAGGGGAAAGCCTTTCACGGCAGAGATGAAAATAAATTTCTTTGTAGTGAGTCTTTGGAATTCTCTATCAATTGGCAAGAATATTCCAGAGTGAAATGATTTTTATAAATTGAGGAATCTCGGATAGTGCGAGAACGTGACTCTCAGTTTTAAAAAAATCAACGTGATCTTATTGAATCGCAGAGCAGACGAGAGGAGTTCAATGACCTTCTCCTATTTCTACACCAAATGTGTAAATTAATTCAGTAAATGGCATTAGTAAACCAAAAGCTTTTTTTTCCACCAGATACCACATGGTTTCAGAATTAACCACTAATGATACCAATATTTTCATTTGTAAGAGTTATTTAAGTAACTGAACTGAAATTTCTCCAACTTTCGTGGTGAATTTGGCACTCATTTCTTTGAACCATTCTGAATTATGTCTAGTAATTTATCACCATGCCACTATTTAGACACCAAATATACTCAGCCAGTCAGTCAGCATATATAGAATGAGAAACAATTCATGTTTCAGGTCTCACACCCAAATTGTTTCTTTCCCAATTCTGAGAAAGCATCACGGACTTTGAAATAGCAACTGTTTCCTCAGGCGCTGACTGACCTGCTGAGACTTTCCAGAATTTATAGTCTTAGATTTTAAGAACATGGAGATTGTTTTTAAAAAATTCATTTAATAATATCTCCATATGTCAAGCTATATCAACATGATGAAGAGTGTAAGGTAAAACATCATGAGATGGGAATGTGTAAGGAGTTACCCTGTACAGGGCTGTAACAAGATGTGAATGCATCCTTGTACTTACAAGATAAGAGAGACATTGATGGATTGAGAGGCAGGAAGCTAGCAGGGAAAGGATAGCAACAGTTTTAGTCATTGGACAAGTAATGATATGATGATGTTCTAAGCACGTATCCAAGGGTATAAAAAATCACCATTTTGCTGATAACGGCAGAATGCATTCTCCGACTAACATGGTTAGTTGCAAGTGTTACAATCCGGTAATAAAGAACAAAGAACCCTGATTTCGACTCAGTCTGGTGTTTGTCTCACTCATTCATGAACAAAGCAGACCTAACAAGAGTCACTATGTCATTCATAAGACTCCAAACACAACCATTGTTTTTGTAACCAGGCAAGTTAAGAGTACCTGAAATTGACAAGGAATTTTATTTACATCCAAAAGCAGAGAGTTTTGCATAATTACCTCATGAGCAAATTTTCATCAGGCCATTATCTCCTTATTTGCCTACAGAATCCAGTCCCTATTTTTTCATTGAGATTTTGTTTTATTGAGATTGTATTAATTGTCTGCAGACAAGTGGATTCTTTTCAATGTTCAAGGTTACTCAAACACAAGAATACATTTAAAAGAATGTTGAAAGGATTTTTTTGGTGATTGTTACAGTTACTTTATTGAAATCTAGTTTCAAATTCTTTCTCCATTGTTTTTCTTCACCAAAACATGAATCATTTACTTCTTAGAAATGATTAACCAGAGATGAGTGTTGAGCGTAGAGGTTAAAGTTTGAATGGAACTAATGACAGGCATAGATACTGCACTATCTGAAATAAACTGTTGAAATTCAATGCAGTCTTGAGAAATGAGGGAACAACTGTTCACTTCATGACTTCAAATGTAAGGTATGTAGATTAGCGTAATAGTCAGTGCAATGCAGTTCAAACCCAGTGCTATCGGGAAGAAATTTGTACATACACCCTGTATCAAGATGGGTCTCCTCCAGGTCATCCCATCCTTCAAAAATCTATGGGGTTTGTAGGTTATTTGGTGTATTTGGATGACATGGGGTCCTGGACCAGAAGGTTCTGTTATTATGATGTATGTCTAAATTCTCATGGTCCAGTCACTGTAGTACAGAAACAAGTGGATTACATTGTTGTAGAGCTCGTCGAAAGAATCAAAGACTTGTTGATCCAAACCAAGGCTTTTATTAGCAAAAGACAGGAGCTCTTCACAGGTGGCCAACCAGTCCGGAATGATCCGACCTGGCTAGGGACACAACCCTTTAAGGCCCAGACAGTAGGCGTGGCTAAGCTCTCAGCCAATCGCTGTAAGCACAGTCTATATACTGTAACTATATACACTATATACATTGGTGATAGATTTGTACTATCACAATTGTAAAATCAGTAAAAAAAATAATCCAGGGGCATCATCTGAAATTACTGGAGATTGAAAGTGCTATTCAGTGCTGGTCATCAGATTCAAGATTCCTTTATTGTCATGTAATAAAACAGTGTAATACTACATAAAGTTACCTATATTTTGCTGTAGGGCAAAGTAGAAATTGTCAGGCACCTCTTACAGTCAGCGAAAGAGAAGGAAAAGAGTCTCCCCTCAGAGTCACTGTGTGTCCGTGGATTTGCCTCCGGTGCTCCCAATGCCTTGTCAGCCACACAGAGTCCAGTCCAAACCATCAGCAGCCAAGCTCCAGATCAGAATCTCCAAAGCAATTAGAAACCCTTCAACACCCTTAGCACCCTCTTGCATCCTGGTTCCAATACCTGGTACCCCTTCAGCTGGTCTTGAGCCAGTCTCCAGCTGTCCACAGCCTGGTGTGAATCCTTCAACCGCAGTCTCCAGCAGCCCACAGCCTGCATGGGTTCCTCGCCTCAAATTACCACCAACCTGCCGCCTGTGTGTTCTTCAGTCACAGAGCCTCTCACTGGTCCACTGCTGTGGTCACTATCCCATAGGTAATCTCCTCTGCTTCTCCTTCTCAAATGGGGATAGGGTTGGGTGGTTTCCTTGTTTTCTGGTGCCCTGCACCAGTCCTTTTCTTCCCTAGAGTGGCTGCTGCCGAATGCAGGCACCACCATCTTGGGCCCAGATCCAGTGGTCTCAAGATTTTAAACAAAACCACTGTTGGCTCCTTTACCTTGCAGAAAATGGAAAACTATTTCTGAAATGTAAGCCTGTTGTCGTTTTGATATTAAATAACTTCAGCTGGTGGAGAGAAAGGAGTTTCCATTTGTAACTTAAAATAATTGAAATCTATAATATTTTTTCCCCAATGCATTTCATTTTCAAACCAA
This sequence comes from Narcine bancroftii, assembly GCF_036971445.1. Lineage (NCBI taxonomy): Eukaryota > Metazoa > Chordata > Chondrichthyes > Torpediniformes > Narcinidae > Narcine > Narcine bancroftii. Next base: position 27,237,419 of record NC_091481.1, read on the forward strand.
GAGTAATTTCTTAAAATAGCTTTTTCATGTGCACTATATCAGCAAATAAATCAGTGATATTGCATGCATTCAGATGTCACAAACAAAATCATTAGTCCAGATTTACCAATGCATATGTAGGGGCATATTTGAAGGATTGCACCTTTAATAATGAGGACACCCCCTTATAATTAGTCTGACCAACTCATATTCCAAAATTAATGAGTAAAATTTGAAACCAATCAGGCAGGTTATTGCTACTGTAACTCTATCCAAATATATTCAGCCGTTCAAATTATGTGGAAATTAAATCCACTTTAACATCAGACAATGCAATGGAATCTGTTGCTAAATTCTATTGAAAAATGATGCTGCCATGCTTTGCATGTTTAATGTTTAACAACTAATGTAAGCTGTGACAACAGTTGCTATTGTCCAGCACCGGAAACTGTATTCTAGCCCCTATTAACTATAATTCTTTGTAAGAAAATGTCAGAAGGAATAATAACTAATTTCATGTCATTCTGATTTCTTTCCAGAGAATGTTTCTGAGAAACTCATACAGAACATTATTACTTCCAAAGGATAATCACAATTTAAAAATTCTTGGCAATGTCATCGCGGGGGCGGGATCTCCCTTAAATCGCCAGGTTGGCAAATTAATGGGTTGATCCCCCTGCAATTTAAAAGGGACTTCCGGGACCTTTGCCCCAGTGATCGCACCCGGGTTCCAGGTGGACGACCCAGGGGCTGCTACTGAATGACGGAGAAGGCTTGACGGGCTGGATGACCAACTCCCACTCCTGTTTCTGATGTTCACATGTGTACATTGTACAACGTGCATGACAATAAACTTGTGATTATTGTATGTTTAAAAAAAAAATCTTGGCAATTCAGCAATTTATGCCTGGTTGCATTTAAGCTTCTGCTAAACTGAATAACAGGCAATATCTGTAAAAGACACACAATATAAAGAACCCATCCTTCCTTTCCTACTTCCTGAACAGAGCAAAAAACAGATTTGGCATTGGTTTTAGAGTAATATTTTAATGAATTTAACAGAACAATTCAGATGCCTTAAATTTAATGAATGTATTATCTTTGAATGTTTCTTTTTATTTGATGTAAAACAAAGATGGGATGGAATTTTCAGTGAGTTTTCCCACTACAGCAGTGACAGTAATGCCGAATACTGTCTCAATTTTTGGGGCATTTTAAAGTTCTGAAGACAGATCAAGAGATTCCCTGCACACTTTCTCTCTTGAGATTTCATGGTATTTTTTATCTTGTCAGACACTATGCCACCATTATAACTTAAAATAGTCTTCAGGAGGAAGAATACAGTTCCAGACCCATTATACATGAACGGGGACTGTGTGGAAAATGCCACTCTTTTCAGGTTTCTAGGTACGTATTTTGCTGAAGATCTCTCCCGGACTAACAATACCATTGCAGTAGTTAAAAAGACACAAGCAACAGCTCCAAGTCCCGAGGATTCTCAGGAAAATCAAAATGCAGGAGAAATTTCTGGTGTCCTTCTATCGCTGCTCCAGCTAGAGCGTGCTACATTCCTACATGGTTTGCTAGCTGCGTGGCAGCAGACAAGAGAGACCTTCAGAGAGTTATCAGTACGGCCCAGAAGATTATCGGCTGCTCATTGTCCTTTTTGGAGGATTTATTCAGCACTTGCTGCTTTAGAGGAGCAGCCAACATCCTGAAAGACCGTTTCCACCCTGGTTATCATCTGTTTGACCTGCTGCCACCCTGGTTATCATGTGTTTGACCTGCTACCACCCTGGTTATCATCCGTTTGACCTGCTGCCCTCCAGTAGACGTTTCAGATCCATTAAATCACAGACAAACAGACTCAAAACCAGTTTTTACCCCAGAGCCATACGTGAACTGAACACAACCAAACACTGAATATTGTATTGTTTCATTGTGTTGTTTTTATCTCTTATTTGTTTGATGTCTGTGTGCACCATCAGGATGTGCACTCAATTTTGTTGTACTTGTGCAATGACAATAAAAGTTTATCTTATCTTATTATTTATTTCCAAGCTCAGAATTTGTTTAGTAATCTATGTGCAACCGATTTTGCAGCCCTCCTGTTATACAAAGAATACCAGGCCTGGGAAACATTATTGCTGGTTAGATATTGTTTCACCATTCCCCCTCCCCCACCCCCACGCCCGCCAATAACTTGCAGAGAAATTCCCAGTGCAGTACCTCGATCTCAGATGATGTGAATGCATAAAGTTACAAAAGTCAGTAATGAGGGAAGAAACTACCATCGTTTCATAACACAAAATTCATCGTGGTGGATTGGTTGGAGGGTACATTCATAAAACTAACCAGGGATTGTGCTCAGGGTCGCAAAACAAAAGGGTGAAATAACTTATAGATCTGTAATTAAATCAGCAAGGCACCGAAAGCAGGGATTGCAGTGGTGTTGAGAGATTTCATTTCCACTTTCACAAGCCTGGCTTCTGTCTAAAATGTGAGGGATACATTTTGCTGTATTTGGCAGGGTTGTGATAACCTTTAGCCACTGTCATTTGTAATATTGCATGTTCTGTACATCAGGCAGTTGGATTGATGACTGCAGTAATAAATAGACTTATTTCCCTAATCCTCTGAGTCAAACAAGAAAAAGCCAATACCCGACAATGAAAATAAATACTTACGTTGAGATCTGGTCATCCTCGAATATGACCATTGGATCTGTTTAGGTTTGACAGAAAAGAAAGGTGACTGCTTTAATAATGAAATGAAAATTAATATGTGTAATAGGGTCTCGAGGTGAGGTGGAAAAATAGCACAAAGGGGATATGTTCAGAAATCGGATATGGCAGGATGCCAGAGGTGAATAGTATTTACCTTGAGCAAGTGGAAATGTTCCTCAAAGTCAATAACATTGGTGTACAACTTGTACCATGCTTCAAGCAGTTTAGTACCAAGCCTAAATAAATTATTTAATAGCCTCACATACATTACAATCAGGATAAGGTGATAAAGAGGGACAGGCTCCAAAGTTCTGATTGATCAAATTTGAGTTTTCTTCCTCATCAGAATAGGAGAATCAGTATCAGAAATCCTGAACTCAAGAATAATTGGTGGTAGATTAGCAAATTCCAGATTCACATTTGGACCAAAATGGTGGTGGCTGCTGGAGCTGTTGCAATTATTTCTGAAATGTAAACCTGTTGTTGTTTTGATATTAAATAACTTCAACTGGCAGCGGACCCGGGAAGGTGGGGAGTGGAGAACAGCACTGCTCCGCAGGGTCCAACTACCTGGACCTCATGTTGACGGCTACGTGTAGGCTTTAAATAGCCGGAAAAAGGACCTGACAGTGTTTTAATTAAAATCCTGCAACTGTGGGGTGTGTGCCCAAGATGGCGGAGCTTGTGCTCGGCAGTAACCTTGAGGGGTTGCAGGCTCTGGGGGAGCACTAGACCAGCGCAGGACACCAGAAACAGGGAGAACATCCCACGTTGGGAAGGAGAAGCCCTTCAGTGCCTTGACCACGGCAGCGTACCAGCAAGGGACTCAGTGGTTGAGGATCCACACAGGCTGTTGGCAACTTGCAGCTGAGGGATCCAGCTGGAAACCTGCTCATGAGAATAAGGTAACGGAAATGGGATTCGAGAGGGTGCTAAGGGCGAAGGACTCCCGAAGTGCCTCAGGTGCTGAAGGTTTCTTGATTGTACTGGAGATTTGGATCGGGTGCTCAGGTTGCCAACAGATCGAACAGGGGTCTGTATGGCTGCAGGAGCATTGGAGGCAAATCCAGGATGCTGAAGGGACTCTCTGTTGCTTCTCTCTTTCTCTTCTCTTACTGTAAGTGGTGCCAGACAATACTAAGGGCAGCTGTTAAGGCAGACAGAAAATTGTGTAAATATTACTTTTTCTATATCATTACATGACAATAAAGTTATCTTGAATGATTTCAGCAGTAGTTTAGTGGCAGGAGGATTAAGATACAGATGGTTACAAGATGAATGTGGAGTGGATTTAAGAGAGAGAGAAATATTCCAAATCCATTTACAGAAGATGTACAAAAAATATAGCAACTAAAGAAAGACTTAATAGAATGTATGAAAAGAGTTTAGAAGCAAATAAAAAGAGATGGAGAGGCATATTATATTCTAGATTTCTAAATACCCATAGGTGGACTGAATGTGGGGAGAGGAAGTGTATTCAAGAGGCCAGAGTCAATGTATTTGGGGTTCAAGGGATATGAAGTGATAGTTATCTAGGAAGAAGAATTTTGCGAAGGATGTCAACAGCAAGTAATAATACCCAATGGTTCATACTTTAAGCAATAAAAGGACTCACAAGGCAAAAGAAGATTTTGATGGGCTCAGCAGTAAACATGAAGCAGGATGTCTCAAAAGTTCGTGATACTCATTTTGTTGATATCACTTGTCTCATGACAACAAATGCTCCCTTTATAAAGGGAACAAACAATAAATTAGTAGAAAATTTAGAGAAAATCATGAATAATATTAAAATATCTTCCTGAATATTAAGAGAGTATTTGGACCCCTTCTCTAACAGAATGTCTCAATGACATTGTTTGCTCCCTTTTCTGACAGACACAAATGTTAATATAGTAACAGAAGGGTCTAAGTAGTCAGTCTCCTGAACTGAATGTCTCTTTGACTTTGGATAGGTAGTTTAGCTAGATACAGGAACAGTCCCTTGAGGAAGACCTCTGATCTTCTTCCTTCTGGTTGACAAAATGTCAAGAGCAAGAATTGACCACCAAATTAAAATTGAAGAGTTATTTCTTTAGGTGGAAGAGAAAGGTCTGCAAATAACCATCTCCAAGTGCGTATAAACTATAGAGTCTTGAATTGTGAGCAGCCTCTGAACTCATGAATTTGTTGAAAAATATATGTCACTTGTTTGATCTGTGTATCATTATCTGCACTAAATTATAATTGGAAAAGGAGAGGACCTCTGGAAGGAAAACAGTCTACTTGGGTAATGTAGAATATGCAAGCAATCAATCTAGATGGCACTGAAGGGTGTTAAGTAGAACATGCTCAAGGGCATTGTTTACAGGGACATCCTGCCAACAGGGTAAGGCATGGCAGATAGTTCCGAGAAATAAACAAGATGTCAAGCAACAATTCTGTATTTAATTGACTAGAAGGCCCTTCACGCTGTAGATTTCAACTAATTCAAGTTTATTTATCCAATTGAACAAGTACAACCTGATAAAACAATGTTCTCCAGTCCTTGGTACATATGCATAGTACTCATATGCAAACATTAAAATAAATTAAAATCATTGTTGAATTAATAGTTGAATGATGGAGGGTTTGTGTGAGCAGTTTATTCAGTCGTTCAGCAGTCTCACAGCCCATGGGAAGAAGGAGTTCCTCAGCCTGGTGGTTCTGGCTCTGATTCTCCTGTATCTCTTTCCCAATAGGAGTAGCTGGAAAGTGCTGTGTACGGGTGGTAAGGGACCTTACTGACTTTGAGAGCCCTCTTTAGACAACGATCCTAGAAAATCCCATCGATGGGGGTTGGGGGGGGGGTTGGGGGGAAGGTCAATCCTCTCTGCCATCCTTACAGATCTGTGGATTGAACTGTGGTCTGATGCTCTACTGAACTGTGCTGCCAGCCAGAATGCTCTCGCTAGAGCTCCTGTAGAAAGTTGACATGATGGTAGCCCATAGACTTCTCAGGAAGTGCAGTCATTCTTGTGCCTACCTGACAAGTGAGGAGATGTTTTGTAGCCAGGATAGGTTACTTCTTAAGTGTTGTCCAACAAACTTGGTGTCTCCACTCTCTCCACTACCGAGCTATTAATGTGTAGTGAAGGATGGTCAACTCTGGTCCTCCTGAAGTCCACAATCATCTCCTTGGTCTTGTCCACGTTGAGAGTCAGGATGTTATTCTTGCACCAATTCATGAGATTTTCCACCTCTTCCCTGTATTGTGGCTCATTGTCATTGCTGATAAGGCCAACTTCTGTTGTTTCATCTGCAAACTTGATGACTCTGTTGGAATTTGATCTGGCGATGTAGTTGTGGGTCAGTAGTGTGAACACAAGTGGGCTGAGCACACAGCCCTAAGGTGTGCCGGTGCTCATTGTGATGGTGCTCGCCATTCTGCTGTCATCCAGAACAGTAAAGACTAGATAGTGTTTCTCTAGGACCAAGGAGCAGATTTACATAAATAGGAATTAACTAGTAAATCGTAATACAATTTAAAAAAAACTATTAAAATATCCCATGGTATATCAGTACACATGCATTCTAGGAATTGAGGAGCTTGATGGCTTGGGGATAAAAATTTTTGCACCATCTGGATGTGTGGGCCAAAATGCTACAGCACCTCCTTCCAGATGGCAGAAGGGAGAACAGTTTACAAGAAGGGTGTGTGTGAAGTCCGTCACAATGTTATTTGCCTTCCGGATGCATCGTGTCTTGTAGATGTCCATCATGGTTGGAAGAGAGACCTCAGTGATCTTCTCTGCTGACTCCGCTGTCTTTTGCAAGGTCTTACGGGCTGAGGTGGCACAGTTTCCAAACCAGGCGGGGATGCAATTGCTCAGGATGCTCTCGATACATCCTCTGTAGAATGTAGTGAGGATGGAGGGTGGGAGATGAACTTTCCTCAGCCTTTGCAGGAAGTAGAGATGCTGTTGGAGTTTCTTGGTTGTGGAGCTGCTGTTGAAGTACCAGGTGAGATTCTCCACCAAGTGGTACTCTTGACCACCTTCAATCTGCTGGAGGAACAGTAGGTCAAGCAGCGTTGGTGTAAGCTGGAGCCCTTCATCAAGACTGGATAACATTATCAACAACAGCTTCCATTGACTGTGTTACAGAGTTCTGTGTCGTGTATTGACCTATGTGTGGTGTGGTTTTATGTTAAAAAGTGACAGTTTGCCTTAGAGAGCCAAGGTGAAGGTGGACCGCTGAGAGAGTGGGAGACGGACTGTGCATGTGCAGAAAATGATCTAAAAATTTCTATTCTTGGATGATAAACCACCTCTGGGTGGTGTTGTGGAGTGGAAGGCGGCCCAGAGCATGAGTCGTGGACTGGAGGACAGTTTAGAATGTTGGGATTTCAAAAAGGATGAACATTTCGAAGGCAGCCAGAAGGATCCAGACCAAGCCAGTGGTTCCCCTCTCTGCAAGCAACACAAGACAACTTCGAATTTTGTGCTCTCTCTCTCTTTCTCAAAGATCTTTTGGCTTCAGTTTACCAGTTTATGATCTTTGCTTCGGTTGAGATCTAAGTTTTGTGAGTCTTATGTGTTTTGTGTTTGTTTTGTGTTTAAGTTTTTCTGTGGGCTGGTTGGAAATATAACTTAGACTTTAATTACATATGTTATATTTAGGCTGGGGAATTTATTAATTTTACGCTGTTATAGAGATTTGCATAGTAACCAGTGGGCATTGTTATAAAAGGGGGGATTTTGAATTAAAGTTTGAAAGTGAATTTTTTGTTAATAAAGTCATTGTTCATCTTTACCCCTGTGAGATATGCCTTCTTTGTGGGTGCTGGTTTGATCTTGCAACAACTGTCTTCCTTAAACAAATCTAGGGTAAATTCAGAGAAGGACCAAGACATTTCTGAATTGTGATTTATTCCAGTCCGTTTCCTTGTGGATTTGGTATTTATCCAAACAAGGGCTCATTGTTTAGAATATCAAGGTATAAATTGCATTCACTGCTGATTTATACGCATGAATCCCTGTTAAAGTCTGTCTTAAAATAGCATAGAATTTGCTACATTAAACTGTTAATTAGCAATATCAGTTGCAAAACCTGTCCTATTGTAAACAACACCTTATCTGCAGAACCCCACATTGAAAATAGTGTTTTTAACATCTGTAACTGTGATTTCTGCTGTGGACTGGTATCTTGGAAAAGTTTGCCTTTGGTGACCAGCACCAAACAGCTGGGAGAGTACCCATTGTCATTAATATGAATAGAACTATGCCTGTAGAGTTGCACACATGTGCTTGATACTTCAGCATTTGATCTGTCTGCAACAAAAGATCAATTATCCTCACATCGTCTCTACTTGAGTAAACCAGCAAAGACCTAGGTTGGGCATATCAGCTTTCTCCCTTATTATAAACCCTATTCTGCCCATTTATGTGACTCCATAAGAACATTCTTAACTCGCCCTTCTTTAATAAAGTGCATGATTGCATGAATTGCACGAAATATTTCGCAGAAATGCCACAAACTGTTTTTTATGCGCACCAAACAATGGAGCAACACATGGGAGATGAGGGAATTCTTACTTGCTACCACCAAAGATGTACATGGTAAAAATGACAACTCCAATAGTATATATTAAAGAGGCAATAAATAGAAAATATCATGGCTTGGCTTCGCAAACGAAGATTAAGGAAGGATCGTAGACGTGAGCCTGCGCAATGGATTTTATTTAGGTGGAGTGCAGTGTGTGCAGTACTGGCCCCACCCTTTACACCTGGGGTTCATCTGCCATGGCTTAGCAAGCTGGGATGGTGATGGTCAGCCCCGTGGGTTATGTTGGAGTGCCCTTCTTCTCGATGAATGGACTGGCAAAGCTAACGAGCCCCTTCTGCCCGGGTTTTAAATCAGAGTTTCCCTTCTCTTAGGCCAGCTGCCAACCAAGACTAATGAGCCCAGCCTACCCATCCAGTCCATACCGCCGGACACTCGGTGTAGCAAACTCGTGAAAACGGGGAGACACCGGCGAGAAGGTGTTGCTATGGATGCAGTAATGTAGGAGAAGTCATTTGCAGTATATGTTATCTATATACTACAGTTACAGTAGATCAATAAAAAGTGGTGTTTCAATAGCACAGAGAGGTCTTTTTGTGGTGCTACATCATGAGGTCACCATTGGTGGCAAGTTTACATTCAGGGTTGTAAGGCGAAGTTCAACCATAAATTCTGTTTCAGCCTTCTCATTTACTTTCACAGTCATTTATTTTACCCCTAAAAAAGTTTCCAATGCCCATCAAAGGTTTTACAGATGTCACCTGAAAAAGGTGCCCCCTCCCCACATTTTTGTTCATGCATCTGACTGATTTCACGGCACTCCTAAAGGAGGGCTCAAGTATGAAACGTCGACTGCTTTTTACTTTCTATGGATGCTGCATGACCTGTTGAGTTTCTCCAGCACTTTTGTGCACTGAATTCAGAAATTAGTCATTGCCCAGAGAGTGGAGTCATTGGTGGCCTTAAGATAGTGAATAAAAATCCTGAAGTTATTCACTTTCAGTGGTGACCAGGCATTTCCCAGTGCCACAGCTAAGTATCTGGGTTCATTGGCCCTCAGCTTAGAGTGGTATTAACCCATCCGTTTGCATGGTGTCATTGACCTTGATATAAAGAATACAAATGTTGTTTGGTGGTTTATTTATATATCTTAGTTTTTCTTTATCTTGTATACAATTATTTTCTGCAACTTTCAATGGCCATCTAGCCTCCTTCTAAGTCATCTGTCTATTTATGCAGGCCCTTGGCATCGAGGGTGACCTGCTTCCAATCTAGTTCTGAGGAGTGGAAAAGCCCTGTGTGTAAATTATTTTGATATGAGGTGGCTATTAGCAAATCAGCAAGCACGAGGACTAGATAGAGGATTAGATAGAGGACTAGAGAGAGGACTGGAGAGATGACTGGAGAGAGGACTGGAGAGAGGACTAGAGAGAGGACTAGAGAGAGAACTAGAGAGAGGACTAGAGAGAGGACTAGAGAGAGGACTAAATAGAGGACTAGATAGAGGACTAGAGAGAGGACTGGAGAGAGGACTGGAGAGAGGACTGGAGAGAGGACTGGAGAGAGGACTAGAGAGAGGACTAGAGAGAGGACTAGCTAGAGGACTAGATAGAGGACTAGAGAGAGGACTAGAGAGAAGACTAGAGAGAGGACTAGAGAGAGGACTAGAGAGAGAAGTAGAGAGAGAACTAGATTGAGGACTAGATAGAGGACTAGATAGAGGACTAGATAGAGGACTAGATAGAGGACTATATAGAGGACTAGAGAGAGGACTAGATAGAGGACTAGATAGAGTTCATTCTTGGTTCAATGGCAAGGAGGTCCAAAATGAATGCAAACTCAGCTCTATCCTACAGACTTAATGAACACATACACATGAATAGACATGGCACACATTGTACTCTGTTATCCTACACGAATGTGGGTGCCCCCCATATGTATGTGCACACAACCACACACACACACACACACACACCATCCCCTTCCCTCACACACCCTCATTTCAATGCCCTCCCTCCTTCAGTATCTGCTCTCTACCTTGGTCTCTTGCCCTCCTTGATCACTTTGCCTCTCAACTCCCTCCTTTGCTTTTGATCTTCCTGCTTTGCATTTCCCCCCCACCCCCCCCACCCCTCCCCATGCCCCTCCCTGCCCAGCTTTCCTAGGACTTTAGTCAGGATAAATGAAGAATTAATACTTATTGAGACACAAAGCATAAGAAAAGATTATTGAATTATGGAACTGAACACAAGGATGGCATCCTAATATATTGCATTAAAATGTCACCAAGCCTTCTATACAATGTTAAAAAGTAATCCGATACCAACGAAGGAAACATTAACTGTTTCTCCTTTTACAATTGCTACTTGAAATGCTGAGTGGCTCCAGCATTTTTTTTTCCTTTTTGTTAATAATTGCATTGATCCAAATTAGAGACATATTTACCTTATAACAATAAACACAATGGAACATAAGACATCCATCAAGATTAGGACAGAGAGAAACATTCATAAACATTGTTGTACTTTGTAGCTTTATCAAATTCTACCTGAGGTACACAGTCAAATGATTAATTCCTGTACACAACCATCTCATTCAGGCGAAAAATATTTTGAGTTTCTTTGCTGTGTATTCTTTGTGTCATTGTTCAAGGTCATGATTTCACCTTGTTACACTGCTATTGTTGACACATAAGAAATGAGCAGCTTCTCATAATCACTTTGATTCTATCTCTGTCTGCAAACACCTGCACATCAATAAATTTCAGCTATTTCCTTTTGTTTCGATAGACACTTTTAGTAATAGATTGCCTAGTTGGACAATTTGAATGTCTTGCTCCAGTTCCAGATTAATCTTTCCAAATTCATTTTGGGAATTTTACTTCCTTTGTATCAGTTTTGGATTTCCTGCTGCTGTGACTGCAAGAGAGATGGCAAGAATTGTTGATGTACTTAAATGGCAGGATTGAAGTTAGATACAAATGAAATTGTGACAGCAAAGACTGGAGTAATCTCATTACTTCTTAACATAAGAAAACTTGAATTGTGTTAAGAAGTAATGAGTAACAACAAGTAATTATGTCTGGCCTGACTTCTCAAATAATAGAACATAGAACACAGAATATTACAGCACAGTACAGGCCCTTCTGCCCACAATGTTGTGCTGGCCCATATATACAGTACCTACCCTCAAAAAATGAAACCCTCCCTACATTATTAACCCTTTATCTTCCTTCCACCCGTATGTCTGTCTTTCTTAAATGCCCCTATTATTCCAGCCTCCACTACAATTCATTCCATGCACCCCTGGCAATTCATTCCATGCACCCACAATTCTCTGTAAAAAAAATACCCCTGCTATCTCCTCTAAGCTTTCCTCCTTTGACTTTGAACGGATATCCTCTGGTGTTTTCTACTCCTGCCCTGGGAAAAAGATGCTGACTGTCTACCTTATTTATACCTTTTAATAAATACCTTTTATTAATAATTAATAAATCATGTAAACTCTCTAGAACATGACTTTCCTGTGTGTATCTTATGATGTTTCTGGATCAAGAAATCCTGACCCAATTATACCTGGGAATGCTTCTAACAAGGGATCATTGATTTCATCAATGTCTTGCACAGGCGTGAAATTGGTGTGGAAATGCCAGTTGGAGTTTTGCAGACTGTACAAATTGTACTACTTAAGCCCTTTTATAGTGAGAATTAGCAATTTTTAAAGACAGGTATCGTCTGCCTTTAAGACACTCTACTTACCTGCATAAAAGCTCCAAAGGTGGATTGCATGGTCCAACGAGGTCCAGGCTTCCTCCACCATAGGTGGTAGTGTCCGAGGTGGAGTGAAGTTGCTCCACCTCCTGCATAAAAGGATTGCTGCTGAATGCGGCTCCAAAGAGGGAGGCCTGATGACATCACAATGACCAAAGAGCATGAATTTTAAAGAATCAAAAGGTGATTACGTTGCACAGAAGATCTGCCCGAGTCCTAAGACTCCTCAAACAGATCTCTACTAGTGCTTGTACCTGCCCCTCAGTCGCCATTATTGAGTATAGGGAGCTTTCACTTCCTATGCGTGTGTTTCACGTCACGGTGGCGGGTGGCGCTACTGCACTACATGCCCCGCCTCTTTCAGCTTCGGACACCGGCTCGGGAACCTCCTCTGTAAAATGCATGATCTGCATTTTCCGTCCTCTTCATAAAAGGTAAATTTGCCTTTTTTTTTAATCTTGAGCAGGCTATTACATGCCTTTTGTGCATTAAAATCCCATCTTGACTGCATTTGGGTGATTTATGCTGACATAAAAGTGTAGTTCTTTGTTTTCTTTTTTATTTATTTTTTTATTTTTTATTTTTCACACCATAAATCACATTACCCATGATATACACTTTTTCTTTTTCACACATATACAGTGACTTTTTCTCCCCCCCCCCTCCTCCCAAGCCACCCCCCCACCCCCCCCCCCCTCATCCATTTTAGGTATACAATCTAGGTTGCATTAAGCCAGTCAGACAATGTTGTCATTCAACAAAAATACACCAGAAATTCTACTGAGTCCATTCTTTTCTTTCCTTCTCCTTCCATCAACTTAGTGATTATTTTTCTATCCCTCAGATCCTTCAGATGGGGAATGAGGTGGAGGAAGAGTAGAAGGATAAGTTGCAGCAAGTTCAGGAACATCCAGTGGCGTATTCCAGATACTGATAATGCACCCTCGAGATGATTGGAATATATTGATAGCCATAAAATTCAGATAGTCCTGGTCCAGTGAATCTCTTGCAGTGAACCTTTTTATTTTGGTCCTTTCAGAAATAAAATATTCCCATAAAATTTATATAGATCCTGATAATCTGTATCAGTCCATTGACTTCCCAGGTGATAAAGAAAGAACAGAATGTTAGGGTCAAAGAATGAAAACTTAATACTCCGACACTGCGTAAAACATTCATGCGCACTCTCTTATATGATGACAAATATGTTCCTGTTTTTTTCTACAAAAAATATATGGAGAAGTCTCTATGGCTTGAGAAAGGGCAAAAAGCAGATCCCTGCTCAAACAGATGAGATGCTCTCGTCCTATATCCTGTGCCTTTTGGAGCCCATAAGATTTCCTTCATAGACTGCTCCACTTGCACTGTTAAGGTTCACCTGTCAAGACCACATCCAGGATGTGGGAATCAAACTGAATGATGGGTGAGAATGGCACTGACAACATCATCCCTGAGACCAATAGGCTGCTTCACATGTGGCTACAGATTAGTCAGATGCTGGGGTTGGATGTTTGTCTTCCTCTATTAAAAGTGGCATGCATTTGTCGATTGTTGTGTTTCTGGACTTTATAGATAGCCTCTCTTTCCATGTAAGAAGAGTTCATTTAAAAGACTTCTGATATCTTGCTGGGCACAGCGTTCCCTCTGAAGTTCTCCAGCAACTCACAAACTCCTTACTTCTCTTTACAAGTAGCCCAGGTGTGCAACACTCCCTTGTATATATCCAAGCCCAGTTGCTGGGCTCTGAAGATGAGTCATTGTCATTATCCTGTTCCGTTCCTTGTGGAACATTCTGTGTGATATCCTGGTCATGAATTAGGAGCAATAAATGTTGTTGCATCCCTGATATACTCTATTCCCTGTGTTCTCAAGGCAGTGCATGGGGGATTAAGATGAATAACAGTAAAAATTGTTGTGTCTTGTTCATTTCAATTAAAAATATGTATTTTTCTCACGTCTAGTTTTCTCCAAATTTAAATCGGTCATAATATTTAATAGCCATTGTCTGTGAGTGGGTAGAAACTCCTCTTATCGCTCTTCTTGCTAGTAAAGTGGAGAATGCTAAAACCTGTTTTTGGTTAGTGGATAGTTTTATGTTTATATATCTGGAAAAGCTAAACATTGCAATGACTGGACATGGATCCAAAATAATCCCAAAAATGGTCGAAAAACAACTAAAAATATCAGACCAATATTTTTGCAATTTAGAGCATGACCAAACATAGGTATTAAAGAGTGAATTGATATCTAGATAAATGTGAGCAAGTTTAACTTTGGAAAAATGTATTCAATGCACCACTTTGAACTAAAGCAGACAATGATGAGTTGTATATCAAGCCCAAAAGTGACATCCAATCTTTATCTGAAAAATAGATGGTCATTCTCCCCTTCAGTTTTAATCCCAATGATCAAAATTGTTTTCATATTCAATAATTTATAATATAGGGTAGATAGGATACCTTTATGAGTGAATTGTAATTCAAAAAGTTCATTTGGATCTGGAAGAATTGGAAATATTGAAAGCTTGGAACAAACAAAATTTTGAATTTGATAATACCTGAAAAAGTGCCTATTTGATAGATTAAATTTGATCATCAGTTGTTGTAGAGATGAAATTTTGTTATATAAAAAGATCCCAATTTTTTTAATTTCTGAAAGATTCAATTTCTTGAAAACCTGCATCTAAAATAGCAGATTGAAATAAATGATTAGATAGGATATGACTTGTGCTTATAAATCCTGTTATTCCAAAAAATTTTCTAACTTGACTCCAAATCTTCAGTCTATGTATCAGTATTAAATTCTTTTACAGAGAGGTATGGGTGAACCCAATACTGCCCATAAAGAAGTGTTTTTAAAGGATTTCAATTCCACCTCAATCTAGTTAGGGCAGTCATCTGTCTTTTCACATTGCATATGGCATAACAATAACATATGTTCATAGTCCAGTAGCGCTAGCCGCCCCCCACTCCCCCCCCCCCCCCCATTATTTCTTGTATTCTGGAGATTTCCTTTATTCAGTCTAGGTTTATTTTTTTGCCATATATATGACATAATTATTGATAGGACCTGGGGTTCATTTATGGCTTACTTTCACAATTGGACTAATTAGGAACATCGATGGTTGTTGCTGGCCGTGCATGTTCTGATCTCCCGAGGCCATTGCTTGATATTATCTCTACTTACACTATGAATGACAATCTTGGTTGGCATTGGGTTAGATTTTTTTTCTTATTTTTCTTTTCCTTTTTCTCTTTCTTTACTCCTTCTACAACTCTATGTATAAATACAAATTGGATTGGGATTTAAGTCCAAGTACTGTTGTCACTCTATAATACATGCTATTATCTTAAATGTGTAATAGTCTCAATGCAATTAATTTTTTAATATAGTTGTTTTCTTTTCTGACAATACTTAATAAAAATAACTTTAAAAGAAAAATGTCTTCAACTGATATTGTACCACAGCTTCTCCAAAAACAAGTGTGTTATTTTTTTAAATTTTCTGGTGATTTAGTTGAACAATGACAACCCCAGTATTACATTCAGGTAGTCTCAAGCAGAGAATTAAATACAAGAAAACATCCATTCCAAACGCTGCAACTGATCATCGAATGGATTCGATTGCCTCTTATACACCCTTGTGATTTGATGTGATTGAATGTTACAAATTCAAAAGACAACTTACTTTGGGTACTTTTGTCTCTGTGCTACTTTTTCAATGTGGTGAACAGGTATGAAACCAGGATCATTGTGACTGCATATTCAGTTCTGCATTTTGATGTAAATTGATCATTCAAGTGGCTGCCTGCTTTCTGAACCAATTAAGGTGATGGATAAGAATGAATATGCTTACCTGAAGGGGCAGAATGTGATTCCATAAAATGCTGAAAGAACCCAGCAAATCAAGTAGCATCTAACGAGACAAAGGGATGTGTTAACATTTTGAGACAGATCGATTCCAGCATCTGCAGTCTCTTGCATCTCCTTAAAATGAAACTATACTTAATTAGAGACGGGCATGGTTCTTCTCTGGAAGATGCATCACATGCATTAACAATATCAAAATATCAAACTTTTTAATCCAATGCAAAATTAAATCAGATTTTTTTTATTTCTAATGTTATATATTCCTGAATGGAATTAAAACACCAAGCAACCTCAAGCACAACAAAGTAATACAGATGATCCAAGTCTTTACCAAATGTGTTTCACTTGAAATCCAAAGATCCAGTGCATGGGTGTGGTTTAATGGTAAATCTACTTTAAAATTATAAATAATTATCTTTATAATAAATCATTTATAATTACTTTGTATCTGAATATTACTAAATTCTATTAGCCACATTTGCTGCTCAATCAAGACGCTGATGAAAATTCTGAATCGTACAGAAGTTATGATGTTGATATATTATTTTGAAAGATATTCATCAGTGCACAGAACACATGTGGCATTGAAAACTCAAGTATGTACTTGTGGTAGTACAGATCTATCACTAATGTATATAGTGTATATAGTTACAGTATCTAGACTGTGCTTACAGCGATTGGCTGAGAGCTAAGCCACGCCTACTGTCTGGGCCTTAAAGGGCTGTGTCCCTAGCCAGGTCGGATCATTCCGGACTGGTCGGCCACCTGTGAAGAGCTCCTCTCTTTTGCTAATAAAAGCCTTGGTTTGGATCAACGTCTTTGGTTCTTTCGACGAGCTCTACAGTACTGCATGGTAGGTGGAATATATATAAGAACTATTCAGAAAACTAAGTTGGAATTGAACAATTGTTTGCTATTCATATTTAGGCCCAATACAAAATACCTCTACTCTCTTTGATTCACAGTGAATAATACCATTGCAGAGACGGCATCTATGTTTAAAAGGACTAATTTCTGAATATTCTCAGTTAATGGAGTCCTTTTGCATGGTGTCCAATCATGTCAGTCAATCCTGACTCATTAACCTCAGAATGAGAACACATATAATTAATAAATGACACTTTAATAAATTCTGCAGAATGGAATTAGTGTAAATATGTACTTGATAGCTGGCATGGGCACTATGCGTCAAAGAGAAGCATGACTTGTTTTGTAATTATTTATAAAGATAAAAGTATTTATGTAATTTCTATAATTACACAATAATATAAATATTTATTTAAAAAACAGAATATCTCAACACTTCGCACTCATCAAAACTTTTCAATATTTTGTGACACTATTCTGCACACATGTGAAAACCAAAATTGCAAATAGACAATTCTACTTGTTCCTCATTGTATAAACTAAAAAAATGTCTGTGCCATTGTCCCAGTTTTATTATATCATTGCATGTCTCCCTAATTCATTTAGAGTAGCTTTAAACGCTATTGTTTAAGAAATAGTATTGTCAGGACTCTTGACGCTGCTTCGGAAATAGTTGGCATCACTGAAATACTCTGGTTGAATTTCTTGCAGTTGCTGACATGTCATTATGTAGCTGGCTTAAAGGCTGCACTGCCCAGCAACTGAATTCTGTTGTTTCTTTTGTCATGGTTTCAATTGTGGGTAGGAAGTGTTAATTGATAGGCATCTCAAGAGACTGGTAGATTACATCATCTGGAGAAGGGAAGGCCATGGTTACATGCTGGTGTTATCAAACAGCAATTCCCCACAGCTGCCCAAGACCCATAGTTGAGGTAAATCCTCACTAATGTAACCTTTCTTCAATGCATCTTCAGTTCTTGAGTTCATCTCCATTTAAATTCTAAAATCTTTCCTTATGACACACTTGCTCTTTCATTCAAGCTCAACTTGTATTTGCCTCCTTTCTCACCTCCCCTACCCATTAGCCTGCCTTGCTCCCTTGCCATGTTCTTGTACTCTGACTGTCTTTATCTTTCCTCTTCCCTATTCCTGCTGCTCTTCAAGTGACTTTTGTCCTGCCTCTCTTTCCCTGCTGCACTCAGACTCTCTTGCCATTTCTTTCTCTACTGTTCTGCCTCTCTCTCCTTTTGCTCACGTTCCATTGCTTTCCACTTTGCTTCTGTCTGTCTGTGTCACTCTCTCCTTGCTTATCACTGCAGCAATGGACTCAGAATCGGTCACTTTACTAAACCCTCACTTCCACACAGCCTATTGAATATTTCACAAAATCACCCAAGAAGATTGCAATGTTGAGGATACTTAAGCATCTTCCATGATTGCTAATAACTTCAGAATCAGAATCTGAATCAGAATTTATTGTCATGAACAAGTCATGAAATTCAATGTTTTGTGGCAGCATCAGAGAGCAAACATTCATATTATAACCATCTCATAACATGACTATAAATAAAATAAAAATAATAGTGCACAAAAAAGTAAGGCAGTGTCTTTGGTTCATTCAAGAATCTGATGGCAGCGGGGAGGAAGCTGCTCTTGTGCTGTTGAGTGCCTGTCTTTATGCTCCTGTACTTTTTGCCTGATGGTAGCAGAATGAAGAGGGCCTGGCCTGGGTGGTCGGGTCTTTGAGGATAGAGGCTGCTTTTTTAAGATATTGCCTCATTTAGATGCCCTCTATAGAGTGAAGTCTGATGCCTGCGATGTCGCAGGCCAAGTTAACAACCCTCTGGAGTTTATTCTTGTCCTGAGAGTTGGTGCATCCATACCAGACAGTGATGCAACCAGCCAGAATGCTCTCCACAGTACACCTGTAGAAGTTTACAAGTGTCTTTGGTGAAATTCTGAATCTACTCAGACACCTCACAAAGTCTAGCCACTGGCAAGCCTTCTTTGTGATTGCATCAACATGGAGGCTCCAGGACAGATCCTTGGAGATGTTGGCTCCCAGGAATTTGAAGCTCTTGACCCTCTCTACTACTGAGCCCTCAATGAGGACTGGGTTGTGTTCCTCTGACTTCCTCCTGAAGTCCACAATCATCTCTGATTTTGGTAACATTGAGCGCAAGGTTGTTGTCGTTACACCATTCAATGAACTGATCTATCACCTTCCTGTACTCTTCCTCATTGCCATTTGTGATTCTGCCGACAACTGTGGTGTCATCAGAAAACTTGGAGATAGCATTGGAATTGTGCCTGGCCACACAGTCACGAGTAGGGCAGTGGGCTAAGCACGCATCCTTGAGGTGCGCCTGTGTTGATAACCAATGAGGAGTTGATAATCTGTGTTGATAATCATTGTTTCCAATTTGTACTGACTGTGGTCTTCCAAGGAGAAAGTCGTGAAGGTAACAGTTGCAGGTGCATGCCATTCCAAACTGGAGGGAGCTCATCTTGACTTCTTTGGGAGAATCTGGATTTAATGAATGTTGAGACAAGTAACCACCAGATACCCGAGGAAGCAGTTTACCAAGGACCAACAGGGTATAAGTTCATTGAATCTGAGCACAACCTCACTCATTGGTATGGAGGCTTATACTTCCAGGGGCTGCATTTACAGTTAAAAGGATTTTTTTTCCAATTATTCTCAGTTAATGAGACCTCTTACATGTGTGTCCAGTCGTATCAGCCAATCCTGAGACATCATCCTCAGCATGGGAACACTGAAATAATTAACAAATGACACACAGCAGCAAAATAGAGGACTCACTGATTCAAAGGCCGTCTTCAGGGACACACGCAGAGACAGATATCAAGTGTTGCTGGAAGATCAACACTGATGCTGTTTGGTCTGTTTGAAACCTATCGGTCTTCCAGAGATGTTTGGAAAATAATGCTGCCACTGGACAGGACCAAGTGCAAAATTAATTGAAGCTTTGATGCAGTCAATGCAAAGGCTTTGTTGGCAAAGTAATGGAAGGTGTCATTGACAATGCAAACAAGTGGCACTAACTCATCAATAACTTACTCACTAATGACTGCTTTTAAGGCAGCACTTGTGGACTAAGTGTTGCATCAAGATACCACAGTAAAATTGAAGTTACTGGACATCAAAGAGAAAACACTAGAGGTTGGAGTTACGTCTTTCACAAAGGAATTGATTGTAGTTGTCACATTATCTTGGCCCCAGGACATCAATGGAAGCATTCATTCAGCAGGCACTGTCCGAGGTTAATCATCTTCACTTCCTTCCATATCAGGATCAGAGGGGATATTCATTAATGATTACATAACATTCAAATGATTAAATTCCTCAGTCAGTGCCTGCATGTAATGAGAACGAGACAATATTTAGGCATGGGCTGTCTGGTGGCAAGTTACAGAAGTGTCAGGTAATAACCACCTCCTATAAGAGAGAAGCCTGACCACCTGATGACATTTAATGAGATTACCAATGCCAAGTCTCCCCCTTCCCCAACCCCAGTCAATCTCTTTGGGATGGGACACCATTAACTGGATACCCAAACGACCAATAATAAATTGTGTGTGTGTGTGTGTGTGTGTGTGTGTGTGTGTGTGTGTGTGTGTGTGTGTGTGTGTGTGTGTGTGTGTGTGTGTGTGTGTGTGTGTGTGTGTGTGTGTGTGTGTGTGTGGCCTCCATTGGTCGTGTTCGACCATGGGTACGGTGCCTCTGGTAATCACTGAAAGCTGGAGTGACCTCTCCAGGCTGCAAGCCAGGGCAGAGTTGATGTGGAGATCCATCTGCTGCCCCCTCTCCATGCTAATAACAGGTACAAAGGAATGAGGAAAGTCAGTACAGTTTGGTGGCAGCAGCCTCACAGGAGTTGTTATGGTGGTGCTGCAGTCAACGGCCTTCGGAACTCCGACTCTGGATTTTTCCTCGGGGTTTACACCCAAAGCGGAGGTCTGAAATCAGAGTTTTCCCTCTCCTAGATGAGTTACCATCCATGGTTAACGAGCCCCATCCGCCCGTTGCAACTGGTTTTAAGGCACCATTGGGCTCACCTTTGTCCCTTCTCCTGTCACCATAACTATTCCATACATGAAGGCCAGGAGTTGGACTTGGCTATCAGAGGCTTTTGAGACACATGTCATGAAGAGCATTTTTGTAGCAGTGGGACCTCGTCCCCACTACCACCCTTCAGCTATGAGAACCTTTAGAGGCCATATAATGAACAGAATGCCAATAAATGGAAGTTACTGGCTGGGGATATCCCACAGTATGATTCACATCCTGATATCCTTGGATGATCTACAAGACTCTAGACACGAGGTGGGGAATACTCTCCACTTACCCTGGATGAGTGCAGTACCAACAACTTTTGAGAAGCCTGATGTCATTCAAAACAAAGCTATCCATTTTAAAAGCACCCCATCAATTACTGAAATATTCCTTCCCTCACCAAAATTGCACAGTACCTACAGTGAGTATCGACTACAACATTCACTACACTTACTTGCTCAGGCTGTTCCGACGTTGCCTCCCAAACCTTTTACCTCTATTGCCGAGAACAAAAGTACCAGGAGCACAGGAGGACTAGCATCTGAATGTTCCCCACCATCTGAATTAGAAATTGATCACTGGCCATTCATTGTTATTGAATCTACATCCAGGAAGTTCCTGTTCAATAACACTAGGAGTGCTCCACCAGAAGGTCTGCAGCAGTTCAAGAAGACAGCTCAGTTCCACCTATGCAAGGACTGTTAAAGATAGACAATTAATGCTGGCCTTGTCAACAAGCCCAGATCCTAAAAAGTAAAAATAAACTCCTTGGGATGGGCAGATATTGGGATCATATCCAGTAGAGAGGTTTCTTGGGACATTTGCAGATGGTGATAGACCTGGGATCATTATAATATGGGGTTCACTTTCTAGTGTGAGATGAGAGATTGTGATAAAGATCTAGAGGACTTCTTCATTTGACTCAGGGCTAAGTAGCCTGGTCCCTGTGAAACTGCATATCACGCAACACTCACATCAAGCTCCATTATCCCAATATTTTTACTCTTAAGAACCTCAATGAAACTCAATATTGTCCTTACTCAGATCCACAAAATCACATCCTCCCCATCCCACTATTTGTAATGATCACCCAGTAATCTATTCTAGTCACTTCCTATTTATTCTCCCCAGATATCATCAGATCCTTAAATACCAAATCATACGCCTCACCTTTCT
Organism: Narcine bancroftii; assembly: GCF_036971445.1. Classification (NCBI taxonomy): domain Eukaryota; kingdom Metazoa; phylum Chordata; class Chondrichthyes; order Torpediniformes; family Narcinidae; genus Narcine; species Narcine bancroftii. Next base: position 27,259,404 of record NC_091481.1, read on the forward strand.
CTCTCCCTTCCAATTTATTAAACACACCCATGCAGAAACTCCATTCCCAAATGTCTGAGACTATTATTCACTTTCTCCCATAAATTTAACTTCGCCCTTCCTTCCTTGTTCCCATTTCATTCTTTACTATTCAACAATATATTCATCCCGACCATCACTCACTATCAGAATACAGAGAGTTCCTGACTGAACACTCAGCGCGTCTGTTTGCCTTGATCTTTCACTGCTCTCTGTTGCTTCACCCAAATGCTCCAATCATTAGTTAGCTCCTGACCTCCTTCTCACCAAATGACCTAAATCCCTCTGAACATTCTTTAAATATCCTTCTGTAAATATTTTGTCATTTCGTGTGAATTTCCATCTTACTTCAATAGTTACACATTAAAATCAGCTACACCATTTATAACGGTGGCATAACCCATCCCCTTTTTATTGAGATAACTTTACCACAAACATTATTTCCTAACTGTATCTCTTAATAATACTCAGATGTTCGGATTCTTTCTATTGGAGAAATAGACCAAAATATTGTTTTTTTTAATCCTAAACTGGAAAAGACTTTAAACAAACATGGAAGGGAAAATAAAAGATTGATGAAATACAGAAGGATTAGAATAGATTTGCAGCTGGACAGGCTTTATTTGAATATTTTATATGAAGAAACGCAAAGCACTTTGATAGCAGAGGATAGATAAGAGAGATTATTTTATGGGATGGGAAACAGGTGATGAATGGCAGGTAAAAATGAGTCACCATCTTAGCATAAGGAAATAATACTGGAAATATGATCTTGGGTGGACTTATAACCCAATTCAGGATGTGGTTCCAAGGACGATGGCCTGGCTGTGGTGCCTGCTGACTAACAACAAATTCATGTTGTTAAAGGACATAAAGAATCCCATTCGGAAAGTTACAATGGAAAACAACCATCTGAACTAAATTATGAAGTGACATTGCAGAAAGTGGATATATTTGTGCCAGGCAAGAGAATGCTCGAGTGACCCTATCAAAGGATTTAAGATTCTAAAGGAAAGAAAAGTCACATGAATCAAAAACATTTATTTCTCACATTTTTTTTTGCAATTGACCTCTGTTCTAAACCAAAGCCACCTCCTCCCTCCATTACTGCAATTTCTGATTCGTTGCAATCTGACCATGGAAAGATTGCTAGTTAAATCTTAAACGTATTAATACTCTGAAGGAAATGTGCAAAGGGTCAACGAATTGAAATGAGTGCTGAAATTTACATCCTTGTTGATGCACATCAGCAGGTAAAGTCAGAATACATTATTTCACACAATGAGAAATTGTTGCCTCCTTCCATTGGACATCAGCATTATGCCATCAGCTTCAGGGCAAGATCTCCCTGCAAAGTATACTCTTGCCAGGTTCAAATTTAGCAACACTTATTGCACACATGGTGTCCATGAGTAATTAGTGTCAAGTGTGTGATGCACAGAAATTGGGATCTTCAGATCCATGGTCCAAACAGGCCTGTGTGTAGGTCGAAGATATATCATGTCTTCTGCTTGGTTGGTTCTGTATGTGAGCAGTGTAACTAGTCATAATTAAACTCTCTGTAAAAAGTCAGCCAGAAAATATTTTCAGGAACTACTGTACATCTGCTGGTTCCACCAAAGAACTGCATGGCTCTTGCCCTAACCATCTCTTCATTGAATAGTTTCTCAAACTGTAGGGAGGTGACCAATTATTTTCTGCAGCTCATCCATTTTTTACGATTGAGGCCCAAGAGCAAATATTAGTTGGGTCTTAGAGAAGATTTCAAGATAAATACACTGTGTGTATTTTACTTTCTGTATTTAGCTTGCAAAAAGTGTCACAAATCATGTTTAGATCTTCAATTTCGATGTGTATTGCACTTGGGATTTCTTCCTCATGGCATTTGACATTCAAAAGACTTTGGCAGCGTGCAACTTTGCATTGGCATATTTCTCAATTCTTTTCATTCTGTGGCTGTTAACCATTTCAAGTCAAGTCAAGTCACCTTTATTTGTCAATCATACCATGCTTACACGGTAAAGACGAGATAGTTTTTCCTCCAGGACTATCGAGCATATTTACATAAACATAGGTTAGAGTACAAGTTCAACACATTTAAAATATTAAGACTTATACATTAACATTCCACAGTACCCAATCCCCAAATGTTCTGGGAGTTCAGGAGTCTGATGGCATGGGGGAGAAAGCTCTTGCCCAATCTGGACATAAGGGTACCTCCTACCAGATGGAAGAAGGAAGAACAGTTTACTTGAGGGGTGTAGGGAGCCCACAATGTGTATTCCCTTTTGCCTGCATTGAGTGTTGTAAATGGTAGGAAGAGAGCCCTGTGATAGTACAGATTCTATCACCAATGTGTCTATGTACATATGTACAGATGGGAGTGTAAGATGACTGTGAATGGCTGAGAGTGTAGCCAATCCTACTGGCAGGTCTTAAAGGATTGCTCCTAGCCAGACCAGGTCATTCTGGACTGGTCGACCTACTTGTGATATGCTCCAGTCTTTTAGTTAATAAAAGCCTTGGTTTGGATCAACAAGTCTTTGGTTCTTTCTATGCGCACTACAAGCCCCCACTGATCTTTTCTGCTTATTTCACTATCCATTTCCAGGTGGAAAATGATTCCCCCTACCTTCACTTCAATTTTGCCAATGGTGCCTTTCATTACTTGTGTCTCTATTAAATTTCCCCTTATCCTTTACTTCTTAATATCATCAGAGAACAATCCAGATTTTTCTAACTCTCCTCATTAACACACCTTTTTAACCCTGTTAACTAATGTCTGAACTTGATAAAAATTATTTACGTCTTTTCAAGGTATGATGCCCAGAAATGGACACAAAATGTAGACCGTTGTGAAAGATTTAGAGAGCATAAAATTGAACTTAGGGTTTGCTGAAGGAAAGAACAGCTGGCAAGGACAGATGACCAGTGATGTCAAGTGGTTCAGAGCTCAGCCGCAGACTAGCTCATGTCTGAATGGCTTAGAATTTGTTTCATTCCTAAAAGAGAACATTAAACTTCTTATATGTGGGCAAACAATGCTAGATTTCTGATTTGTAAATCTGCCAAGGTAGTGGAGAACCATAGGTGGGTCTTGGATTACAATTTGTAAGACGTCAGGGGACAGAATTTAGATAGTGAAAGCCTCAGGCAATAGGGCAGGATGGGAATAACAAGGGCTGGGTGATGCAACTGGTCCAAGTGACGTGATTGGTTGGTGGGATTGGACGCTTACATCATTAGCCCAATGTTTAACAGCAGGGACCGGCTATCCTTGTGAATGGGGGATTTGTGGGAATAAATGGTAATTGAAAATCCTAAACAAAATCTTCTTTGTGGAAGGGTCCATGCCCTGGACCTCATAGATATGCAGGAGGTCAGGCACATATGCTTAAATTCACACTAATATAAGCCTCTCTTGCCTTGGAAAACTGTTTGCTGCCCATACATGCGGAAATGAATATTTCCAAATGATGGTAAAATGTGTGTTGAAGATCACTGATCAGCATTATCTGTTGCAGAAGAAGATCCTGAACAAGTTTAGTGCTCTCAAGAACTACATAATTTGTATCTGATTGCATTGGGCAATGATTAGGATAAAGTGGTCCAAAAAGATAATGAGAGGTAAAAAAAAAAGATGGTAAAAAGAGATTCAAAAGAATATCAAAATCAACACAAAAGGCCTTTCCAGATGAAAAAAAAGAGTATGGTCAGGAGCAATACAAATATTTAAAATGGATCGTGGAAATATCGCAAATGAATTGACAAGATTATTTCCCATAAAGGAAGAAGATACATTCCTGCATTCTGACAAAACAATATTAGACCTAATTGTAGTGGCTAGGGACTGTCACCTGGTGATCAGTCTGAGTCCACCTGAGTCCACCAATTGAAGGGGAAATTTCATTGGCCCTTTATATGGCTGATAAGGTGATGACGTCTGGATGGTGACCATAGCTCAGGCAGAATAGTACGAAGTACCGGCCCTGGGATATTCCCAACAGGCTTTGTTGGAGGCAAATTTGTGGGTGGAGCTTTGTCTTATGTCAACGCTCTCTGATACTCAGAAATTTACAATGATTAAAAGTAAATAATTGAAAAAGTTTGAAAATAAAAATATAAATTAGAATTTTTAAAAAATTAATTACATTGGTTAATGAAGATTTTGCTTCCTGAACACTTCTGAGTGTAATTTTTGGGCTGTTGATCACGAAAACCACCTTAAGATTTTCCCATCAAGTACCTTTTTTTAGATATAACCTGTTTTTGTGATACTGTCATATTTTAAGACTACTAATACATTACCCACAAAGTAAGCTGTTTTTGTCAGTCTAATCATGCCTGGGCATGATATGTAAATATTGTCTTAAGCCTGGGCATGCTTAGTCAGAATAGATGCAGACAGGCTATAAAAGCAACTCACATATACAGATGCTGTGCATTACATTGATTATAGATTGAATACATGTTGATGCAGATGTCCTTCAGGCAAAAGCACAATGCTATTGTGCGTACTTTACAATAGCATTCATTGTCATCAAGAAGATTTAATACAGCAGAAATGTCTTGTTAATGTTGCAAGAGCAGCGATACATTCTGTTATATTTGTGTATACTTAAGGCTCAAAGGCGCAACATGGCTACACTTAATAAGAAAGCCTATGAGCTCTACTTGTAAAATTGACAACCTGGGCTCCTCATATTTGTTATCAAACTGAGAGCTTGGCTCAGAGGTACATTATGCGATTAAACATGCTAAATTCAATAAAAGTTAATTTAATGTTTCTCCAACTTCCTACAGCAAATCTGAAATTATTACTGTGTTCAACTTGAAGTCGACTATCATAATCCCCAACTTTTTTGTAGAAACCAAATCTTGTGAGAAAAATTATTGTTTAAATGTTATTGTTTAAAAGCATTGAACAAAGAAAAATGTAAAAACACAATGCTGTACTTTTTAATCAGAAAGATAACCAATGTTTTGGGCTTGAGCCCTTCATAATATTATCGAAGAGCTTGAGAGCAGCAGGGATTACAGATGGAGAGCAGTAAGAGAGAATCCCTTTGGAAAGCAAAGGAGAACTTCTTCAGGGTAGGCACCCCTGGAAGAGATTTTGCAGAGTTTTGCAGTAGATGGAAATAAAATGCGAAAGTCCACAGTCGCCGTGATTGAAGTAAAAACACAATGCTGGAGAAAATTAATTGGTCCAACAGTGTACTTTATATAGCAAAGATAAAAATACATAACCAACTTTTTGGGCTTAAACCTTTCATCAAGGCAGAATAATTTTTTTTTAAAATCCTACACTCCTCATTGCCTCCTTATTTCCACACTGAGAAACCCCACTGAAATAGTTTCAGAGCATGCACTCTGGTTCATGATCTGGGTGGTCATTCCTCCACATTATGCATGGGAATCCCAACAAGATTGATGTTGTATTCCAGGACTTGTGGAATGATTTGGCAGACTAATCTGTAATGATCATGCCTTACTGGAGATCACATATGTTAAGATTTCCAAGCACAGTATTGAGGAATGCTCACTCAGATCCTGAACCACTGTGTAGGCCCTGAATCTATTTCAATGCATTTTACTCCAGGGTTTGAAACGTTAGTTGAGAACATTGCAAATGCCTCAATATAAGCTCTTAATTCTGGAACCATTTCATTAAATTGGAAAATTGTGCTTGTTAACTCTGCTATTTATCAATATGGAGGAAGATGAACCAAAGAGAATAATAAAATATTTTGCTTTGCATTTTTCTTTGGCTTGGCTTCGCAGACGAAGATTTATGGAGGGGTAAATGTCCACGTCAGCTGCAGGCTCGTTTGTGGCTGACAAGTCCGATGCGGGACAGGCAGACACGGTTGCAGCAGTTGCAGGGGAAAATTGGTGGGTTGGGGTTGGGTGTTGGGTTTTTCCTCCTTTGTCTTTTGTCAGTGAGGTGGGCACTGTGGTCTTCTTCAAAGGAGGTTGCTGCCCACCGAACTGTGAGGTGCCAAGATGCACGGTTTGAGGCGATATCAGCCCACTGGCGGTGGTCAATGTGGCAGGCACCAAGAGATTTCTTTAGGCAGTCCTTGTACCTCTTCTTTGGTGCACCTCTGTCATGGTGGCCAGTGGAGAGCTCGCCATATAACATGATCTTGGGAAGGCGATGGTCCTCCATTCTGGAGACGTGACCTACCCAGCGCAGTTGGATCTTCAGCAGCGTGGATTCAATGCTGTCGGCCTCTGCCATCTCGAGTACTTCGATGTTAGGGATGAAGTTGCTCCAATGAATGTTGAGGATGGAGCGGAGACAATGCTGGTGGAAGCGTTCTAGGAGCCGTAGGTGATGCCGGTAGAGGACCCATGATTTGGAGCCGAACAGGAGTGTGGGTATGACAATGGCTCTGTATACGCTAATCTTTGTGAGGTTTTTCAGTTGATTGTTTTTCCAAAGGCGCTATTTGCCTTGGCGAGTCTGTTGTCTATCTCGTTGTCGATCCTTGCATCCGATAAAATGGTGCAGCCGAGATAGGTAAACTGGTTGACCGTTTTGAGTTCTGTGTGCCCAATGGAGACGTGGGGGGGGGGGGGGTGGGGGGGAGGCTGGTAATCATGGTGGGGAGCTGGCTGATGGAGGACTTCAGTATTCTTCAGGCTGATTTCCAGGCCAAACATTTTGGCAGTTTCCACAAAACAGGACGTCAAGCGCTGAAGAGCTGGCTCTGAATGGGCAACTAAAGCGGCATCGTCTGCAAAGAGTAGTTCACGGACAAGTTGCTCTTGTGTCTTGGTGTGAGCTTGCAGGTGCCTCAGATTGAAGAGACTGTCATCCGTGTGGTATGCTTTGCATATATCGTTTAGAAATGACAAGAATGTATAATTAAGCATAACGTGACTGAACACCTTGAAAAAATGTCATGAGTTGCTTGTGTCTGACAAATCTGATTGAATTTTTTGGAAAGGTAATTAAATTAAGAGAAACAGGAATATTTATAAATTTTCTTTGTATATGGACTTATATAAACATTGATAATGTCTCTAAAAAGAAAAAAAACCCAGCAAAGATGGAGTTTGTGAAATTGAAGACAAATTATTGACCTGGCAGTGCACAGTGATACAGCAAGCATGGCTAATGGGCAGGTACTCAGATTGGCCGAGTGTGGCTAGTGGTGACCTGCAGCACCAAGGACGCATTGATTCATCATATTCATGTATAAGCTGGGCCATGAGATCGCCATGTATTCTAATATCCACTGTTATAAAGATGGATGGCTTTGCAAACAGGGTAAATGAGAGCTTTAAATTGCAAAAGAATACCAATGGAGTAAACAAATTGATATTTCTTTCCTTAGAATTTGGAAGGTTAAAGAGAACAGACTCAGAAACTAAACATACTTTGATTTTCCTCTGACAAATCCATTTGTCTGCCCTTTATTTTTTTTTAACCACTAAAATGTTTCTTCCAATATTTATTCTTGCTCGTGTTAAAACCAAGATAGGTCAGATTTATTATCAGGTGTGGAGCTAGAAAATATTTCTGTTGGAAAATCAACGGCTAAAATTTTCCAGCAACAGTTCAGGTAAGTTTTCCCCCTTTAATGAACTATCACTGAGGTATTGAGCCTTATCCTTGACTCATGGTATTTTCAGGATGTTGATACATAATTGCATTTTGTTAAGTCATGTCAAAACATGACTTGCCAAAATGTAATGATGCATGCTGTTTGATGTCACTATGTTTTCATGATGGTTTTTGTGCATCGTACTCATGGAAGTCCCAGAACAAATCATCAAAGCTCAATGACGGTACACAGAGAACTAAATCTGATTAAGGAATGAAATGTCTCTTTAATTCACATGTTCTGAACCTGCCCTAGCTTAGAAAAAGGTTGGAAGGAAGTTTATTCCAAACATTATCGGCAATTCTCAATTCATAAACTGGAACCTAACCCTTTAATAGCTCTTTTTGGAACACTCTTAGATGATGATGCTTTACCAATTTCAATTCCATGTCGCATTCGTTGATGGCCAGAGTAGCAATTTTGATTAAATGGAAAGATAGTACTCCACCCAGGTATGAACAATGGCTAAGACAATATTATGTCTTGTTTAAATCTGGAAAAAAAATTAAATATGCTATCATTAATTCAAATATTAAACTTTAAATGATGAGGGGCTTGTTCATGGACTACTCTCATAACCTTAAGAGTTAGTGGTGATTTGGAATTTTGGCATGGTGCTGTTGCTCTCCAAGACTGCGCCACTTAGATTTTTGAATGTTAATCCTCCACTTAGATTTTTGAATGTTAATCCTCAACCTTGCTTTGGGGAAGGGGTTTAGAAATTATTTCTTTTCTCTTTTCTTTTGTCATGTTTTATTGTATCATCACTTTTGTGCTTCCAAATTTGTACATACAATCATTATTGAAACTTCTTTTCCTAGTCCTGCAGCACATTTCATAATTATTTTGTTCATTTTTTTATTATAAAAATATCAATAAAAATACTTTAAAAAGAAAAGGAATGAGGATTGGGATCAATTGCTCATGTTACACACAAATCATTGCATTACACAAAAGAAACAGCACAGGTTTCTATCAAATAAACTCACAACTAAAGCATGTCAACTTTGTTGTCCATACTAATGTAATGCCAGAAACTTGCTTTACTGTTAACATTGTGACAAGTGAGCTCATCTCTGTTATTTAGTGAATCAAATAAATATTGGGGCACAGAGTAATCGAGAGATGACAATTCAAGCTACCTTGGTTCTCCTCCTGCTGCACTATTTGAGAAACTCACTGATGGAATTGGTATTGAAAGACATGTGACTGTAAAATGTTAGGCTACTCACCATTAAGTTCACACTAAAATAAATACTCCAAAAAAGCTAAGGCTGGAACATTAAAGTGCATTTTTTAATTAATTAAAATTATAATTAATGTGAAACAATTATTCTAGCCTTCAAAATGAATAGTGTTTACAAATTGTGAAATCTTATTCCTTCAAGGAGATCAAAGATAAGTTTGTGTTGGATATTTGCTAGCTTAGTGTCTCAATGTTCAGATATGTGCATAAATTCATCTGTGTCAGGAGGCAACACAGGTGAGGCACGGGACCAGTATAAACAAAGCTACTTTTACAATTAAATGTGCAATTTAGCACTTCAGATAGACTTAACAAATTTGGAAGTGCAATTTAATACACCTCATCCAAAAAGCTGTGGGTGGTATCTACTAGAGGAGACACAAGCTGGAGTCTGCAGGACCTCTTCTAGCAGCTGAAAAAGATGAGGGGAAAGAATCGACTGAAGTCAGCAGAAGCAGCGGCCAGTTGTGACAGGGATACCAGTGACACCCTCATTATTTCATAGTTCACTTGGATTCCATTAGTCCATAGATCTGAAATATAGCTGCCAAACCTGAGTATTCCTGTTCCTATGGCATTATTTTCAATAAATCAGTCTGAGAGCCACATGCCTTCAAATCCAGTGTGAACTCAGTGTGGTGTGTCCATCCGTGTATGTCTACTGCATAAAATTAAATTACCTTGACAGGCACTAACTGCAAATGTACAGTAGATTAAATTTGACCCAAATTAATATGAGTGAATCTTAACACTTTAACGTTGCACATCCTTGCACCACAACAAATCTCTTTCTCATTCTTAAACCCACCACAACTTCAGCAAAATCAGATCCCTGTTCTGGCTACCGAGAGAATCTTGGTAAAATGAAGTGAAACACAAAGGTCTGCAGACGCTAGGATTGTAGTGAAAGCACACAGAAATACTGGAGGAATGCAGCCAGTCCATAGGAGGCCAAGATGTATTACCAACATTTTGGGCCTGAGCCCTTCTTCCAGTAAAAAGCGGACAGGCATCATAATAAAAGACTAGAGATAAAGGGGGGAGAATGGGAGGGAGAAGAGTCCAGACCATCTGCCAAGAGTAGTTAATTGGATATGATAAGAGGAAAGGTGAGAATTGATTAAATTTAAATCTAATCCCTTAACTGCTTTATTTGGTATTGTTGGAGAGAGTGACATAACATTTGCAGATCTGAGTAGCATGCATTAGCTTTTATTTCTCTTATGGCGAGGCAGGGGGTGTCGCTCCAATGGAGGGACATTACCCCACCTAATCAGGCTCAATGGCTGCGTGGCGTCATGTCGTGTTTAAACTTTGAGAAGTTTGATGCTCAATTTCTGATTTGAATTCAAATTTTCAAACACCGTGGAGATCATTTTGGAATTACTTTTATAATATTTGATTTATTATGAAGGTAGAAGTGTTGACTAGTGAGGTCATTTATCTGATAAGAATTCTGCCTTCATTTTTACTTTGGCCAAATAGCTTCTTTCTTTGTAATGGGTTTAGATGTTTTTTTTTAAAGTAATAAAATATCAATACAATATATAATCTGATTAAAATGTGGGGTACCTTGGGTGAAATAATATCATTTAAGTGTAATGTATCTTTTGTGTCTGAACATATATCCACATGTATTTTAGATGCGAAATTTCAAGTTAATAAAAATATTGAAAAAGAAAGGAGGACTGATGAGAAAATGAAGCCCCCTCTAACTTTTTACTGTCACCATCTCAATGGTTTCAACTCAGCTCTGTGTCCATTAATATAGTTGAGGAAATAATTTCAAAAACATGCGTTTATTTAAATTTAAATAAGCAAACTGGGAATCTGGAGTTAGAAATGTAGTGTGGTCACATCTTTTTCTCTCTCTCTTGTACTCGAGGATAGTTCCATCACCACCTTTGGGCACCTGGTGGTAAGTGTTCGCTCAAGAGGTCGAGCCATTCCTCGATGATAAAAATGAAGCTGTTTTGGCCAGGAGTCCGTGCAGATTTCCAACCTGCGGGTCGCAGCCCAGTGACCTGGAGTAAGATTTACTGGCCGCGTCCCGCACCCGAGGGTCGGATCTGCGCCGACTGGGTGCAGTACATTAAGTGGTGCACTTCCCCAGTGGGCATTCGGGAAGCCCACTCTGGCACTTTTGTGAACTGGCCAAAAAAAATCTTTAAATGCGGTGTTAAAGATGAAACTATCCTTTAAAAAGAGAGAAGAGGGTCATGTTATCAAATGGAGTTGCCCATTCCCATCTGCAACTGAAGTGAAAGAACCACCTGCATTTGTTGCACACTGAAATAATGTCCCCCCATCCCCGTAATTTTCAGTGACTGGTTCATGTTTTATTGGTGTAGATAGTACCTGGGATCTCGGAATGTTTCAACAAGTGGTGTTGGGACCACGCGGTGCATTCCAGAGGAGCACAAAAACAGGCCAAATGTGGAATAACCCCAATTTTGGGAGAGGCGAGGCATTGAGATAAAGGCTTCTATTTTTATTCTCGCCATTTCCAAATGCATGAACAATTTTACTGATCAATGTTGAAAAATACCTCCTGTGAGCTATTGCCGGGCGGGGTTCTCAGAGCTCGGGGTGGCGCGTCCTGCCACCTCTGCCCCCCCGCTCTGGAATTCATCGCCAGACATCACTCTGGAGAGCTGGGGAGTTGCTGCCTCTTGGCGCAGCCCTCTGGATTTGAACATGTTCCCACGAGCGCGATCTCGGCTTCTCTGCGCTGCTGGAGTCAAGTGGGCCGTTTCCATCTTCATTTATGAACTAACCACCCTCTCTCACCAACATTTTCTCTCTCCCTCTCTGGGTCTGGCGCGTTACTGTAATTGGCGCAGTCATGTTAACCGTGATATTTGCAATATGGTCAATGTAACGAATCGAGAGGAGAAGATTTTGACTTCCAAGGAGAGGCAGCCACAGAGAGCTGGCACACAAAGTCAGCGGAGAGTTTCACAGAACAAATAAAGTGAAGGGGGTGTGGAGCGATATGTTTGTTAGTAGTGTCACTCATTAATGTGGAAGGCGGGGATCCAGTCTCAGTCCCGCTGAGTAGAAATGAGATGGACGAATGCGCCCAGTGAGTGTGAGGTCTGTAGCTTTGGTGAAAGGGGCAGTTTTATTTTGCCGGGAGTCAGACGTGATTCTCCTCGTTGTCGAGGAACGTCGCCTTCACGTCATCACAGGGGATGGTGAGGGGCTGAGCTATTTTAAATGCTGTGATTGTAGAGAGTTCCTGCCCATCAGGCTGTGTCTATGTGGGAGAGAGAGGGAGAGAGAGAGCGCGGAGGTGCGGAGCCCGGCTGCGAGAATTAACAGTCTGGGGCTGATCAGGGAAATGCGAGGTGGTGCGCCAGCAGATGCAAAGAAGACTCAACTTGGCCCCAGCCATTCCTGAGGAGGGAGGAGATCGCCCCGACCGAAGATGACTCTAGACGCGGAGGAAAACATCGACGAGTCGGTGGCGTTGGCCGCGCTCTCTCAGGGCAACTGCGACCCCGAGCTGCTGGGGCAAGAATGCTGCGAGAGGGCACTCATCAACATCTCGGGGCTCAGATTCGAGACGCAGCTTCGGACCCTCGCCCAGTTCCCCGACACTTTGCTCGGCGATCCGAGGAAGAGGATGCGCTACTTCGACCCTCTTCGAAACGAGTATTTCTTCGACAGGAATCGCCCCAGCTTCGACGCCATCCTCTACTTCTACCAGTCGGGAGGGAGGCTGAGAAGACCCGCTAACGTGCCCGTCGACATTTTCATGGAGGAGATTAAATTTTACGAGATGGGGGAAGAGGCCATCGAAAATTTCCGAGAGGAGGAAGGTTTTATTAAGGAAGAGGAGCGCGTTTTGCCTACCAACGAGTACCAGCGGCAAGTTTGGCTACTGTTCGAGTACCCGGAGAGCTCGGGTTCCGCCAAGGGGATTGCCATTGTCTCTGTCCTTGTCATCCTTATCTCCATTATCATCTTCTGCCTAGAGACTCTGCCTGAATTCCGAGAAGATGCTCGCCTGGAACCGAGAAAAATCGCCGCCAATGGCACGGACACCTTGGGGGTGAACATGTTCACGGATCCCTTCTTTATCATTGAGACTCTGTGCATTGTCTGGTTCTCTTTCGAACTGTTGGTGAGATTTTTCTCTTGTCCCAGCAAATCCACCTTTTCCAAGAATATCATGAACATTATCGACATTGTAGCCATCATCCCTTACTTCATCACCTTGTTTACCGAGTTAGTGTATCACCAAAGCAACGGGCAGCAAACGATGTCCTTGGCAATCCTTCGGGTCATTCGGCTGGTTCGAGTGTTCCGGATCTTCAAGCTGTCCAGGCACTCCAAGGGGCTCCAGATATTGGGGAAAACGCTGCAAGCCAGTCTGAGGGAGCTGGGCTTGCTCATGTTCTTCCTCTTCATCGGGGTCATCCTGTTTTCCAGCGCCGTTTATTTCGCCGAGACGGACGACCCGGATTCCAGCTTTTCCAGCATCCCGGACGCTTTTTGGTGGGCAGTTGTTACCATGACCACTGTAGGCTACGGGGACATGCATCCCGTCACCATCGGAGGCAAGATCGTGGGCTCCCTGTGCGCCATCGCCGGCGTCCTGACCATCGCGCTGCCCGTGCCCGTCATTGTGTCCAACTTCAACTACTTCTACCACCGGGAGAACGAGCACGAAGACCAGGCCGAGTACATGCACATCAGCAGCGGGCAGCAGGCACATCCCCTTGGCCACCTCAAGGCCAGCAACCCGTCCCTCAACAAAAGCGAAGCGGAGGACAACGTGGACGCACTGATAATGGATCACCAGTATCCCGACTACACGCCGGTCAAACAGAGACCGTCAGACAATCAAACCAGGAAAATATTCACTGATGTATGATTCAGGAGACTGAGCGTGGGGAGCAGGGACTAAATGCTGAGAGACTCTCCATCCAATGTTTTAAATCATGCCAAAATAAAACATTTTTCTGACGCTCTGTCTTTCCAACGACCCATGGAGGCTGAAAAACTGTACATTTATGGCAGAATTAGATCGAGACAGGGGGGGGGGGGGGTGTCAGATTGCTAAACCTTTTTATTCCCCTTTGCTATCAACATGTAACATTTTCGAATTTTTCTTCGTGTTAATCCAACTAGACCACCGCTTGCTTTGTTTTCGTTTACACACGTCCGTGGTTCTGTTTACAAATTAATTTTTAAAGCATTCTAGCTCAATTGAACAAAAACAGGAAACTGAAATAGATTTATAAAAAAAATGCGATTCTGTATCGGGCGTGGGCTTGGGAATCTCGACAGGGAGCGTGTCTCTCCACGGGTGGTTGGGATTCAGCTGCCCACGCCCACCCTCACCAGCTCAGCTGACCTGAAGGGGGAAATAAAACAATGCTTCTGAATGCTCAACTCAGCAGGAAAACAGCGAGGGGGAGGGGGTGGGGGCGGAATCAACCAGCAACGAGAGAGAGAGCAAAACAATGTGAAGATTACGACTCCAAGGAGAGCAAACAGCTGTTGCCAGATGCCAGAAATGAACACCCAAACAGCTCCAGCCTGAACTGACCCCAATTGCCCTGCTGTCGAGTCAAACGATTTTCTTGGCGATACTTGGGCTCATTTGGATCAGTTTGTTGCGCCATTGTCCTCTTCACAGGGAGGAAGACCTTTTCACCACGATCGACCCTGTGCATTTAAAATATATAGATCAAAGTCGCCTTAGTGGAGAAAAGGGGTCTCAAATCCCTTAACATAATTGTGGCTGATGCTTTCATTCGAGCCATTATTTTGTTCGACTCGACGGTTCCGGCTGCCACCTCAAGCCCGACCCCTCCTCAAAATGTGAACGTCTTTAAGCGCTTGCTGAAAAGGAGACAAACAAGGGGCACGTGTGAGATCAGGCAGCCGCAGCACCGCGCCGCTGACGGGTGGAGAGAAGTCGCACACCCCCCGAGGGACAATCCCGTCAGCGTCGGCGGTCGTCACGGCAACCTTCTGGCCAGTTCTCTCTCGCACCGAGGCCGGAGGTGTCAACCCTTTCACTCCATGACTACTGTCCCGTATGCATTGCTATTCTGCGGGGAAAAGATCGAAACAAGACTCGCAGCAGCGTGTCGACACTCACAGCGTCATTTCTCCATCAACGTGTTACAATTCACCCCAACTCAGTGCAATTTGTATCCAACACAGTCACAGTCAAACATGAACTGATTTTTATAATGTGAATCAACATTTGTCAGCTGCAAATTGGCCAATTCAATCATCGGTTATGATTTTCAATTATTACTGACTTGACATCCAACACAATATATGTGAGAGTAAAATGCTCTGGTTCGCGCCACACGCCGGTAGGTTGAAGTTGGAGCTCATAGATTTCAGATAACTGACGACCGACGGATTAATTTGACCTAGAGGGGCTAGGTTAGGTTGCTCGCTGGTCAGGAATGGGAGGGAGCACCAAATCGACAGGAGTGCGAATTCACACTGGAATGAGTCACTGAAGCCTCCCAGGCAAAGGGTGAATGCCATCTCCTCCGGTTGGTCGGCTCTTGCTGCGATTGCTAAGTGGGACCCTCACTGATCACCGGACACTAGCCGATGGGACATCGGCTTGGAATTCTCAAATCCGCCTTGCAGGCCTTGGAGGTCTAAGGAAAGGACTAATGCAGCCAACTTTCCATGTAGGACACACGCACACAGGTTTCCACTCATCTTGAAAAGATTCACAAAGAAAGAGCAGAATTTTCACTGCCCGTTTGTCACGACACTGTGAAAGGTGAGTGTTATCACTTCACGGTTTTAATTCCAATGCAAATATCACGTGTTTTCTTACACATTGAGCTATGTATAATTATAGATCGTCAACCAGTTACTTTGCTGTTTCGCTACAAGATTTGGCATTTCCGTGTCCTATTGCACATTCCAACGATATTTTCTTGCCATTTGGGGCGATTTGTTTAAATGCTGCTTCTATCTTTTCCACCACGTGGATGAAAGAAGATATATGCTCAGATGCTAAACGCGTCTAATGTTCCAGTCCTTCGAAATGCGGCTGCGCTGAGATTTCGCTCTGAACAATTCGTGATGGAATTAGGGCAACGAGGCAGTACCAGCCTGCGACTGTAAATTAAGGAGTCTTTCTATAGGGGGTGATGGGTAACCTTTCGTCCTTTGAGTGATGCAAATGTCGAGCATTCCTCCAACTGCAATTATTCCCGCTGACGACATTGCTAACAATACCCGGTCTATGTCTATGTGTGCATGCTCAGATTGGTGGGAAAGATTCCGAAGCACTCCAGGAAGAAAAACGGAGTTCTCCTGGTATCCTTGGTACCTTTCCTTAACCTCTCACATCCATTCAGTCGTACACCCCCCCCCCCCACCCACCCCGCCTCTCTCTCTCACACACACACATCCTGCTCAACACAAATCGCCAATGAGATTGTCCATGTAATTTGACAATCTTGAAGCATGGGGATGTGATTATCTAAATCCATTTTATTTTCTTACAGCATCTTCATTATCTTTGGTACAAAAAAAACAATGCAATTAAGTTGAGATATTTCTATCCTGACACATGGTGCATAGTTCTAATATTCAGATCAAGGGTTTACCGAATCATTACAGTATGGTAGGCAATTCGATTCACGATGACCCTAAATTGGGCAAATCCCCTCAATCTCCCTCTTTGGCTCCCACTCACCTTGTATGCTTCCTACATCTACCGAATTAATTATTTTAAAGCAACGATTGAATATGGTGCCACAGCTTTTCCCAGTGCTAATGTTAATATATATATTGTTAATGTATATAGTCAACTCAGAGTTGCTATAATATAAACGGCCTTACTACTCTGAGAAATTGGAACTCATGACAACTGTGTGGGACCTATTAGCCTACAAAATGTGCTGAATTATGCGTTGTTCATTTTTTATCTGGTTTATATTTTGAAAATGCCAGAATTCGTCAATCAAGTTTTAATTTTAAAAAGTTTGAACTCTTTTTATATCCTGTACAGTGAAACATCGTTCAGGTTAAAATTTCCCTCTCAGAGTCATGATTCATCAATCTGGGAAATCTCACTTCTGATGCAGAGATTGGGCTGTATATTGCGGGTCCACCTGGAGGAGTCAGTATAAGCAAAGCATTTGATGTTTCTGCTGTTTTTCAAGAGCTTAAAATTTGGATCTCTGCTACTGAATGGGTTACAACAGCTTATTTTTACATTTTTTTTGTCTGCATTTAAATGAGAAGGAAATGAAGGATCTCTGAAAGATGAAAAGATTTTATTGGGTACAAAACTATTGACAAAATTGTGAAACTATGATCAATGAACACGTAGGGCTGCAAACACAGGTTAGGGGATGCTGTTTTGAAAAAAATGCTGATTTAATAAAGGAGTATCTTTTTTGAATATGCATTTGGGATAGCAGGATGATAGTTGTTCAAGGAATACTTGATATTGACTATGATAGAGAATTCTTATTTGGGTTATGTATTCATAAGTGTTAATTCATTTTAATCCATACCTATAAATATACATGTCATAATCTGGATTTTTTTATGTTGGTGTAAAGATATCATGTGGTTGTGAAAAATAGCATTGATTTCCAGTTAACCAATTCTTCTCTCACCCAACCTCTTAAGATCCAGTATATTTAGATTGCCTTAATATGAAGCATTGTGGAACAGCTAAAGAAAACATTCATATATATATATATATATATATATTATTGTGGAAGATAGGGTTCCAGATTTTGACCAAACTTTGTGTAATGAAGGATTTCTTCACATCGCATAAAAATAACATGACCCTTTGTTCTGAACTCTTTCCTTCAGTGGGGGTGGTTTTGCTTCATCTCCCCTGCCAACTCCATCTTAACCACTTTTATTCAAAAAAAATCAAAGGAATGTTGTAGAATGTGTTTTAATAATTTTTAATTGTGTATATTATAAAAATTAAATTAATACCCAGCTCAGAGGATTGTATTAGTTGCTGTGCAGTGGAAATATTACATGGACAGTCAAAATATCATTTGCAACATGGGGTGTCAGAAGTGTTTTTAGTTATGACATATTTTATGGACAGGCAGAAATATTATTGGTTGCTAGGCAGTGCAACTATGATATGGGGAGTCAGAAAGTTGAAATTCAATGTGGTATAACATTTCTCCTTGATTTCTTATGCTCTGTAATAGTATGTTCTGATAAACTAATTAACAAAACAAATTATCACCAGATTTTCAAGAAAATGTTTCCAAAATAATTTCATTGATGTAAAATAATTAAATTCTTTAAATACTGTTTCATAAATTGAAAATTATGAACTTAAAAGTGGAATAGAACCTGACCAGATGAAAGAATCAGACCTTATATATTATTAAAATACTCCACTATCAGCTGATAAAAATAGCTATAGTGTAATTATAATAAATGCCCTCAATACACTATATCTTAGCTGATAGACTGAAGCTATAATCTTCTAAAGTCAATAGTATATCTGCTAACGTTTTGGTGAAGGTTTGCAATCAATCCTATTTTTCTCAGGAGATCTGTTGAGCCTGCTTCTACCTTCCATCGAAGGAATGCCATTGATGTTGAAAAAAATGTTTTGCAATGTCAGTTCTGGATCTTTTGCCAATTAATTTAAATCTTTATCTTCTGATGACCAACGTTACCACAATTCATTTGACTAAAACCACTCAAGATTTTGAATGTCACAGTATAATTTTCTTTTGGCCTTCTCGGTGAAATGAGCAAAGCCAGGTTCTCTAATCTCCCTGCTAAATTTCCTCATTCTTGATGCCATTTAGTTTATACCTGTTGCCTCTCCAAAGCCCTGATAGTCTTCTTATTGTATGGTGCCCAGAAATGAACACAGTACTCAAAAGGAGACCAACTGATATTTTGCAATCTTCTACTATATTTTCCTTGATTTATGATTAGCATTTCTGTTAATAAAGGAGTTTTCAATTGCTCTCCTATTTTTAAAAGTCAGTATGCATTCTGTCTCAGGACTATTTGCTTTTGAACAACCTTTAAAATTATATGATTTAGTTTGTATTGCCTTTCCTTCTTCCTTTTTGTTAGAATGCACTGAAAGTATAGTGGCAGGAATGAAAAATGCAGACTGTTGTCCAAAATATTGACTTCACTCCCTTCATTCGAAGACCAATAGTCAAACACAGGTATTACTTCTGCACAATAATATTGGTCTTTTATGAGCTTGCCAGAGGGATGCTTGCAATTAGCACAAAGGTAATTCACCACTTATTTTAGAGTTTGATGGTAGATATTTTCTTGGGTCCTCCAGCGTTGCATTTGAGGACTGAAAATAATGTGTACGCCATAAAGGCAGGATATTGGGAGCACCATAAGTACTTTGATGATAAATAAAGAATCTGGCAACTTTCAGTACAGTCAGAGAAAATTCAAACTAAAAATAATAAGCATTGGAAACACAAAATAGGCCCAGCAGAATTCTACTGAGTGGGAAATGCAGTTAGTGTTTCAGGTCAATGACCCTTCTTTCTCCACCAAATTAAATCCTTCAATCTCCTTCCTCTAATCCAATAACCCATTTTCCTGTCCTGTATTCCTTCTTCAGAAATAGTATTATTTCAGTAGTCATTTTTATGAATTATATTAATTACAAAATTCAGCTTGCAGTGCCTGATATTTGAATACTTGGGGATGCTGAGCTGAAGGGGCCACAGATCTAATGTGGTGTACTTAACATTCATGTGCATATTTATGGATGTGTTGCATCCACTATCATATAGAGAAAGGTGTCAAAGTACTGACATTTAGTACCTGCTGTAGGTGTGCAGAGAAGAATGATCATAATTCCAAGCAATACCAGTGACCAATGGATCACCATGGTCTTGTTATCACCCTCTTAAACATACAGTTGAACCTACATTCAATGCCTGAATTCCTTCTACTTAACAGTACCATCAACTGCATACATTTAGTTCCAAATTAATTTCACTTGGTTGTTTCTATATTCAATAAGGGTTTAATGTTTCCTGGAGATCTTTAATGTTGGTAAGTCTACAGAAAATGACGCACTGATGGATTTTGTTTTGACTTTGTTTCTGAAGTCTCTGAATATTCCAAGAAACCAATGCTATAGGACACATTCTCCTTGAAATTCATATGGCTTACAGAATAAACAGTGGACACAAAGTAAAGGACAAACTGCAGGAGAAGGGCACTCAGTAAGAAACTAGAGGCATGTGGAAAAATGGATGATACTTCAGCAGATCAGTAAGGAAATGTGTCATTACTTAAGCCACAACTGAACTCAGATCAAAGTGAGGGTCACATTCCCAATGGCAACATGAGTCCGATAGGTTCTGAACATTTTGTACATTTAGATTCTTCCAGACTGGACTTGGGAGATATTTTCAGCAATTTGTGATTTGCAATCCACTGTTCAAAAATGAAGATCTCTAACCTTCTCCTTTGAAATAAAGTCAAAAATACTCAATTTCTTCTTGTCAGAGTGTGGCTGGCAGAGAGAGCACATGATACTGAGGGTTGCAGTCTTCTCCATGGTGCAGGATGCAATTAGCTACATGCATACTCCTTACAAAGCCTTATGTATGCTGTTAACACAGAGGTGAATTTCTGATATTGACCATAAAAGTGTATTATGTAGGTCAATGCTCAGTATTCTGGCAACAGCCATGAAATGCCTTAATTCTGGTATAATCTCCTGAGTCATTTTGATTTGAGCCACCCACAGTAAGGTCTGTGATGTGGATGCAAAGAAACTTCAGGGAGATTTGGGTTGGGGGGCAGAAACAGGTTAACTGAATGGCAGATAGAATAACAGGCATAAAATTTTGAACTCATCCACTTTGGTAAAAAGAAAGACAGAACTTTTTTTTAAATAGAGACAGGCTGAAGTGCTCAGAGAGTCCTGGGTATCTTTGTACAGCAAGCAAATAGTAATGCAAACTGTAAGTTGGTCCTTATTGCAAAAGGATTTGAATACAAGAGTAACGATATCTTACTTCAACTATATGGAGCCCTGGTGAGATTACATTTGGAATAAATTTAGGTCTCCCTACCTAAATATAAATACATTTGCAATAGAGGGAGTGCCATGAAGGTTCATCAGATCGATTCTTGAAATGGTGAGCTTGTCATTTGAGGAGAGAGGAAGCAAAATATATTCTCTGGAGCTTCCAAAAACGAAGGATGATCTCATTGAAATCTATAATATCCTCACAGCACTTAATTGGGCAAATGAAAAGATGATATTTCCCTTGGCTAGGGTGTCTGGAGCCAGGGGTCAGTCTCAAACTAAGGGATTGGTTACACAGAACTGTATGTGAATACATTTCTTCCCCAAATGGGAAGTGAATCTTTGGAATTCTCCACCCAAAGATTGCTTTGGAGGCTCAGTTATAGAGTATATTTAGGACAGAGATCAGTAGGGAATCAAAGTACATTGAAATCTCTGTTACCTGGATTTCAAACAACTAGCAGCCTGAAGCAACTGGCAAAAAAAAATCACGGAAAATAAATAGGTAAATTAAAATGGGTGTCTCTCACCATTAATTTGCCATTCAAGCAACCCGCAATCTCAAACAACCAGAAAATTCATAATCTGGCATCTACCAATCCCCTTAGGTGCTGGATTCCAGGGGTTTTACTGCATATAGTCTGTTGCAAAAAAAAGATTCTGATGTAAAAGATCATCTATGATTCTATGTAAAATACTGCAGGTATCTGAAAAGCCCTTCTTCTGCTTCCATGCTTTACATTCTAATAAGCCTCTATAATAAACTAAAGATTAGGATAATGATGCGGCTCTTAACTCCATTGCACTTTGTGAACAGAGTAACTCACTAATTATCTAAGAAGTGCACCAGGCCTGCTCTGTGCTTAGTTTCAGCCATGCCAGTCAGTGCATAAAGCATTACATTGTGGATACCAATCAACCATTTTCTGAAGTCTGCCACACTGAATTCCTCATGTGTGCTCTGGATCTGTGATATTTTATGGCCTTACCCTCTGTGGAGCTGGCATCTCTGCTGCTCTGACTTCCTGCTGTTGCTGTTTGTCACGTGCCCAATGAATCTTCATGTGCAAGTGGAGCTGGAAGAGTAAAACTGAATGGTGGTCTGCATTTTTCTTCACCATCTTCTTGCTCTTTTACCACTACTCAATCAGTTGCAGTTCCAAAGCATAATAATTAGGACTGTGGTATGGGAAGGGGTCCAAGTTCCAGCTCCCAGGTCAAAATCAACCGTGGAATAAAAGGAGAATTGGAATGTAAAAAAATAGTTTTAAGCAAAGTTTCTCTCGTTTCAGCTCTCTCTCCTTGGCTCTGTATTTATGGTCATCACCAGCTTCTCCATAAGTGTAAGGTGATGTATTCTTGGTTAGCTATGGTTGCCTCTAGTTACACAACAGCCTGTCCTACAAGGGAGAAGTAAGAATGTCCTCAAGGGCAATTTGCCTCACGGTTAATAGTTGGCATTGAGCATGGGCTGTAAGATGTGGATACAAATCTGGTGAGACTGAAGTTTTAGTGAAGTTACGAATGTAATGTTTGAGCCCTGATTAATGAGGACTGTCAATAGGTAAGTAAGTGCAGTGTTTGCGACTAGTGATGTTGCTGGTGGGATATGGTGTTTGAAGATGCTCTCATTGACTTTTACCACATTTTAAAGTTCCAAGGTACTGTATCTGGGTCCTTGAAGTTTGGCTGCATCAACCTTATACATTTACTTTTCATTAGGTGTTTAAACCTAGAACAGTATAGCACAAACTCTACAGCTCACTGTGTCTCACTGACCATGATGTAAATTCATCTAATCTAATCTGCCTGTGGATGGTCACTATCCCTCCATTCCCTGCCTGTTCATGCACCTGTCTAAATGCATCTTAAATGCTGTTATTGTATCTTCTTCCATCACCTCCCCAGCAGCATCTTCCAACTACTTAGAAAATGAAATTCTGCTTGCACATCTTCTTTAAATTTTCCCCCTCTCACCTTAAACCTGTGCCCTTTAGTTTATGACATTTTCTTTCTTAGAAAAAATGTTTTGACTTCCTTTCCTTTATATGCATAAATTTATAAACTTTTATCAACTCACTCCTCATCCTCCAACTCTCCAAACAAAGTTAATCCAACCTCTCTTTATAGCTAAAATGCTCCAAACAGGCAACATCCTGGTGAATCTCTTCTACACCCCTTCAAAAGCCTCCACATCCTTCCAACAGTGTGGTAACCAGAAATATACACAATACTCCAAATATGGCCTAACTAAAGTTTTATCCTTCTGCAGCAACATTTATACTCAGCGCCCTGACTGATAAATGCAAGTGCAGAGAAACACGAAAGTCTTCAGATGCTGTGATTGTAGTAAAAACACAAAAATGTTGGAGGGAAAGATATAACCGACATTTCAAGTCTGAGCCCTCCTTCAAGGTATGAGTAAAAAGCAGACAGGCACCTGAATTTAAAGAAAGAGCAAGAGGAGGAGAACAGACCAACAGACATAAGATGTTATTTGGATATGCTCAGGAGGACAGGAGAGAGGACAGGAGAGAGGAAAAGTGAGGACAGGAGAGAGGAAAGGTGAGGACAGGAGAGAGGAAAGGTGAGAATTAATGGGGGGTTGTCTATGAATGCAGAGCTGGGGGACAGGTCAGAGAGGGAACAGGGAAGAGAGAGGGAAAGAGTAAGATCGAAAGAGGACCAATTAAAACCATCACAACTCTCTCACTTGCATTGTTGAAAATGCTTTCTGCATCAAATGTTAAAATGAAAGGCAGCTTTTGCATTTTATTATTTGTCCTGAGATCGATAATAAAGAAAAGATAATTGAATGGATACCAGAAAAGTTGTAAGGATGAACAATACCATAATTCATAACAATAATAGGGTGGCATTAATATTTATGGATAATCTTGTTAAAGTTAAATATTTTAAGGTGAACATAATAAAATAAATAATTATAGCAAAATATTTATGTTGCAGAACAGAATTAGATGTATCCAAAAGGAAATCTCTACTTAATAGTCCTTCATTGTCTAAAGTTCTCGAGTCTGTTCATCATTTATCTATCTTTCTTTCTTCTTCTTTGGCTTGGCTTCGCGGACGAAGATTTATGGAGGGGTAATGTCCACGTCAGCTGCAGGCTCGTTTGTGGCGGGACAGGCAGACACGGTTGCAGCGGTTGCAAGGGAAAATTGGTTGGTTGGGGTTGGGTGTTGGGTTTTTCCTCCTTTGTCTTTTGTCAGTGAGGTGGGCTCTGCGGTCTTCTTCCAAGGAGGTTGCTGCCCGCCGAACTGTGAGGTGCCAAGATGCACGGTTTGAGGCGATATCAGCCCACTGGCAGTGGTCAATGTGGCAGGCACCAAGAGATTTCTTTAGGCAGTCCTTGTACCTCTTCTTTGGTGCACCTCTGTCTCGGTGGCCAGTGGAGAGCTCGCCATATAACACGATCTTGGGAAGGCGATGGTCCTCCATTCTGGAGACGTGACCTACCCAGTGCAGTTGGATCTTCAGCAGTGTGGATTCAATGCTGTCGGCCTCTGCCATCTCGAGTACTTCGATGTTGGAGATGAAGTCGCTCCAATGAATGTTGAGGATGGAGCGGAGACAACGCTGGTGGAAGCGTTTTAGGAGCCGTAGGTGATGCCGGTAGAGGACCCATGATTTGGAGCCGAACAGGAGTGTGGGTATGACAACGGCTCTGTATATGCTAATCTTTGTGAGGTTTTTCAGTTGGTTGTTTTTCCAGACTCTTTTGTGTAGTCTTCCAAAGGCGCTATTTGCCTTGGCGAGTCTGTTGTTTATCTCGTTGTTGATCCTTACATCCGATTAAATGGTGCAGCCGAGATAGGTAAACTGGTTGACTGTTTTGAGTTCTGTGTGCCCGATGGAGATGTGGGGGGGCTGGTAATCATGTGGGGAGTTGGCTGATGGAGGACCTCAGTTTTCTTCAGGCTGACTTCCAGGCCAAACATTTTGGCAGTTTCCGCAAAACAGGACATCAAGCGCTGAAGAGCTGGCTCTGAATGAGCAACTAAAGCGGCATCGTCTGCAAAGAGTAGTTCACGGACAAGTTGCTCTTGTGTCTTGGTGTGAGCTTGCAAGCGCCTCAGATTGAAGAGACTGCCATCCGTGCGGTACCAGATGTAAACAGCGTCTTCATTGTTGAGGTCTTTCATGGCTTGTTTCTGAAGAAGATTGAAAAGAGAGTTGGTGCGAAAACGCAGCCTTGCTTCACGCCATTGTATAATTTATATGCATAATATTTCAAAAAAGTGCTTTATTCCTTGACACCTGCATTGGATGCTGACGTGAAAACGAATTATCACACTCAGGCTCAATGCAGGCATTCTGCTTTAAGAGGGCAGCACTGGGCCAAGAACATGTTGCTAGATACTTTCCAATGAGGATTTGTTATATAACGAACCAATTCTGTCTCCAGTGTTTGTATTGATTGCAATATCATAGAGATGTACCAAACCCCTCACTGCTCAGACTATGTAAACACTTTTCACTCAACCCTAGGCATTGTTTGAATCAAAAGTACTCAGCCAGATCTAGTTAAGATGAAAACTGCAGACATTTTCATGCCGCTGTGAGATGTAATACTGTCTGCATTATCTTCAGCATTCTAAGGTCTGAATGAATTGCTATTTCATTGGTTTAATTTCATAAACCTGCATTTAACATAACAATAATCTAACAAATAATGATGAAATAGCATGTTACTTCTTAGAAAATATATAGGTATCTATAATAAAGAAAGTAGATTGTGAGTTCTCTTAACATTAATGTTAAAATAAAAGGAAATTGAAGTTGACAGTGAACTGAGGTGGAGGAGTTTCGAGAGTGGAGCAGGGAAATAAGGTGGCTGAAAGCATTCTTAGGGCAATGGCGACAGTAGGTGAAAGGAGTGGGTTTGCATATTGGTCTCGACTTGGAAGATCATAAGGCAAGGCTCTGATGGCTGGAGTTTTTTTAAAGAAGTCAAGGGAGGAATCGCCTTGGAAGAAATTGTTATTTCAATTAAGATTTTGAATTCATCATGGAAGGATGATGGGAAAGTCATGGAGGTGCTTCAGCTTTGAGGCCAAGTATGATGGACGAGCAACATTCAGTGAGAGAAAGGATGCAGTTCATGAGATCTTGCAAGAATGATTATGTGGAGTTTGAGAAGTTAATGAAGAGAATTGTGGGAAATCAAATCTGAAATTGAAGATATGAGTTGGTAGGTATTAAGTCAGGCAGTGCCATTTTCCAACAGGTTATGCAGAATTATGGTAAACCAATGACCTGGGCCAGTGTCCACAGGGACAATAGAGGGTATGCAATCTGGGAATAGAATTTTGGTTGCATTTTGTTTTAGCACTTAAATAATTAACTTAAATATAACACATAATAATGGAAAATCCATTTTAAAAAAACTGCGTTATAACTTGTTATTATCTTAAATAATGTTGTTTAGAAATTAATTTTTTTTTTAAATTTATTTAATTTTGAGAAATGCAGCACAGTAACATGCCATTCCAGCCATGAGCCTGTGCTGTCCAAATACTACAGTCAACCTACAGACCATGGACTTTGTTTGGAGGGTGGGAGGAAATTGAAGCATGAAGAGGAAGCCCATGTGGTCATGGGGAGAACGTACAATCTCCCTACTGACAATGCTGCATTCAAACCCAGGTTGCTGGCGCTATAATCACGTTGTTCTAACCGCTGCACTTACCATGCTGCCCTTTCTGATATGTTCTAAGAATATAAGAACATAAGAAAGAAGAGCAGGAATGGTCCATTCAGCCCATCAACCCTGTTACTCGATTCAATGTGATCATGGCGGATCTGATGATAGGCCTGCCTTTTCCCCTATCCCTTAATTTCCTTACTGTGCAGAAATCTATCCAATCTTGTCTTAACTATATTTACTGAAGTTACCTCTACTGATTCAATGGGTAACAAATTCTACAGATTCAAAAGAGAGTTAGATAAGACTCTTGTGGGTAACGGAGTTAAGGGTTATGGGGATAAGGCTGGAAAGGGGTACTGATGATAATGATCAGCCATGATCTAAAATGGCGGTGCTGGCCCGACGGGCCAAATGGCCTACTCCAGCTCCTATTGTCTATTGTCTATTGTCTATCTCTGTCCTACGTTTACTTATCCTGAATCTTTAGGCTATGTTCTCTAAATTTGGTCTCCTCTACCAATGGAAACAACTGACCTACCTCAATCTTATCTATGCTTTTCATAATTTTATGTTTCTATAAGATCCAGCAATTACTCCTCATAGGATAACCCCTTCATCTCTCGAATCATCCCGGTGAACCTCCTCTGCACCACCTCCAAAGCCAATACATCCTTCTTTAAGTAAGGAGACCAGAACTGCACGCAGTACTTCAGATGCCCCCTCACCAGTACTTTGTACAGTTGTAGCATAACCACCCTGCTCTGAAAGGTGGGAGGAAATCGGAGCCCACAGGGTAAACCCATGCAGACACACTGTCATACTAAAAATAAAAAAGGTTGTTGTAGGTTGAGGAAACAAATTAAAAGTAGCTTTGGATACATAAGCTTGTGTTAGCTGCCCATAAGGACATATGAAACAGGAGCAGGAACAGGCCAATCGGTCCCTTGAGCCTGTTCTGTCATTCAGTAATATCATGGTATATCTAACTTGGCCACAACTCCATTTTGCTGCTGTATTCCCATTGAAGTGCCAGTTAATGAAGAAATCGAAGGCTATGCAGTTAACCAGGAATCATGGCTTTTATTAGTAGAAACTCAATAGTTCAATAATGAAGGATAATGGGTGCGTACACAGTTATAGCCAAGGGGAGTATCTTTAGTGGTAGAGATAATACACGTCCAATGTCAGTAGAGTAGACTAAGCACAGCGAAAGACTGACAGCATGACACAGATTCATCACGTCCATGCTCCTCAACTTCCTTGTATTCAAATATCTGTCACTCTCTTTTGATGCATTAAATAATTTCACCACCATAGGCATCTGAAAGAAGAAATATTCCCTTAGCTCAATTTCAAATGCCCCCTAATTCTAGATGTGCACACTATAGGATCCTCTCAGCATCCACCCTATCAACCTCTTCAGAATCTAAAATTTTCAAGTAAGATTGTCTCCTTCTAAACTCCAATTAATATTGAACCAACTTGCATATATTAACCCTTTTATCCCAGGAATCAATCTAATGGATTCTGCAAAGCTTCCAAAGCAAGATGCCTTTAATTATATATAGAGACTGGAACTGTAGATAGTATTCCAGGAGCAATGTAACCAGCATGCTGCAGTGAGGCGACATGAAAATACACCAACTTTCATATCCCTTGTAATAAAGTCAAACATTATATATGCTGCATCAGAACGCTAAATTTCTGTGTTTCATATTCGATCCTCAGAACTATATGTGCTGCAACATTTTCTTTTTCAATCTTTCCTTCAAAATGAATAATTTTTCATTTCTTTGCCTTAACTTCTGGCCCATTCCATTTATTTATTTTCGTTAAATCTCTTTGTGTCCTCCTCTTAACTGGTTAACGCACCTATAATTGCATCAACAAACTTGCCTGTCGCATAGTTCCTTCATCCAAGTCATTAGATTATACATCATTAAAGAATGTCAATTCAGAAATCATATTCATTCATATTATCTGTTTTATTTTGGTCAGTTAATCAATTCAAATATTTTACCCCCATCCACCTATGTTCTTATCTTGTGCATTATGTGGTGCTGTTTGGAACGCCTTCTGAAAATCCAAGTGTACTGCATCTAATTACCCTCATGTATTCTGTTTGTTGCATTGTCAAAGAACTCTGATATGTCAAACACAATTTTCCTTTCATTGAACCACATTTTCTGTGCCTGATTGTCTTAAGATTTTCAAAATGTCCTGCTGTTGCTTCATTAATAATGGATTTCAGCATTTTCCTAATGACTGATGTTAATGCTTTCCTGTATTCTGTCTCTTTGCTTTCTTGAACAGTTACATTTGTGATTGTGGGGCCTGTTCAGAATCCAAGGAATTTTGGTGTATTACATTCAATACCGCGCCTACTTCAGCAGCCAATTCCTTTACGAATGCAAGATGTAGGTTACTGTTGTGTTTGGAAAGTATCAGGTTTGGTGGGCTCACACAGAAATGAATCTGGACATAAGTGTTACAATCAAAGGTAACTTTAATGAACACACGGGAGGCAAGCAAGGGAAGGCTTCAAACGATACTTAATTACTCTACTACTATGAAACTATATGGACGTTCACATCGGACCCCGGTTGGACTCCAATATCAGTGGCTGCCTACCTTCTAAATGCTCCCACAGTTTACAGACAGGGACTTTCAAACACATTCCTGATTCGCTGTACCAACAGGAGCACTGATCTATCGCAGTACTAAGGCTCAACTTAAGTGTAGTGCACACCTTACCCACAACTCCTCCAGCAATGTCCACAATAGTGACCTGAAATGGAGCAGTGTCCAGAACTTGGACCAAGAGACAGAGAGAAAAAAAATGTGGTGTACATCGATGTCTTATGATGACACTAAGACATTTAAATGAGCCACTGGTAAGGTGTGCACTAATGGGTGGCCTGAGCCCAACCTTGATTGGACGTTGATGTGACTTCCAACAAGTTTCAGATGGGGAGGTCATATGATTCACCACAATCCACCATGTTCCATACAGAGAGGCCACTTGTTCCTCCACAATCCACATATAACAGCTACCAAGTTCGGGATATGTTGGTCTTTCACCTCATTACTTTGCCTATTATTTATATCTAATAATAGGGAGATTGCTCTGTTGCCACTTGATAATCTATTATTAATCAAATGATTTCAGTGTCTTTCTACTTTAACTTTCTGCTATTTCTGTATCTTCCTTTTCTAATTCCTCAGTCTCCAGGAGATTAATATTTAGGTTAGCTACTCTTTCATTTTTATCAACATGGAGAAACTCTTACTCTCTGTTTTTAAAAGATCTGCTAGTTTCCTTTCCGACTCTCTTCTCCCCCTTTCTAACTTTTTAAGACATCCTTTTCTGTACCTGAAAGTTTCCCAACCTTCTCTTTCCACCAATCATTAAAATACTAAAAGCTTTACTTGTAATTTATCTCCATTCCGAAGATTTACCAAAGGCAACTTTACTTACATAGCAAAGTTTGGTGCCTCCTTCCTTATAGACTTTGAAAAATTCTTCTGCTAAGATTTATGAAATGCATCCTTCAATATTTGAAAATATATGTCCTTTTGATCTATTTTCTCAGTGCTCTTTAACCAACCCCATGTACATTTAGTTAAGTTTATTTAAGTCAGACCCAGGTTTTTCACCTATAAACTGAATTTGAACTTCTGCCAAACTCTGGTATTTTTCCCTTGGAAATCCTTTACAATGAGCTCATTAATCCTGATCTAAAATAGTCTGCTCCCTATTTGGATTCTCAAAATATTGCTCTGAAAAATTATCTGAAATATGCTCTATATTTGTCCTTTTGATTTGTGTAATTATACGATTGAAATTGCTCAGCTTTATTGCAGCACCTTTTTGAAGAGGTGACTAGGAATGGTGATGAGGGTAGAGCAATGGATGTTGTCTATATGGACTTCAGTAAGACCTTCGATAAGGTTCCGCATGGGAGGTTAGTTAGGAAGGCTAAGTCCCTGGGTATTAATCTGGAGATAGTCAATGGATTCAACAGTGGCTGGAAGGAAGGTGCCAGAGAGTAGTAGCAGATAATTGTTTGTCAGGATGGAGGCCGGTGACAAGCGGTGTACCTCAGGGTTTGGTATTGGGACCATTGCTGTTTGTCATATATATTAATGATCTGGAGGATGGGGTGGTAAATTAGATTAGTAAATATGCAGATGATACTAAAATAGGGGGAATTGTGGATGATGAAGAGGGTTTTCAAAGATTGGAGAGGGATTTAAACTGCTTAGAGGATTGGGCAGAAAGATGGCAAATGGAGTTCAATGCTGATAAGTGTGAGATGCTTCATTTTGGAAAGGATAATCAAAGCAAGACTTATGTGGTAAATGGGAGGGCATTGAAGAATGCAGTGGAGCAGAAAGATCTAGGAATGATGGTACATTGTTCCCTGAAGGTAGGAGTGCATGTGGATAGGGTGGTGAAGAAGGCCTTTAGTATACTTGCCTATATAAATCAGTGCATAGAATATAGGAGTTGGGAAGTAATGATGAAACTGTACAAGGCATTGGTGAGGCCAAATTTAGAGTACTGTGTGCAGTTCTGGTCACCGATTTATAGGAAGGATATTAACAAGATAGAGAGAGTGCAGAGAAGATTTACAAAAATGTTGCCTGGGTTTCAGCATCTGGACTACAAGGAGAGATTGAGCAAATTAGGTCGTTATTCCTTGGAACGTAGAAGGCTGGGAAGGGATTTGATAGAGGTGTTTAAGATAATAAGAGAGATAGATAGAGTTGATGTGGAAAGGCTTTTCCCATTGAGAGTAGGAGAGATGGATACAAGAGGTCATGGGTTGAGAGTTGATGGGCAAAAGTTTAGGAGTAACATGAGGGGGAACTTCTTTACTCAGAGAGTGGTTACTGTGTGGAATGGGCTTCTGGGAAAGGTGGTGAAGGAAGGGTCAATTTTGTCATTTAAGAAAGAGTTGGATAAGTATATGGATGGGAGGGGGTGGAAGGATATGGGCAGAGAGCTGGTAAGTGGGATTAGAGGAGGGTATTTGGATCAGTGTGGACTAGAAGGGCCAAATTGGCCTGTTTCCATGCTGTAATTGTTATATGGTTACCTCTAACCCCTCCCCCCATTATTTATTAATATATCCTCTACCCAGCAAAATTATAGTCACAGCAGGAAAATAAGTCCATCAAAACTTATCTATACCAATCCTATTTACTAGCATTTGGTCTGTAGTTCACTATGCCATGGTGATTCAAGTGCTTCTCCAGGTGAATCTTAAATGCCTCCATCACCTTATCGGGCAGGACATTCCAGATTGTAATCACCTTCTGGGTGAAAGAAAATCTTCCTCAGATCCCCTCTAATCCTCTTATTCCTCACCTTAAACCAGTATCCTCAGGTCTTGGATGCCCCTGCCCTGAGGAGATTTTTTTCTGTGTTCTTATAATTTTATATATCTCCATCAGATTCCCCCTTACTTTCCAAGGAAGTTGAACCCCGCCTATCCAGTCTTTCCTCATTAAATGAAACCTGTCATTTCAGAGATTGATGGTGAATCCTCTCCAGTTCAATCATGTCTTTCCTATTGTGTGGTGACCAGACATGAACTCAGTATTCCAGCTGTGGTCTATCTATTGTTTTATCAAGTTGCACCAAGTCCTTTTGCTCTTATACTTTTTAGCCTTGTTCATGAAGGCAACTGTCCCATATGACACCTTCACCACTTAAGGAATCTTTGTAGAATTGAATAATATAGCTACTATATGGGGTGCAACATATTACTCCCACTGGTCATTTCTTATCCTGATTATTTCTTCATATTACCTAAACTGATTCAACATTTTGAGCTTCTGAGTGCAAATAATTCCCATCCCTGTCGTAAAAACATAACACTTGAGAAACTTAGCAGGTCAAACTATGTACTTTATTTCTTTCTTTGGCTTGGCTTCGCGGACGAAGATTTATGGAGGGGGTAAAAAGTCCACATCAGCTGCAGGCTCGTTTGTGGCTGACAAGTCCGATGTGGGACAGGCAAACACGATTGCAGCGGTTGCAGGGGAAAATTGGTTGGTTGGGGTTGGGTGTTGGGTTTTTCCTCCTTTGCCTTTTGTCAGTGAGGTGGGCTCTGCGGTCTTCTTCAAAGGAGGTTGCTGCCCGCCAAACTGTGAGGCGCCAAGATGCACGGTTTGAGGCGTTATCAGCCCACTGGCGGTGGTCAATGTGGCAGGCACCAAGAGATTTCTTTAGGCAGTCCTTGTACCTTTTCTTTGGTGCACCTCTGTCACGGTGGCCAGTGGAGAGCTCGCCATATAACACGATCTTGGGAAGGCGATGGTCCTCCATTCTGGAGACGTGACCCATCCAGCGCAGCTGGATCTTCAGCAGCGTGGACTCGATGCCAGCGTTGTCTCCGCTCCATCCTCAACATCCATTGGAGCGCTTACATCCCTAACGTCGAAGTACTCAAGATGGCAGAGGTCGACAGCATCGAGTATGTACTTTATAAAGCAAAGATAAAGATACATAACCAATGTTTTGGGCTTGAGTCCTTCATCAAAGTATAAGCAAAATGTAGGCAGGCACCTGAATAAAATGGTGGGGGAGAGGGGCAGAAGGAGGATCACAGGCCCACAGGGAAGACTTAATAGGTGGATAAAGGAGGGAATGCACAACAGCAAACAGGGGGAGTGGGATGGCTGTGAATGGAGAGGGAAGAGGACAGAGAGCTGGAGGAAAGGAGACAGAGGGATAGGGAAGAGAAGGGGAACAGGGAGTGTTCTAGCAGAAAATGGTGAAGGCAATGTTAATACCATCCATTTGGAGAGTGCCCAGATGGAATATCAAGTTTGATCCTCCAATTTACGGATATCCTCGGTTTGGCAGTGCACGAGGGAAAATAATTTTGGAAGCCTGATGGAAAGCAACTGGGTTGTGGAATTGAAGGAGTTATTCCGTA
Organism: Narcine bancroftii; assembly: GCF_036971445.1. NCBI lineage: Eukaryota > Metazoa > Chordata > Chondrichthyes > Torpediniformes > Narcinidae > Narcine > Narcine bancroftii. The sequence goes on from NC_091481.1 coordinate 27,292,930, forward strand.
AACAGGTCATACAGATTCACATCTCATTGACTTCATGGATGATCTCAATCCTGTGATTGGAGGAGAAATTCAAAGTCCTATGACAAGTGACTTATTCAATAACTTGCCAGAATTTGTCTACCATCAACAGAGCACATGTCTGAACTGCTATGGAATAATCTTTACTTGTCTTATGAGTTCCACTCCAACCAACCCAAGAAGCTGGATGCTACTCTCATTACATTCTATCTACCACCATAAATGTTTACTCCTTCAATTATGAAAGCACAAAATGCAGGAAACACCCAGCAGGTTAGGTAACATCTGTGGAAAGAGAACAGTTAACCTTTCAAGTGAAAGACTCAAGGATGGAGAAGAAAACAAGGATGTAGAGGACAAAGGGAATGTTTCTGATAAGCCAAGAGGAGGCTTTGGAGAGAAACAAAGGAAAGTAAAAGCTGTAAAATGCTTGGCCTGCTGAGTGTAGGTATAATAATTGACTCTCTTGCAGAACCTCGTGTTCATTTGACAGCTCCACCCAAATCTATACAGAAGGACAAAGAAAGCAGGCTCAAGGGAGTGCCACCATCTGTGCTCTCTGCTCTTGTTTCATCATTGAACCAGAAACCTGGAATTCCCTTCCTAAATAAGTCGACCTTAATCACAATGGTTCAAAATGGCAATTTAGCACCAAATCTCTCAATACATATCAATAAATGCGATTCCTGCCAGTATGTCAAATATTTTATACGTGTAAGAAAACATTTCATAAGCTCTAATTAGTGTAGGCTGCTTATAAGAAATCAGTTGTATTTGCCCAACTCATTTTACAAACGGAACATCAGAAAAAAAATTCTGATTACAAGTTCCCTCCTCATTAAGGAGGTGGGAAGACTTGATGCTTTTCCTGAAAACAGTTTCCCTATCATTATTTTCCACAGCTCGAAGTTGTCTCATCTGAGTTGAAAAAAAGTTTATTTATTTACTGTTTTTCACATACATTTCATTAGAACAAATTTTATTCTCCTTTCAGGGCAAGTTTCTGTTCTCCAAATGGCAGTAATGAGGGAGGGGGGAGGGGTCACTTTTAGAGAATTGCAATGACTATATAGTCATTCTCATGAACTTATCTTTCATTTTTTTGATTAATCCACATGATGAATTGTTTTTCATCTGACATCTATGAACAGCTTAAAATACCCAGGAAATATTTCTCATTAATTTGATATGAGGGTTTACACATTCAGGCATTCTTGAATTTCAATGAAGGTCTCTGCCCTCAACTAAGTTCTGAATCTCTTTGTCACTTTAAATGTGACAATTGGCCACCTCTGGGAAAGTATAAAAGTATTAAAATCAAACCTTTGAGATATGTTTCTGGTATGTGTTATACCACAGTCATGCTTTAGAAAATTGTCCTGTGGACATCTTAAACACAGTAGTATGTGGCAATAAGATATTAGGCTCAATGGTATTCATTCTTTGTGCACTAAGAGTTTGTTTCATAAACATGTGCCATATTCATATGGATGTTGGTGCACACACTGAGAACACCCCCAGAAAAAAACCCATGGTTTTTCATTTCTCTGCATTGATTTGCTCAGGCACATTCTGCTTATATCAACTCAGATCTTGCTGTAATTTCTAGCTCCAGTCTTTGCCATAATGTATGATCTTATTCACTCCTAACCATGTCTCCGAATTATTGCTATCTTAGCCACTTATGTCACAACCACTTATATCTACCTACTGGAGGGCCATTCTGATTTTGACATCATTGGTTTGTTGGAAAAAGTGTACATGATGTAAAAATATAATTGCTGTAACTAAAATACAATTCCTACTGTCTTGCGTATGTACTAGTGCACAGCTTTTTTTTTAGTGGTGACATTAGCAAATATATAGCTCGTATCAGATGTATGTTGGATAAAGCAACAATGTCGATGGAGTGCAACATGGATCCAATTCCCACACTACCAAATTGGAACTAAGCATTCCAGCAATCGCCCTCTTTTCATCTTGCATAGATGACTATTCATTCAGGATCAGAAAACTACCTACCGACAATCAAGGTTCAAAATTCTTTTATTGTCATATAATGGAGCAGAAAAAATAATTTTACATGAAATTTTCTTTAATCTACCATAAGGCAGACAAAGATATGCCATCAGCAGAAATTGTCCAGTGTCCCATACAATGCACTAATCACTTCCTTACAAGTTAGCACCTGACTGATTTCTTCTTGCTGTTGATACAATGCCACGAGTATTGGTACTTCCTCTCGTTGTTTCAAGCTTGATATTTATGTGGGGTGCTGTGCCAAGTCTAATTTTTTTTCACTGACTTCAGTGTTTCTGCACAAAGCAGCTGCTCTGGGCCATGGTTACATTAGGAAGCTTTGGAATGTAGAATGATTGGGAGACAGAATAGTGGCCTGACAGAGCAAAGTTGGCTGTGAGAATTAGGAGAAAGGAAGGGGGTTGGGAAGCTGACAGGGCTCATTTGGGAAAATGCTCCTTGAACACCAGGTTACATCTGCCCATTGTGTTTGGCGAGCAATTCTCCTTCCTGAAACTTAATGAGGAATATCTTGGGAGATATTTTCCCATTAGAAATATCTTGTATCCCCATATGCTGCAACATTTTCTTCAGGAAGGGGAAATCAGGAGCTCACGGACTAATCTTCATTGAGGGGTCAGCAGGGGAATGGAGCTTCATGTTCCTGAGTGTCAGCATCGTTGTAGATCTGTCTTGGAGCCTTCATGTTGATGTAATCATGAAGAAGTCTCAGCAGTGGCTATACTTAGTGATGAGTTTGAACAAATGTAGTATGTCACCAAAGACTCTTGAAAATTTCTACACGTGTTCCGTGGTGAGCATTCTGACTGATTGCATCATTGTCTGAATGAAGGTGCCAATACACTGGACAAGAAAAAAAATTCAGAGAATTGTGAACTCGGCCAGTGCCATCAAAGGCATCAGCCTTCCACTCCATTGAGGACATCTACAGACTGCAGTGTCTTAAGAAAGCACCCTCTATCCTCAAGGACCCCCACCGCCCAGGCCATGCCCTCTTCACTCTGCTACCTGTAGCGCGTCGAATGACTCAAAGACTGTTGACTCAAACCAAGGCTTTTATTAACAAAAGACTGAAGCGAAGTACATCGAGGTCAATCAGTCCAGACTGACCTGGGTCTGGTTAGGAGGAACCCTTTATGACCTGCCAGTAGGCGTGGCTATGGCTCTCAGCCAATCACTACTACTATATGTAAATATATGTAAATATATACATTGGTGATAGTATCCTGTACTATCAGGGGGCAGCTTCTTCCCCACTCCCATCAGATTTCTGGACAGACACTAGAGACACTACTTTGTTTCCTATTATTTACGCACTTATTTATTTTGTTAATGTAATTTTATAGCAATAATTGCTCTGTAATTCTGCCGTAATACAACAAATTTCATGACATGTTCATGACAATAAATTCACTTTCTGATACTAAACGTTTGGATTGGACAAAGAGAAAAATGCCATTAGTTCTCAGGGTGAGCATTTATTTGCAATAAGAAATGGGAGAAGGCAACTGAGGCAGCCACTTTCTGCCTACACTCTTTAAAAATAACTCAATTGCATTTGAATATAGCAATTGCAACATCATATCCCCAGACACCAACACTACCATGCCTTGTCTTACCTCTCTCATTTATCATTCTAAGGTCTACAACTTATTCTCACAAGAACAGAAAAGAGGTTTATGAACTTCATGTAGATATTTGTTCACTTTGCTGGCAATGGCTGAAGAGCTAGCAAGTTGTGAAATGTGAATGCCAGGCTCACAGCATTGCTAAGTGTCTGTGACCACAGTTTGAGTTCTGAAGGACAGAATCTGTGATATCACTGTGCTGCCACAGGCAGTTTAAGGGCAGTGATGCAATTCCTGAGATTTAAAAAATGACTTTCTGTGCTTGATCATGAGTGAACGTCCATTAAACATCTTGAAGCTTGACTTCCGCTATTGACTATGACAGGTGGAAACGGGCTTAACAATATGTTAATTTGGCAAAGCAGTGCTCGGTTCCGGTTGTCTGTGGTGGGATAGCACGACCCTTGTCACGTGCCTTCTTGTGATTGCACCTCAGATAGGCAGGGGGCTTGGAAAGATAATTGCAGCTTTCTGTTCCATGTGGAAGCCCAAATAAAATGGTCCGCAAATGAACATTGAGATCTTCACTGGAACTGTACTGTGATCATGGAAATCAGGAGATAAAATAAAACTTGCTCATTACCTGGTTAGAAACAATTTGCAAGGGTTAACTGCACATCTTAATTTATGTGTCTGCTCTCAAAGCCTTTCTAAGTTTTAACTTTGAAGTGTCTTATCCTAAGAATGTTTATTAATACAATATTACAACATTGCTGAGTTTTCTCCCAATCTATACTACGTGTACAGTATATAATCATACTGAACAACTAAAGGAGGGGAGATTTCGCTGTTAGGCTATGTAATTATATTCTGTAGGATTGCTATGCAAATATTTTGTTTCTCTCTACTACTTTAGAGGAAGCAATAATTCATTTGAAATAAGAGGTTAGACAAACATTTTAAATTATATAGCTTTAAATATGATGTTGCAATTTTATAGCTTTAACTGGTGTGTATTAAATTGAATGTTGATATGGATTTCTGATTCAAGTTCCAATGGTATTTGCTTGAGGATGCTTATAAATTATTACTGATGTATTTCTTTGTATTGGCATTCTCTTGCTCTGTTCTGTACTGTTTAAGTAGTTTCTGCACCTGCTAATCTATTCCTAAAAAAAAATTGGGTTTTGAAGGGTCTATTTAACCTGAATCAATTGAACCCTGCGGATAGAGAAATCAAAGCAATAGCAGGTGTTAATGTCTCTGGAAATTGGATTATGAAGTGTGAAGGAAGCCATTTTATTTTCACTTGAATAAAATGCATGTTTATGATCATTACTAGGTAAATTTGTGCCATCCTATGCCATAGGCGCACTGTGGTTAATAAGGGATTGCTTAAGGTGGGAAAAAAAGTTGG